>NC_058523.1:427707613-428391780 GCF_904849725.1 Hordeum vulgare subsp. vulgare | reverse complement strand
ACCTGGACGGCTTCCCGCTCGACCACATATTTCCGGATGACTAAGACCTTGAGGAAGAGGATGAGGTGCACATTGACGGGGAGCCTTTGTTTGAGGATGAGATCGCCAACCAAGCCTCCGGGGTGCAGCCAAAGAGCAAGGGTAGAAGGACGAAGGCATACACAGCGGCCGAGGACAAGCTCCTTTGTGAGTGTTGGAGGGACATTGGGTAAGACCCCAAGGTCGACGCCAAACAAAAGGCATCAACCTTTTGGATTCGTGTCCATCGTGAGTTTTACGAACACAAGAAGATTCCGTCATACCAAATGCAAAGCACACACGGGTGAGTGTACATTTGGAAGCGATGGAAGGTGATCCAACAAAAGTGCAACAAGTTTTGTGCCACTTAGGAGAGCATCAAGGCACGCCCCGTGAGCGGCATCGGAATGCAAGACATGGTATGCATGCATAAGCCCCTCTTTGTCTGCATGTCCATTTTCATATTCATTTTCTAACATGCTTGCATGTAATTCATTTGTAGGCATTCCAAGCTTTGGAGGCATTCAAGGTCCAACGTGAAGGCAAGTCCTTCCACCTTTCTCATTATTGTAGGGCCATCAAAGATGAGGAGAAGTTCAAGGTGTAATATGTCGCCCTCACAGCGCGTGGGGGAAAGGAAGCCGTGGAGGAGGTTGGGGAGGGTGAGAAGCCACGGTGTTAGAGCATATTTCTCTGTATGTGGTTTTGGTAATTAATGACAATCCCTATGAACTAATGGTTGCATTAAGTTATATTCGAAGGATTTGTCCATAAGCACTTCTTGAAGTCCATCTGTTGGTTTCAAGGAGTTTATTTGATGACCAAGGTGGTATTCAAAGTATTATGCAAAGATTGGTCATAAAGACACAAGGTTGATCAAGACTAAGCAGAGAGTAAATAGAGATGATCAACACAAAAGTGTACAAGATGTACCAAGAGGGATCAAGTGATCCCATGGTATGGTAAGCATTGTCCATAACACTTTTGTGTACTAACCCATGGTCTTCGTGAGAGTTCTTTGTGGGGTTAGGTGTGTTTCGATGGGATTGCGTTAAGAGGAAGATCTCATTCAACCTATCAAGGATGACATCAAGTGGTGATCGTCATCAAGATTGCGGTGTGCAAGTTCAAGTGGAGCATCACGGAGATATCATGCTTGAAGCTTGCCGTCCATTGTGGTGGCAATGGACTTGTGAAGATGTGTTGATGAGTGGCTCACGCATAGTGAGTATGGGGGAGCAATCAACTAGTCTTCATCAAACCAACGCAATCAAGAAAGGTGGTCCATCTTGAGGAAGCCAAGATCATCGCCATCTAGCTCAAGAGGACTAGGTGCAAGGCATAGGTTTGCCCTTCATAGGTTCTTCTATTTTAGGGTAGATTGCTCTACTGTCAAGCGGGGCTATCAAGTGAGTAGCTTGATCGTATCGCTCGTTGAGAGATCAAACCATTTGCATCCTTGCATCATATTTATTGGTTCTTGTTTGGTGTTTCTCTTTGTGAGTTTTGGTCATCTTCATGACAAGCTCGAGTTCATCGAAAACGGAGTCCATATGCATCTTCTATGATGTTTTCGACGTTGGAAGTTTTTGCCGGTTCTTCATTCGTAGAAGTCTCACATCTCTATATCATTGGCATTTTCACAACTGCATGTTATTAAGATTTCGAGTCACTCTTTGGATAGCTCTTGTCCTCCAACAAGCTTGAGTTTGCTCAATTCGGAGCTCATATGCGGAAGTTATGGCATTTTCAGTGGCCAACGGTAGTATCGCAGGTGCCAGCGGTAGTACCGCTCTTGGAGCGGTAGTAATTTTTTACTACCGCTCTGTGGCGGTAGTACCGTTCGGTACTACCGTGCCGTCAGACTTTTGCACAACCGCTGCCTCAGCGGTGGTAGGCACGAAAGTATTTTTTTACTACCGTGGTTGGTGAACCTACCATACGGTAGTACCGCTCCTAGCAGCGGTAGTACCGCTCTGCTCGGGCTGTGAGTGGGGGTAACGGTTGGATTCTTTCCCCCACTATATAAAGGGGGTCTTCTTCCCCATTGGACCTAATCCATCTGTTGAGCTCGTGTTCTTCCCCCATTATTGACCTCCTTAGAGCTTGCTAACTCTCAATCCCTCCAATGATTCTTGCTAGTTCTTGAAGGAAAAGAGAGAGGAGATCTAGATCCACATCTCCACCAATCACTTTCTCCTCTATGTGAGGGGAACCCCTTGGATCTTGATCTTGGAGTTCTTTGTGAGCTCCTTGTTCTCCCTCTCATATTTCTTTGTAGCTTTTGTTGTTGTGGAGGGATTTGAGTGTGAGGGACTTGACCACTTCTTGTGTCCTTGCCATTGCATTAGTTGCATCGGTTTGAGTTCTCCACGGTGATACATGGAAGTGAGAAGTTGAGAACTTATTACCCTTGGGTACTTGGTACCCCTAGAGATTGTTCTTCATGGATGCTTTGGCATCCTAGAAGCTTGGTGGTGCCTGGGACCTCAATCACTATGGTGTAAAGCTCTCGGCAAGCGTTGGGGTCTCCAATTAAGTTGTGGAGATTTCCCCGAGCATTTTTATCACCTCGAAGCCATATGCCATTGTGGTGAAGCTTTGTGGTGTTGTTGGGAGCCTCCAATTAAGTTGTGGAGATTGCCCCAACCTTGTTTGTACGGATTCGGTGATCGCCTACAAGGGTCCCTTAGTGGGGAGATTACGGTGGCCTTAGTGGCATCTTGGGGAGCATTGTGCCTCCACACCGCTCCAAATGGAGATTAGCATCCGCAAGGGTGTGAACTTTGGATACATCGTCGTCTCCGCGTGCCTCGGTTATCTCTTACCCGAACCCTTTAATTATGCACTTTACTTTGTGATAGCCATATTGTTTCTTGTCATATATCTTACTATCACTTAGTTGTTTATCTTGCTTAGCATAAGTTGTTCATACACATAGGTGAGCATAGTTGTTTTAGGTTTTCTCCTTGACAAATTAAACATTAGTTTTACTCCGCATTTGTTCAAGCCTAAACTGCAATTATTTTAAAGCGTCTATTCACCCCCTCCCCCCCCCCCCCCCCGTTTAGGGGACATCCACGTCCTTTCACACGGTCACGTGGAAAGACCAACTCCAAGAAGGAGGAACAACGGGATGCGTCGATCGCTTTGATCGCCACCGTGAAGGGCATGATGACCAAGAAGAATTCAAGGAAGGAGAAGCACCGGTAAGACAAGGAAGAGCAAATGAACGCCTTCATGGAGATCCAAAGGAGGAGGCTTGAGATGGAGGCAGAGAAACAAGCCAGGATGCTTGAGATGGAGGCGAAGAAGCAAGCCAAGATGCTAGAGATCGAGGCCGCCAATGCCAAGACCAAAGTAAAAAAATTGGCTCTCACTAGCATGATGATGGGGGTGGAGATCATGAAGGTGGATCTCAACACCGTGTCACCAAGGAAGAGACCGTGGTTTGAGAAGATGCAGGCCAAGATGCCCAAGTTCGACGACGAGTGATCTATGGCGATGAGCGCCGTCCTTTTTTGTATGCCGACAAGTGTGCTCGCAAGACCACGACCGTGATGGCTTTGGGTCGAACTCCCGCCCCTTTTTGTGTGCCGACGGCTGGCGAGTGCGCCAGCATGAACTGTGTGATGTCTTTTTTTTAAGCTGGCATTGTATGCCGGCCGCTGGCATGATGTTGACATGAACTTTGCGTGACGGCATGACAGCTGTCTTGATCTACGGCCACGGACTTTTTAAAATATGTGGGCGGACATAAAATAAAATGGGTCGTGGGCGTTAGACGCACTGCCAACCTAAATGGCGGATACTTGAGCAAGCGCCCGATTCAAACGAACAAAAAACAAAAAAACGCCGTTCATTTGGGTGAGCGCGTCAAAGTTGTTCTTATGGAATGGATCACCCGGACTATCATAGGCCTCGAATTGCTCCACGGATTTCAGTAAAGGAACATACCAACGCTCGTGCAAACTGTGCGTGGAAGGCCACAATATACTTGGGATTTTAGGCAGACAACAGTGTCATTACACGCGACCAGCTGGCCCATTTTCAAAACGAAAGGTGTTGATGAATTGAGATTAAATATGTCGATCATGGATCTCACCTCGACCCATGACGTTCACGACTCCAACAAAAGAGAATTAGCCATGAAACACGTCGGACGACGTTCACGCGAGAGACTTCAGCAAGGAAGAATAGGACATGAGACACAAACCTGAGCATATCTCATGTCCCATGTTATTCACAACTTCACTTCCCGAGCTCACGGCCATTGAGCCCACTGGAGCGTGGGATAAATAGGACATGGAACACGAATGTCTTCACAACCGATGAAGATTTAGATTATGCTAAAATAATGACATGTCTGTTTTTGTTTAATGAAATATGTCAAAAATGTCATGAATTTGCTCTAGTTTAAATGAGAATCGTCATGTTGGGTCAAATTTCGTTTGAAATATGTCAAAACATTTGATGTATATGATTGGATGACAACTCTTGTATCTGTGTCTGCGGACGAGTTCGGATGCGTCCATGGACGGATAGTGACTCTGATTTGGAGGACGGTTGCATGGCTCAAGACAATGTGGACATCGGATTGTCGAACATGAAGATCGTAAATTTTACTTTAAGTTTCTCTACATTTCCGAATGCAGCCGTGCTCCAAACGAGAGTCGCTATTCATCCCCCAAAACTTCATGATGAAGTTGCAGATTGTGTATCGTCAATGTGATATCGACTTCACATTTTAATGAATGTTGTGCATGGGAGAGGGCACGACGTTCTTTCGCGCATTAAACAAAGCATGCATGTGTTCGCGTGTTGCCAAAGGATCAAGCCTCTTGAGTTCCCGCCTATAAAGTCCGTCAACAAGTAAATCACGCATTACATGTTAACTTATTCTCGGTCACCGAGTACCCCACAATTGTGCTTTATTCTAGAAACAACAAGTTCAATTAAAAAGTGCAATGGCAGTTCATCGAATACCTGTCAGGCGTGGTGTTCGTCATAGACGTCGTCGGTAGGGGGCGAAGGGACCATGGGCGACAAAGACATCGTCCAGGAGGGCATGCACGTTGGTGGGGACTGCAGACGTCCTATGATATGTGGGGCGACCGGAGAGGTACGGTGACAACGTTGAGTAAGGAGAGTGCAGATGCAAAGCATGGATGGTCACAGGGGGGCGAAAGAAAAGTGAATCGAAAGAGGGATTTGAGTGGGCCTTGGGTGTTAGAGTTTTACATGGTGACGATACGGACTTTCGCAAAGGCCCCCAATTTACCTCCGTTTTACGGAAAAACAAACAATAGACGTGCCCGTGGACCAATAAGATATCGCTTGGCCTAGACGGATGCGGGCGGTTCATGAGTTAGTATTGAAATGGGTGAGGCAACTTGTGTTGTTTTGACATTATTATGAAATGGATCAGACGGACAACCATAGGCCTCGAATTGCTTTACGGATTTTTTTTTAAATGAAGGCAAAAGATTTACCTCATTCATTAAATAAAAAAGAATAAAGCTTGTTACACGTCATCGAAATACACTACATGCAAATTATTCGCGCATAATAAAAAGCCTAGTTTCTTTGGTCCAGCAATGACCCAAAAGTTTGCCTCGATGAAAATGGAAGCAAGCAAGATTGATGGTGGGGCACTCTTATGCTTATTGCTTCATGGATTTCATTTCAGTAAAGAGATAGACCAACGCTCGTGCGAACTGTGCATGGAAGGCCACAATATACTTGGGATTTTAGGCGGGCAACAGTGTCATTACACACGACCTGCTGGCCCATTTTCGAAACGAGCGGTGTTGATGACTTGAGATTAAATATGCCGGGCAGAAAACATATACAGGCCGATCTCTCAAAATCCCACCTGTGTCTACACAACACTCGTGGCGCATTAAAGTAGTTGTGTACTGTATGATCTTAAGCCAAGATGTCGTCAATTTGGCCGTGAGAGTTTGGTGCCACGATGACTTTGTTGGCAGATCTGCTGACTCTGCACACACGACAAAGCAGGCGTCGACTTCGCCGACGAGAAAAAGTCGAGCAGGAAACGGTGAGCAAAGCACGGCAATTAGACAAATCTGTTGGAAATAAATGCGTCGCTTGGCGTTAGAAAATATTAGGGATGCCTGGCTGTGCTGCCCTGCTTGATGTGGATGCAGAATTAAAGGCTTGCTTGGACGTCACCTCCGGATTATGTTATGTTATGTTATGTTATGTTACCCTAGAGGTCAGTTGAGCTGAAACACTCGTGAGTATGACAGTTGATATTAGTTGTATGACATCACGTTGATTCCTGTAATATTCTCGCTGACAGTTGAATGGATGCCGTCACTCTCGGCAGGACTGCTGGCTTATTACGTAGATTGCCATGTCTGCTCAAGAAAGCAGCATGTGATAGTTAGTGGGGAGGTAGCTTCTGTGTGGACAGGGACGCGCACCTGCACTAGGTGCGACCTGGTCTGCTGATCACGAGAAAATGCAAAAGAAAATAAGATAACTGCCTCGGGAGAAGTGAACAAGGGGGTCAGTTGAAGCAAAGGCTGCTGTCAACTCCCAACGGCGACGAAGAAGAAGAATGCTGCTTTCATCATCATGGAACTGCAGATAATAAGATTAAAAGGAAAACAAGTGCATTCTTTGATGACAGCTTCACATGTTCAGGCCTGAAACAGAACGGAGCTGCAGCCCTGCAAGGGTGGGCTGCTTCATGTTAATTGACCCTGCATTATCTTCATCAGTTTTAAAACTGCCCGTGTGCATAGCATTGCTCGTTCCGTCTCCTTGGAATAGGATAACTGAAGCCCCTGCGTTGCTCACTCTGATTTGCTAACTAAAATATGATGGCGTGATAGATCAAACCTCAGTCAGGGATGTGTTGTACTGCTGCTACTTACTATTTTCTCTGTTTCTAAATATATGTCTTTTTTGAGATTTCACTATAAACTGCATATGAATATATATAGACATATTTTTAAGTATAGATTTACTTATTTTACTCTGTGTGTAATCTGTAATGTAACTTTTTTTTAAAACTTATATTTAAAAATGAAGGAATTAGATATCATAAAATGGCACATCCTCACGCAGCGAGTATATATTTTACAACCAGGGGCGGAGCTGCTTCTGCGTCTACCCTATTGCACCGTTGTTAGTTTAGCCTGATGCACTTATATACATGCTTGATTCAAGTGCTAAACTACCTGTAAAAAGCTACTTGACCCTGTTGCCCGTGCAACAGGGTAGCTCCATGCAGCTCCGCCCCTGTTTACAGCAACTAACCAATTGGAGTAGCACATTAACTATCACCCCTTTTATCCAAAGAGACGGCCCGAAAATGGAGTCGAGAATGAAATGACCTTTCACAGAAAAAAGAGAAAATGAAATGACCAAAGAAAGGGACTTTGGTCCAGGTGGCAAGTGATGTCACTTTTGTCAGGTCACAAATTGCAGCCAGCAACAACCACTCTGAGGTCCAGGGCGGTGTTGTGTACTTCTTTTTTAAAGATACGTCATAGATAGAAATAGCCAAGACGGCTACATGTTTTTACAACCAGCCACGTCTATGAAAGCGAGTCATCATTAAATTAGCGACTACTCATCGTCAGTCCACCTATCAACCCTAGTAGGGAAGGAATTATCTTCTCCCAGGAGCGACGCCGCCTTCCAATCCTGGCCTTCAATGTCGATCCGCCTAAGGACTACCTCCTCCGATGGCACAGCCCTGTTGAATACGATGTCGTTCCGATGCCTCCAGAGCGACCATATAACCAGAGTCACAACCGTCCACGTCTCCTTCCTTAGTCTCGGGCTCTCGGCTGGGGGTCCACGCCACACCACCACTCCGCTAGCCTATCATCTCACTACGGCATCCACTTCGGTTTGCTCCAGTTATTGCCGACCACCATCCACACATGTGTTGGAAATATGCCCATTATAATATTTTCAGTTCATGATAATTGTCTATTATTCATGCTATAATTGTATTAACCAGAAACCGTAATACATGTGTGAATATATAGATCATAATGTGTCCCTAGTGAGCCTCTAGTTGGCTAGCTCGTTGATCAATAGATGATCATGGTTTCTTGATCATAGACATTGGATGTCATTGATAACGGGATCACATCATTGAGGAATGAAGTGATGGACAAGACCCAATCCTAAGCATAGCACTAGATCGTGTTGTTCGTCTGCTAAAGCTTTTCTAATGTCAAGTATCATTTCCTTAGACCACGAGATTGTGCAACTCCCGGATACTGTAGCAATGCTTTGGGTGTATCAAACGTCACAACGTAACTGAGTGATTATAAAGGTGCACTACGGGTATCTCCGAAAGTGTCTGTTGGGTTGTACGAATCAAGACTGGGATTTGTCACTCCGTGTGACGGAGAGGTATCTCTGGGCCCACTTGGTAATCCATCATCATATTGAGCTTGACATGACTAAGAAGTTAGCCACGAGATTATGTGTTACAGAACGAGTAAAGAGACTTGCCGGTAATGAGATTGAACAAGGTATGGGGATACCGACGATCGAATCTCGGGCAAGTATCATACCCGTAGACAAAGGGAATTGCATACGGGATTGATTGAATCCTTGACGTCGTGGTTCATCCGATGAGATCATCATGGAACATGTGGGAACCAACATGGATATCCAGACCCCAATGTTGGTTATTGTCCGGAGAGATGTCTCGGTCATGTCTGCATGTCTCCCGAACCCGTAGGGTCTACACACTTAAGGTTCGATGACGCTAGGGTTATAGGGAAATAGTGTATGTGGTTACCGAAGGTTGTTAGGAGTCCCGGATAAGATCCCGGACGTCACGAGGAGCTCCAAAATGGTCCGGAGGTAAAGATTGATAAATAGAAAGTCCTGTTTTGGTCAGCGGAAAAGTTTCGGGCTCATTGGTAGTGTACCGGGAGTGCCAGGAGGGTGTCGGAGGACCCTCAGAAGGGGTGTGACGACCAAAGGACTTCATGGGCTGTTAGAGGAGGTGGACCAGCCCTTATTGGGTTGTCCAAGGCCTTCCCTAAAGGCCCATGCGTCTAGGGATAAAGAGATAAGGCAAAAGAGGATTTAAAAGGAAGGGATCCACCTCCCTTGTGGGAGGTGGACTCCTCCCTAGATCAGTTGAACCTCTCCTCCTTGGAGGAGGGGCCAAGGCATCCCTCCCTCTCCTTCCTCCTATATATGCTTGAAGTTTTGGCCCTTTTGAGACACACAATTGATCTCTCCATGGCGTAGCCATACTCCTCCTCCTCGCCGTCCTCCTAGTGCTTAGTGAAGCTCTGCCGGAGTACCACGTAGCTCCACCGTCACCACGCCGTCATGCTACCGGAGCTCTCCCACAACCTCTCCTCCATCCTTGCTAGATCAAGGCGTTGGAGACGTCAACGGGCTGCACGTGTGTTGAACGCGGAGGCGCCAACATTTGGCGCATAGATCGGAATCCACCGCGATCTGAATCGCTGCGAGTACGAATCCGTCAACCGCGTTGTAGTAACGCTTTCGCTTAGCGATCTTCAAAGGTATGAAGATGCTCTACAACATCTCTCGTTGATGGTTTCACCATAGATAGATCCTTGCATGGCGTAGGAATTTTTTTGAAATTACTACGGTCCCCAACAACCTGTCTATTCAAGACACAACCAAGGGTAATGTGATCAATGGTCTCTTGCTCTTGATCGCAGAATGGGCAGTAGGAGGCGCGCGGCAATTGTCTTCGCTGGAGCCTATCACCGTCCATCATCTACCCTTCATGGCCAGCGAGGCGAAGAACTTGCATGCTGCCGGTGCTCGTGATTTCCACACCTATAGTGCACCAGCAGCGACCTCCCAACCAGGAAAGAAAGCACGATAAGTCGAACGTGCCGAAAAGGAGGCATTTGCCTCCCACATCCACTCAATCTTGTCAGGCACCCCCTCCAACAACGTCACCTCCTGCAGCGGATCAACCAGAGCGATAAACTGAATCAACGCGAGTGCACACATGTTCGGGGAGACCTCATGCCACGAGCCATCCCTGATTGCATGTCTCATAGTGCACTCAGACGCCGCCTTCTTCTTGACAACGCTGAATAGGCTTGGCATGAGATCTTGAATGCGTCCCTCCGGCAACCACCAATCAGTCCAGAACAAGATCGCCACCCGTCCCCCAAAGATCACTTGGTAGCTGCCCTCTAAATTGCGAGAGACTCCGGCGCCACTTGAGTGTTGAATTCCTTCCATGGTCTGTCTGGGTGAGTCCTTGCGAGCCAAGGCCATCTGCACCCGAGCGCCAAGTTCATCAGCCGTAGATTAGGCATGCCGATCCCGTCGTGCTCCTTTGGCGCGCACACCTTGTCCCAAGCCACCAGGCAGTGCCCAGCACTCACATATCTCCTACCTTTCCAAAGAAATCCCCTGCAAATCTTGATAGCAGCCTCCAAAGTTTTCACTGGCAGATCAAGTGCCATCATCACATGAGTGGGCATCACCGCGAGCGTTGTTTTCAACAACTCCAATCTACTAGATCGGTAAAGTAGCCAGGCCTGCCATGTTGGTAGTCTATCCGCCATCTTGTCCACAATGAATTGCAATTGGGCTGTTGTTGCCTTCCGTAGCCCTAGGGGGAGCCCAAGGTAGCGAAAAGGCCAACCCAACACCTGACAACCAATCTCATCCGCGATGAGCTGCCTCAGCTCGTCGGGACATATGATTGGGTGTGCCGAGCACTTGGCCCGGTTGATACGCAAACCCGAGGCCACACCGAAATGCTTCTGGAGGATACAACAGGCCCGTAAGCCGAGACGGTCCGGCGTGATAAAAGTGATGACGTCATCGGCAAATATCGAAGTGCGCTGCATCAAACCGGTGGGAGCAAGGGACGATAAAACGCCGAGCACAGTGATACGTCTCCAACGTATCTATAATTTTTTATGGTTTCATGCTATTATCTTGTCAAACTTTGGATATTTTGTATGCCTTTTACATCTTTTTTGGGACTAACTTATTAACTCAATGCCAAGTGGCAGTTCCAGTTTTTCCCATGTTTTTGACCCTTTTCAGAGGAGGATTTTAAACGGAATCCAAACGGAACGAAACTTCCAAAAAGATTTTTTCCGAAACAAAAGAAGATCGGGAAGCTTGAGAACCAAGGCAGGGGGCCTCCAGGGACCCCACAAGCCCCCTAGCCGCGGCCAGGGGGCCCGCGCCTCCTAGGCTTGTGGGCTCCCTGGGCCTCCCCTGCCCTTGGTCTTTCGCCTATATATTCCAAAAATTTCAGAAAAACCAAGAGATCATCGAAAGTACTTTTCCGCCGTCGCAAGCTTCTGTCTCCGCAAGATCCCATCTGGGACACGTTCTGGTGCCCTGTCGGAGGGGGATTCGGATACGGAGGGCTTCTTCATCAACACCATGACCTCTCCGATGATGCGTGAGTAGTTCACCATAGACCTACGGGTCCATAGCTAGTAGCTAGATGGCTTCTTCTCTCTCTTGGATCTTCAATACAAAGTTCTCCATGATCTTCATGGAGATCTATCCGATGTAATCTTATTTTGCGGTCTGTTTGTCAAGATCCGATGAATTGTGGATTTATGATCAGATTATCTATGAATCTTATTTGAGTTTCTTCTGATCTCTCTTATGCATGATTTCATATCCTTGTAATTCTCTTCGAGTTGTGGGTTTTGTTTGGCCAGCTTGATCTATGATTCTTGCAATGGGAGAAGTGCTTGGTTTTGGGTTCATACCGTGCGGTGACCTCACTCAGTGACAGAAGGGGTAGCTAGGCACGCATCGTGTTGTTGCCATCAAGGGTAAAAAGATGGGGTTTTCATCATTGGTTTGAGTTTATTCCTCTACATCATGTCATCTTGCTTAAGGCGTTACTCTGTTCGTCATGAACTCAATACACTAGATGCATGCTGGATAGCGGTCGATGTGTGGAGTAATAGTAGTAGATGCAAAAAGTATCGGTCTACTTGTCTCGGACGTGATGCCTATATGTATGATCATTGCCTTAGATATCGTCATGACTTTGCGCGGTTCTATCAATTTCTCGACAGTGATTTGTTCACCCACCGTAATATTTGCTATTTTGAGAGAAGCCTCCAGAGAACACTATGGCCCCCGGGTCTACTCCACACCATATTTTCAGCTTTACTCTTTTACTTCGTTGCACTTTCCGCCTTCAGATCTCACTTTGCAATCAATCTTGAAGGGATTGACAACCCCTTTATAGCGTTGGGTGCAAGCTCTTTTGTGTTTGCGCAGGTACTCTGGACTTTACGAGATTCTCCTACTGGATTGATACCTTGGTTCTCAAACTGAGGGAAATACTTACTGCTCCTGTGTTGCATCACCCTTTCCTCTTCAAGGGAAAAAGGCCAACGCAAGCCTAGTCTCCGTCAACGTGTCAATCTCTGGCACTGTTGTCTGTTGCCGCAGCACACAACCGCGTACTTGAGAAGGTAGTGGAGACCCTCCATGACGATGATGAAAAGGAGCGGGGACACCAGGTCCCCTTGTCTGAGTCCGCACCTATTGTAGATGACTTCCCCTCGCACTCTGTTAAGCAGTACCCGTGCTGAAGAGGAGGCCAAGAGACCAGCCACCCATGCAATCCACTTAGCGCCAAAACCAACTTGTCCAAGGACCTCTAGGAGGAAGGCCTAGTCCAGCATGTCAAAGGCTTTGGTTATATCCAACTTTAACATCACCACTTGTCTTGCCGAGGAGTGCAGTTTTCTAGCCATCCCTTACACCAGGATGTAGTTGTCATGAAGGCACCGCCCGCAGATGAAAGCGCTCTGGTGCATCCCCATGATGCCTCACATCTCCTTCACCACACGTCAACCAAAATCTTGGCCACCAGCTTAGGGAAGCTATGTATCAAACTGATGGTCCGAAAGTCCCGAACCTCAATCGCATCAGTGGATTTAGGTAGTGGAGTGATACGTCCATTTTGCATCATGCTTTTATGTTGATATTTATCACTTTATGGGCTGTTATTACACTTCACGGTACAATAGTTATGCCTTTTCTCTCTTATTTTACAAGGTTTACATGAAGAGGGAGAATGTCGGCAGCTGGAATTCTGGCCCGAAAAAGGAGCAAGTTTGAGATACCTATTCTGCGCAACTCCAAAGCCGTGAAAATCAACGAGGAATTATTTTAAAATTTATAAAAAAATACTGGGCGGAAGAAGTACCAGAGGGGAGCCACCAGGAGGCCACAAGCCTGCTAGGCGCGGCCTACCCCCGTGGCCGCGCCTAGGGGGCTTGTGGGCCCCCTGTTTCCCCTCTGGCTCCCATCTTTTGCTATAAGGAGGGTTTCGTTCCAAAAGAAATCAGGAGGAGGCTTTTGGGAGGAATCGCCGCCGCCACGAGGCGGAACTTGAGCAGAACCAATCTAGAGCTCCGGCAGGGTCGTCCTGCCGGGGAAACTTCCCTCCCGGAGGGGGAAATCATCGCCACCGTCATCACCAACACTCCTCTCATCGGAGGGGACTCATCACCATCAACATATTCATCAGCACAGTCTCATCTCCAAACCCTAGTTCATCTCTTGTAACCAATCTCCGTCTCGCGACTCCGATTGGTACTTGTAAGGTTGCTAGTAGTGTTAATTACGCTTTGTAGTTGATGCTAGTTGGATTACTCGGTGGAAGATTATATGTTCAGATCCTTGATGCTATTCAAAACCTCTCTGGTCATGAATATTATTATGCTTTGTGAGTAGTCACTTTTGTTCCTGAGGACATGGGATAAGTCTTGCTATAAGTAGTCATGTGAATTTGGTATTCGTTCGATATTTCGATGTGTTGTATGTTGTCTCTCCTCTAGTGGTGTTATGTGAACGTCGACTACATAACACTGCACCATTATTTGGGCCTAGAGGAAGGCATTCGGAAGTAGTAAGTAGATGATGGGTTGCTAGAGTGACAGAAGCTTAAACCCTAGTTTATGCGTTGCTTCGTAAGGGACTGATTTGGATCCACTAGTTTAATGATATGGTTGGACTTTGTCTTAATTCTTCTTTCGTAGTTGCGGATGCTTGCGAGAGGGGTTAATCATAAGTGGGATGTTTGTCCAAGTAAGGGCAGCACCCAAGCACCGGTCCACCCACATATCAAACTATCAAAGTAGCGAACGCGAATCATATGAACATGATGAAAACTAGCTTGACAGAAATTCCCATGTGTCCTCGGGAGCGCTTTACCTCATATAAGAGTTTGTCCAGGCTTGTCCCTTGCTACAAAAGGGATTGGGCCACTTTGCTGCACCGTTGTTACTATTGTTACTTGCTACTTGCTACGAATCATCTTACCAGTCAACTATCTGTTACCGATAATTTCAGTGCTTGCAGAGAATACCTTGCTGAAAACCACTTGTCAGATCCTTCTGCTCCTCGTTGGGTTCGACACTCTTACTTATGAAAAGGACTACGATAGATCCCCTACACTTGTGGGTCATCATGGAGCAATGAAGGCATGATTAATCAATGTCAGCCCCCTAAAATCCAATCTCCCAATGGTCGTGAAGGCGTCCATGATATCTCCCTTGATGATCTGTCGGCAAGCCATATAGAAACGTGGTGAAAACCCATCGGGCCCCGGCGCTTTGTAGAGTCCGTGCGCACAGACACCCTCCCAAACCTCCTGCTTCGAGAAATCATGGTCCAAGTGGCTGAGATCCTTGCTTGGTACACCAATCGCCTTTGGATCAAGCGTGTACGACCTCTCATGTGTGCCCCAAGCAGGTCAGAGAAGAAAGAGTCAATCCCCTCAGCCATGTCTTCGTCAACAGAAGTAAGCGTGCCATCCACTATTAACTTGGAGATGAAATTCTTGTGCCTCCTATCGCTCGCATGAGCATGGAAGAAAGTTGTGCATGCATCCCAATCTCTGAGCCATAGCACCCTCGATCTTTGTCTAACAATGGATCTCTCTGATACGTCTCCATCGTATCTATAATTTTTGATTGTTTCATGCCAATATTCTACAACTTTCATATACTTTTGGCACCTTTTAATACTATTTTTGGGACTAACATATTGATCCAGTGCCCAGTGCCAGTTCCTGTTTGTTGCATGTTTTTTGTTTCACATATTATCCATACCAAACGAAGTCCAAATGCAATAAAAGAGCTACGGGGATTTTTTTGGAATATTTATGATTTTTGGGAAGAAGAATCTACGCGAAACGATGACCGAGGAGGTCACAAGCCCCCTAGGCGCGGCCTGGGGGTGGGGCCGCGCCTGGCGGGCTTGTGACCAATCCCTAAGGCGGTTGGGGCCCTTCTTTCGCCGCAAGAAATTTAATATCCGGAAGTAAATTGTGTTAAAATTTCAGCCCAATCGGAGTTACGAATCTCCGGGAATTTAAGAAACGGTGAAAGGCAAAATCTGGGAGCGCAGAAACAGAAGGATACAGAGAGAGATATCCAATCTCGGAGGGGCTCTCGCCTCTCCGCCGCCATGGAGACCATGGACGAGAGGGGAAACCCTTCTCCCGTCTAGGGAGGAGGTCAAGGAAGAAGAAGAAGAAGAAGGGGGCTCTCTCCCCCTCTCTCCCGGCGACGCCGGAACATCGCCCGGACATCATCGTGTGACGGCGATCTACACCAACACCTCCGTCATCTTCACCAACACCTCCATTACCTTCCCCCATCTATACACGCTGCCCGGGACATCACGTGTTACTTATCGAGAAAGGCTACAATTGATTCCCTATACTTGTGGGTTATCAAGACCTTTTTCTGGCGCCGTTGTCGGGGAGCAATAGTGTGGGGTGAATATTTTCGTGTGTGCTTGTTTGCTTTATCACTAAGTAGATTTATTTGTTGTTCTAAGTTGTTCTCTATCTTTAGTTATGCATATGGAACACGAAATACCAAAAAAATAGGTGTAGTTGCTACTCATGGAGATGGGGAACCTCCTAAAACCCTCGATGCTCGTTATGTGAAAAATATTATGCACTTCTTTAATAATCCTGAGAAAACCCCATTAAATTATATAATGGGATACATGTTGGATCAACGTGAATACTTTAGGGATTATAGCTTGACTCAAAAATGGAAACTATTATGGGATCAAATTCGTTTGTTGAAATGGTATGCTTGGGAGCTATGCATGAGATATGATATTACTTGTTGCTCTAGGGTGAAGGC
This sequence comes from Hordeum vulgare subsp. vulgare, assembly GCF_904849725.1. Taxonomy (NCBI): domain Eukaryota; kingdom Viridiplantae; phylum Streptophyta; class Magnoliopsida; order Poales; family Poaceae; genus Hordeum; species Hordeum vulgare. The sequence continues at coordinate 428,375,596 of NC_058523.1, read as the reverse complement.
TCAACACCTTCCCTTTTCTTATAAATTTAATGCTAATTAAACCTTGGCTTATTATGCTAATGGTATATACGATTACTATGATGTGGAGCAAATAGAAGAGTTTGTTGCTATTATGGGTGCTTATGAAATTGAAGCTCTGTTTAAAAGGTGTGATGATAATGATGATGTTGCTTACCGATCTGAAAATTTGGTTCTGCTTCGTTATTGTTATACTAATTATGAATATAATGCACATATTTATTGATTTATGGAGAAATTCTACGCTGCCGAAGAAGAGACTAATATTTTGCAGGAAACTATGCAAGAAGAAAATGCTGAAACTGTGAGCTCATTAGATGAAAAAGATGACGAGGAGAGCGATAAACAAAAGGAGGAAGAGCGGACTAGCTACCCGTGCCCACCTTCTAGTGAGAGTAACTCTTCAACTCATACATTGTTTAATTTCCCTTCGTTTTTACCGAAGGATGAATGCAACGTTGATTGCTATGATCCCTTGGATTCGTTTGAAATATCCCTATTTAATGAACTTGATGCTTGCTATGCTTGTGGCCATGATGCCAATATGAATGATGCTTATGAAGATGAACTTGCTATAGTTCCTTATGTTGAACATGAAATTGTTGCTATAGCACCCACTTATGATAGTCCTATTATCTTTTTTAACTCTCCCAACTACACTATATCGGAGAAGTTTGCTCTTATTAGGGATTACATAGATGGGTTGCCTTCTACTATTACACATGATGATTTTGATGAATATAATATGCATGTGCTTGCTGCTCCTACTTGCAATTATTATGAGAGAGGAACTACATCTCCACCTCTCTATGTTTCCAATACGATAAAATTGCAAGAAACTGCTTATGCTATGTATTGGCCTTTACTTGATGTGCATGAATTGTTCTTTTATGACATGCCAATGCATAGGAAGAGAGTTAGACTTCATCATTTCATGATATATGTTACCTTGTGCTCACTACTTAATTACAAATCATTGTTAATTAAAATTGTCTTTGATATACCTTGGGATCCGGGTGGATCCATTACTTGAGCACTTTATGCCTAGCTTAATGGCTTTAAAGAAAGTGCTGTCTTGGAGACAACCCGGAAATTTTAGTGAGCCATTTAATTCTGTTTAGTGCTTTTATTTAGTTTAAAAACAAAAAAATATAGAGGGGAACTTAATACTTTTTCAAAAAGAGAAGCGATTGAAAGGTGATGCATTGCGGAAGTGAGGATCGACCTTGAACACTTGTGTTCATGCTCATGGAAACAATGTAGATTTTTTCATGGAAGTTTCTCGCAAAAATAGTTATCCCCTTGTACAATTCCATTTTATTATAAAAATAATGTGCCAAGCAAAGCCTTTATGATTAGTTTGGGTGATAGTTGTTTGATCATGCTGAAAAAGCCAGAAACTTTATGCTCACGAAATTACTTTTAGTTCCTATCCAGAAAGAGATTTTGAGTTGACTCTTTTTGCTCATGATTGATATGCAAATTTCCCTAATTGTCATAAATTTTCAGAACTTTTGGAGTATCAGAAGTATGGTATAAGTTCAGATTACTACAAATTGTTCTGTTTTTGACAGATTCTGTTTTCTATGCATTGTTCTCTTATTTTGATGAATCTATGGGTAGTATCGGGGGGTATGAACCATGGTGAAGTTGGATTACAGTAGATATAATGCTAATATGAATTTGGAATGAGTTCACAACAGTACTTAAAGTGGTGATTTACTTTATTATACTAAGGGATCTCACGAAGGTTTTGTTGAGTTTTGTGTGATTGAAGTTTTCAAGTTTTGGGTGAGACCACGATGGATGAAGGAATAACGAGAGGCAAGATCCTAAGCTTGGGGATTCCCGAGGCACCCCAAGGTAATATTCAAGGGAGACTCAAGCGTCTAATCTTGGGGATGCCCCGGAAGGCATCCCCTCTTTCGTCTACAATCTATCGGTAATTTTACTCGGAGCTATATTTTTATTCGTCACATGATATGTGCAAATGCTTGGAGCGACTTTTGCGTTTATTTTTTCCTTTTTCTTTTATGCACCATGCTGGTATGAGATAGTCCTTGGTTGATTTATAGAATGCTCTTTGCACTTCACCTATATCTTTTGAGTATGGCTTTATAGAATGCTTCATGCGCTTCACTTATATCATTTGAAGTTTGGATTGCCTGTTTCCCTACACATAGAAAACCTCCATTTGTAGAATGCTCTTTTGCTTCACTTATATTTGTTAGAGCGGGGAATATATTTTGTAGAAAGAATGAAACTCTCATGCTTCACTTATACCTATTTAGAGAGTTAACAGGAGTTGGTCATTCACATGGTTAGTCATAAAATCCTACATAAAACTTGTAGATCACTGAATATGATATGTTTGATTCCTTGCAATAGTTTTGCGACATGAAAATGTGATATTAGAGTCATGCTAGTGAGTAATTGTGTATTCTTAGAAATACTTGTGTTAAGGTTTGTGATTCCCGTAGCATGCACGTATGGTGAACCGTTATGTGACGAAGTCGGAGCATGATTTATTTATTGATTGTCATCCTTTGTGTGGAGGTCGGGATCACGCGATGGTTAACTCCTACCAACCCTTCCCCTAGGAGCATGCGTGTAGTACCTTGTTTAAATGACTAATAGACTTTTGCAATAAGTATGTGAGTTCTTTATGACTAATGTTGCGTCCATGGATTATACACACTCTCACCCTTCCACCATTGCTAGCCTCTCTAGTACCGTGCAACTTTCATCGGTGCATTACACCCACCATATACCCTTCCTCAAAACAGCGACCATACCTACCTATTATGGCATTTCCATAGCCATTCCGAGATATATTGCCATGCAACTTCCATCGTTCCGTTTATTATGACATGCACCATCATTGTCATATTGCTTTGCATGATCGTAAGATAGCTAGCATGATGTTTTCATGGCTTGTCCATTTTTTGATGTCATTGCTACGCTAGATCATTGCACATCCCGGTACACCGCCGGAGGCATTCATATAAAGTCATATTTTGTTCTAAATATCGAGTTGTAAGTAAATAAAAGTGTGATGATCATCATTATTAGAGCATTGTCCCATGTGAGGAAGTAATAAAGAGGCCAATGAAGCCCAAATAAAAAAAGAGGCCAAATAAGCCCACCAAAAAAACGGAAAAAAAATTAAAAAAATGAGAGAAAAGAGAGAAGGGACAATGCTACTATCCTTTACCACACTTGTGCTTCAAAGTAGCACCATGATCTTCATGATAGAGAGTCTCCTATGTCGTCACTTTCATATACTAGTGGAAATTTTTATTATAGAACTTGGCTTGTATATTCCAATGATGGGCTTCCTCAAATTGCCCTAGGTCTTCATGAGCAAGCGAGTTGGATGCACACCCACTCGTTTCTTTTTGAACTCTCATACGCTTATAGGTCTTGTGCATCTGTTGCATGGCAATCCCTACTCACTCACATTGATACCTATTGATGGGCATCTCCATAGCCCGTTGATACGCCTAGTTGATGTGAGAGTATCTCCTCCTTTTTGTCTTCTCCACAACCACCATATTCTATTCACCTATAGTGCTATGTCCACGGCTCACGCTCATGTATTGCGTGAAAGTTGAAAAAGTTTGAGAACAGTAAAGTATGAAACAATTGCTTGGCTAAAACCGGGGTTGTGCATGATTTAAATATGTTGCATGGGGAAGATGGAGCATAGCCAGACTATATGATTTTGTAGGGATAACTTTCTTTGGCCATGATATTTTGAGAAGACATGATTGCTTTGTTAGTATGCTTGAAATATTATTGTCCTTATGTCAAATGATAGACTATTGCTCCGAATCACTCATGTTTTAGTATTCATGCCATGATTAGATTATATGATTAAGATTATGCTAGGTAGCGTTCCACATCAAAAATTATCTTTTTTATCATTTACCTACTCGAGGACGAGCAGGAATTAAGCTTGGGGATGCTGATACGTCTCCGTTGTATCTATAATTTTTGATTGTTTCATGCCAATATTCTACAACTTTCATATACTTTTGGCAACTTTTTATACTATTTTTGGGACTAACATATTGATCCAGTGCCCAGTGCCAGTTCCTGTTTGTTGCATGTTTTTTGTTTTGCAGATTATCCATACCAAACGAAGTCCAAACACAATAAAAAAGCTACGGGGATTTTTTTTGGAATATTTATGATTTTTGGGAAGAAGAATCTACGTGAAACGATGCCCGAGGAGGTCACAAGCCCCCTAGGCGCCGCCTGGGGGTGGGGCCGCGCCTGGCAGGCTTGCGACCAATCCCGAAGGCGGTTGGGGCCCTTCTTTCGCCGCAAGAAAGATAATATACGGAAGAAAATTGTGTTAAAATTTCAGCCTAATCGGAGTACGAATCTCCGGGAATTTAAGAAACGGTGAAAGGCAAAATCTGGGAGCGCAGAAACAAAAGGACACAGAGAGAGAGATCCAATCTCGGAGGGGCTCTCGCCTCTCCGCCGCCATGGAGACTATGGACCAGAGGGGAAACCCTTCTCCCATCTAGGGAGGAGGTCAAGGAAGAATAATAAGAAGGGGGGCTCTCTCCGCCTCTCTCCCGGCGGCGCCGGAACGCCGCCCGGGACATAATCTTGTGACGGCGATCTACACCAACACCTCCGTCATCTTCACCAACACCTCCATCACCTTCCCCCATCTATATTCAGCGGTCCACTCTCCCGCAACCGGCTGTACCCTCTACTTGAACATGGTGCTTTATGCTTCATATTATTATCCAATGATGTGTTGCCATCCTATGATGTCTTAGTAGATTTTCGTTGTCCTATCGGTGATTGATGAATTGCTATGATTGGTTTAATCTGCTCGTGGTTATGTTGATGTCCTTTGGGGCCCATCATATGAGCGCGTGTGTGGATCACACCATAGGGTTAGTAGTATGTTGATAGGACTATGTATTGGAGGGCAAGGGTGACAGAAGCTTCAGCCTAGCATAGAAATTGATGCATATGGGATTGAAGGGGGACCAATATATCTTATTGCTATAGTTGGGTTTTACCTTAATGAGTGTTAGTAGTTGCGGATGCTTGCCAATAGTTCCAATCATAAGTGCATAGAATTCCAAGTAAGGGATGACATGCTAGCAGTGGCCTCTCCCACATAGAACTTGCTATTGGTCTAGTAACGTAGTCAATTGCTTAGGGACAATTCCGCAACTCCTACCACCACTTTTACACACTCGTTAAACTAACGTAATTCTAGCAGCCCCTAGTTTTTATTTACGTGTTCTTTATTTTCTTGCAAACCTATCCTATCACTCCTACAAAGTACTTATAGTTTCATACTTGTTCTAGGTAAAGCGAACGTAAAGTGTGCGTAGAGTTGTATTGGTGGTCGATAGAACTTGAGGGAATATTTGTCCTACCTTTAGCTCCTCGTTGGGTTCGACACTCTTACTTATCGAGAAAGGCTACAATTGATTCCCTATACTTGTGGGTTATCACTCTCCAGCGAAGCCAAGCCCAAAAGCTTCCTCTTAAGCAATCTCCTCAAGTCGCACTCCTCTGTCGAGAGCCAACGAGTCTCCATGGCTAGATCCAATCGCAGTACGACCTCAGTAGCAATGCGCAGCTGGTGCTTCACACTACCCACGTATCTATCGCTCCAACTAGCGAGCGCCTTTGACGTGGCCTTGAGTTTGCATGCAATACTTTTGAAAGGGTTTAACACATTGGGCTGACCTTCCCAAGTTCGGTGACCACCTCCTGGAATCCATCAATCTTCGTCCAAAATGCCTCAAAATGGAAGCGTCTGCCCCTACTAAAGTCAGTGTAGAGAGTCAAGTGGAGGGGGCAATGGTCGGAAACCCCCGTGCTCAAAGCCGGAAGGAAGGCCATAGGGAACATGGGTTCCCAGTCCATCGAAACGAGGAATCTATCCAGCTTCTCCAATGTCGGGATCTACCTAACATTGGACCATGTGTACCTTCTACCGTTTAGGTATATGTCTTGCAAGTCAAGATCCGAAATCCACCTCTTGAACCAGCCCATCATTCGCCGATTAATTCTGTCATTGCTCTTCTCACTAGGGTCTGCGATTAGATTGAAGTCACCGGCGACCATCTAAGGACCTGCATGTAAATCTCTCACATCCTTGAGCTCTTGCATGAAAGCCGTTTTCTCCTCCTCCTCTTGCGGTCCGTAGACCCCAGTGAACCACCAACCAGACAGATCCTCAAGTACCACGCGAGTCGTTACCGTATTATTAATAACATGCGGGTTCGAAAGCCTAACGCTTCCCGGCTGACTAGCTAGAAGCACACCACCCCATGACCCGATGGTCGAGGACGTGTAGAACGTGTCAAACCCCGGCCCAAGGCATTGCTGGACAAGTGCCAAATCCATGACCTGCACTTTGATCTCCTGAAGACACACCACACTCGCGCCCGAGCAAGAAATCAGATTTTAATAGCAGTCCATTTGGTCGTGTTGTTAATACCCCTAACGTTCCACACCACAACGGAGATCGGAGGGTCGGCCATAAGGAAGGCCTACCCAAGGACCACAGAGGAAGCAGACCTAAGCTACCATGTCTTCCACCACACGGCCTAGGGGCACCACATCGGTTTGCCAACCGAAAAGCCCAACAACAGCCGCAATGTGCTCCTGCTTCAAGGGTCTGGCAAAGAGCTCCAGGTAAGCTTGCAACACGTCTTCTCCAATCACCTCTCCCTCCCTAGTAATGCCTAACTGAATCATGAGCGTCCTTTGTTGCTGCTTGACTGAAGATCCTCCTGCGAGATACATGTTTATCCTGAGATTGGGGCGGGCAGCGGTGGGAGGTGTTTTCTTCTTTTTCTTAGTGGTTGTCGCATGGCAGCACGGGATTTACTGCCTTCTGGCAATGCGCCCTAAAGCATGCAATTAGGTCGTTCACCTCATCGGAATCGACATCCACGCCTCCCCCAGCGGTCACCGACGAACCAAAGCGGCAGAGGCTAACCAAAAAGGTCTCCAAGCCCGCAGCACCAGCCCGCCCCACACTCCATGCCCCCCGAAGAGACCTGCAATTGCTCCAGGAGTAAAAGGACGCCGAGGAGCCATGCGAGAGTTGGAAGCTGTTAACCCCCTCCGAGCCCAGCAGAAGTTGGCACCCACTCCCGGGAGATCTTTGTGACGCCAATCGGATCATCAGATCGTCGCCACCTTCCCAGTTCAAATCTTGCATTGTCCTGTACTGGACATGTGTCACAAAACCCATGGACGCGTCTGCCTCGCGAAGCCTCGGAACCGGCCTGTTGCAGTCCTCGGTCAAAAGCGGGTCGGCAGCAAACGCCAACCCCACCTCTTTTTCCACATCACCACCAGGCCTAAGCATAGCAGCTGAGGTGGGCCCCTCCTCTCTATCATGCGCACCACCACGGGGTCTAAACATGGCCTAGTTGTCGGAGCAAGGCCAGCCCTCACCTGACGCGGCCGGCCGACCCGTTCACGGCGGGACGGACCTTGGCAGATCCAGCGCCACCCCCGTGTGACCCGAGGCATCACCTCTCCGACGTTGAGTGATACGTCTCCAATGTATCTATATTTTTTTATGGTTCCATGCTATTATCTTGTCAACTTTGGATGTTTTATATGCATGAATATGCTATATTATATCTTTTTTGGGACTAACCTATTAACTCAGTGCCAAGTGCCAGTTTCTGTTTTTTTCATGTTTTTGACCCTTTTTCAGACGTAGTCCAAATGGAATAAAACTTTACAATGATTTTTTTGGACCAAAAGAGACCCCCGAAGGTTTGGAAGAAGGCCCGAAGAGCCATGAGGGAGTCACAAGCCCGGGAGGCGCGACCACCCCCCTAGGCTGCACCTACCAGGCTTGTGACCTCCTCATGGGCCCAACCGACGTAATTCCACCGCCATAAATTCCTATAAATTCAGAAACCCCCAGAAAGAAACCTAGATCGGGAGTTCCGCCGCCGCAAGCCTCTGTAGCCACAAAAACCAATCTGGAGCCCGTTTCGGCACCCTGCCGGAGGGGGAATCCATCTCCAGTGGCCATCTTCATCATCCCGGCGATCTCCATGACGAGGAGGGAGTAGTTATCCCTCGGGGCTGAGAGTATGTACCAGTAGCTATGTGTTTGATCTCTCTCTCTCGTGTTCTTGAGATGTCTTAATCTCGATGTACCCCGGGCTTTGCTACTATAGTTGGATCTTATGATGTTCTTCCCCCTCTCCCTTCTTGTAATGAATTGAGTTTTCCCTTTGAAGTTATCTTATCGGATTGAGACTTTGAGAACACTTGATGTATGTCTTGCACGTTTCTATCTGTGGTGATCAACTTGCGGGTTTGTGACATTGGGAACCTATGCATATGGGTTGGCACACGTTTGGATATTCATGTGAGTACTCGATGTATGTTTTGGTGATCAACTTGCGGGTTTCGTGACATTGGGAACCTATGCATATGGGTTGGCACACGTTTTGACTCTCCGGTAGAAACTTCGGGGCACTCTTTGAGGTTCGATGTGTTGGTTGAATAGATGATTCTGATATTGTGTGATGCATATCGTATAATCGTGCTCACGGATACTTGAGGTGACAATGGAGTATCTAGGTGACATTAGGGTCTTGGTTGATATGTATCTTAAGGTGTTATTCTAGTACGAACTCTATGATGGATCGAACCGAAAGAATAGCTTCATGTTATTTTACTACGGACTCTTGGATAGATGGATCAGAAAGAATAACTTTGTGGTGGTTTCGTACCCGACAATAATATCTTCGTTTGTTCTCCGCTATTAGTGACTTTGGAGCAACTCTTTGTTGCATGTTGAGGGCTAGTTATATGATCCAATTATGTTATCATTGTTGAGAGAACTTCACTAGTGAAAGTATGAACCCTAGGCCTTGTTTCCACGCATTGCAATACCGTTCGTGCTCACTTTTGTTACTAGTTACCTTGCTGTTTTTGTAATTTCAGATTACAAAAACCTATATCTACCATCCTTATTGCACTTGTATCACCATCTCTTCGCCGAACTAGTGCACCTATACAACTTACCATTGTATTGGGTGTGCTGGGGACACAAGAGACTCTTTGTTATTTGGTTGCAGGGTTGCTTGAGAGAGACCATCTTCATCCTACGCCTCCCGCGGATTGATAAACCTTAGGTCAGCCACTTGAGGGAAAATTGCTACTGTCCTACAAACTTCTGCACTTGGAGGCCCAACAGTGTCTACAAGAAGAAGGTTGCGTAGTAGACATCAAGCTCTTTTCTGGCACCGTTGACGGGGAGGCTAGGTAAGCGGCACTCACCTCCCGTCAACGAAGCTCTTTTCTGGCGCCGTTGTCGGGGAGGTTAGCGCTTGAAGGTATATATTTAGATCTTGCAATCGAATATTTTTGTTTCTTGTTCTTTCTTTCTCTAGAAAACAACAAAAAAATGGAATTGAGTATGCCTCATATGCTCCATCTTTTAAATGTCTTTCGTGAGCATCATGGGAAGGAAAATTGTGCTCAAGTGCTGAAAGAAGAATTACATAGAATGCTTGGCATAGAATATGTGAATGATGAGCATGATTGCAATATTGTTAGCATGAATTCTTTGAATACCCATGATGCTAATGATATGCAAAGCCACAAGCTTGGGGATGCTATATTTGATGAAGATGATATTTTTAGTTCTTCCACTTTGAATGATCAAAATCATTTTGATGAAAGCATGCCCCCTATCTGTGATGATTATTGTGAGGATACTTATGTTATAAAGAAGAGGGATGATAAAACTTGTCATACTCTCGAGAACCCCTTTGCTAAACCTTTCTTTTTCATTGTGGACACAATTTGTAGTGCTCAAGTCTTTTACGATACTCCCACTACTATTCTTGAGAATAGATTTCCTTATGTGGAGAGTAGTAAAATTCCTATGCTTGTAGATCATGAAAAGAAAGCCTTAGGTGATGGTTATTTTGTTGGATTCATTCATGATGCTACTGAAAATTACAATGAGAGAGGATCATATGCTTCTACTTATTGAAATAGTATCAAGCTTCCTCTCCATGTGTTGAAATTTTTGAAGCTATGCTTGTTTTGCCTTCCTATGCTAGTTGATTCTTGCTCCAATAAGTTGTTTGTTCACAAAATCCCTGTGCATAGGAAGTGGGTTAGACTTAATGTGCTAGCCATATGCTCCATGATGCTCTCGTTGTGCTTCAATCCTTATCTTTTATGTGAGCATCATTGAAATCAATGCCTAGCTAAGGGCGTTAAACAATAGCGCTTGTTGGGAGGAAACCCAACGAATTTATCTTTTTCTTTCTGTTTTGTTGTGTCCACACTATCATAATTCTGTTATGATTGTGTATTTTGTGTTTCTTTTTGTGTTTGAGCCAAGCAACACCTTTATGACTAGTCTTGGTGATGGTTGTTTGATCCTGCTGGAAAAAGACAAAAACTTTTCACCCACGAGATTATTTTTCATTTTTATTCAGAAAGAGATTTTGAGTTGATTCTTTTCGCTTCTGGTTGATATGCCTTTTTCCCAGGCAGTCGTAATTTTTCAGAATTTTTGAGGTACCAGAAGTATACGAAGTATACAGATTGCTACAGACTGGTCTGTTTTTGACAGATTCTGTTTTTTGTTGAGTTGGTTGCTTGTTTTGATGAAACTATGGATAGTATCGGAGGGTACTAGCCATGGAAAAGTGAGAATACAGTAATCCACTACCAATATAAATAGAAATCAAGATTTCTACAGTACCTAAAGAAGTGGTAGTTTGTTTTCTTCTGCTAATGATTATCACGAGTTTCTGTTTAAGTTTTGTGTTGTGAAGTTTTCAAGCTTTGGGTGATGTTCTCATGGACAAAGGGATAAAGAGTGGAAAGAGCTCAAGATTGGGGATGCACAAGGCATCCCAAGCCAAATCCAAGGACACCAAAAATCCTAAGCTTGGGGATGCCCCGGGAAGGCATCCCCTCTTTCGTCTTCAATCCATCGGTAACATTACTTGGAGCTATATTTTTATTCACCACATGATATGTGTTTTTCTTGGAGCGTCTTGTATCGCAGGAGTCTTTACTTTTTGTTGTGTCACAATCATCCTTTCTGCACACCTTTTGAGAGAGACATGCACTCATCGTGAATTTGCTAGAATGCTCATCGTGCTTCACTTATATTTTTTGAGCTAGATAATTTTGCTCTCTATGCTTCACTTAGATCCTTTAGAGCACGGCAGTGCGTAACTTGGTAGTTGGCTTGTGCTATGAAAGTAGTCCTAAAGGTGATAGGTACCCAAAGAGGATACAAAAACCTCCATCTTCATGTCCATTGAGTAGAAAGAGAAGTTTTGATTCCTCTCAATTAGTTTTGAGACATGGATTTGGTAATATTAAGAGTTATGTTAGTAGGGTGTTGTGAATCTAGAAATACTTGTGCTGAAGTTAGTGATTCCCGTAGCATGCACGTATGGTGAACCGCTATGTTAGGAAGTCGGAGCATAATTGATCTATTGATTGTCATCCTTTGTGTTGAGGTCGGGATTGCACGATGGTTAACACCTACCAACCCTTCCCCTAGGAGTATGCGTTTAGCACTTCGTTTTGATTACTAATAAAAACTTTCGCAACAAGTATGTGAGTTCTTCATGACTAATGTGAGTCCATGGTATAGATGCACTTTCACCTTCCACCATTGCTAGCCTCTCTAATGCCGCGCAATTTTTCACCAGTACACAAACCCACCATATGCCTTCCTCAAAACAGCCACCATACCTACCTACTATGGCATTTTCATAGCCATTCCGAGATATATTGCCATGCAACTCCCACCGTTCCGTCTCATGACTTGTGCCATCACTGTCATATTGCCATTGCATGATTGTAAGATAGCTAGCGAGATGTTTCAACATCATACGCCAAGCTAGATCGTTGCACATCCCAGTACACTGCCGGAGGCATGTCCTATAGAGTCATCATCATTCTGAGCTTTGAGCTGTGAGTAAATAAAAGTGTGATGATCATCACTATTAGAGCATTTTCCCGTGTGAGGAAATAAAAAAAAAGAGGCCAAAGAGCCCAAAAAAAGGGGATAAGAGAGAAAAAAGAGAGGCAAAGAGCCCAAATAAAAAAAGAGAAAAAGAGAGAAGGGACAATGCTACTATCTTTTTCCACACTTGTGCTTCAAAAAGCACAATGTTCTTCATGATAGAGAGTCTCTTGTTTTGACACTTCCATATACTAGTGGGAATTTTCATTATATAACTTGGCTTGTATATTCCAATGATGGGCTTCCTCAAAATTGCCCTAGGTCTTCGTGAGCAAGCAAGTTGGGTGCACACCCACTAGTTCTCCTTTTGAGCTTTCACATACTTATAGCTCTAGTGCATCCTTTGTATGGCAATCCCTACTCATTCACATTGATATATATTAATGGGCATCTCCATAGCCCTTTGATACGCCAAGTCAATGTGACCATCTCCTCCTTTTTGTCTCACAACCACCACCACACTCTATTCCACCTATAGTGTTATATCCATGGCTCACGCTCATGTATTGCGTGATAGTTATAAAAAGTTTGAGAAAGTAAGAGTGCGAAGACAATTACTTGGCCAATACCGGGGTTGTGCATGATTTACATTAGTTGTGTGAGGATGATGGAGCATAGCCAGACTATATGATTTTGTAGGGATAACTTTCCTTGGCCTTGTTATTTTGAAAGTTCATGATTAAGTTGCTAGTTTGCTTGAAGTATTATTGTTTTCATGTCAATAGCAAACTATTGTTTTGAATCTTACTAATTTGAACATTCATGCCACAAGAAAGAAGTTACAAAGTACAAATATGTTAGGTAGCATTCCACTTCAAAAATTTGGTCTTTATCACTTCCCTACTCGAGGACGAGCAGGAGTTAAGCTTGAGGATGCTTGATACGTCTCCAACGTATCTATAATTTTTGATGGTTCCATGCTATTATCTTGTCAACTTTGGATGTTTTATATGCATGAATATGCTATTTTATATCTTTTTTGGGACTAACCTATTAACTCAGTGCCAAGTGTGAGTTTCTGTTTTTTCGTGTTTTTGACCATTTTTCAAACGGAGTCCAAATGGAATAAAACTTTACGATGATTTTTTTGGACCAAAAGAGACCCCCGAAGGTTTGGAAGAAAGCCAGAAGATCCACGAGGGAGTCACAAGCCCGGGAAGCGTGACCACCCCCCTAGGCCACACCTACCAGGCTTGTGACCTCCTCGTGGGCCCAACCGACGTAATTCCACCGCCATAAATTCCTATAAATTCAGAAACCCCCAGAAAGAAACCTAGATCGGGAGTTCCGCCACCGCAAGCCTCTGTAGCCACCAAAAACCAATCTGGAGCCCGTTCCGGCACCCTGCCGGAGGGGGAATCCATCTCCGGTGGCCATCTTCATCATCCCGGCGATCTCCGTGACGAGGAGGGAGTAGTTATCCTTCGGGGCTGAGGGTATGTACAAGTAGCTATGTGTTTGATCTCTCTCTCTCTCTCTCTCTCTCTCTCGTGTTCTTGAGATGTCTTTATCTCGATGTACCGCGGGCTTTGCTACTATAGTTGGATCTTATGATGTTCTCCCCCCTCTCCCTTCTTGTAATGAATTGAGTTTCCCCTTTGAAGTTATCTTATCGGATTGAGTCTTTGAGAACACTTGATGTATTTCTTGCACGTGTCTATCTGTGGTGATCAACTTGCGGGTTTGTGACATTGGGAACCTATGCATATGGGTTGGCACACGTTTGGATATTCATGTGAGTACTCGATGTATGTTTTGGTGATCAACTTGCGGGTTTCGTGACATTGGGAACCTATGCATATGGGTTGGCACACGTTTTGACTCTCCGGTAGAAACTTCGGGGCACTCTTTGAGGTTCGATGTGTTGGTTGAATAGATGATTCTGAGATTGTGTGATGCATATTGTATAATCATGCCCACAGATACTTGAGGTGACAATGGAGTATCTAGGTGACATTAGGGTCTTGGTTGATATGTATCTTAAGGTGTTATTCTAGTACGAACTCTATGATGGATCGAACAGAAAGAATAGCTTCGTGTTATTTTACTACGGACTCTTGGATAGATCGATCAGAAAAATAACTTTGTGGTGGTTTCGTACCTGACAATAATCTCTTCGTTTGTTCTCCGCTATTAGTGACTTCGGAGCAACTCTTTGTTGCATGTTGAGGGCTAGTTATATGATCCAATTATGTTATCATTGTTGAGAGAACTTCACTAGTGAAAGTATGAACCCTAGGCCTTGTTTCCACGCATTGCAATACTGTTTGTGCTCACTTTTGTTACTAGTTACCTTGCTGTTTTTGTAATTTCAGATTACAAAAACCTATATCTACCATCCTTATTGCACTTGTATCACCATCTCTTCGCCGAACTAGTGCACCTATACAACTTACCATTGTATTGGGTGTGTTGGGGACACAAGAGACTCTTTGTTATTTGGTTGCAGGGTTGCTTGAGAGAGACCATCTTCATCCTACGCCTCCCACGGATTGGTAAACCTTAGGTCACCCACTTGAGGGAAAAATGCTACTGTCCTACAAACCTCTGCACTTGGAGGCCCAACAGTGTCTACAAGAAGAAGGTTGCGTAGTAGACATCACTGAGACGGCCTCGGACTGCCGCCGCCGTCGATCACTCCACGAGAATGAGGGTAACAACGCATGTTGTTGTGCGCGCCGCCGGGGCCATCAGGGTCCACCTGCTGGTAATTGAACTCATGGACGTCGTCCTCGTCGCTGGAAGACGGGCCGAAGCCTTGAATCATGTTCTCCGTGTGAATGATATGAATGGTGACCTTGTACTCCAGCATGCTTTTCTCCAGAGGCACCAATGTGTCTGTCGGCAGCACCAGACCATCACAGAGTTCAACCTCCATGGTTGCGTCTGGCTCCTCCATCAGAATCAGCTTCTCCGCGGAATTAGAGAGGGATCATCTGTCCACAGTAACGCCTCGAAGCTGTGAAGGTCTCCCATGTTCGCGGTGAGCGTGCCCAGCCGCTCCACGCACACCGCTGACCCGAGCACGATCTACGCGGTCGCCCGGCTCCACACATGGCGCGTGATGCCCCCCATGCCAACACGAACCCAATAATGGAAGGGTCGGTGCGTGGCCTGCAAATAATGGTTCCACGGCGATAGGCGTAGGGAAAAACCGCGTCCGCTAACTTCGCTCGCGCCCAACAACTCGTCCCAAGACGCCCTAGAGTCTAGCACCAGCAGAAAGTCTGTCAGCCAGAAGTGATGCACGGAGACGGAGCCTACCACCCTCGGCAAGGCCGCCTTGATCGCCTTCACCACCCTGTCGATGGTGACCCTTGGATGCCCACCCGTCGTGATCGCCACCAAGCTCCAGCGAATAGTGTCCTCCACCGCCACCACCTCCTCGGAACGGGGAATGACACAACGCTCGACATCCGGCCTCAAGGACGGCGACCCTGGTCGGCCTACCCTGACGGCCTCGACCGCCGGCCGGCGCGCGCCCGATGGAGACTCTGAGGGCTCCTTGCAAGCGCTAGGCGCCACAGGGCCCAGGCAAGCATGCACGGGCGCGTCCTGTCGGCCACCAACGCCCAAGTCTTGCCGAGCGAGCTCCGAGGGAGCCCTTGTCGCGGTCATGCCGATAGGTCC
Source organism: Hordeum vulgare subsp. vulgare (assembly GCF_904849725.1). NCBI lineage: Eukaryota > Viridiplantae > Streptophyta > Magnoliopsida > Poales > Poaceae > Hordeum > Hordeum vulgare. Next base: position 428,359,911 of record NC_058523.1, on the reverse strand, counting down.
CAAGCGAGCATGTACCGGAGTGGCGCGCTGAACGAAGGAGGCCGCGGGGGCGTGGTAGGACGACGACGGCGCAGGAGACAACGAAGGAGGTGGGGTGACGCAAGGCCCAAGGTGGTCTCGGGCGGGCGCCCGACCGGCATGAGGCGGCACCACCGCAGGCCTAGGAGGAGAGCGAGAGTGCGGCGCACGGCACTCGTGCGTGATGTGGCCCGGCCGACGGCAACACAGGCAGACCGTCTTGGTGTAGCACATACCTGCCATGTGCTCATCGCTTAGGCAGTCGAAGTAGAGGCCGGCGAGGTCCAGTGACAGGCCCACCCAGATGAACATCAAGGGGAGGGGAGCGGCGCCTCTTGCGCCCGGTCATCTGCCAGCCTCCAGGAGCGGCCCTAGTCCGCCCCTCCGCCTCTGACCGCACCACGATTGAGGGGATCTTCCTGGCTAGAGGGGGAAGCTCGAAGCGAGCCTACAGGGGTGGCGAGGCCCACGCAGAAGCCACGGATGGGGGGAAAGGCAGGCGATCGGGGGACGGAGGCGAACCACTCCGAAGCACCTTGCAGTAGGAGCACACCGACCCAAGGTGGTCGTTGTCCGATGAAGAAAGGTCACCTCAATGGACCGGACTAGGCATGACACAACCAAGAGGAGAGGGCGGTAGGCCCGAGCCTGATATGTCTCCAACGTATCTACTTTTCCAAACTCTTTTGCCCTTGTTTTGGACTCTAATTTGCATGATTTGAATGGAACTAACCCGGACTGACGTTGTTTTTAGCAGAATTGCCTTGGTTTTATTTTTGTGCAGAAAAAAAGGTTCTCGGATTGACCTAAAAAATTACGAAGAATATTTCTGGATTTAATAAAAAATACTGGCGAAAGAATCTACCGGATAGGGGCCACCCCTAGGCCACAAGCCTGCAGGGTGTGCCCCTCCCCTAGGTCGTGCCCCCTGGCTTGTGGGGCACCTGGAGCTCCACCGACCTCGTTTCCACTCCTATATATTCCCATTCGCGGAGAAAAATCAGAGAGAAGGGTTCATTGCGTTTTACGATACGGAGCTGCCGTCACCTCCTGTTCTTCCTCGGGAGGGCAGATGTGGAGTCTGATTTGGGCTCCAGAGAGGGGAAATCGACATCATTGTCATCACCAACCATCCTTCATCACCAATTTTATGATGTTTTCCATCGTTCGTGAGTAATTCCATCATAGGCTTGTTGGACGATGATGGGTTGGATAAGATCTATCATATAATCGAGTTAGTTTTGTTAGGGTTTGATCCCTGGTATCCATTATGTTGTGAGATTGATGTTGCTATGACTTTGCTATGTTTAATGCTTGTCACTAGGGCCCGAGTGCCATGATTTCAGATCTGAACCTATTATGTTTTCATGAATAAATATGTGTTCTTGGTCCTATCTTGCAAGTTATAGACGCCTATTACGAGTTATGATCCGCATCCCCCAGGGTGACAATAACTGGGATTCTTTCCGGTGATTACCATAGTTTGAGGAGTTCATGGTTCACTAAGTGCTAATGCTTTGGTCCGGTTCTCTATTAAAGGGAAGCCTTAATATCCCTTAGTTTCCATTAGGACCCCGCTGCGACGGGAGGGTAGGACAAAAGATGTCATGCAAGTTCTTTTCCATAAGCACGTATGACTATATATGGAATACATGCCTACATTACATTGATGAATTGGAGCTAGTTCTGTATCACCCTATGTTATGACTGTTGCATGATGAATGCCATCCGACATAATTATCCATCACTGATCCATTGCCTACGAGCTTTCCACATATTGGTCTTTGCCAAGTTACTTTTCCGTTGCTATTGTTACAATCACTACAAATCACTTTTGCCACCATTATTGTTACTTCCATACTACTTTGCTACTAAATACTTTATTGTGGTTGAATTGACAACTCAGTTGCTAATACTCGAGAATATTCTTTGGCTCCCCTTGTGTTGAATCAATAAATTTGGGTTGAGTACTCTACCCTCGGAAACTGTTGTGATCCCCTATACTTGAGGGTTATCAGAGACCGGGGTGGTCGTCGGGGCCAGAGTAGCCACCGATGAGAGAGGAGGGGAGGGGTGGATGCCGCCGCCAGAGTGGCAGGCGACGAGGGCTAGGGGAGGGGGATCTTTTTTTATCAAAGTGAACTCGTCGTGCTCTATATTGGTGTAGGGTGTAGGTTTAACCGAACACAATTTAACAGAAAATTACCGACTGATATTGTGCCTTATTGCGAGGCCTTGTATGAGGTCGCAAGATATCCGATACTCCATTCGTTTCAAAATATTCAAACATTCAAAAAAGGATGCATGAGAGTAGGAGATGGAGAAAAAATAAATATTTGGAATGATTGTTGGATTCCAAATAGTGCATCGAGGAAAGTAATTAGAGTGCATGGAAATCAAGTACTCACTAGAGTATGCGAGTTAATAGATCCAATAACAGGAGAATGGGATGAGATGCTCGTGTGGAAAAATTTCTGGAATATTGATGCAGAGCGCATCTTGCAAATACCTTTATTCCATGAGCATATGAAGGATTATATTGCATTGCATTTAACGAAGAGTGGAACATTCACAGTATGTTCGACATATTATAAAAAGAGGGAAGCAAATTATCATCAAAATAATATGGGGTCAACGAACTTTTCCTCCACACCTCATCCGGTGTGGAAGAAATTGTGGGATTTAAAGGTACCGGTGAAAATCAAGATTTTCTTATAGAGATGCTTACATAATTCCGTCCCATGCTTTAGTGTACTATCAAATCGTCATGTCGGGAATATATCACAGTGCCCAATTTGTCAACATGGGGCGGAGGACATAGCACATCTTTTGTTCACGTGTGAAAGATCAAAGAAAGTTTGGGACTCGCTTGGGATTTTAGCGGATGTCTCTTTTGCCATAGGTCTGGAGCAACTATGTTGGAGTTTATATTGTGTGATGATTCGTACCAACGGACGTACATTGGCCGGTCGAATTATCAGAACTGGTCGCAACTGTTTGTTGGTATCTTTGGTGGCAAAGAAGTCTGGTAGTTAGAGGCAAGGATGTACAAACGGCAGAAAGAACAACTCCTGCTGCTATCATGTTGACCCTTCACTATGCTCACAGCAGGGACACACAAGGTCCTTCCAAAAATAAATAAGTGGTCGGTTTTCAATGCAGGACAACAAGTGTTGAATGTGGATGTATCTTTTTTATAGGGTGAATATATCGGGCATGTGAAGCAATTATCCATGATCACGAGGGTACTTTTATAAGAGCTTCAACGGCACGATTGGAAAATGTAGCCGATGTCGTCACAGCCGAGGCAGCGGCGCTACTCGAAGGACTCAAATTAGCTCATAATACCGGATGCTCTAATTTGATGATGAGAACGGACAATATTACGTTGGTGGATGCTCTTAATCAAAATGAAGGACGGTGCTAGAAGATTGCCGTAGTATCATAGTAGACTTCGAAAAGGTTACTATTGGACATTGTATTAGAGAGTCGAATAATGTAGCTCATGAGTTAGCTAGATGGGAAGGACGAATAACCTTTCTGTTTGGAATGACGCTCCTCCAAAGTTTATCATAAAATTGTTAGCGGACGATGTAACTGTTATTTGATGAATAAAGTATATCTTCCTGTTCAAAGTTTATAGCTTAGTAGTAAATCAAACAAGAATTAGTCAAATTTACTTTTTTTTATGAAACACGGTCCCTTAGGGTTGCACGGTTAATTAACGTAAACCCAAGCAAAAACCGTTACAACACGCTCCTCACAGGACACCAACAACACACGCCGACTTCGAGGCCGCGCGGTAGACGAGCCGCCGGCTCCGTCATCCGAACAACCTGTATCCAACATCCTACAACCGAACCCTAAGCCACCGCTCTGGCATCCACGCCGACCCCGAGCCCGCGCACCAGAGAAGTCATCTACCATGCTGCCCAAGCAACCGAAACCGACGCCCTACATCTATCTTTCAAAGCCGACGCTCCGATGTACAGACGATAATCACACACGCTAACCCCGAGGCTGCGCACCACACTAGCCGCCAGCTTCATCGCCCGAGCAATCGAAGCCCACACCACACAACCATATCCGGAGCCGCCGCTCCGACACCACACAACCATATTCGGAGCCGCCGCTCCGACATCCATGCCGACCCCGAAGCCGCACACCAGACAGACCAACAACACTGTCACCCACGAGACCAATGCCGACACCCCTCCATGACGACGAGATTCGTAACCGCCGCTCCGACATCCATGCCGGCCCCAAGGCCGCGCAACACCCGAGCCGATGGCTCTCGCAGGTCCAGACCACTCCAAAACGAAGCCTTTAAGAAGGAACGCGACACCATCGTCCGCTCCAGGAACATGGCATGGAACATGGGTTTTTCTCGAATGCAAGAGAAGAGGTCTTAGGCCCTCAAACAAAGACGCCATCAAGAAGGTGTGTGGCACCCATAGGCGTCGCCGTCATCAGCCAAGGCCAGAGCAAGGCTTTCACCTCAAGTAGCCAAAAAAAGTCACCCACCACCAAAACCCGGAGTCGCCGATCAGCCATGGCCGCACCACCAAAACCCGGAGTCACCGATCAGCCATTGCCGCATGCACCACGCACAGCCATTGACTAGGCTACCCCATCATCACCGTAGGAGCCAAAACCGGCCACGTCTGGTCTGATCCGGCGTCCTGCACCACAGCCCACCGGTCATCCCTAAGCGTCCTGACCGAGGACCAACAGCCAATTAGTCAAACTTAAAGATAGACTTAGGATAAACCTAGAACTTCAAACATTTTGAAACAAAGGGAGGACGCGACAAATAAAATGGCTCAAAAAAAAAATCAAACTGAACACAGAGATAGAGAGTAAACTGAACGATGACCATAAACAACCACAACTCAAATGCACATTTTTTATACAGAAGCGCAAGCAGTCGCCCGATACAGTTTCTGTCCTCAAGACCTACTTTCAGTCGAATGTTGCTCATATCATAGGGACAGTCATCTGTACCACGGACCACACACACATTTTCTTGTTGCTAAGAATGTACATGCACTTTCACATGAAAATGAACTCAAAGGGACTGGCGCGCGCACGAAAGACATGCCTCCACTGGCGAGCAAGTTCGATGAATGGATCGCAGCACATGCTGGGGGGTAAAGAATGGTACAGTACAACCCATGTATCAACAGCACCGGCAGCAAAATAGGTCTCGGCATGTGTACGGGGCTGCTCGGGCTTCCAGTTCCTCAATCGGTGGCACGGCTTCGAGAACAAATCCATTCTCTCTGGTGAAGCAGAAGTCATAGATGTTTCTGCATATGCCTTTACTGAACGGATGAACTCTATCAGGAATTCCCCTGCAAGGTAGTACATCTCCAGTGTCTCAGTGCCGAGTTAATGATATATTGATATAGCAATGATAAACCACAGCAAAGCTGGATCGTGAGCCCCCTCCAATATTGCATACCTCAAGTAGAATATCCGCTTCCTTCTAGCCACTTCATAGGTTGTTTGATTTGTGAGAGCAATATAGCTGCAAGAAGAGGCGAAATTCAGCAAACATGCATTGAAAGCGAAATGTAGTTGCACCTTTCGGGCAGGGGCTGCATGCAGATGATTAGCATTACCAATAATTAATGGACTAAAATTGATCAAATTCCAGCCATGCGCCCAAAGGGCAGGTATGTATAGCGCTTTGCTATGGCTTTTGCCCTCTGATCCTCTATTCGCTGGGTTAATGCCGTAGTGCGACATTTTTGAGTCAACAGGCATTATATGCTACTGTACTTCAGTTTATAATTCAATGAAAATGACAAAGTGGTATTGGGAGTTACACCAAAATAACTTTACAAGGATTTATATGTTCAACCATTGGCCTGTTGCTATGCATTTTCTAGACAGTAACGTTTCGACTTCCGACAAAGCTCAAATCCATGATTTGCTCCCCTCATTTCTCCCGAAGGAAATTTAAGTATCTGTTTTCAACTTAACAATTGAATAAAATTTAAACATAAAATGCTACCATTTGACGTCTCTTTTGAATAATTAGAAGACCTTATATGGTTAGACAGATCAAACGACCAGAAAAAACTTACGTATGAAACAACAGCAGCAGCAACAGAAACATTAGGATAAATATCAATACTGCCAACAGGATTACACCAATAAAATCCTTCCACCTGCCATGGTAACAAAAAGAAGTTCCATAAGATAACCAGAAAAGAAAGGCTCGAATGAAAGGATTCAAGCCACATCTTATGGTCAACGATATGAGCTCAGAAGGTGAATAACATATCTTACCAGACTTTCTCAATATCTAAATGCAGTGACTCAATGTACAGAGCAACAGTCCAGGTAGACAGGATTGATTCTTCAAATATATACCACCTAGAAAATATAAAACATTTGTTATAAAATTATTAGAACAATTTTAATAATTGAACCTAACACATCACAAGGCACCGCAACATAAACAGTACAGTTTGTACAGACAGTAAAGTCCAAAAAAGATTGGTGCCTACATAATTAACCTTTTTTAAGCAATCAAACTAAATGAGCTTTATAGTTTATACTTTATACTCTCTCCTTGCCAAAATATAGTGCATATTAAGATTTTTCCTAGGTCAAACTTTGTGAAGTTTGACCAACTACATAGAAAAATATATGAACATTTACAGTACCAAATATCTATATAACAAAATTAATTCCATGACGAATCTAATGGTATTGTATATGTCGATAATTTTGTCTAAAAACTTGGTCAATTTTACAATGTTTGGCTTAGGACAAAACTAATATGCACTACATTTTGATATAGAGGGAGTACATGGTAAAAGAGAGAATTCCTTGTTTGGTCCTTTTATTTAAATTTGCTTCCCTATTTAGCCCAAAATAATATTCTTCCTTATTTGACACCCGATGTAACTTTTGTTCTCTATATGGCACTTTCGTCCATTTTAAACACTAACAGTGTTAAGAGTGAGATGAAATGACCATTTTGCCCCTAGTGCATTTTCACTGATGTTGCACTCCAATATTTTGGTCCTTAGCTAAACTGATATGTGTGTAAAAGCCGTAGAAAACATCTATAAAATTTGTATTACCATATCTAAGATCAGTTGATATTGGTTAGTTCATCACATTCCAAAAGCATCACACACACTATTAATTCCTCTAATTAGCCCACTTTCGGAACTAGTACACATAGTTAGCCGTAGACCATGCATGTGCGGCAGCCGTAGACCACGCGCACGGTCGGCATACGAGAACGCCTCCTGCTGGCCACGAGCAGCCGTAGACCACACACACACCATGCGCTCCCTCGGACCGAGGCAGTCGCCGCCGCCGATCGTCCAGTCCTGGCAACTGCCTCAACCTCCTCTAATGGATTTACAAGCAGACGAGTTTGCAACGGTAAACCTATCTCCTGAAAAGAGTTTAGTAAACAAGGAACGAAGCGACCGACAATGTCCCCTCGGGGAGAAGTGTTTTAAGGGATTGACTTTGGCTCTATTATCTTTGTTTATCAATCTTCAAATTGATGAATTGGTTAATAAGAAATGTGCGCTAGCACGCTTCATATGTAACAAGGGTCGTTGCTTGTTTGGTCGTTAGATCAGAGGCCGCTCATCCCTTGCTTGGCCGTTTATCAATCTTAAAATTGATGAATTGGTTAATAGGAAGTGTGTGCTAGCGCGCTTCATATTTCTAGTAACAAGGGCCATTGCTTGTTTGGTCGTTAGATCAAAGGCCGCTCATCCCTTGCTCGGCCGTGGCGCGGGAACAGGTCCGTCGACACGATGTTCGTCACCTACAGCACTGCCGTCCGTCGGCACGATGTCCGTCACCTACGGCATCGCCGTGCGGTGCTCATCCCTTGTTTGGTCGTTAGATTAGAGGCCGCTCATCCCTTGATCAAGGAAAGGATCGCAAGAAAGGTTGTTTCGAGTTCTTCGCCCTGCCAATGAAATCTCAAGCTAAACTGGACGACGGGCATGTTGATTCGACCAAATCGGAGCTAATCTGTACACAATCTTGCATGAGACGAGGCGAATCCAAGGAAACCACGACTAATTCGATAAAACCATGGACAGTTCAATGCTCGCCACATCAAGAATGACGGAAGAACCTCGAAGTGGTGCTTTGCATGGACGTCTAGCTACAACAAGAGAGGGCGCTCTTAGAAGACAGGAGAAGTTGTTCGCACCTTGTTGCACCACTGTGGCCTGCGCAGCCATGCCGGGGTCGAGCCCGCCGCAGTGTCGTGGGCCGACCCCTCTGCAATCGTGTTCACCAATGGCCAAGCCGCGCTAAGGCATTTGCCAACTACCACCTCCGCAGCCGCCTTGTCCCCTTCCACCTCGACGCTTGGCCGCCATCCACCGCCCTACCCTAGTGGCCACCCACGGCCACAACCCCACCTGGGTGGGTCGCCCATACCACTCAGCATCGCACTGACGCTGCTATGTGCTCGAGGGAGAGAGCGAGTTCTATTGTAGGGAAGAATTCGGTCAGGGATCGGGAGAGGAGGGAAAGGATCGATCGATCCATCTCTTCCCTTTTTCTTTCTTTCTGGTGTTTAACAGCTAGGAGCAGTTTGGTCCACGGAAGAAAATACTGACTGGTCAAATAGATGTAATGGTAACGGATTTGACAGAAATGTCGTATAGGGAACACAATGTAAATATAGTGTCAAAAAGGAAAAAAAAATGTTTAGGGCCAAATAGGGAAGCAAAATTTAAGAAAGGGTCAAATAAGGAATTCTCCCTAAAAGAAAAGGCTTCATCCATCATCTAACACATCAGTTCAAATATTTCAGATCAGCTACCTAGTATTAACAGTTTTGATCAAATTGACTTGTAACTGAACATGGCAAGTTAACTCTTACAACTAAATTTTACAATCCACATGTAAAATCAAGTCTATATCCTGTCCCATTTACTTCCAGTCACAAATCGATGCCCTGTGCAAAGCGTGCAATCAATTTCAACTTCGACTATATCTTTATTAGACTAGCCACATCAAAATAACAGAAACAGAATAATCAGAATGTGTTTTCAAAACATTGTGCGTATACATTGTTTGTATACCACTATATAGTGTACGAATAACAATGAATATCGACTGTTGGATGAAGCCGATCCAACGGTTGAGAGGTGGCAAATCCGAGTAGTCTTGGCTGTTGGATATTCTCTCCACCACATTGGATTATGCCACGTGTGCTAATCCAGAAGATTCTACACCTGTGCTTATGCACAAACCTGAAAACAAAGACACTTCTCCTTTGTTCTGGGCTTCTCCATACTTCAATTTTCCAGGTTTTCTTTGTTAAAAGAATGACATTCATGTTTATTCTATCATTTACGTTGTACAATATGCACATAACACATACATTTCTCATTTGTTCTAGACTCTTCCATACGTCAGTTTTTCCCAAGTTTTTTCTTCCAAAATAACTGACATTTTTTTATTCTTTTATTTATTTATTTCTGTTTTGTTTTGGTTCAAAGCTAATGAAGCATCTTCCAAAGTCCAATTTTCTTTGCAAATGTAGTACTCAACTATTCTTATACATTTCACATGAGTTTTGTGGAGTATATACCACACGGTCATCAAATAGTATGCATTTGTAATTTGAATTCGAATGGGATGGACGATGAAACTTAAGCATACATCTTAAATTTATTTGTGTGCGACTCCAAATGTACATGTTTGCCTATTATAATGTGGTATGTTGATATCTGTTCGCACTTCACTCTCACATGCAAGGCAACATGTAATTTACTACTGGATAGCATGTATAGTAAAATCAAAGATGTTCAGGTTGCATGTTGGAGATAAAAACGAAATCCAGAAATCATGGCCAGGTGAAGTGTAATCTGTTCGCTCATATAATCAAAGCATGGGTGGATATGCATTGACAGTCACACCAGTCTAGCCTTATGTAGTGTGCGTGCATAGAGCATGCTCCTCAAAATGTTTATACAGCGCCAGATGTCCAGAAGCAAGCCAATAAACACATGCAGATTTTTTCTGCGGAGTGTACAGTAGAACATAGACGGTGTAGAACAGAAACACATGAACATGCATACCAGGCAACATAATCATTATATACATGTAAAAAATATAATGCAGGAAATATACATGCCAAAACTCACCAAAAACGACAATGGTTCTTTTTGCCAATGCACGTTCCAAGCCAAACACAGTGATGGTCAAACTGAAGGACGCATTTATCACAATCATGGCAGTGCCTGGTACGAGGTGGCTGCAAAAGTGTAATGTAGAAAAAACTGAACTTAGACAATCAGGAAAAGCTTTACATGGAAGTTTGAATAGTAGGACGTAGGATCACACAGATCAGTGTGACACGGAGACATGTGGAAAGAAACTTTTTAGTAATGTACTATGAGCCAGTATTAATTCAATTTGTAGCATTCAAAGTCGTGTGCCCACCACTTTGCTAATTAGTTAGGAATTAGAAACCCCGACATGACATCAGGGTGTAGAAGACACTCAGGATGGTCTTAGGGAGCCTGAAGATACTCGTCATAGCCTTAGGGCACCTAAATGGGTCTTTAATAGACAATAAAATGAAACCATTTAGAGCAACAATAAGACGGAAAGGCTGCAAATAGACTACTTCAACTATATCATAGAACAATCAACTGTAGTCCTAATGCCTGAATTCTTATAGATCCACTTAACGACTCTTAAACAGTGACGCAAGGAGTTTATTTAAATACAGTCAAAGGTACGTGGACATAATTCATGGCTCACAAAACGCCTTGTTTTTCGTGCCACCAACTCACACTTGATGTGAAGTTCAATCTGATGATTTTATACAATGGACGTAGTGAACATTTGCATGCCGTAATTATGAAAGCTTTAGCACCATAGATTGAGAAGATAAAACAAAACCTGGATAATTTTGCAATATTGGCAAGTCCAATCCCTACAAAGAAAATATAGAAGAGTGTTAAACTAATATTATGACAGTGAGCAAACACAAGGATTTTACTACTCCATATACCCTAAAAAAACAAATTCTCGAGCTTTACCTGTTGCTTGACCCAGGAGGATAAAGATCCACAATTTGATGCAACCATGACGATGAAGAAGACATTGGTCTAAGTTTCTCTAGACCAGGCCGGTTTGTGGAGCACTTTAAGCTTCCATGTTTTGAACTGGATTGTCTTTTCTTAATCGTCAAAAACACACACACAAGAAAGTATAAGTATCAGTGTATACCTCCGATAGGTTGTCAACACTTCTATGCTATGGTGATTACGACATTACTTTGGAAGAGTGGCAGTATTGATGAAGGTTGCATGCATCCCACCACTGGCTTGCATTGCATCAATAACATAGCTGACGGCACAGGAGCCCCAAAGTCAGGCACTTATCAAATTCAATCGATCATGTGTATGATAACAAATTCAATAAGGCTATTCCATACCCTGGAGATGAACCAGCAGTGTAGAAGTATTGCGCTAAGGCGATCAGAACAAGCACACCATACACTCCAATATACCTGTAATAAAATGATACCAAATGGAGATCATCAGCAACAAAAAGAGAGAAACGGCACTACAAGAAACTACCAAATACCACTCAGGTATACAATTAAGTGCTTTGACTTCTGGGAAGGGCATGTTATCTCTACTGTGTAAAATTACGCGATTTATGCTTCATCATAACTGGTGGCACGCAGACGAGTAGCACGCGAGCACTCCAAAAGCTCATTTTCCTCATAGAACCATATCAGATCATATACAAGTTTAAAACAGGGGAAACGATCATTCGAGTGATACCTAGAGCTGGAACGAAGCTTCGAACGCCGCACAAATCGACAGCGCATATTAAATTTGGAATCGAACCAAGCAAAAATTGAACTGGTCGGCAAAAATAAGGTGGGAACTGTACCACGGCTCCTCGTGGATCCGCCTATCGAGGGTCGGATCGAGCAGGAAGACGGCGCCGACGAAGAACACGTGCATCAGGAGCACCATGGCCCTCAAGCCCAGGGGCGACCTCCTCGCTGCGCAAGAGAAACCCCAAAAACACTAGATCAGGAATCAAACACCCCGGACCAAATCGAGCTGAGGGGGGGGGGGGGGGGGGGGGGGGGGTGGGGGTCGGAAGGGATAACGTACTCCGATCGGAGAGGCGGGCGCCTGGCTCGGCGGCGGAGGAAGACGCCATTGGGGCCGCCGCGGTCGCATCCGACGGCGACGATGGTTAAGCGGGAGTGAGGAGGGCTACCGGCGTCGCGACTCTCGTGCTCCGGACACGACGTTTACCGGTGGAAGAAGCGGAAGCGGGGTCCGTTGGGGGTGGGGGACACGTGCCAGACATGACTATCTTGTCTTATTGATTGAAGTGGATGGGGTCCAGCTGGAAGTGGGAATAGGACGGTAAGGTGTAGTTGGGAACTCAGATCCACGTGAGATGCATGTATGAGAGCATATCCGCACACCCGCGTTAAAATAACCGTCGGTTGCAGGACCAAGAGTGTTTTACTACTCCCTCCGATTTCTAAATATAAGTCTTTTTAAAGAAATTTTACTAAAAGACTATTTCTAAATATAAGTCTTTTTAAAGAAATTTTACTAAAAGACTACTTCATCCGTTCTTAAATATAAGACTTTTAGAGAATTCACTATGGACTACATATGGAGCAAAATGAGTGAATCTATATTCTATAATATGTCTATATACATCCGTATGCAGTCCATAGTAAAATCTTTAAAAGGTCTTATATTTAAGAACAGAGGGAGTACATACGAAGCAAAATGATTGAATCTACACTTTAAAGTATGTCTATATACATTCGTATATAATTCTCTAGTGAAATCTCTTAAAAGACTTATATTTAGGAACGGAGGGAGTAAGATGCATGTATTTCTCGCTGAGAATGTATCGGTATGCTAGCGTCAAAATAATCGTCGGTTACAGGCCAGAGAGCGTTTTACCGTTTGATTAGATCCCGCAAAATCGTCCGTCTCAAAAAGAAATTGTGGTGTCCCCAATCGGCTGGCCCATTTTCTTCATATTGCGGGATTTCGCTAGTTTTGTTGGCTCCTCTTTCCTTTGGCGTGAATGCATTTTCGGTCGTTTCTGTTCCCGCCTCCGCTCTCCCCGTCGCCGGTGCACATCCTCGCCGTCTCTTGCTGCCCCGGCCCGCGTGCGCGTCTGGTAGCTCCGCTGCCCCGCGCCACATCAATTCCACCAAATTGGAGCGCAAGGGGGTGCCCATTTGTGTCCAAGGGCTCACGGTCAGCGTCGTCGTCATGGATCTGCCGAGGAGCTTGGCGTGTGACCTTGTAGTAGGCGGATCCAGTTGGTTCTGGGGACGGCGAGCCTCGAAATCGATGGGGATCGCCCGCATGCGCGGGGGGAAGGGGCTGCGAGGGGAGAAGAAAGGAGTAGTGCGGCTTTTCTTCGGACGATGGGGGAGAAGAAAGGGACGATGCAGCTTTGCTTCAAAGGCGACGCGACTTTGATTTGGGGATCGGTTTCGAGCGAGGTATGTCTAACACTAGGGAATTGTGTTTGATTTGGCTCGGTTGAGGTTTGGGCGAACTTCACGGGCGCTTCATGTGCATTTTGTAGATGGATTGGAGTTCGTCCTCGTCGTCTTCGTTCGATGATTCAAACATAGGAGAGACGATCCTCGACGACGATGACGGGAACCTAGTGTTGTTGCATCTCGTGGATGAATTTGAGAAGTGGCCGAGGAAAAAGCATTGCAGGTCCATGGTCTACCGACTATGCATTCTTAGCAATCGAGCTCTCAGCGACAAGTTGCTCATGAAGGACTACTTTGTCAAGGTACCGACATATCCGGCTTACCTACTTCGTAGGTGATACCAAATGCGTAGGTCTCTTTCCGTGCGCATCGTAGAAGCTTGAGCAGAATTGCTGCTTTTTCACTCGGGGTAGGAATGTCGCCGATTTGATTAGCTTTAGTGCATATCAAAAAATATCAACGGCGATGATAGTGATTGTATATGGTGTTCCCGCCGACTACATGGATGAATATCTTCGCATTGGAGAAGATGCCACCATCAAATGCGTATGTGTCTTTGCGAAGACAATTATCCCGTTTTTTGGACCGAAGTATCTACAGGCTCCGAACAAGGAAGACACGAAGAAGCTCATGGCAATGACAAAGAAAGAGGATGGTCGAGCATGCTAGGTGGTATTGATTGCATGCATTAGAGGTGGAAAAACTGCCCGGTGACTTGGGCAGGGCAATACACCGGACACAAACGAAAACCCACCATTGTGCTTGAAGCCATGGCTTCACAAGATCTATGGATTTACCATTGTTTCTTTGGTTTGTCGGGGTCTCTAAATGATATCAATGTTCTCCAACGATCTCATCTATTTTGCGTGTTGCTTGTAAACTGCATTGGGATATTCCTTGAAGAGGAGAGGAGATGCAACACAATAAAGATAAGTATTTCTCTCACTGAGAACCAAGGTTATTGTTAGTGCATCCAGTGCCGCCCCTTGTTGGTTTTGGAGTATTGAAGACATACATGGTTGAGGGACTAATGTGTTTGTGAGAGTTCACAGTATAATACAGTCCCTGGAGATTTAGTTTAACCGTCGAAGAGACCGCTAAAATTGTTTGAAGACACTGAAGATGGTTGAAGCCATTGGTGGAACGCGAAGATAATCGCTTGAAGGTAATGAAACATGAAGAAGAAGTCTTTTGGTTGTTTTGTTTTTTTCTTTCCTTAGTCATAGGAACCAATGTACTATTAAGTGGGGTCGAGGTCATCGAAGTGAGAAAATGACATGATGCGCAACCCATATACCCATGCATCGGTGTCAAAACCTGCAGATCTCGGGTAGGGGGTCCGAACTGTGGATCTTGTATCGATGGGTAACACGAGACAAAGGAGACGGTATTTACCCAGGTTGAGGCCCTCTTGATGGAGGTAAAACCCTACATCCTGCTCTTGTTTATATTGATGGTGGATTAGCCAGTACAAAGTTGATCTACCTCGAGATCATATGTTGTGGTCTAACCCCTTGGAATAATGATCTTAACCTGGCCTATGAACTAAAGCCCTCCGATTTATATAGATACCAGGGGTGCTAGGGTTACACAACGTCGTTTACATTAGGGAGGAAACATGCCAATTACCACGCGTCCATGGGGTGCACGCCAAGTCTCCGGAAGATTCCATATTGAATACAACATTGCTTTATTTTTGGGGAGTCCAACAATGAAAATAGGACACACCAGGAGTACGGCCCATAGAAATAGGTAAGCGGCGCGAGGAACCCTCAGCCCCGGACTCCCTCAATATCACTTGAACTACCCTCCAACGTTGTAGTCTTGACATCCACCTACTTCATGCGCCCAAAGTCTTTGGCTTGTGGGGCGAGTTCTCCCCTTCTCACATTCAGCCGATAATAGCTCGGCCACTGATGATCTCCCCATTTCCAAACTATATGTACATATATATATATATATATATATATATATATATATATATATATATATTCATAAAGATAGAATTCATCTTCCCAAGCCGACTGTTTTCCCACAAATAGTGTTTTTGCTTGACACCCTTTTTAACGAAAGGCCGCGGCTGGGAAAGACCAATTACCCACTATGGGAGCGTGGTTTGAGATAATCTTTACTAACATGTTCTATTACGGAGATCATGTCCCTCTTTTCTAGGGATATGGTTTATGATTTGGGTTATTCCACACGCGCATAACCGGAAGATTTTATCGGGAAGTGGCGAAGTTCGCGGCGCAGTAGAGGGGCTCTTGGTATTTCAACAACTTATAAAAGGAAAATCTCCACCACAGCCTCCTTATGCATTCGAGATCTCACATCGCTGCTGCCATTCCCGATCCTCAAAGCTCCAGCCTTCAAGCTCTCCTCTCCCCCAATCTCCTTGAGCCTCTTCCCTAGTCCAGCCATGGCCAGCTCAGGCTCGAAAGGCAAGCGGTAGGTCTCTTGTGTTACTGAGGAGGACATCCTGGAGTTGAAGAGCGCCGACTATTCGTCGGCAAATATCGTCCACCGTGCTCCGGAGAAGGGCCGGATCATCCCTATGCCTAGAGAAGGTAAGAGGGTCGTTTTTATCTCACATTTCCTTCGAGGTCTTGGATTCCCTCTCCACCCCTTTGTCCGGGGCATAATGTTTTATTATGGGTTAGAGTTCCATGATCTCCCCCAAATTCATTTTTGTATATTTCGGCCTTCATCGTAGTTTGTGAAGCCTTTTTGCAGGTCTAGCCCCACTTCGGCTTATGGCTGAAAGTCCTCAACGTCAAGCCAAAAGTAGTAAATGGCGAGCACACAGACTGTGGGGGAGCAGTGATTAGCAAGCACCCCCTGGTTCAATGGCCAAAAAGTACCTTCATCGACACCATCAAGGGTGGCAAAAGGAGTGGTTCTATATCACCGAGCCACGTGACGCGAAAGTGGCAGCACCTCCCGCATTCAGATCCGGTCCTCCAATCTGGCTAGTGTCTTGGATGGAGAAGTCCCTAGATTGGGGGGAGGCTACCGAGGTGAAGGCGCTGAAGAATTATATCTCCATCCTGTTGGAGAAGAAAATCAAGCTGACCAATGTTGTTCAAGTCATGTTGCATCGCCGCCTCCTCCCCTATCAACATCGGGTTGCTCGTGAACCTCTACGGTGGTAATTTCCCTCACTAGACGCCATACTATCCTATGTTGTGAAACCAATGCAATGGAGACCAAAACTCTGATACCACTTGTAGGATCCGAAGTATGTCTAAAGGGGGTGATTAGACTACTTGACCAAATAAAAACTTAGCCTTTTCCCAATTTTAGTTGTGGGCAAGTTTTAACAATTTG
Source organism: Hordeum vulgare subsp. vulgare (assembly GCF_904849725.1). NCBI lineage: Eukaryota > Viridiplantae > Streptophyta > Magnoliopsida > Poales > Poaceae > Hordeum > Hordeum vulgare. The sequence continues at coordinate 428,343,038 of NC_058523.1, read as the reverse complement.
TTGCAAGTCAAGCACACCCTACACATGCAAGTCTAAGAGTATAGAAGCGGAAAGTAATGATATGCACATGTAACTAGAGGGTATGGATAGGAAGATCAAACGCAAAGGTTGACACGATAATTTTTGGCGTGGTTTCGATAGGTGGTGCTATCGTACGTCCATGTTGATAGAGACTTCAACCCACAGAGGGTAAGGTCTTCGCGAGTCCACATAGAGATCAACCCACGGAGAAGCAACCTTGTCTATTCCATCATGTCTTACGTCCACGAAGGACTAGCCTTGCTCGGGGTAGATCTTCACGAAGTAGGCGATCCCCTTACCCTTACAAACTTCTTGGTTCAACTCCACAACACAAAGTAGGAGGCTTCCAAGCGACACCTAACCAATCTAGGAGGCACCACCCTCCAAAAGGTAATAGATGCAGTAGTACGATGAAATCCTTGCTCTTGTGCTTCAAAAGATAGTCTCCTCAACACACAATCATTCTCTCACAGATTTGACATGGGTAGAAGAGATTGATTGGGTGGAAAACAACTTGGGGTGGCTAGAAATCAAGATTCATATGGTAGGAATGGAATATATTGATATGAGTAGGTGGCTCTCTCTCAGAGAAATGGATATGAAAAGTGTATGTGTGTTCTAAGTGCTTCCTCTGCAAACGAGAGGTGCTGGATGGGTATATATAGGCATCTCCAAAAATCCAACCGTTACAACATTATTGCCCAACTCGGTGAAACTGAAGTAAAACTCGGTGGCATCGATTTGCACAAAATGTGGCAACTTTCAAATTCTTGGTGAGACCGATATAGGAATCTCGGTGGTACCGGTATGGGTGACCTAGGGCCATTTCCAAATCTCGGTGAGACCGATTCCAAGACTCAGAATTTCTGATTCTTGAAAATGACATACCAGAAACCTGGTCACTGGTTTCGGTGGCACCGAAAGGAATGTTGGTGTTACCGAGACTCTAGGGTTTAGCAAAGGTTCTGTCTGGTGGGAAATCGGTATGGCTGAATGGAAAATCTTGGTGGCACCGATTTTGCTATTTAGGCTTTGGGCACAGAACATTTGTGAGAGAATGGTTGAGTATTTTTGGTGGCTATGTCTAAGCACTTGAGCAACCAATTCATCATAGATACCTGATGACGAGTTGATGTATATACTTCTCGCCCCTCGTTGGACCCCAAGTGGAAGGTGGAGATGTAGTCAGCAACAAATTTCCCTTACACGGAGACTGTAAGGTTTATCGAACCAGGAGGACTCCTAGGCTCAACGAGTAGGTGTCTTCCACCCTGGCGCTAGCAGAAGACGTGGACCTGCACACACAACAAATAACTTTGCTCCCAACGAGTACAGAGAGGTTGTCAATCTCTCCGGCCTTGTAGTTTACAAAGGATCAAAACACAAGCGGGAAGGTAATAGTGATTGCAACGGAAAAGTAAATGAAAGCGGTAAATGATGGAGGTGTAAACAATGATTGTGATATGGACCGGAGTCACATGATGTTCACTAGTGATGTCTCTCTCCCAAAAGACGATAAACAACTATGCTAGGGTAAACAAATCACAGCTGGGCAATTGACCGATTTGTGATCGCACCGCAATGCTAATTATGCTCCTTGATAGTTAGAGGCTCAATAGTAATGGGCAGTACACCAAGACAAGTAGAACGTTTATTCATCATCATCGACTTACTAATCATCCACCTTGAGATATCTATCCAGAACATCTCTCCGGTATTAAGTTGCGAGCCCTACCCAAAGTATAAACTCAAGGCAACGGTCAACTACATTAATGAACTATGCGTAAGGTAAACAATCCTTGCAACTATGGTCACAAGCACTGTTGTTTTCTCCCTGGTGGCAACAAGCACATCCCCTAGTCTCATGTTTCTGTCACTCACGCTAGACATCGAGGGACCCGAACCCACAATCATTCATAACGCTCCCTCCTGGAGTTACGATCTACTACTTGGCCAAAGCAATAAAAAGCAACGGAGAACATGCATGAATCACTAAGGAACATAATATAAAAGGATAATCAAATATATAACTCATAACAATATGAACATAATCTCATAATCCATCGGATCCCAACAAACCGAGCATAGCAAAAGCAAGAGGATTACATAGATGCCTTGATCATGTAGGGCAGCTCACAAGGACTAACCATTGAAGCACAAGATTGGAGAGAAGACATCACATAGCTACTGGTCATGGACCCATGGTCCAAGGAGGACTACTCACGACATGTCCAGGGAAGCGTCCATGGCGGTGGAGAAGCTCCCGGAGGTCAATCCTCCCTCCGGCAGGGTGCCGGGAAGAGTTCTCCTGACGCTCCCGATCTTGGAAGTGTTGCGGCGACGGAATGATGGAGAAATTCGCGATTCTAGAAAGTTTGCAAGGGTTTCCTCATAGAAGTCTAAATATAGGCCAAAGGAGGGCACCGGAGGAGGTGGGACCCACCCAGGCGACCTCCTGGCGTGGCCCAGGGCCTCGCCGCGCCAGCAGGCCGCTTGGGAGGCCCGTGGCCCCGCTTTGGCCCTCCTTCAGTGATCCGGAAGCTTCTATTTCGTTGATTTTTTATATATTTTTCTGGATTTTTTCGGGCTTCAGAAAACTGGGTAAAAGCCCCTGCAAAATAGACATCAACAGACAGAAACTGGCACTGGGTGCACTGAGTTAGTAGGTTAGTCCAAATATGTGTAAAATGATATAAAAGTGTAGCAAAACATATAACAATGTCACCCAAAAGATCATGGAACAAGCAGAAATTATAGATACGTTTGGGACGTATCAATACCTCACCCCCTTTTAATAGTATTGGCTTTCCTATGGACTCAAACGTGATTTCTCACAAATATAAAATATAGAGTATTGTAGCTTGAAGCTTGGCCAATCCCATTCCTTTCCTTGTATCCAGGGGTTCTCCTCACAATACTTAGCAAATGCATCGTTGCTTTGAGAAGTATGTGAAAAGCAAGAGCTCCCCCTAAATTTGTGCATTATTTTAAATTTGCGTTTGAATGCAAATGCACAATCAATTAGGGTCATGGGTCACTCTTCCACGTCACATACATCTTGGTGGTGCGCATAAATGATATGAATGAATAGTAATGAATATAACACCAAACAATGAGTGAATGGTCATCATGTAGATAGCTCAAAGGTATGAAATAGTAGCATCAACAATCAAAGCGTATATTAAACACGATGAAGTTTAAGACACCCAAAAGACCAAATGTTTTGAAAAACCAAACAGAGCAATAAAAAAGCAACACACACACACACTCTCTCTCTCTCTCTCAAAGCCCTAATGATCTCTACACTTCTCCCCCTTTGCCAACAAGTTACCAAAAAAGTTCAAAGGTCTAGAACTAAGCATCACTCTGGGCTCGAAGTCCTCTGATAGCAGTTGATGGAGTCGACAGGAGAGCGTCGACGAAGGCTTCAGCGGAAGTCCTCTGAGGTGGAGGTGTAGACACTAGAGGTGCGAGAGCGGGTGGAGTTGATGGTGCTGATGCTTGAGCTGATGAAGATGGTCTCGCTTCGGGAACAGACACAGTTGCAGGAAGAGACATACCATCCTCATCATCACTGCTAGAGCGAGGTGCGTGCAATGCATCAACTTCATGCTTTAGCTGCTCAACATTTGTAGCCAACTCAATCACTTTGATATCGAGGTCATGGAATTTTGTCTCCATGATCCTCTCAAGACTCTTTTGGTTGAGCAAAGTTTCAGAGTTATTCTTCTCCATCCCTTGGATGGTGCTGACAATATAAGACATCTATTCCTCTCTGGTCCTCAGTTGGGGAGCTGGAGCTGCTCTGGCTGCCTCTACCTCTGCTAGTGCCTCTGCCTAAACATGAGGTGAAGCTGAACTAGGATGGATGGGGTCCATCACTACCTCATCGTCTTCAAACTCTCGTTGTAGTGGTAGGTGTGGACAATCAAGTAGATATGCATGCTTCCCAATCATGGCATCGATCAACATTTGAATGTAAGGAGCATATCCATGGGATCTCTTTTGATCAACACATGTCCTTTTGACAGTCTCAACTATCAAATTCGTTACTCTAATCATGGTGTGAGTGTCAATGTGGTGCAACATGTTGATGGAATACCCTCTGATCATCTTATCATCTCCTCACTTTGGCAAGAGGGTGTACCTCATGATGGTATTGGTGGTAGGTATCCCAACTTGCAGAAAGTAAACAGATCCAAGATTGTGGGTCTTCAGGTACTTGTGGGACATTGGATTGTACATTTGAGCCATTGAGTTGTGATTCATCTTTTGCTCACAGTAAACATCCAAGTCACTCTCAAGTGCCTTTGGCGCACCTATGATAGTAGCCCACTCCTCAACAGTTGATTCTTATATGTGAACTTCATTCATCCACACAATTCTACCATCACGATAGAAATGTGCAGTGGAGTAGAACTGCATGATCATCTCGTCGTTCCAAGCAGTCATCTCTTTCCCAACAAAATCTTCTATGTCAATAGCCCTAAAATTTTGTCTCACATGAGGGAAGAAGTCATCATGTTTCTTGATGTAGTCCTAGTCTACATATCTCATGTCGCTCACAGTTGGACTCTTGTTCAATAGCACAGTCTCATAAAAGTCTTGTTGTTCCTTGGTGTGAAAGCAACCAGCGATAGTTGTCCTCCTCCTGACGACATAAGGATATACTGCTCTCCACAATCTCAGTCCTTGGTCTCTCCTCTTTTTCGTGTCCTTAGCGACAGGATGAGCATCATTATGCTCTCGCACATGAGCTCTCAATTTCAGAATACGCCATGTTCTTCTTCATCTACAACAACATATGTGGATGTAGAGCCTTTATTTTCTCTGCTGCAGGAATATCCCTTGTAGTCCTCTTGGGCTTAGAAGCTACATGCTTTTTGTCCTTGGGAGCAGAAGACTTTGTCTTGGATGCATATTTTTTGGGCATAGCATCTGCCATTAGCTTTTTCTTCTTGGAAGGACGTGGATTTGCAGGTACCTCTTCCTCTTCTTCCTAGTTGCTTCTGCCAGATCTTCATACATAGATGTTAGCCTTCAAACAACATGTATGACTCTCTTCCTAGATATTTTCTGTCCTGGCTTCTTGGCTAGAGTCTTTGTCCTTCCAGACTCACTAGGTTTCTCAAAGGATTGAGACAACCCTCTCTTGGCTGCAACAGACTCTGAGATCTTTCTAACTGTTACTCTCTCTTTCTGCTTGTGAGAGATGCTTTCTTCAGGATTGAGGTCAGCATCCTTCTCATCTGAATTCGGCTTCTTCCTCGACCTCGTAGTTGCCTTTGGCATATCATGAGAGTTTGGAGTACCTGGATCTGAAGCAGTCTTCTCAAGACTAGTGCCTGAGTCCACATCCATGCCCTACTCTCTGAAATCATTCTAGCTATCTTGAGAACCCGACATGTTGACAAGTTGACAAGCAAAGAAGCTAACCATGTGAATAGTTACAGAAGAGTAGGAATGGATGAGCATCAAAAAATATAGATATTTAAAAAAATTGAAATCAAAATTTTAGTCTTAAGCATCTGTTTTTTGTGTGTTTCGGTTCCACCGAGATGAAAAACTTGGAGCTTCCGAGACTGACCATCTGCTCAACACAGACTTGGACATACTTTTTGGTAGCACCGAAAAGTGAGACTTGGTCTTGCCTAGATGGTTCTTAGAAACCCTAGTACATGAATAAATGACACCGGTCTAGTTCATTCGGTGACTCCGAGACGCAAAAACACAGAGAACTAACCCTAAAATATATCGTTCGTCTATACTACGAGATTTGTTTTGTAGTAGGATCTATCTCAAACTATAGAAAGATAAGAACTAGAAGCTAATGCACATGAATTGGATAGAGGAGCACACGAGGGACGAGATCTTTACCCTAACTCAGTGAAGATCTCCTATGGCGGAGACTGATACATCCCAAACGTATCTATAATTTCTACTTGTTCCATGATCTTTTGGGTGGCATTGTTATATGTTTTGCTACACTTTTATATCTTTTTACAAATATTTGGACTAACCGACTAACTCAGTGCACCCATGATATTTCCCAAACGTATCTATAATTTTTGTTTGTTCCATGATATTTTGGGTGACATTATTATATGTTTTGCTACACTTTTATATGATTTTACACATATTTGGATTAACCTACTAACTGAGTGCACAACCAGTTTATGTCTGTCGATGTCTATTTTGCAAGGGCTTTTCCCAATTTTCCGAAGCCCGAAAAAATCCAAAAATATATATATAAAAAATCAGCGAAATAGAAGCTTTCGGATCACCGAAGGAGGGCCAGAGGGGGACCAGGGGCCTCCCAGGCGGCCTGCTGGCGCGGCTAGGCCCTAGGCCGCGCCAGGAGGTCGCCTGGGTGGGTCCCACCTCCTCCGGTGCCCTCCTTTGACCTATATTTAGAGTCCCGAGAGGAAATCTCGCAGACTTTCTGGAATCGCGAATTTCTCCATCGTTCCGCCGCCGCAACGCTTCCAAGATCGGGAGCGTTAGGACACCTCTTCCCGGCACCCTGCCGGAGGGAGGTTTGACCTCCGGGAGCTTCTCCACCGCCATGGACGCTTCCCGGACGTGCCGTGAGTAGTCTTCCTTGGACCATGAGTCCATGACCAGTAGCTATGTGATGTCTTCTCTCCAATCTTGTGCTTCAATGGTTAGTCCTTGTGAGGTACCCTACATGATCAAGGCATCTATGTAATTCTCTTGCTATTGCTATTCTCGGTTTGTTGGGATCCGATGGATTATGAGATTATGTTCAGATTATTATGAGTTATATATTTGATTATCTTTTTATTTTATGTTCCTTAGTGATTCATGCATGTTCTCCATTAACTTTTATTTCTTTGGCCAAGTACTAGATCGTAACTCCAAGAGGGAGTGTTATGCATGATTGTGGGTTCGGGCCCCTCGATGTCTAGCGTGAGTGACAGAAACATGAGACTAGAGGATGTGCTTGTTGCCACCAGGGAGAAAACAACGGTGCTTGTGACCATAGTTGCAAGGATTGTTTACCTTACACATAGTTCGTTAATGCAGTTGTCCGTTGCTTTGAGTTTACACTTTCGGTGGAGCTCACAACTTAATACTGAAGAGATGTTCTGGATAGATATCTCAAGGTGGATGATTATTAAGTAGATGTTGATGAATAAACGGTCTACTTGTCTTGGCGTACTGCCCATTACTATGGAACCTCTAATTATCAAGGAACATAATTAGCATTGCGGTGCGATCATAATTCTGTCAATTGCCTAACTGTGATTTTTTTACCCTAGCATAGTTGTTTATCATCTTTTGGGAGAGAGACATCACTAGGGAACATCATGTGACTCTGGTCCATATCACCATCAATGTTTACACCTCCATCATTTACCACTTTCATTTACTTTTTCGTTGCAATATTATTACCTTCCCGCTTATGTTTTGATCCTTTGCAAACTACAAGGCCGAAGAGATTGACAACCTCTCTATACTCGTTGGGAGCAAAGTTATTTGTTATGTGTGCAGGTCCACGTCTTCTGCTAGCGCCAGGGTGGAAGACACCTACTTGTTGAGCCTAGGATTCCTCCTGGTTCGATAAACCTTACAGTCTCTGTGTGGAAATTTGCTGTTGACTACATCTCCATCTTCCACTTGGGGTATCCAACGAGGGGTGACTAGCATATACATCATCTCGTCATCAAGCGAATTTCTGGCGCCGTTGCCGGGGACTCTAGTTTTCAAGATAGGGGAGTTGCACGCTATCTTTTACCTTTGCTTTTTAGTCTTGTTAGTTTGCTTTTCAGTTTTTGCTTTAGAGTCTTATACCAAAAACCACAAAAAATTAGTTTCTTTGTTCTTGCTTGTTCCCGCTTCTATGGGTTCCATTGAAAACACCAAGTTGTGTCACTTCACTAGTCGCAACAACAATGACTTTATCTGCACTCCTATTGCTTTTCCCGCCATTGGAGCCACGTCCTATGAGATTAAACCTGCTTTGCTGAACCTAGTTATGAAAGATCAATTCTCCGGTGCTGGAGATGATGCTGCCTTGCACTTGAACAATTTTGTTGAGCTATGTGATATGCAAAAATATAAAGAAGTATATGGTGATATTGTTAAACTTAAGCTTTTTTCCTTTCTCCTTGAGAGGAGGAGCTAAAGTGTGGCTTGAATCTTTGCCTAGGAATAGCATATATTCTTGAGACAAGTGCAAAGATGCCTTTATTGGGAAGTATTACCCGCCTGCTAAGATTATCCAGTTGAGGAGTAACATTATGAATTTTAGGCAATTGGATAATGAACATGTTGCTCAAGCTTGGGAACGTATGAAATCTCTTGTTAAGAATTGCCCTACTCATGGTTTGACTACTTGGATGGTTATCCAAACTATCTATGCAGGAGTGAACTTTACCTCCCAGAATCTGTTAGACTCGGCCGCGGGAGGAACCTTTATGTAAACTACACTTGGTGCTGCCACAAAGCTATTGGATGAGATGATGACAAATTATTCTCAATGGCACACCGAGAGAGCTCCAACATCTAGGAAGGTAAACTCTGTTGAGGAGATTTCCTCCCTTAATGATAAGGTTGACATGATCATGACTCTACTTACTAAGCAACCTCCTATTGATCCTCATGATGTTCCTTTAAATTCTTTGGTTGCTCAAGAAAGAGAGCAAGTGGATGCTAATTTTATTTCTAGGAATAACTTCAATAACAATGCTTATAGGAGTTTTGGTAGCAATCCTAGATGTTCCCATCCAACAACTATGGGAACAATAACAATTATCCTAGCACCAAAAACTCCACTTCTGAATTAGAGAGCATGCTTAAGGATTTTATCACTTCTCAAAAAGCCTTCAACAAGAGTGTAGAAGAGAAACTAGAAAAATTAGATAGTCTCTCTTTGAAGGTGGACAACATAGCTCATGATGTAGAGATGCTTAAAATTAGAACTTCCCCACTTGAGGAAAGGAACACCACACCCATGGATGCTATCCAAGTCCAAATTAATGAGAACATAAGAATGCTAGCCAAACTTAAATATAGATGGGCTAGAGAAAAGGAAGAGGAAGAGAGAATTAAGAGCCTTCCTACACACACTACCATTGCTACTATACAAGTTGTTGAGGATCTCAAAACTTTTAGCACCCATCGCACTCCTAGTCCCAATGGACCCATTAATGGTGATGCTAATACCTCAACTATAGGATAAGAAAGTCCTATGAATTTAGAGACTACCAAAAGAATGAGCTTAGATGACATTACTACCACTTTAATTAATGGTAGTAACTTTGATTTTGATAATTGTAGTCTCTCCGAAGTCATCACCTTTTTGCAAAGAATGGATAAATACCCCCACACTAGTACACTCAATATTGCCTTCATCGAGCATATTACCAATGCTCTTATCAAATCTAGGGAGGAGAAGCTCAAGCTAGAGACTTCTATTCCTAGAAAACTAGAATATGGTTGGATCCTATGGTCAAAATTAAATTGGATAATATCTCTTGCTTTGCATTGTGTGATGTTGGAGCTAGTGCCTCCGTTATGCCCAAAAGAATGTATGATATGCTTGATTGGAAACCTTATGATCCATGTTCTTTTGGTGTTCGTCTTGTTGATTCTTTCATAAAGTAATCTTTAGGGAGAATTGATGATGTGCTTATTATTGTCAATGATAATTATGTGCCTGTTGATTTTCTTATTATGGACATTGAATGTGATCCTTCATGTCCAATTATTTTGGGGCGTCCTTTTCTCTGCACCGTTGGTGTTATCATTCACATGAAAGAGGGAATTAATAAATTCCAATTTACTCTTAAAAAGGGAATGAAACACTTCCCTAGAAAGAAGATTAAGTTACCTTATGAGTCTGTTACACGGACAAGTTATTCTTTTGGAGTTGATAACACTTGATCTTCTCGCATTATGCCTAGCTCAAAGGCATAAAAGAAATCGCTTGTTGGGAGGCAAACCAATTTGTTTTTTTACTTTCTGTTTTAGTGGTATTGATGTGTGTTACTACTGTAGCAACATCATTGTATCTTTATTTTTAAGCTTTGTGCCAAGTTATAACCTCCGATTGCAAGAAAGTCCAAAATTTGTGACATGCTGTCCAGAAACAGATTTGTCTGCTTGACGGAAAAATTCGCCAAAAATCACGAGATCATCTTTTTGATCTGAATTGTTTTGACAGCATGCTCTATATAATTTTATTTCTCGCATCTGTTCTGAGTTTTTTGATTTGAGTTGCAGAAGTGCCCCGAATAAATTATTTACTACCCGCTGTTCTGTTTTTTCACAGATTCTGCCATGTTTTGCGTTTTCATTGTTTTGCAAATCCTAAGCTTGCTTTTTTATTTGCAAAAACCCCTTAGCATTCATAAGAAGCAGTATATTTTCATGAAAATCTTTATTTCCAGCACGTATTGAATTATTTTATTAAGGGAACTAATCACTCTAATCAGCTTATGATGAGTTTCGTATGAAGGGAATTTTCAAGTTTGCGATGGGAGAGATGATGAAAGGAGATACAGGAGTGTCAAGCGCTCAAGCTTAGGGATGCCCCCATGCACCCCAAGAAATATTCAAGCAGACTCAAGCGTCTAAGCTTGGGGATGCCCCCGTGCATCCCCTTCTCTATCAACAATCATAAGTTCGTCCATCTCCATGCTATATTTTTATCACTTCATATGATATGTGCTATGCTTGGAGCGTCCCGCTATTTGCTTTTTAGTTTTTTTAGTTTTGCTTGCTGGTCATAACAAGTCGGAAACTCGCCTACCTTGTTTGGGAGAGAGGCACGCTCCATTCCACTCTAGAACACAACATAGTTTTCATGCTTGTCTTTTGTGTGTGTTCTTCATCTTTACGTAGCTACTGTCATTCTTAGCTCTTAGTTTTCATGCTTATCCTTTTAAGAGCTATTATTTAGGTTGATTCAGGAACTCTCTTGAGTTATCATGCTTATCTTGTTTAGAGAGTTGGCTAGTTGCACTGAGTTGTGTGTCTTGCATGAGTAGGTAATTGAGATTGCTATTTAAGTATAGTAGTAACTTGCAATAGTTTTGAGGTATTGATTTGAGTAATGTTTGGACTATTGGTGCCAAGAGCTTGAGCCTATTACTGATAGGTGTCGTATTTTGGGAAATTTGTGTGTTTTTCAAAAACTAAAAATTAGTTGAGAACTCTAGCTACTAAATTGATCGCTAACCTCTGGAGGGGTTGGAATATATAGAGTACCCTCACGTTACCATGAGTTGAGGACGCGCAAGGATAACCTAACCCCCAAACACTCCTCCTCGGGGTACTTGTCTCTTTGTGAATTTCCTAACTAGATAGAGAGTTACCGATAATAAGTGTATGAGTTCTTCAGACTAATGTGAGTATTCGATTGTTGGCACTTCCACCATCCATATTTTGCTATCCTCTTTGGTACCGTGTGATACGCCTCCATCGTATCTACTTTTCCAAACTCTTTTGCCCTTGTTTTGGACTCTAATTTGCATGATTTGCATGGAACTAACCCGGACTGACGCTGTTTTCAGCACAATTGCCATGGTGTTGTTTTTGCGCAGAAATAAAAGTTCTCGGAATGACCTGGAAATTTACGAGGATTTTTTGTGGAATTTATAAAAAATACTGGCGCAAGAATCACCTGGAGACGTGGAGCCAGGAGACCACAAGCCCAGGAGGCACCCCCCCTAGCCGCGCCTGGCAGGCTTGTGAGCCCCTCGTGGCTCCGCCGCCTCCAATTCCAGCTCTATATATTCTCTCTCGCCCGGAAAAAAATTAGAGAGAAGAGTTCATCGCGTTTTACGATATGGAGCCGCCGCCACCACCTGTTCTTCCTCTGGAGGGCAGATCTGGAGTCCGTTCTGGGCATCGGAGAGGGGGAATCGACGCCTTCGTCATCACCAACTATCCTTCATCGCCAATTACATGATGATCTTCATCGTTCGTGAGTAATCTCATCGTAGGCTTGCTGGACGGTGATGGGTTGGATGAGATCTGTCATGTAATTGAGTTAGTTTTGATGGGGATTGATCCCTAATATCCACTATGTTCTGAGATTGATGTTGCTACTACTTTGCTATGCTTAATGCTTGTCACTTGGGCCCGAGTGCCATGATTTCGGATCTGAACCTATTATTTTTTCAGCAATATATGTGTGTTCTTGATCCTATCTCGCAAGTTGTAGTCACCTACTATGTGTTATGACCCGGCAACCCCGGAGTGACAATAGCCGGAACCACTCCCAGAGATGACCATAGTATGAGGAGTTCATGTATTCACTAAGGGCTAATGCTTTGTTCCGGCTTTCTATTAAAAGGAGACCTTAATATCCCTTAGTTTCCATTAGGACCCCGCTGCCACGGGAGGGATGGACAATAGATGTCATGCAAGTTCTTTTCCATAAGCATGTATGACTATATATGGAATACATGCCTACATTACATTGACGAACTGGAGCTAGTTACATATCTCCCCATGTTATAATTGTTGCATGATGAATGTCATCCGGCATAATTACCCATCACCGATCCAATGCCTACGAGTTTTTCCTACTCGTCCTTGCTACGTTACTTTGCCGCTACTGCTGTCACTACTGCTAGTGTTACCGCTACTGCTGTCACTACTAATATTGTTACTACTGCTACTGTTACTATCACACTACTCTGCTACTGAAACTTTGCTGCAGATACTAAGTCTTTCAGGTGTGGTTGAATTGACAACTCAACTGCTAATACTCGAGAATATTCTTTGGCTTCCCCTTGTGTCGAATCAACAAATTTGGGTTGAATACTCTACCCTCGAAAACTGTTGCGATCCCCTATAATGGTGGGTTATCAAGACTATTTTCTGGCGCCGTTGCCGGGGAGGCATAGCTCTATTCTGTGAGTCACTTGGGATTTACGTCTGTTGATCACTATGAGGAATTCGAGAGATCCAAAAACTAAAGTCTTGCCCTCAACTACGAGGACAGGTAAGGAACTGCCATCTAGCTCTGAACTTGATTCACCTTCACTTATGAGTAAGTTTGCGACACCACCACCTGCTAGAAATTCTGATATGTCGCCTGTGCTTGATGGTGCTACTTCTGCTATCCATGATGCTTATTATGATGCTTTGATTGATACTGCTTTGCCACTAGGTGCATTCCTTGATGCACAAATTGCTAGAGTTGCTGCTGAATGTGATGATACTTCTGAAACTGATGAAATTATTGAAGTAGAACCTGTTGTTTCACCTGTTAAAACTAGCTATCCTAGATATGAATTGCCTGATATACCTGAGGGTTATGTTATGGAGGGAGAGGTAGCTGAGGACTTTCTTGCTTGTAAGGATAGTTATGATCTCGAGAATTTACTACGCAAGTGGAAGGAAAATCTCTGAATGCTAGAATGAAATACGATCCTAAGTTTTCTACTTCACCCATCTTTGTGACTGATAAGGATTATGAATTCTCTGTCGATCCTGAGTTAATCGCTTTGCTCGAATCTGATCCTTTTCATGGTTATGATTCTGAAATGGTTGTAGCACATCTTACCAAGCTGGATGATATAGCCACCCTATTCACGAGTGAGGAAAAGATTCGCCATTACTATATCCTTAAGTTGTTTCCTTACTCGCTAAAGGATGACGCTAAGATTTGGTTTACTTCTCTTGCTCCTGGTTGTGTGCGTAGTCCCCAAGATATGATCTACTACTTCTCTGAGAAATATTTTCCTGCCCATAAGAAACAAGTTGCCTTGCAGGATATATATAACTTTGTGCAAGTTGAAGAAGAGAGTGTCCCACAAGCTTGGGGGAGGCTTGTCCAGTTACTGGATGCTTTGCTGATCACCCTCTTGAGAAGAATGAAATACTTGATATCTTTTTTAATGGACTAACCGATGCTTCTAGGGACCACCTAGATAGTTGTGCTGGTTGTGTTTTCAGGGAACAAACTGTGGAACAAGATGAAATTCTATTGAATAATATCTTGAGCAATGATAATGCTTGGACTATTCCCGAACCACCTCCGAAGCCAACTTCGAAGAAAAGAGGTATCCTATTCCTCAGTCCTGAAGATATGCAAGAAGCTAAGAAATCTATGCAAGAGAAAGGTATTAAATCGGAAGATGTTAAGAATCTACCACCTATCGAAGAAATACATGGTCTTGATAACCCGACACAGGTAGTAGAGGTAAATTCTCTTCATAGATTCAATGAGAGTGATATTCCTTTTGATAAACCTGCTAGCCTATGCTTAGATGAATTTGACAACTTTGTTGCCAAACAACAAAGTTTCAATGATTATGTTAGTAGACAATTGGAACAGAATGCTCGTATGCTTAGTCATTTAAGTGCTTGTGTGGATAGAAATGTCAATGATCTTAAGCTTTTGAGTAAACATGCCTCGATGGTCACTACTCAAGTAGAACAAGTACTTAAGGCTCAAAATGACTTGCTCAATGAGTTGAATGACAATTCCGTTAGAGTCGTCACTAGAGGTGGTAGAATGACTCAGGAACCTTTGTATCCTGAGGGCCATCCTAAGAGAATTGAACAATATTCTCAAGGAGTTAGCACTGATGCACCTAGTCATCCTGGTATCAGGAAGAAAAAGGAAGATGATAGGAACTTGCATGCTAGAAAACCTGCTGCTGTTACGCCTGAGAATCCAAATGATATCTCTGTTTCTGATGCCGAAACACAATCTGGTGATGAACATGAGCCTAGTGATAACATCGATAGTGGTGTTCATGATGATGCTCAACCTAGTAATGATAAGGATGTGGAGATTGAACCTAGTGTTGATCTTGATAACCCACAACCTAAGAACAAGAGATATGATAAGAACGACTTCATTGCTAGGAAGCATGGTAACTGGTAAGGAAAGAGAACCATGGGTTCAGAAACCCATGCCCTTTCCTACCAAACCATCCAAGAAAAAGGATGATGAGGATTTTGAGCGCTTTGTTGAAATGATTAGACATGTCTTTCTGCAAATGCGTTTGATAGATATGCTCAAAATGTCTCCTTATGCTAAGTACATGAAAGATATTGTGACTATTAAAAGGAAGATACGTGAGGTTGAGATTTCCACCATGCTTGCCAACTACACCTTCAAGGGTGGAACTCCTAAGAAACTAGGTGATCCCGGAGTGCCCACTATACCTTGCTCCATTAAAGGAAATCATGTTAGAACTTCTTTATGCGATCTTGGAGCTGGTGTTAGTGTTATGCCTCTCTCTCTTTATCGTAGACTTGAATTGGATAAGTTGACACCCACTGAAATGTCTTTGCAAATGGCTGACAAATCAACTGCTTTCCCTATCGGCATTTGCGAGGATGTGCCTGTTGTGGTTGCTAACGTTACTATCTTAACGGACTTTGTTATTCTGGATATTCCCGAGGATGATGCCATGGCAGTCATCCTTGGAAGACCCTTTTTAAACACTGCAGGGGCTGTTATTGATTGCAACAAAGGCAATGTCACTTTCCATGTTAATGGTAATGAGCATACGGTGCACTTTCCAAAGAAACAATATCGAGTACATTACATCAATGCTATTGAAAAAACTTCATCGATTCTTATTGGGAGCTTTGAATGCCCTATACCTACTGTCAAGATGAAGTATGATTTAGTTGTTGGGGATATGCACATCCCTGTTGAGGTAACCTAGTGATTATCCGAAAAAATTCCGGTTTTATGCGATTCGAAATTATTTGTCAAGGATACTTGATCAGCCTCATTGACAGATTTCTTTTGATGACCATGAGATGGATGAATCTAGGAGTCACAACCCTGTGTTCCAAACTTTTACTTTCTGTTGTTTAGAAGAAAAATGATAAATTTAGCTTTAGTTTTTCCTGTTTTCTGCTTTTTGCGTCCCTTAGAAAAGTGTCCCGAAAATAAAAGTTCTTCAAATGCCCTGAGAATCAAGTATGATTTTTTCTGGAATTTTTGAAAAATTCTGAGACAAGGAGCTAGTCAGGGGGATGCACAAGTGGCCACAAGCCCAGGAGGCGCGGGCACCCCCTGGCCGCGCCTACCAGGCTTGTGGGCCCCACGTGCCCCCTCCACTTATTCCAGCTCCCATCTCCTTCTCCTACCTCCAGAAAAAATCATTCTACAGCTCAAAGCCGTGTTCTTGCTCTTCTTGCTGCGTTTTTTGATCTCCTTGTGCAAAGCCCCATTAACCAAACCGTTTTGGGGGAATTGTTCCTTGGTATGTGACTCCTCCATTGGTCCAATTAGTTTTTGCTCTAGTGCCTTATTCGTTGCGTATTTTTGTTGCCTTGGTGACCCTGTTCTTGAGCTTTGCATGTCAATTTTAGTTGGTCCCAAGTAGTTTTGTTGCATGATGTGGCCTCTAGGCACTTGAAGGAGTAGTGGCTATGAGTTTTGTTGATCCTTGTTCACTTTTCTCTTGAGTCACTAAAAATTTCAGAATTTTTCAGAGAAAGAAAAAGGAAAAGATAAGGAGGTTCCTAAGAGGCTCTTCAAGCCGTGACCCCAAGGAAGATGACAATGAGAAGAAGAAACCCAAGTATCCGGTCCCCCGAGTTGCAGAAGTTCGAGCGTGCGAGTGGCCAAGCGATGTGTTCTTACGTGCCGCCGGTCTTTATGAGGATTTTTATTACTTGGTGGAGAACGCAGGCCTTACCGCATTTGTTGAAGATAAGTGTCCACAATACCTCCTCCTCACTATATTTTCGTGCAAAGCTTCAATTTCTATCCAAGGAAGAGTCCTCCTATGGTTGAGTTCAAGTTATATGATATCCCCCAGCGCATGTCACTTTTGGATTTTTGCAATGTTTGCAAATTACCTTATGTTGGGGATATTCATGAACCTCATCCACGAGACTTGGTGGCTTTCATTGATACTATTGCTGTAGGAGAGGAGAGAGGAGTGTCTTGCGCTAGAGTTGCTAGTGTACATTTTCCCGTGCTTCGGTATCTCTCATTATTTGTGCGAAAATGTTTGATTGGCCGTGGGAAAGCTGGGGCTCTTAGCTACCCGTTGACACGTCCATTTTGCATCATGCTTTCATGTTGATATTTATTGCTTTTGGGGCTGTTATATTACTTGTGGTACCATATTTGTGCCTTTTCTCTCTTATTTTGCAAGGTTTATTTGAAGAGGGAGAATTCAGGCAGCTGGAATTCTGGACTGGAAAAGGAGCAAATCCTAGTCCACTATTCTGCACATCTCCAAATGCCCTGAAAATTTACGTGGATTTTTTCTGGAATATATTAAAAATACTGGGCGAAAGAACTACTGGAGGGGGGCCACCAGGGCCCCACAAGCCCCCATTCTGCCACCACCCCCTGGTGGCGGTGGGCAAGCTTGTGGGCTGCCTGAAGGCCCACTAACCCCCCCTCTTTTGCTATATGAAGCGTCCTGGTCTGGAAAAAAAATCAATCGGGAGCTTTTTCGTGGTTTCGCCGCCACCACGAGGCGGAACTTGAGCATATCCAATCTAGAGCTCCGGCAGGACGATCCTGCCGGGGAAACTTCCCTCCCGGAGGGGGAAATCGTCGCCATCGTCATCACCAACACTCCTCTGGTTGGAGGGGAGACATCTTCATCAGCACCATCTCCTCTCCAATCCCTAGTTCATCTCTTGTAACCAATCTTCGACTCGCAACTCCGATTGGTACTTGTAAGGTTGCTAGTAGTGTTGATTACTCTTTGTAGTTGATGCTAGTTGGATTATTTGGTGGAAGAGTTTATGTTCAGATCCTTGATGCTATTCATTACACCTCTGATCATGATTATGATTTTTTTGTGAGTAGTTACTTTTGTTCCTGAGGACATGGGATAAGTCATGCTGATAATAGTCATGTGAATTTGATATTCGTTCGGTATTTTGATATGCTGTATGTTGTTTTTCCTCTAGTGGTGTTATGTGAACGTCGACTACATAACACTTCACCATATTTGTGTTGGAATTATGCCCTAGAGGCAATAATAAATATAGTTATTATTATAATTCATGTATCAAGATAATCGTTTATTATCCATGCTATAATTGTATTGAATGAAGACTCATTTACATGTGTGGATACATAGACAAAACACCGTCCCTAGCAAGCCTCTAGTTGGCTAGCCAGTTGATCAAAGATAGTCAGTGTCTTCTGATTATGAACAAAGTGTTGTTGCTTGATAACTGGATCACGTCATTAGGAGAATCACGTGATGGACTAGACCCAAACTAATAGACGTAGCATGTTGATCGTGTCATTTTGTTGCTACTGTTTTCTGCGTGTCAAGTATTTGTTCCTATGACCATGAGATCATATAACTCACTGACACCGGAGGAATACTTTGTGTGTATCAAACGTCGCAACGTAACTGGGTGACTATAAAGATGCTCTACAGGTATCTCCGAAGGTGTTAGTTGAGTTAGTATGGATCAAGACTGGGATTTGTCACTCCGTGTGACGGAGAGGTATCTCGGGGCCCACTCGGTAATACAACATCACACACAAGCCTTGCAAGCAATGTAACTTAGTGTAAGTTGCGGGATCTTGTATTACGGAACGAGTAAAGAGACTTGCCGGTAAACGAGATTGAAATAGGTATACGGATACTGACGATCGAATCTCGGGCAAGTAACATACCGAAGGACAAAGGGAATGACATACGGGACTATATGAATCCTTGGCACTGAGGTTCAAACGATAAGATCTTCGTAGAATATGTAGGATCCAATATGGGCATCCAGGTCCCGCTATTGGATATTGACCGAGGAGTCTCTCCGGTCATGTCTACATAGTTCTCGAACCTGCAGGGTCTGCACACTTAAGGTTCGACGTTGTTTTGTGCGTATTTGAGTTATATGGTTGGTTACCGAATGTTGTTCGGAGTCCCGGATGAGATCATGGATGTCACGAGGGTTTACGGAATGGTCCGGAAATGAAGATTGATATATAGGATGACCTCATTTGATTACCGGAAGGTTTTCGGAGTTACCGGGAATGACGAATGGGTTCCGGGAGTTCACCGGGGGGGGGGGGGGGGCAACCCACCCCGGGGAAGCCCATAGGCCTTGAGGGTGGCGCACCAGCCCTTAGTGGGATGGTGGGACAGCCCAAAAGGGCTCTATGCGCCAAGAAGAGAAAATCAAGAGAAAAGAAAAAAAAGAGGAGGTGGGAAGGAAGGGAAGGACTCCCTCCCACCAAACCAAGTCCAACTCGGTTTGGGGGGGAGTCTTCCCCCCTTGGCTCGGCCGACCCCCTTGGGGCTCCTTGAGCCCCAAGGCAAGGTCCCCTCCCTCCCACCTATATATACAGAGGTTCTAGGGCTGATTTGAGACGAGTTTTCCACGGCAGCCCGACCACATACCTCCACGGTTTTTCCTCTAGATCGCGTTTCTGTGGAGCTCAGGCGGAGCCCTGCTGAGACAAGGTCATCACCAACCTCCGGAGCGCCGTCACGCTGCCGGAGAACTCTTCTACCTCTCCGTCTCTCTTGCTGGATCAAGAAGGCCGAGATCATCGTCGAGCTGTACGTGTGCTGAACGCGAAGGTGCCGTCCGTTCGGTACTAGATCGTGGGACTGATCGCGGGATTGTTCGCGGGGCGGATCGAGGGACGTGAGGACGTTCCACTACATCAACCGCGTTCACTAACGCTTCTGTTGTACGATCTACAAGGGTACGTAGATCACTCATCCCCTCTCGTAGATGGACATCACCATGATAGGTCTTCATGCGCGTAGGAAATTTTTTGTTTCCCATGCGACGTTCCCCAACAGTGGTATCAGAGCTAGGTTCATGCGTAGATGTCTTCTCGAGTAGAACACAAAAGTTTTTGTGGGCGGTGATGTGCGTTTTGCTGCCCTCCTTAGTCTTTTCTTGATTCCTCGGTATTGTTGGATTGAAGCGGCTTGGACCGACATTACTCGTACGCTTACGAGAGACTGGTTTCATCGTTACGAGTAACCCCGTTGCTCAACGATGACTGGCAAGTGTCGGTTTCTCCAACTTTAGTTGAATTGGATTTGACCGAGGAGGTCCTTGGATGAGGTTAAATAGCAACTCATATATCTCCGTTGTGGTGTTTGCGTAAGTAAGATGCGATCCTACTAGATACCCATGGTCACCACGTAAAACATGCAACAACAAAATTAGAGGACGTCTAACTTGTTTTTGCAGGGTATGCTTGTGATGTGAGATGGCCAACGATGTGATGTGATATATTGGATGTATGAGATGATCATGTTGTAATAGAAAATATCGACTTGCACGTCGATGGTACGGCAACCGGCAGGAGCCATAGGGTTGTCTTTATACTAACGTTTGTGCTTGCAGATGCGTTTACTATTTTGCTAGGATGTAGCTTTAGTAGTAATAGCATGAGTAGCACGACAACCCCGATGGCAACACGTTGATGGATGATCATGGTGTGGCGTCGGTGACAAGAAGATCGTGCCGGTGCTTTGGTGATGGAGATCAAGAAGCACGTGATGATGGCCATATCATGTCACTTATGAATTGCATGTGATGTTAATCCTTTTATGCACCTTATTTTGCTTAGAACGACGGTAGCATTATGAGGTGATCTCTCACTAAAATTTCAAGACGAAATTGTGTTCTCCCCGACTGTGCACCGTTGCTACAGTTCATCGTTTCGAGACACCACGTGATGATCGGGTGTGATAGACTCAACGTTCACATACAACGGGTGCAAAACAGTTGCGCACGCGGAACACTCGGGTTAAGCTTGACGAGCCTAGCATGTGCAGACATGGCCTCGGAACACATGAGACCAAAAGGTCGATCATGAATCATATAGATGATGTGATTAGCATAGGGATGCTTACCACTGAAACTATACTCAACTCATGTGATGATCGGACTTGAGATAGTGTAGGTGGATCATGAACCACTCAAATGACTAGAGAGATGTACTTTTTGAGTGGGAGTTTAGAAAATAATTTGATTAAGTTGAACTCTAAATTATCTTGAACATAGTCTAAGTCCACTTTGAATATATTTGTGTTGTAGATCATGGCTCACGCAACAGTCATCCTGAATTTTAATACGTTCCTAGAGAAAGCTAAGTTGAAAGATGATGGAAGCAACTTTGTAGACTGGGCTCGTAATCTTAAGCTAATCTTACAAGCTGGGAAGAAGGACTATGTCCTTAATGCTGCGCTAGGAGATGAACCACCCGCTACGGCTGATCAGGATGTTAAGAACGCTTGGTTAGCACGTAAGGAGGACTACTCAATAGTTCAATGTGCAGTCTTGTATGGCTTAGAACCGGGACTTCAACGTTGCTTTGAGCGTCATGGAGCATTTGAGATGTTCCAGGAGTTGAAGTTTATCTTTCAGAAGAACGCCCGGATCGAGAGGTATGAGACCTCCGATAAATTCTATGCTTGCAAGATGGA
This sequence comes from Hordeum vulgare subsp. vulgare, assembly GCF_904849725.1. Classification (NCBI taxonomy): domain Eukaryota; kingdom Viridiplantae; phylum Streptophyta; class Magnoliopsida; order Poales; family Poaceae; genus Hordeum; species Hordeum vulgare. The sequence continues at coordinate 428,321,631 of NC_058523.1, read as the reverse complement.
GGAAAACTCGTCTGTCAGTGAACATGTGCTCAAAATGTCTGGGTAATCAAACCGTCTAGCTGAGCTGGGGATTGAACTCCCGCAAGAGGCTATCACTGACAGAATCCTTCAATCACTGCCGCCAAGCTATAAAGGCTTTGTGTTGAACTACAACATGCAAGGGATGAACAAGTCACCCGGCGAGTTGTTTGCGATGTTGAAAGTCGCAGAGTCTGAACTCCGTAAAGAGCATCAAGTGTTGATGGTGAATAAGACCACTAGTTTCAAGAGAAATGGCAAAGGCAAGAAGGGTAATTCGAAGAAGATCGGCAAGCCTGTTGCCAATCCGCTGAAGAAACCCAAAGCTGGACCTAAGCCTGAAACGGAGTGTTACTATTGCAAGGGTATGGGTCACTGGAAGTGCAATTGCCCCAAGTATCTGGCAGATAAGAAGGCGGCCATAGAAAAATCAGGTATATTTGATATACATGTTATTGATGTGTACTTAACCGGCTCTCGTAGTAGTGCCTGGGTATTCGATACCGGTTCTGTTGCTCATATTTGCAACTCGAAACAGGAACTGTGGAATAGACGAAGGCTGGCGAAAGATGAAGTGACGATGCGCGTAGGAAATGGTTCCAAGGTTGATGCAATCGCCGTCGGCACAGTGTCACTTCAGTTACCGTCAGGATTAGTGATGAACTTAAATCATTGTTATTTAGTGCCCGCGTTGAGCATGAACATTATATCTGGAACTTGTTTATTGCGAGACGATTACTCTTTTAAGTCAGAGAATAATGGTTGTTCTATTTCTATGAGTAACATCTTTTATGGTCATGCACCGAATGTGAGGATTGTTCATATTGAATCTTGATAACGATACACATATACATAACATAGAGACCAAAAGAGTTAGAGTTAACAATGATAGCGCCATATTTTTGTGGCACTGCCGCTTAGGTCATATTGGTGTAAAGCGCATGAAGAAACTCCATGCTGATGGACTTTTGGAGTCACTTGACTTTGATTCACTTGACACGTGCGAACCATGCCTTATGGGCAAGATGACTAAGACTCCGTTCTCCGGAACAATGGAGCGTGCGAGTGACTTGTTGGAAATCATACATACCGATGTGTGTGGTTCGATGAGCGTGGAGGCACGCGGCAGATATCGTTATTTTCTCACCTTCACTGACGATTTAAGTAGATATGGTTATGTCTACTTGATGAAGCACAAGTCTGAAACATTTGAAAAGTTCAAGCAGTTTCAGAGTGAAGTGGAAAATCATCGTAACAAGAAGATCAAGTTCCTACGGTCTGATCGTGGGGGTGAATATCTGAGTTTCGAGTTTGGTACTCACTTAAGACAATGTGGAATTGTTTCAGAGTTAACACCGCCTGGAACACCACAGCGTAATGGTGTGTCCGAACGTCGTAATCGTACTCTATTAGAGATGGTGCGATCTATGATGTCTCTTACTGATTTGCCGTTATCATTTTGGGGTTATGCATTAGAAACAGTTGCATTCACTTTAAATAGGGCACCATCAAAATCCGTTGAGACGACACCATACGAACTGTGGTATGGCAAAAGGCCAAAGTTGTCGTTTCTTAAAGTTTGGGGATGTGATGCTTATGTCAAAAAGCTTCAGCCTGAAAAGCTGGAACCCAAAGTGGAAAAGTTCGTCTTCATAGGTTACCCAAAAGAGACAGTTGGGTACACCTTCTATCTCAAATCCGAGGGCAAAGTGTTTGTTGCTAAAAACGGAGCTTTTCTCGAGAAGGAGTTTCTCTCGAGAGAATTGAGTGGGAGGAAGATAGAACTTGACGAGGTTGTCGAACCTCTCACCCCTCTGGATGGTGGCGCAGGGCAAGGGGAAACCTCTGTCATTGCGACGCCGGTTGAGGAGGAAGTTAATGATAATGATCATGAAACTCCAGTTCAAGTTTCTGTCGAACCACGCAGGTCGACGAGACCACGTGCTGCTCCAGAGTGGTACGGTAATCCCGTCTTGTCAATCATGTTGTTAGACAACAATGAACCTGCAAATTATGAAGAAGCAATGGTGGGCCCAGATTCCAACAAATGGCTAGAGGCCATGAAATCCGAAATAGGATCCATGTATGAGAACAAAGTGTGGACTTTGGAGGTACTACCTGAGGGCCGCAAGGCCATTCAGAACAAATGGATCTTTAAGAGGAAGACGGACGCTGACGGCAATGTGACCGTTTATAAAGCTCGACTTGTGGCAAAGGGTTTTTCACAAGTTCAAGGAGTTGACTACGATGAGACATTCTCACCCGTAGCGATGCTTAAGTCCGTCAGAATCATGTTAGCAATAGCTGCATTTTTCGATTATGAAATCTGGCAAATGGATGTCAAAACGGCGTTCCTTAACGGTTTCCTTAAGGAAGAATTGTATATGATGCAACCCGAAGGTTTTGTCGATCCTAAGAATGCTAACAAGGTGTGCAAGCTCCAGCGATCCATTTATGGACTGGTGCAAGCATCTCGGAGTTGGAACAAACGCTTTGATGAGGTGATCAAAGCATTTGGGTTTATACAAGTGGTTGGAGAATCTTGTATTTACAAGAAAGTGAGTGGGAGCTCTGTGGCGTTTCTAATATTATATGTGGATGACATATTACTGATTGGAAACAATGTAGAGTTTTTGGAGAGCATAAAAGGTTACTTGAATAAAAGTTTCTCTATGAAGGACCTAGGAGAAGCTGCTTACATTCTAGGCATTAAGATCTATAGGGATAGATCAAAACGCCTGATAGGACTTTCACAAAGCACATACCTTGATAAAGTTTTGAAGAGGTTCAAAATGGAACAGTCCAAGAAAGGGTTCTTGCCAGTTCTACAAGGTACGAGATTGAGTAATACTCAGTGCCCAGCAACTGATGAAGATAGAGAGCATATGCGCTCTGTCCCCTATGCTTCAGCCATAGGTTCTATCATGTATGCGATGCTGTGCACTAGACCAGAAGTTAGCCTGGCCATAAGTATGGCAGGTAGGTTCCAGAGTAATCCAGGAGTGGATCACTAGACCGCGGTCAAGAATATCGTGAAGTACCTGAAAAGGACTAAGGAGACGTTTCTCGTGTATGGAGGTGACGAAGAGCTCGCCGTAAAAGGTTACGTCGATGCAAGCTTTGACACAGATCTGGACGACTCTAAGTCGCAAACCGGATACGTATTTATTCTTAATGGGGGTGCAGTAAGCTGGTGCAGTTCCAAGCAAAGCGTCGTAGCAGATTCTACATGTGAAGCGGAGTACATGGCTGCCTCGGAGGCGGCTAAGGAGGGTGTCTGGATGAAGCAGTTCATGACGGATCTTGGAGTGGTGCCAAGCGCATTGAATCCAATAACCTTGTTCTGTGATAACACGGGTGCCATTGCCTTAGCAAAGGAACCATGGTTTCACAAGAAGACCAGACACATCAAACGACGCTTCAACCTCATCCGCGACTACGTCGAGGGAGAGGACGTAAATATATGCAAAGTGCACACGGTTCTGAATGTAGCAGACCCGCTGGCTAAACCTCTTCCACGGCCAAAGCATGATCAACACCAGAACTGTATGGGTGTTAGATTTATTACAATGTAATTCACATGATGATGTGAGGGCTAGATTATTGACTCTAGTGCAAGTGGGAGACTGTTGGAATTATGCCCTAGAGGCAATAATAAATATAGTTATTATTATAATTCCTGTATCAAGATAATCGTTTATTATCCATGCTATAATTGTATTGAATGAAGACTCATTTACATGTGTGGATACATAGACAAAACACCGTCCCTAGCAAGCCTCTAGTTGGCTAGCCAGTTGATCAAAGATAGTCAGTGTCTTCTGATTATGAACAAAGTGTTGTTGCTTGATAACTGGATCACGTCATTAGGAGAATCACGTGATGGACTAGACCCAAACTAATAGACGTAGCATGTTGATCGTGTCATTTTGTTTCTACTGTTTTCTGCGTGTCAAGTATTTATTCCTATGACCATGAGATCATATAACTCACTGACACCGGAGGAATAGTTTGTGTGTATCAAACGTCGCAACGTAACTGGGTGACTATAAAGATGCTCTACAGGTATCTCCGAAGGTGTTAGTTGAGTTAGTATGGATCAAGACTGGGATTTGTCACTCCGTGTGACGGAGAGGTATCTCGGGGCCCACTCGGTAATACAACATCACACACAAGCCTTGCAAGCAATGTAACTTAGTGTAAGTTGCGGGATCTTGTATTACGGAACGATTAAAAAGACTTGCCGATAAACGAGATTGAAATAGGTATACGGATACTGACGATCGAATCTCGGGCAAGTAACATACCGAAGGACAAAGGGAATGACATACGGGATTATATGAATCCTTGGCACTGAGGTTCAAACGATAAGATCTTCGTAGAATATGTAGGATCCAATATGGGCATCCAGGTCCCACTATTGGATATTGACCGAGGAGTCTCTCGGGTCATGTCTACATAGTTCTCGAACCCGCAGGGTCTGCACACTTAAGGTTCGACGTTGTTTTGTGCGTATTTGAGTTATATGGTTGGTTACCGAATGTTGTTCGGAGTCCCGGATGAGATCACGGACGTCACGAGGGTTTCCGGAATGGTCCGGAAACGAAGATTGATATATAGGATGACCTCATTTGATTATCGGAAGGTTTTCGGAGTTACCGGGAATGTACCGGGAATGACGAATGGGTTCCGGGAGTTCACCGGGGGGGGGGGGGGGGGCAACCCACCCCGGGGAAGCCCATAGGCCTTGAGGGTGGCGCACCAGCCCTTAGTGGGCTGGTGGGACAGCCCAAAAGGGCTCTATGCGCCAAGAAGAGAAAATCAAGAGAAAAAAAAAGAGGAGGTGGGAAGGAAGGGAAGGACTCCCTCCCACCAAACCAAGTCCAACTCGGTTTGGGGGGGGGGGAGTCTTCCCCCCTTGGCTCGGCCGACCCCCTTGGGGCTCCTTGAGCCCCAAGGCAAGGTCCCCTCCCTCCCACCTATATATACGGAGGTTTTAGGGCTGATTTGAGACGACTTTTCCACGGCAGCCCGACCACATACCTCCACGGTTTTTCCTCTAGATCGCGTTTCTGTGGAGCTCGGGCGGAGCCCTGCTGAGACATGGTCATCACCCACCTCTGGAGCGCCGTCACGCTGCCGGAGAACTCTTCTACCTCCCCGTCTCTCTTGCTGGATCAAGAAGGCCGAGATCATCGTCGAGCTGTACGTGTGCTGAACGCGGAGGTGCCGTCCGTTCGGTACTAGATCGTGGGACTGATCGCGAGATTGTTCGCGGGGCGGATCGAGGGACGTGAGGACGTTCCACTACATCAACCGCGTTCACTAACGCTTCTGCTGTATGATCTACAAGGGCACGTAGATCACTCATCCCCTCTCGTAGATGGACATCACCATGATAGGTCTTCGTGCGCGTAGGAAATTTTTTGTTTCCCATGCGACGTTCCCCAACAATTTGGGCCTAGAGGAAGGCATTGGGAAGTAGTAAGTAGATGATGGGTTGCTGGAGTGACAGAAGCTTAAACCCAGTCTATGCGTTGCTTCGTGAGGGGCTGATTTGGATCCACTAGTTTAATGCTATGCTTAGACTTTGTCTTAATTCTTCTTTTGTAGTTGCGGATGCTTGCGAGAGAGGTTAATCATAAGTGGGATGCTTGTCCAAGTAAGGGCAGTACCCAAGCGCCGGTCCACCCACATATCAAACTATCAAAGTAATGAATGCGAATCATATGAACATGATGAAACTAGCATGACAGAAATTCCCGTGTGTCCTCGGGAGCGTTTTTCCTCCTATAAGACTTTGTTCAGGCTTGTCCCTTGCTACAAAAGGGATTGGTCCACTTGCTGCACCGTTGCTACTACTTGTTACTTGTTACTTTTTGCTCGCTACGTTTCACCTCGCTACACAATCACTTGTTACCGCTACTTTCAGTGCTTGCAATTATTACCTTGCTGAAATCCGTTTATCAGAGCCTTCTGCTCCTCGTTGGGTTCGTCACTCTTACTTATCGAAAGGACTACGATTGATACCCTATACTTGTGGGTCATCGAGACTCTTTTCTGGCGCCGTTGCCGGGGAGTGAAGCGCCTTTGGTAAGTGGAAATTGGTAAGGAAACATTTATATACTGTGCTGAAATTTATTGTCACTTGTCACTATGGAAACTCTTCCTTTGAGGAGTTTGTTCGGGGTATCTTCACCACAAACGGAAGCACGAGGAGTTGCTCCTCAACCTGAGGTACCCACTGAAAATATCTTTTATGAAATTCCTTTGGTTATGCTTGAGAAACTGCTGGCTAATCCTTTTACATGAGATGGATCTTCACATCTAGACTTGCATCTAATCTATGTAGATGAAGTTTGTGGTTTATTTAAGCTTGCAGGTTTGCCCGAGGATGAGGTAAAGAAGAAAGTATTTCCTTTATCTTTGAAGGATAAGGCGTTGACATGGTATATGCTATGTGATGATGCTGGATCATGGGGCTACAATCGGTTGAAATTGGAATTTCATCAAAAGTTCTATCCTATGCATTTCGTACATCGTGATCAGAACTTTATTTATAACTTTTGGCCTCATGACAGGGAAAGCATAGCTCAAGCTTGGGGGAGGCTTAAATCAATGATATATTCATGCCCCAATCATGAGCTCTCGAGAGAAATCATCACTCAAAACTTTTATGCTCGGCTTTCTCATGAAGATCGTACCATGCTTGACACTTCTTGTGCCGGTTCTTTTATGAAGAAGGATATTGATCACAAGTGGAATTTATTGGAGAGAATCAAACACAAGTCTGAAGATTGGGAGCTGGAGGAAGGTAAGGAGTCAGGTATGAATTTCCAGTTTGATTGCGTTAAATCTTTTGTTGAGACAAACACTTGTAGAGATTTTAGCGCTAAGTATGGACTTGACTCTGAGATAGTAGCTTCTCTATGTGAATCTTTTGCTGCTCATGTTGATCTTCCCAAAGAGAAGTGGTTTAAATATCATCCTCCTGTAGAAAGCAACATAGCCAAAATCAATCTAGTTGAGGAGAAAATCATAGCTTTTAGTGATCCCGTTGTTCCTTGTGCTTACACTGAGAAACCACCATACCGTGCTAGGATAACGGATTATTCTAAAGCTCCAACTATGATACGTAGGGGTTACATTAGACCACTTGCACCCCCTAAGGAGATTAGAGTTGAACCTAGTGTTGCTATTATCATAGATCTCTTTGCCGAAGACATAGATGGGCATGTTATCAAATTCTGTGAGGACTCCGCTAGAATTGCTAAACCTCACGCAAAAGACAAACACGGACCTATAGTTGGCCTGCCCGTTGTTTCTGTTAAGATAGGAGATCACTGTTACCATGGTTTATGTGATATGGGAGCTAGTGTTAGTGCAATACCCCGTTCTCTATATGATGAAATCAAAGATGAGATTGCACCTGCTGAGTTAGAACCCATTGATGTCACTATTACGCTAGCTAATAGAGACACTATCTGCCCTCTGGGAATTATGAGAGACGTAGAAGTCCTGTGTGGTAAGACGAAGTATCCTACTGATTTCCTCGTCCTTGGTACTGCACAAGATAGCTTTTGTCCCATCATATTTGGTAGACCCTTTCTCAACACTGTCAATGCTCACATTGATTGCATTAAGCAGACTGTCACTGTAAGTTTCGAGGGTGTGTCTCATGAATTTAACTTCTCCAAGTTTGGAAGACAACCCCATGAAAGAGAGTCGTCTGGTAGGGATGAAATCATTGCTCTTGCCACTATTGCCGTACCTCCTATGGATCCTTTAGAGCAATATATTCTTGAGCATGAAAATGATATGCATATGGAGGAGAGAGATGAGATAGATAAAATTGTCTTAGAACAATATCCTATTCTCAATAATAATCTGCCTGTTGAACTGCTTGGGGATCCTCCCCCACCAAAGGGTGATCCTGTGTTCGAGCTTAAACAGTTGCCTGATACTCTTAAGTATGCCTATCTTGATGAGAAGAAGATATATCCTGTCATTATTAGTGCTCTCCTCTCAGAGCGCGAAGAGAAGAAGTTACTAAAAACTCTGAGGAAGCACCGCGCTGCTATTGGATATACTCTTGATGATCTTAAGGGTATTAGTCCTACTCTATGCCAGCACAAGATTAAAACAGATTCTGACTTTAAACCAGTTGCTGCTCATCAAAGGAGATTAAATCCTAAGATGAAAGAGGTCGTTGGAAAAGAAATATTAAAGCTTCTGGAAGCAGGAATCATTTATCATGTTGCTCATAGTGATTGGGTAAGTCCAGTACATTGCGTACCTAATAAGGGAGGTATCACCATCGTTCCTAATGATAAGGATGAACAAATCCCACAAAGGATTATTACCGGCTATAGAATGGTGATAGACTTCCGGAAAATGAACAAGGCAACCAGGAAAGATCATTATCCTTTGTCGTTCATCGACCAAATGGTAGAAAGGCTATCAAAACACACACACTTCTGCTTTCTAGACAGTTATTCAAGTTTCTCACAAATACCTGTTGCACAATCTGATCAAGATAAAACCACTTTCACCTGCCTTTTCGGTACCTTTGCCTATAGACGTATGCCTTTTGGCTTATGTAATGCACCTGCCACCTTCCAAAGATGTATGATGGCTATATTCTCTGACTTTTGTGAAAAGATTGTCGAGGTTTTCATGGATGACTTCTTTGTTTACGGATCTTCCTTTGATGATTGCCTCAACAACCTTGATCGAGTCTTATAGAGATGCGAAGAAACCAACCTCGTCTTGAATTGGGAGAAGTGCCACTTTATGGTTAATGAAGGTATCGTCTTAGGACACAAAATCTCTGAAAGAGGCACCGAAGTTGATAAGGTTAAGGTTGATGCAATTGAGAAAATGCCTTGCCCCACAGATATCAGAGGTATACGAAGTTTCCTAGGTCATGCTGGTTTCTATAGAAGGTTTATTAAAGACTTCTCTAAGATTTCTAGGCCTCTTACCAACCTCTTGCAGAAGGATGTTCCTTTTGTTTTTGATGAGGATTGTGAGGAAGCCTTTGAAATACTTAAGAAGGCTGTGATAACTGCACCTATTGTTCAACCACCTGACTGGAACTTGCCCTTTGAAATCATGTGTGTCGCTAGTGATTATGCTGTTGGTGCTATTCTAGGACCAAGAGTTGACAAGAAGTTGAATGTCATTCACTACTATAGTAAAACTCTAGACAGTGCCCAAAGAAACTATGCCACTACGGAGAAGGAATTTTTAGTAGTCGTGTTTGCATGTGAAAAGTTCAGATCTTACATAGTTGACTCCAAAGTCACTATTCACTCTGATCATGCTGCTATTAAGTACCTTATGCAGAAGAAGGACGCTAAGCCTAGGATGATCAGATGGGTTCTCCTGCTACAGGAATTTGATTTGCACGTCGTTGACCGAAAGGGTGCTGACAACCCTGTAGCAGATAACTTGTCTAGGCTAGAGAATGTCCTTGATGACCCACTACCTATTGATGACAGCTTTCCTGATGAGCAATTAAATGTCATCCGCACTTCACTTAGTGCACCGTGGTATGCTGATTATGCAAACTATATCGTAGCAAAATACATACCACCCAGTTTCACCTATCAGCAAAAGAAGAAATTCTTCTTTGATTTGAGACACTACTTTTGGGATGATCCTCACATTTATAAGGAAGGAGTAGATGGTGTTATTAGATGTTGTGTGCCTGAACATGAACAGGGACAGATCGTGCAGAAGTGTCATTCCGAAGCCTACGGAGGACACCATGCTGGAGATAGAACTGCCCATAAGGTATTGCAATCAGGTTTCTATTGGCCCACTCTCTTCAAGGATGCTCGTAAGTTTGTCTTGTCTTGTGACGAATGCCAAAGGATAGGGAACATCAGTAAGCGTCAGGAAATGCCTATGAACTATTCACTTGTCATTGAACCATTTGATGTCTGGGGCTTTGATTATATGGGACCCTTCCCGAGTTCCAATGGGTACACTCACATCTTAGTTGCCGTCGATCACGTTACTAAGTGGGTAGAAGCTATCCCACTAAAAATGCTGATCATCACACCTCTATTAAGATGCTTAAAGAAGTCATATTCCCAAGGTTTGGAGTCCCTAGATACTTGATGACTGATGGAGGTTCACACTTCATTCATGGTGTTTTTCGCAAGATGCTCGCTGAGTATGATGTCAACCATAGAGTTGCATCTCCTTATCATCCTCAGTCTAGTGGTCAAGTGGAGTTGAGTAATAGGGAGATCAAGTTGATCCTACAAAAGACCGTCAATAGATCTCGAAAGAACTGGTCTAGCAAACTTGACGATGCACTATGGGCTTATAGGACTGATTATAAGAATCCCATGGGCATGTCACCGTATAAAATGGTTTACGGTAAGGCCTGCCATTTACCTCTTGAGCTGGAACACAAAGCTGATTGGGCAATCAAAGAGCTCAACTTTGATTTCAAACTTGCCGGTGAGAAGCGGTTGTTTGATATTAGCTCGTTAGATGAATGGAGAGCCCAGGCATATGAGAATGCCAGATTGTTCAAGGAAAAGGTTAAGAGATGGCACGACAAACGAATACAGAAATGAGAGTTCAATGTAGGTGATTATGTCTTGCTATACAATTCTCGTTTGAGATTCTTTGCAGGCAAGCTTCTCTCTAAATGGGAAGGTCCCTATGTTATTGAGGAAGTATATCGTTCCGGTGCCATCAAAATCAATAACACGGAAGGAAATTTCCTGGAGTGGTAAATGGGCAAAGAATCAAGCATTACATCTCTGGTACTCCCATAAATGTTGAGACCAATATCATCAATGTCATAACTCTAGAGGAGTACATAAGGGATGTTTATCAGCCTGTTTCAGACCTTGAAAACGAAGATGTATCTGTTTCGGCAAGAAATTGGACTCCGATACTTTTCCAATAGGAAATTTCCTCTGTTTTGGAATTTTTGGAAAATTAGAAAAATAAAAAGCAGTCCGGAGAGCAAACGAGGCAGCCACAAGGGCCCACTCCGCCACCACCCCCTGGTGGCGGTGGGCAAGCTTGTGGGCACCTCGTGTGCCTCCCGGACTCCGTTTTCTTGCGGAGGACTCCTTCTGGCCTAGAAAAAATCAATATATAGTCGCCCGAAGGTTTTGATCTCCGTATCGCGCAGTTTTCCTCTGTTTTCGTTTCGAGCTTGTTGTCTGCCGCAGATTTAGGTCAAGATGTATTCTCAAGATTCAGAAGAAGAGATCTATGTGGCCGATGATCGTGCTAACTCTAGGATTAATGGGGACTTGGAACCATATGGCTGGACCAGTGATGAGGAAGAGGACTATGAGCCCAAAGGGAAGGAGCAAACAAGTTCCGATGAAGAGGAGGCTCCTCTACCTCAACCTGCAAACACCCATGTGGAGTTCAAGAAGTCAAGCCTCCCTGACCATAGGAAGAAGCCTAAGACCTTGTTTATCCCTTCTCGTTTCTTGCAGGAGAGTAAGCATGAACTTTTCCATTGAGTTTTGAAACTTGAGGAGGAAAATGACGATCTAAGGGAGCAGAACTTTTTGCTCAAGTGGAAATTAGACAAGCTCAAGACTGCTCCAACAACACCACCATCACCACCAAAGGAAGACAACTAAACATTGGTATGGGCAATCCCCTTGGTTTCTGCCAAGCTTGGGGGAGTTGCCCTGGTATCGTATCACCTTTATATCTTTTGCTTTTACCTTTGTTTTAGTTCTTTCCTTTTCAGTTTTTATTTCTTCTCTTAGAGGAATAAGTCTTTAGTTTTTAGTTTGAGTCTTTTGCTTTTGTGTCTCCCCCGATGTATTCAAGCTTACGAGCTATATAATAAAGAGTATCTTAGTCAAGGGCTTTGCTTTGTGCCATGATCAAATGTATGAAAAGAACAATGGCATGAAAGATCATGAGACGATCTTATGGAAAGTGATAACTTCACTTATGACACATATGATGATTGAAACTTGTTGAGAATAAATCAACATAGACCTCAGTCATTGTTGCAATTAATAAGAAGTAATAAGAAAAGATAGGTTCACATATAAATATATCATCTTAGACACTTTTTACAATTGTGAGCACTCACCAAACTATTACATGCCTAGGAGTAGATGTTGGACAAGGAAGACAACATAATGAATTGTGTTTGCTTGGTTCCAAACAATGTTATATGATTAGAGATCCCTTAGCATGTGACGATTGCTTCCACCTCATATTAGCCAAAACTCCCGCACCAAGTAGAGATACTACTTGTGCATCCATAAACCTCCAACCTGTTTTGCCATGAGAGTCCACCATACCTACCAATGGATTGAATAAGATCCTTCAAGTAAGTTGTCATCGGTGCAAGCAATAAAAATTTCCCTCTAATATGTATGATCTATTAGTGTGTGGAAAATAAGCTTTGTACGAACCTGTGATGAGGAAGACATAAAAGCGATAGACTGCATAATAAAGTTCTTTATCACAGGAGGCAATATAAAGTAACGTTCCTCCGCACTAAGAGGACACACATTCAAACCTCAAAAGCGCATGACAACCTCTGCTTCCCTCTGCGAAGGGCCTATCTTGTACCTTTACTTTTTACCCTTGTAAGAGTCATGGTGATCATCACCAATTCCCTTTTTTCCTTTGTCTTGGCTACCGTCACATGCTTGGGAAAGATCTATATTCATATATCAACTTGGAGTTGAGTACTCATGCTTTATTGTTGTTGACTTTACCCTTGAGGTAAATCGTTGGGAGGCAAAACTATAAGCCCCTATCTTCCTCTGTGTCCAGCTGAAACTTTGACACCATGAGTACCACGTGAGTTGTAACAATTGTAGAAAACAAAAGAGATGATTGAGTATGTTGGTTTGCCTTACAAGCTCTTATTTGACTCTTTCTGTTGTTGTGATAAATTGCAATTGCTTCAATGACTATGGACTATTGTTGGTTACTTCTCGGTAAGGTTTTTGCTTCATCCTTTGCTTTGTGAAGGAATTGTTACTTTCCCATAAGAATCTTTATGATATATTGCTGTTCTATGTGTGATCATGATGCCCTCATGTCCGTATTATGTTTTATCGACACCGTCGTCCCTCAACATGTGGACATGTTGTTGGAACTTGGTTTTCACTTGAGGACAAGCGAGGTCTAAGCTTGGGGGAGTTGATACGTCCATTTTGCATCAGGCTTTCATGTTGATATTTATTGCTTTTGGGTTGTTATATTACTTGTGGTACCATATTTATGCCTTTTCTCTCTTATTTTGCAAGGTTTATTTGAAGAGGGAGAATTCAGGCAGCTGGAATTCTGGACTGGAAAAGGAGCAAATCCTAGTCCACTATTCTGCACATCTCCAAATGCCCTGAAAATTTACGTGGATTTTTCTGGAATATATTAAAAATACTGGGCGAAAGAACTCCCGGAGGGGGGCCACCACGGCCCAACAAGCCCCCACTCCGCCACCACCCCCTCGTGGCGGTGGGCAAGCTTGTGGGCTGCCTGAAGGCCCACTAGCCCCCCTCTTTTTCTATATGAAGCATCATGGTCTGGAAAAAAAAATCAATCAGGAGCTTTTTCGTGGTTTTGCCGCCGCCACGAGGCGGAACTTGAGCAGATCCAATCTAGAGCTCCGGCAGGACGATCCTGCGGGGGAAACTTCCCTCCCGGAGGGGGAAATTGTCGCCATCGTCATCACCAACACTCCTCTCGTCGGAGGGGAGGCATCTTCATTAACATCTTCATCAGCACCATCTCTTCTGCAATCCCTAGTTCTTCTCTTGTAACCAATCTTCGTCTCGCAACTCCGATTGGTACTTGTAAGGTTGCTAGTAGTGTTGATTACTCTTTGTAGTTGATGCTAGTTGGATTATTTGGTGGAAGAGTTTATGTTCAGATCCTTGATGCTATTCATTACACCTCTGATCATGATTATGATTTTTTTTTGTGAGTAGTTACTTTTGTTCCTGAGGACATGGGATAAGTCATGCTGATAATAGTCATGTGAATTTGATATTCGTTCGGTATTTTGATATGCTGTATGTTGTTTTTCCTCTAGTGGTGTTATGTGAACGTCGACTACATAACACTTCACCATATTTGGGCCTAGGGAAAGGCATTGGGAAGTAGTAAGTAGATGATGGGTTGCTGGAGTGACATAAGCTTAAACCCAGTCTATGCGTTGCTTCGTGAGGGGCTGATTTGGATCCACTAGTTTAATGCTATGCTTAGACTTTGTCTTAATTCTTCTTTTGTAGTTGCAGATGCTTGCGAGAGAGGTTAATCATAAGTGGGATGCTTGTCCAAGTAAGGGCAGTACGCAAGCGCCGGTCCACCCACATATCAAACTATCAAAGTAACGAACGCGAATCATATTAACATGATGAAACTAGCATGACAGAAATTCCCGTGTGTCCTCGGGAGCGTTTTTCCTCCTATAAGACTTTGTTCAGGCTTGTCCCTTGCTACAAAAGGGATTGGGCCACTTGCTGCACCGTTGCTACTACTTGTTACTTGTTACTTTTTGCTCGCTATGTTTCACCTTGCTACACAATCACTTGTTACCGCTACTTTCAGTGCTTGCAGTTATTACCTTACTGAAATCTGTTTATCAGAGCCTTCTGCTCCTCGTTGGGTTCGACACTCTTACTTATCGGAAGGACTATGATTGATCCCCTATACTTGTGGGTCATCACCCGTCTTGCTAAACACTTTGAGATACCTATTAGACTGTGCGAGGAGGAAGAGATGCTTCTTCCTGAGAGATATCTAGATTATGATAGTATGGTTCGCCATGACTTTCTTGATAAAGATATAAATAAGAGGATGATTTATAACTTGGTATTTAGCCAGGGTACTCGTGAGACTATTACCTTGCCTGCTCCTTCTTTGTTCAATCTTCATCTAGGCAGGTACATTATTATGCCCTCGGACATCTACGCATATTGGGGCATAGCGCCACCACAGGCGCCCGTGCCCGAGCTACCAGTCGAGTACCAGACACCAGTTTATCAGTGGGATCCAGAGGAGCTCACCCAGCAGTGGCACCCTTAGTCCACTCCGGAGTACCCCGGAGACAGTTATTTCCCTCCATGGGAGTAGACCAACTTAGGCCAAAAGCCTAAGCTTGGGGGAGTACGTGTTTCTCATCGACTTTATATTCATGCTTACACTTTCACTTTGATAGTCGATGTTCACACCTTGCCACTGTATCATCCATGCTAGTTTATTTCTTTTTCTCGCTTTCTTCTTGTGTGTTTGTTTAGATTGAGAAAACAGAAAAAGTCAGTTGTAAGTTTGCTTTCCAGTTTGCTTAGTGGTGTTTAAAAAGAAAACCCAAAAAGATTTCCCGTTCTTCTTTTGCTTGTTGGGAGCTTTCCCGCGTAAATAGTTTTCTTTTTCTTTTGGGTCAAGGTAGAAGACCATGGTTAAAATGTCTAGTGGCTCTCACATGCATATCTGTTTATCCGTCAAAGAGCCATATTACTTTGTCTTCTCCTCTGTGTTTGCTTGCAGATTCCAGCTTAGTCCAATGCACGAACACTCTCATTATGATTCACATCATTCGGTCGTGCAAGTGAAAGGCAATAATGACGATATACGATGAAGTGACTGAGCCTGGAAAAGCTGGATGAACTCGATCTATTTTGTTTTTGTAAATATGACTAGCTCATCGTCCTAATTTAGCTTCGTTATGGGAGAAACATGTTTGCAATGACAACTTAGAGATCATAGTTTCTGATGCCATGCTTAATTAGCTAGGAGCTTATAATGGTTTGTCTTGGATGCCAACATGAATTTCAAGATGATTATGATGTAGTATGATAGGATGGTATTTTCCTTTGAATGATTCAAGTGGCTTGACTTGGCACATGTTCACGCATGTAGTTGAAACAAAATCAACATAGCCTCTATGATATTCATGTTTATGGTGATTCATGTCCTACTCATCCTTGCACTCAATGTTGGTTAATTTCAATGCATATTGATGACTGTTGTCGCTCTCTAGTTGGTCGCTTCCCAGTCTTTTGCTAGTCTTCACTTGTACTAAGCGGGAATACTGCTTGTGCATCCACTTCCATAAACCCAAAGTTGTTCCATATGAGTCCACCATACCTACCTATATGTGGTATCTACCTGCCGTTCCAAGTAAATTTGCATGTGCCACTCTCTAAATCTTCACATAATAATATGTTTTGTATGCCCGAACCTCTCATGTGGTGACAAGGGGCGATCAGTATCTTCCATGCTAGGCGTGTTATCGTCGATACGTGCTTATTCACTATCACTCACGAGAAAGGGGCCGGTAATTGGAATGCCCAGTTCCATGCTCAAATCGAAAAGATAATTGCAAACAAAACTCCCCTGGATTGTTGTTGGTATGGACGGCACTCGAGGATTCGGCTAGTCGTGGAGTGTGATTGATCGGTGGTGGGGGAGTCAAAACTTTACTTTTCTGTTTGGGAACCGCCTATAGTATGTGTAGCATGGAAGATGGTGAAAACTCTTGGTCATCGCGTTGACAATGAAAGCATGTCACTCAAAATTATTTGTCTCTGTCTTAAAAGCTTGAGCTGTGGCACCTCTGCAAATCAATGCTTCCCTCTGCAAAGGGCCTATCTATTTATGTTTCTATTGAGTCATCCTCTTCTTATAAAGGCACCAATTAGAGAGCACCCCCATCATTTTTATGCTTTG
Organism: Hordeum vulgare subsp. vulgare; assembly: GCF_904849725.1. Classification (NCBI taxonomy): domain Eukaryota; kingdom Viridiplantae; phylum Streptophyta; class Magnoliopsida; order Poales; family Poaceae; genus Hordeum; species Hordeum vulgare. Next base: position 428,304,918 of record NC_058523.1, on the reverse strand, counting down.
CTATTAATTGATATTGAGTATGACTGTGACTGGATCTTCTTTGCCATGAATTACAATGATCAATCAACCCTTGGTCTTTGAAGGTGCTCTGCATTTATGTTTTGCGGTCTCAGAAAGAGCTAGCGAGATACCACCTGTTCATATTGCTTCATGATTGTTTTGATTGAAGTATTGACGTTTGAAACTTATTATTATTGCTCGCTAGTTGATTTTGCCATTGATATGAGTACATCATGAGACCTAAATGTCATTGCTTATGTGGTTAGCTTATGATCTTGCTGAAAATATGAATATGAGTTAGACATAATTACAACAACAAGATCAAACAGAGTTCGTAAAAGTTTTTTCTTTTGTCTCTTTCAGTTTGGCAACTGAATTGCTTGAGGACAAGCAAGGCTTTAAGCTTGGGGGAGTTGATACGCCTCCATCGTATCTACTTTTCCAAACTCTTTTGCCCTTGTTTTGGACTCTAATTTCCATGATTGGAATGGAACTAACCCGGATTGGCGCTGTTTTCAGCACAATTGTCATGTTGTTGTTTTTGTGTAGAAATAAAAGTTCTCGGAATGACCTGGAAATTTACGAGGATTTTTTGTGGAATATATAAAAAATACTGGCGTAAGAATCACCTCGAGACGTGGAGCCAGGAGCCCATAAGCCCAGGAGGCGCGCCCCCTGGCCGCGCGTGGCAAGCTTCTGAGCCCCTCGTGGCTTCGCCGCCTACAATTGTAGCTCTATATATTCTCTCTCGCCCGAAAAAAATCAGAGAGAAGAGTTCATCGCATTTTATGATACGGAGCCACCGCCACCACCTGTTCTTCCTCTCGAGGGTAGATCTGGAGTCCGTTCTGGGCTCCGGAGAGGGGGAATCGACGCCTTCGTCATCACCAACTATCCTTCATCGCCAATTCCACGATGGTAGGATTGCTGGATGGTGATGGGTTGGATGAGATCTATCATGTAATCGACTTAGTTTTGATGGGGATTGATCCCTAGTATCCACTATGTTCTGAGATTGATGTTGCTACTACTTTGCTATGCTTAATGCTTGTCACTAGGGCCCGAGTGCCATGATTTCAGATCTGAACCTATTATGTTTTCATCAATATATGTGCGTTCTTGATCCTATCTTGCAAGTTGTAGTCACCTACTATGTGTTATGACCCGACAACCCCGGAGTGACAATAGCCGGAACCACTCCCGGAGATGACCATAGTATGAGGAGTTCATGTATTCACTAAGTGCTAATGCTTTGTTCCGGTTCTCTATTAAAAGGAGACCTTAATATCCCTTAGTTTCCATTAGGACCCCGCTGCCACGGGAGAGATGGACAATAGATGTCATGCAAGTTCTTTTCCATAAGCACGTACTATATACGAAATACATGCCTACATTACATCGACGAACTGGAGCTAGTTACATATCTCCCCATGTTATAACTGTTGCATGATGAATGTCATCTGGCATAATTACCCATCACCGATCCAATGCCTACGAGTTTTTCCTACTCGTCCTTGCTAAGTTACTTTGCCGCTACTGCTATCACTGCTGCTACTGTTACCGCTACTGCTGTCACAACTGCTACTGTTACCGCTGATACTGTTACTATCACACTACTCTACCACCGAAACTTTGCTGCAGATACTAAGTCTTTCAGGTGTGGTTGAATTGACAACTCAACCGCTGATACTCGAGAATATTCTTTGGCTTCCCCTTGTGTCGAATCAACAAATTTGGGTTGAATACTCTACCCTCGAAAACTATTGCGACCCCTATACTTGTGGGTTATCACCATGCATTGCCCTTTCTCACATTGAGAGTGGGTGCAAACCCCGCCACTGCATCCAAACCCATGACATGATACGCTCTGTCATACATAAGCCTCATTATATCTTTCCTCAAAACAGCCACCATACCTACCTACTAAGGCATTTCCATAGCCTTTCCGAGATACATTGCCATGCAACATCCACCATCTCATGACTTGATCTTCATGTCATACATGCTTTTGCTTGATCATAGAGCTGCTTGCTAGTTGGTCCTTGCCCTCATAATTGCTACATGACGCGCTAGTATCATTGCATATCCTGCTACACTGGTAGAGGCATACATTTGCATTCATCATGATTGTTTTCACTTGTCTTTATGTTGAGCACTTCTTATAAAGTGTGATGATTTTTCTTTCTATTCATGTAAAACATAGAGTGTTGCCCTTAAGAGAGGAAAAGATCCCAAAGAGGACAAAACAAAAGCTCCCAAAGAGGACAAATGAGAGATAAAAAGAAAGAGCCAAAGAGGCCACAAAAATAAAAAAAGAGAAAAAGAAAAAGAAATAAAAAGAGAGAAGAGGGCAACATTACCATTCCTTTGAAAGATCCACACTCATACTCCATTACTATATTGGTACTACATAGATATTATCATTCATGCATAACTATGTGGGGACCCTTACACTATAGAACTTGTTTTGGATATTCTAATGATGAGCCTCATAAAATGAGCTCTAGGTCTTCATGAGCAAACAAGTTGGATGCACCCCCATTAGTTCCATTGGAGAGCTTACCTTAGCTCATATGTGCGTCTGTTACATGGCAATCCCTACTCCTCACATCATATCTATCATTTGGCTTTCTCTCGCCTATGGTTGTCCTCATTGATGTGAGCCTTTCACACCTTTTTGTCTTACTTCCCCATCATTATTCTATTTTCCATCCTAAGTGCCAACATATCTTGCTTACGCTCATCCATTGCATGAGTGCTCAAAATCGAAAGGGAGAGCATCATTTTGACTTGTGCCTAACAAGTAGTTTGGGTATGAGTCAAAATAAGATTCCGAAGGAGACTAAGTGTGAGGTTTAGTAGATTGAGTTCTAAATTAAAAAAATATTTTATCTCTAACCCATCTCCCACTTCTTGCACGCACACACCATTTGGAGACATTCGAGTCATGGACAGCGAGAGCTCTTGCACCTTTATGTTCTTACTTTAATAAATTCAACACTAGATATAGACTCTGGCATGTTATTGTATTGACTTGAATTGCATATCTCACTTTCTTTACTTTGAAGTTCTTATATGTGTGGTAGCATGTTACCACAGAAATTATTGTGTTATCATTTATCTACTCGAGGACGAGCATAAATTAAGCTTGGGGATGTTGATACGCCCCAAACGTATCTATAATTTCTGCTTGTTCCATGATCTTTTGGACAACATTGTTATATGTTTTGCTACACTTTTATATCATTTTACACATATTTGGACTAACCTACTAACTGAGTGCACAGAGTGCCAATTTCTGTCTGCTGATGTCTATTTTGTAGGGGCTTTTACCCAATTTTCCGAAGCCCTAAAAAATCCAGAAAAAATATATAAAAAATCAGCAAAACAGAAGCTTCCAGATCACCAAAGGAGGGCCAGAGGGGGCCATGGGCCTCCGAGGCGGCCTGCTGGTGCGACCAGGCCTTAGGTCGCGCCACGAGGTCGTCTGGGTGGGTCCCACCTCCTCCAGTGCCCTCCTTTGGCCTATATTTAGAGTCCCGAGAGGAAACTCTCGCAGACTTTCTGGAATCGCGAATTTCTCCATCGTTCCACCGCCACATCGCTTCCAAGTTCGGGAGCGTCAGGAGGCCCCTTCCCGACACCCTACCGGAGGGAGGATTGACCTCCGGGAGCTTCTCCACCGCCATGGATTCTTCCCGTACGTGCCGTGAGTAGTCCTCCTTGGACCATGAGTCCGTGACCAGTCTTCTCTCCAATCTTGTGCTTCAATGGTTAGTCCTTGTGAGCTGCCCTACATGATCAAGGCATCTATGTAATTCTCTTGCTATTGCTATGCTCGGTTTGTTGGGATCCGATGGATTATGAGATTATGTTCAGATTGTTATGAGTTATATATTTGATTATCCTTTTATATTATGGTCCTTAGTGATTCATGCATGTTCTCCGTTGCTTTTTATTGCTTTGGCCAAGTAGTAGATCGTAACTCCAAGAGGGAGCGTTATGCATGATTGTGGGTTCGGGCCCCTCGATGTATAGCTTGAGTGACAGAAACATGAGACTAGGGGATGTGCTTGTTTCCACCAGAGAGAAAACAATGGTGCTTGTGACCACGGTTGCAAGGATTGTTTACCTTACGCATAGTTCGTTAATGCAGTTGTCCGTTGCTTTGAGTTTACACTTTGGGTGGGGCTCGCAACTTAATACCGGAGAGATGTATTGGATAGATATATCAAGGTGGATGATTAGTAAGTAGATGCTGATGAATAAACGGTCTACTTGTCTTGGCGTACTCCCTATTACTATTGAACCTCTAACTATCAAGGAGCATAATTAACATTGCGGTGCGATCATAATTCTGTCAGTTGCCCAACTGTGATTTGTTTACCCTAGCATAGTTTTTTATCGTCTTTTGGGAGAGACAAATCACTAGTGAACATCATGTGACTCCGGTCCATATCACCATCATTTTTTACACCTCCATCATTTACCGCTTTCATTTACTTTTTCGTTGCAATCAGTATTACCTTCCCGCGTGTGTTTTGATCCTTTGCAAACTACAAGGCTGGAGAGATTGACAACCTCTCTATACTCGTTGGGAGCAAAGTTATTTGTTGTGTGTGCAGGCCCACGTCTTCTGCTAGCGCCAGGGTGGTAGACACCTACTTGTTGATCCTAGGAGTCCTCCTGGTTGGATAAACCTTACAGTCTCTGTGTAAGGGAAATTTGCTGCTGACTACATCTCCACCTTCCACTTGGGATATCCAATGAGGGGCGAGAAGCATATACATCATCTTGTCATCAATCTAGTGTGAGCTTTTGTCTGCTGATGTCTTTTTTGCAGGGGCTTTTACCCAATTTTACGGAGCCCCAAAAATCCCGAGAAAAATATATAAAAATCAGCGCACCAGAAGCTTCACGAAGCACAAAAGGGGGCCAGAGGGGGGCCACGGGCCGCCCAGGCGACCAGTGGGCGCGGCCCACCCCCAGGCCATGTAGGGAGGCCGCCTGAGTGGGTCCCACACCCACTGGTGCCCTCCTTTCGCCTATATTTACCCCTCGATGAGGAAAACCCTATATCAGATCCAAAATCGCAAATTTCTCCACCGTTCCGCCGCCGCGGCGCTTCCGAGATCAGGAGCGTCGGGAGACTTCTTCCCGGCACCGTGCGAGAGGGAGGATTGACCTCCGGGAGCTTCTCCACCGCCATGGACGCTTCTCGGACGTGACATGAGTAGTCCACCTTGGACCATGAGTCCATGACCAGTAGCTATGTGATGTCTTCTCTCCAATCTTGTGTTTCAATGATTAGCCCTTGTGAGCTGCCCTACATTGTCAAGGCACCTATGTAATTTTCCTGCTATTGCTATGCTCTATTTGTTGGGATCCGATGGTTTATGAGATTACGTTCAGATTGTTATGAGCTATATATTTGATTATCCTTTTACATTATGTTCTTAGTGATTCATGCATGTTCTTCGTTGCTCTTTATTGCTTTGGCCGAGTAGTAGATTGTAACTCCAAGAGGGAGCGTTATGCATGATTGTGGGTTCATGCCCCTGATGTCTAGCTTGAGTGATAGAAACATGAGACTAGGGGATGTGTTGTTGCCACAAGGGAGAAAACAACGGTGCTTGTGACCACGGTTGCAAGGATTGTTTACCTTACGCATAGTTCATTAATGCAGTTCTCCGTTGCTTTGAGTTTACACTTTGGGTGGGGCTCGCAACTTAATACCAGCGAGATGTTCTAGATAGATATGTCAAGGTGGATGACTAGTAAGTAGATGTTGATGAATAAACGGTCTACTTGTCTTGGCGTACTGCACATTACTATTGAGCCTCTAACTTTCAAGTAGCATAATTAGCATTGCGGTGCGTTCATAATCTTGTCAATTGCCCAGCTGTAATTTGTTTACCCAAGCATAGTTGTTTATCTTCTTTTGGGAGAGATACATCACTAGTGAACATCATGTGACTCCGGTCCATATCACCACCATTGCTTACACCTCCATCACTTACTGCTTTCATTTACTTTTCCGTTGCAATCACTATTACTATTCCCGCTTGTGTTTTGATCCTTTGCAAACTATAAGGCTGGAGAGATTGACAATCTGTATGTACTCGTTGGGAGCAAAGTTATTTTTGTGTGTGCAGGTCCACGTCTGCTGCTAGTGCCAGGGTAGGGTACACCTACTTGTTGATCCTCGGAGTCCTCCTAGTTAGATAAACCTTACAGTGTCCGTGTAAGGGAAAACTTGCTCCTGACTACATCTCAACCTTCCACTTGGGGTAACCAACGAGGAGCGAGAAGTATATACATCATCTCGTCATCAAGCAAGTTTTCTGGCGCCGTTGTCGGGGACTCCAGTCTTCAAGATAGGGGAGTTGCATGCTATCTTTTAATTTTGACTTTTAGTCTTGTTAGTTTGCTTTTTAGTTTTTTCCTTTAGAGTCTTGTACCAAAAACCACAAAATTTTTAGTTATTTTTCTTTTAGTTGTTCTTTCTGCTTAGTCCAACATGTTAGGGTTTGATGCTTAGAGGGAATCTGAGGTTCTAGATTTCCATCAAAGGAATGGAGAAAATATGAAGGAGGCTTGGTATAGAATTTCTGAATCACATAAAAGAGTTATGCCTTGGATACCTATTAAAATTGTGCTTGGAAATTTTTATCATGGTATTTTTATTTGGTGTAAACAAACTCTTGATATTATAGCTGGAAGAGATTTTTTAGAGTGTGAAGAAGCTAGAGATCTTGATATTATACATGGTCTATCTAAATACCTTGTTTATGGTCGTGGATATGACACTATTATAGATGGACTTGCTACCGTTGAAAGGAAAATAGATGCTCTAGACTTAAGAGGGAGAGAGAAACCCATGGTTGATAACAAAAATGTTTTGGAAATAGATGATGACTGGGAGTCTTTTGTTAGAATTAGCATCTCTAACCAAGACTTCCTTGCTTATTGTGATATTGGATCCATGGTTTCCACAATACCCAAAGTTGTTTATGATTCTCTAAGCTTTTTAAACATAGACAATTTTTCATCTTATCATGAACATGCTAATGGGGATATTTCTAAAATCCAGGGAAAGGTAAAAGATGTCCAGGTTACATTCTTTAAAAGGAATGCAACGGTTGATTTCTTCATCATGAAGCCAAACCAAGGAAACATAGTGCTTGGAAGGGACTTCCTCCGAGCCATGAAAGGCTTCATTGATATAGGTAAAGGACACATACACTTACGTGGGAAAGCAAAAAGTAAGTACCCGTTCCCTAGGAAAAATAAGGACGAACTTGTTAAGGATCCGTTTAAAGGTTTTAATGACACCAATGACTTATGTGAATTCTGATCCTCCTCTTTTTGCATCATGCCTAGCTCAAAGGCATAAAAGAAAGAGCTTGTTGGGAGGTGTGACATCCTCGACTTTTGCTACAGTAAATATTGTAATTAAGCTACAGTGATCACCCGCAAATGATGCCACATCATCGAGATTTACCGTCATTGACCCGCATTGAATTTCTATCCGGATTCAGAAATTCAAAACAAAAGATAATTATATTTATAAATCCATATTAACTATTAAAGAAAGAAAGTATTAAAAATAATAATGATAAAAGAAAGAAAAGAAAAGAAAAGAAATTAAAAAAAGAAATTAGACAAAAGAAATAATAGAAAAGGAAAACAAAACAAAACAAAAAAAAGAAAAAGAGGAAACCCCCCCACCCTCGTGGCCGACTAGGCCAAAGTGGCCGAGCCGAGCCAGCCCACCCCACGCGCTGGAACCCTAGGGCGAGGGAGCCCCCCTGCCTCGCTCCCTCCCCTCCCAATCGCGTCGCCGCCGCCGGGGGCTCCCTTCCCTCGATCCCGATGCCAACCCCCACGAGAGGCGGGGCCCCTCCCCACCTAATCCCGCTCGCCTGGCCCCTCCCCACCTCTCGTTCTCTCCCCACCGACAGAAACCCCCATGCGTCCCCCTCCTCTCGGCTCTCTCGTTCGCCTCCCAACCTCCCCATGACAGAGCCGCCCCCACCGAGCCGAGCCCCACCCCAGGACCGAGACCGCGAGCCACCGGCAACCGCACCGGTCGCCGGCAACCGCACCGGCCGCCGTCCCGGGGGTCCCGTCGCCCCTCTCTCTCCCGCAACCCCCAACACCTCCCCTCGGCTCCTCTCCCTCCCAGGAGCCCCAAATCGGCCCCCTGGCCTGAACCCCTCCCCCACGGTCCCATCTCCACCACGACCGGCCGCCCCCCCACCCTTCAACTCCCGCGACCATCACCACCCCGGCGACCCCCACCTCGTCGGTCGGGCCTCTTCCTCACCGACCGGCCCTTCCGGTTCCCCCGTCGGCCAAGGCACCCCTTGGTCACCCCGTCAGCCGAGCTCCTCCTCGCCATCCGGCCGGTCCAGACCTCCGAGAAGTTTTTCCCGGCGACCCACCTCGCCAGATCCGTCATCACCGCCTCCGGGAACGCCTCCACGCCGTCTCCTCCGCCCCTTCCCGCGAACTCCGGCTTCACCGGGCCGTCTCGTCAACGTCGGTGAGCCCCTCCTCGGGCTCCTCCCACCATCTTGTTCTCCTCGCCGTCCCGGTTCCGTTCCGGCAAACGGGGCTTTGATCCGTCGACGGTAGAGACCGGTAGGAGGGATTGAAGATTTTGTTCTTCTATGTTGAGTTAGAACACAAAACTCTGTGCTGTCTCTTCTGTTAACAAAGAGAGTTGTGGGAGTGTTGAGAGTTAGAAAGAAATAAAAACAAATGATGAATTCCGTATGTATGTATGTATGTATGTATGTATTTGATGCCCGTATTTATGTATGTATTTGCGTATATAGGTATGTGGAGGAATACGATATTTGTATGGTTATGTATCTGTGAGTAAAAATACGTATTTGGCCTAAAGCCACTTACCGGTGGGGCCAACGCACCCGCTGTCTATGACAGGGAGGCCCCACGCGATAATAAAAAAATAGAAATAATGTTAATGCTTTTATTAAATAAATAAATTGATATATTCGTTAAATTAATTAATTGGATAATTAGAATAATCAGAGTATGTCACGTGGGTCCCCCACTAAATTCATCTGATTAATCAATATTTAATCTAAATTAAAACTTGTGCCTATGACGTTCCGAACATGTTGATGTCATAATAGCTTTTTATTAAAAAATTTAAATCTGTTTTTAATTCCTAATTATTGAATAAAACTTAAAAAATTAATATTAAATAATCCGTAAGTCAGATCAAAATATTTTCAACATGGAAGTTGATCAGCAGAATGAGGCGAACCCGGATACACGGTTCATTCGTTTGTCACGCGTCCCTAGCATAGCAAACATGGAACATTTTCATCGTTTCCAGTATGACCGGTAGTAGCCCGAGACCCGAAAAATATCGTCAGATATTCTTCCGACCCGTCTATGACGGATGTTGCTGCGTTAGCTCATGTCTAGCCTGCATCTTACCATGTCATGCTTTGTGTTGCACCGTTGCTATTATTTATTGTTTCTTCCCCCTCTTCTTACCGGTAGACCCCGAGACTGACGCTGCTGCCGGGTACATCTACGACCCTGCCGATCAGTCCTTTTCCGCAGAGCAGCAAGGCAAGCAAACCCCCCTTGATCATTCCTATATCGCCTATGTCTTTCTTCCTACTGCTTGCATTAGTATTTTGCTACTGTTGTAGTTAGCTCCTATATCTGATGCATAGCCTAATTTTGATGAACTGCTACTTTCAGTCCTGTACCTTTAAATATGCTTAGTATAGGTGGAGCAGTCATCCCCTCAGACCCCGTAGTCCAGTTGCCCCGCTTGTTTTCAAATTTCGATCCCTGATCGATGAGCCAGACCCGACACATCACATTTACCCCCTTCGTTGTACGAGCTACAGAGATACTATCGGGTACCGAGGGTGACACCTCGCTAAGTACTCCTGATGATATCTCTGTAATATAGCTAGTCGGTCGTGGTTATCGAGGGTGATTCCTCTTTCACCATTCCCGACGACGCCTCTGTCGTGCAACCCCTCAAGTGTGGGACCCCCGAGGGTGATTCCTCTAAGCCCACCTTGACGGGTACATCGTTCGGAATCCAACGAGGGTGATACCTCGGATTCCCTCCCGATGTTACAACCACATAGTTACTCGACCATGTTACTGGGATCTTTGGTGATTAGTTGTAAGACGGGTGGATTTCCGTGAGACTGTGTTGTTGGCCTAATTAAAATGTTAATGGATTTGGGTATTTGATCTGGGTTGGTCGGAGACCTTTTCACATTAACCGGCTACGCGGGAAGAATTATGGGTACTCGGCGTCGCGATATCAGCCGAAGCTTTTCAGATGCCAGTAATGTAGCGGCGCGCGCCCGAGTGGTCCCGAGATACATCGCTCTTGTGATTAAGGGATGCTAGGACTGACGTCGGCCGCCCACGCCACGTGCAGGAGCGCGAAGGGGAACTGGGCCCATGAACCCTTTGTGCTTAGGAGTTAGACCGGCGGGCTAGCCTCTCTGATTAGTCTTAGGTGGGGCTGCGACGTGTCGATATTCCGAGGCCGGGCAGGACCCAGAAAAGTATGTCCGGCCAGAGTGTTATCGAGCGTGACGGGACATGTGGTGCACCCCTGCAGGGATGAAAATTAACTATTCAGATAGCCGTGTCCACGGTTACAGGACGACTTGGAGTTGTGCCCCGATCTTTTACAACTACAATTGTTACTTAACTGGAATTAGTTTGCCTCGGGATTGCTTCCTCGCAGGGAGTCGAGGGAGGATCTTTAGGCATGACCTCACTTTAATATTGCTGCAACAATATGACTATTAATCTGTTACCCCTGTTCTACTCTCGTCTATTGCTGCAAGACCCTGAAGATGCTAGTCTTCGATAGGACTAGGCCTTCACTCTTTATTCTCGCATTACTGTAGTCAGTCCACATATAACCCCTCTTCTTTGATACTGGTGCATAATTAGAATAGTTCTGATGTAAGACTTGCAAGTACTTTGGATGAGTACTCACCGCTGCTTTGCTCCCCCTCTTGTCCGCTCGATCCGTTGCTGCGACCATATGATGGAGCCCAGGAGATGGAGGTCCCCGCCGCCGACGACTGCTACCCCGATGGTACCTACTACTATGTGGAGGCTGCTGATGATCAGGAGTAGTTAGGAGGTTCCCAGGCAGGAGGCCTCGCCTCGTTCGATCGTTGTATCTTTTGTGCTAGCCTTCTCTAAGGCACCCCATGTTTTATGTCTGTACTCAGATATTTGTTGCTTCCGCTGAATCGTGTGTTTATCGAGCTTTCGTATTCTAGCCCTCGAGGCCCCTGGCTTGTAATATGAAGCTGATGTTATTTTTATTTGTGTCTAGAGTTGTGTTGTGATATCTTCCCGTGAGTCCTTGGGTTTGATCGTACGCATTTGCGTGTATGGTTAGTGTACGATTAAATCGAGGGCTCACAAGTTGTTATCAAAGCCGACTGCCTGTAGGTAGCCCCCTTTCCAACTCCTTGGCCGAAGTTGAGTCTAGTGGTTGAAAAACTTTACTAACACTGATGTTGTGGCTTACGGGCCCACGTCTCAATTTGGTAGTATTAGTATCTTTTAATCCTTTCCTATACTCTGGGCTCTACTCTCTCTTCTCTTTCGGGATAAAGGTTTTGGTAACGCTAACATCAGGTTCTCGTAAATACTTCCTCCCGGAGAGCCCCGTATTTCAGACGATGGCTTGGTCCATCAGAAGACTCCGATGATACTCTCCGATGTTTCTCTCGAGAACTTGTGCCCATCGCTCTTGCGATTTCCTTTCCTCCATCAACCCTTGTGGATGACTACATACAAATGTCATTCATATTTTCTTTCCAAATGCTCTTGTTTTTGCGAGATGCAACGAATTATCTTATCAAGGAGTCATCCATCATCAGTTGTCATGGGTTTTGAAAGTTCTTCGAATTACTACTCGATCTTTCGCAATCCCCAGTAGCCTATTGCTTTTAACTTTTCTCACCTGCTGGTGTTATGGTTAAATCCATATGTCTAGCAGCATACACTAAAATCCTTTGTGATTTTCCTATGATCTTATTGATTCCGCCTTTGTGTGAATGCACACAATCATTTGCAGATACTCTTGAATTATCTTCCGACGCATACGTCCTTCCAGACAGAGTTTGTTCTCGACAAATCAACTGTGGTGGTTGTCCATCTAAATCCATTCAGCTTACTTGTATTTGATCGGAGCATCTGATTATGATACACCAATCTGGAAATCTTAATTCCTTTGGTAATTAAGTATCGATATTTTTCAGATGTTCTATAATCCGATGCCTTGCGTTTTACCCCCTCTGATTGAGTACCGGTACTCACATCAGATCATTTGTGGATTGCCAGACTCATTTGAGTTATTATCCGACGACATCCTTTGCTTTAGAAAATTCTTGTGATTGCTTCCCCTGACACATGATGCCATTGGTAAATTGTGTCTTCTCCCTCTGATAAGTTGTACCATACGATTTGTCAGCCATGCCCTTCAAGCATGTGTTAATTACTCTTGAAGTTTGTGGTATATGTTCCTAAGATGCCCCGATGGGTTGAACCTATACCTTCCTAAATCAACATAAACCGAAAAGTTTTCATGAGTCTTGCTCTTTTGGTGTTTTGCGAGATAATCTTTTTAAGCTACAACCTGATCAAAGGCGAGGAGTAAATGGCAGGTGATGCATTGATGAAGTGGGAGTCGACCTTGAACTTTGTGTTCATGCCCATGGAAACAACGTTGATCCTATCATAGAAATTTCTTGTAACAATAATCATTCATTATGTGGTTTAAATCTGGTATCTGTGATCTTGTCCTCTACAATCGTGGTTCCGACCATGTTGTCCTTCCTTGACTTCATTCTCAGACGAGTTAAAGTACTTGTCTTCTTCAGATCAATACATCAGTCCAAACCTTAACGTTGATCTACCTCTGAGTATTATTCCTTGTAGCTCGACGATATCGCGGAGCTATGGAACTCCTTATAAGCTCCTCATCAACTATGATATTTTCATTTATTCCAGTTTCCTCGTGTTTGAGTTGTTGGATACGCAAATACATCGATAACTGAATCGAGTACACATTGCAATTCAACAACTCTTAGTAATCTTCCTTGCTTACGAGTTGGTACTCGATCCTGTCATTCCAAGCTGTTAAGCTACATCATCATCGTCATGTTGGAGCTCGACCATGCTATCTATACCCTTCATCCCTGGAACACAATTCCAACTGTGCGTTAAGCTTGCATCGAGCTTTCCACATCATGTTGGTTGTCTTGAAAGGCAATCTCAATTCTAAGCGAGCAGTCTTATCTGTGTTTCCTACAACCTCTTGCTTCATCATTCCCTTGCTTGATGTCGTCGCTAAACGATTACATCTTCATGAAATTTCTCGACAAATGTGGCGTGATCATCATCAGCATTCTGAGCTCTTCCAGGGCACCGATCGGATGCATGATGAGAAATACCATCCTTGCCCCTCGATGATTGTATTATCATCGGCATCATTGTTTGCCTTTCCTCCAACAGAAACGTGTTCATGTTTTGTGTTCTCCCTTAAGTTCCTTGCTATTCAGCTTATGTTATCTCCTACCTTGGAGTATTACCATTTTTATGTCAAGAATGTTGTGAGCATCATTGCACCTCTTAAGAATTATTGATATAGTAATACTTCTCGCCATCACCATTCATTCTTGGTCCCGTGTTGTTTCAAACCGGACTACCAACAACTGAACTCTGATGTGTGATTCCAAAACTTCTCGCAACCCTATTGCCTTGAGGTTAACAACTGATTGTTTCATTCTTAAGTGTGTTGGGTGTTGACTCATCATTTTTGACATTGGTTGTGCTACTCCGTCCGTGTTTCCGAGTGCACCCTTTGACCCATGTTGAAGTTATTGTTGTTCCCTCGAGCACACGACATTATACCAATTGTTTGGACAAAAACTATCTCCTTCATATTGTAATTTTAGAAATTCATCCCTGTCATAATTTTGAGGGATTGTTGTTGAGCCCATCAGCCACACCCTCAACTTCTCCATGTTCCACGATGAAACTCTTGAAAGGATTATACTTGTGCCTAGCTCATGAAGAATGTGCTTGATATCAGAAATGTTTCCCCAAAGCTTATGTGCATTCTTGCCACCGTGAATATGTGGAAGTTTTGTTTCGCTTCCTCTCGGGAAATACCAAATCATTCATGCATGTGCGAAGTGTTATATGTTTTGAAGATTTGTTATCTTCACTTCATATAACTTCTCTTAGCACGCGAATCCACTGACTGATTTGATCAAGGAAAAGAGGTTTCTTCATAAGAGCTATCGAGGCTTACGCAAGGGCCTTGATATCCTCGATGATGGTTCTCAAATCACAACTCACTTGCTTTTCGTCGTAAGAATTTCATGTGGGCTCGAATGTCTTGACATTGTGTTCATATGTATTAAATTGAACACATGGTTCAAAAATTGCTCGTGTAGTTCATGTCCTGAGGATCCTGCATCATCATCTTTTCTTCTCAGGCATCTTGAGTCTGAGGTGTCCCGACACCAATCAGATCTGAATCTCAGGCAGATATGATGGTTGGAACATTTTCCCAATAATTATAACTTTGGTCTTTATGTAACCTAGTACGGTGATGTCTTGTCGGGCATACGAGGCCGCATGACCTATTGCTATAAATCTTTCCATATGTAAGGTTTTCCATTCTACCATGAGGAAATTGTATGACTTAGCTTCGTAAGTTGTTCCTCATGGTTCCTCTTTGAATACCCATAAGTACAACCTTTATCTGATGACCATGTCGATACTACCCCGAAGCACGGATGTGGCACTTCAAATTTCAAGAGGAACATTGGAAGCGCAATGCTAAATTGTTTCTGATCAAATATCCAGAACGTGTGGTATGGGTAATCATCATGGTTCTTCTTGACTCTTTATCAAAATGGTTATGTACTGGATGACCTATCATGTATACATACCCTATGTTTTCCTCGGGAATGGTATACTTTAGGTTCTTTGTGTGTCTGAACACATTTTCCTTCCTATTGGTCTGTTTGACTTTTTTTCTGTGGCATAACTTATCTAAGCAGTGTTACTTCCCTGCTTAGGTAAAATTCTTGGTATACGACTCTGTCGATAAGACCCTGTTACTATTATGGATAACATTCCGGTAGCCACCGGTGGACGAGGACTTTGCCTATTGGCCCGCCTTGTTTCAACGAGCAGGAAGATGGTTCTATTCGTCCCCCGCCCTTGGTACCGATGTTGTTCCAACATAACTAACAGGTTATCCTCTGACATGTCTTGCTACCAAGGCCGTATAATATGTCACCCCTCTACCTACTCCCGGCCCACATGGTGGACCCATAACCCAAAATACCACAGGATTGAAACCTGTCTCTCCTGTACATCTTTGACTCCAAAGTATCGTTTGCACTTGGCTCATATGGAATTCCAGAGCCATCGTTCAATGGACCAATCACTCTTCGGTCCGGATATTATTCAACATGCTAAACATCAAGTTCGCATTGATTACGACAATCTGAAGGCTGCTCAGTCTCGTCAGAAGAGTCAGTATGACCGTCATCATCAAGATATGGTCTATCAACCTGGCGAAAAGGCTTATCTTCGTGTCACACCAATGAGAGGTGCACACCGTTTCGGAATCAAGGGCAAGTTAGCTCCTCGTTATATTGGTCCTTTCACTGTTCTCGAAAGGCGTGGAAGAGTGGCTTATCAATTGGAACTGCCGGCGAACCTTTCTCAGGTTCACGATGTCTTCCATGTTTCTCAGCTCCGTCGCTGCTTCAAGGACCCTATTCGAGCAGTGGATCACGGTATGCTTGAACTACAACAAGACCTCTCTTATAAAGAGCATCCGGTCCGCATTCTCGACCAAGCTGAACGTAAGACTCGTCGCAAGGTCACCAAGTTCCTTAAGGTGCAGTGGTCAAATCACTCTGAAGATGAAGCCACTTGGGAACGCAAGGATCATCTTCGTGATAAATACCCCGGGCTCTTTCCCTCTACCTCTTAATTCTCGGGACGAGAATTCTTGTTAGTAGGGGAGAATTGTGACATCCTCGACTTTTGCTACAGTAAATATTGTAATTAAGCTACAGTGATCACCCGCAAATGACGCCACATCATCGAGATTTACCATCGTTGACCCGCATTGAATTTCTATCCGGATTCAGAAATTGAAAACAAAAGATAATTATATTTATAAATTCATATTAACTATTAAAGAAAGAAAGTATTAAAAATAATAATGATAAAAGAAAGAAAAGAAAAGAAATTAAAAAGAAAAAAAATTAGAAAGAAGAAATAATAGAAAAGGAAAACAAAACAAAACAAAAAAGAAAATAAAAAGAGGAACCCCCCACCCTCCTCGCCGACTGGGCCAAAGTGGCCCAGCCGAGCCAGCCCACCCCACGCGCTGGAACCCTAGGGCGAGGGAGCCCCCTGCCTCGCTCCCTCCCCTCCCAATCGCGCCGCCACCGCCGGGGGCTCCCTTTCCCCGATCCTCACGCCAACCCCCACGAGAGGCGGGGCCCCTCCCCACCTAATCCCGCTCGCCTAGCCCCTCCCCACCTCTCGTTCTCTCCCCACCGACAGAAACCCCCACGCGCCCCCCTCCTCTCGGCTCTCTCGTCCGCCTCCCAACCTCCCCACGACAGAGCCCCCCCCCCACCGAGCCGAGCCCCACCCCAGGACCGAGACCTCCAGCCACCGGCAACCGCACCGGTCGCCGGCAACCGCACCGTCCGCCGTCCCGGGGGTCCCGTCGCCCCTCTCTCTCCCGCAACCCCCAGCACCTCCCCTCGGCTCCTCTCCCTCCCAAGAACCCCAGATCGCCCCCCTGGCCCGAACCCCTCCCCCACGGTCCCATCTGCACCATGACCGGCCCCCCACCCTTCAACTCCGGCGACCACCACCACCCCGGCGACCCCCACCTCGTCGGCCGGGCCTCTTCCTCACCGACAGGCCCTTCCGGTTCCCCCGTCGGCCGAGCTCCTCCTCGCCATCCAGCCGGTCCCGACCTCCCGGAAGTTTTTCTCGGCGACCCACCTCGCCAGATCCGTCATCACCGCCTCCGGGAACGCTTCCACGCCGTCTCCTCCGCCCCTTCCCGCGAACTCCGGCTTCACCGGGCCATCTCGTCAACGTCGGTGAGCCCCTCCTCGGGCACCACCCACCATCTTGTTATCCTCGCCGTCCCAGTTCCGTTCCGGCAAACGGGGCTTCGATCCGTCGACGGTAGAGACCGGTAGGAGGGATTGAAGATTTTGTTCTTCTATGTTGAGTTAGGAGAGAGAACTCTTTCTTGTCTCTTGTGTTAACACAGAGAGTTGTGGGAGTGTTGAGAGTTAGAAAGAAATAAAAACAAATGATGAATTCCGTATGTATGTATGTATGTATTTGATGCCCGTATTTATGCATGTATTTGCATATATAGGTATGTGGAGGAATACGATATTTGTATGGTTATGTATGTGTGAGTAAAAATACGTATTTGGCCTAAAGCCACTTACCGGTGGGGCCAACGCACCCGCTGTCTATGACAGGGAGGCCCCACGCGATAATTGAAAAAAATAAAAATAATGTTAATGCTTTTATTAAATAAATAAATAGATATATTCGTTAAATTAATTATTTGGATAATTAGAATAATCAGAGTATGTCACGTGGGTCCCCCACTAAATTAATCTGATTAATCAATATGTAATCTAAATTAAAACTTGTGCCTATGACGTTCGGGACCCGCTGGTCAGTTGACCAGTCAACTGTTGATGTCACCATGACATCATGCTGATGTCATAATAGATTTTTATTAAAAAATTTAAATCTGTTTTTAATTCCTAATTATTGAATAAAACTTTAAAAATTAATATTAAATAATCTGTAAGTCAGATCAAAATATTTTCAACATGAAAGTTGATCAGCAGAACGAGACGAACCTGGATACACGGTTCATTCGTGTGTCACGCGTCCCTAGCATAGCAAACATGGAACATTTCCATCGTTTCCAGTATGACCGGTAGTAGCCCGAGACCCGGAAAATATCGTGAGATATTCTTCCGACCCGTCTATGACGGATGTTGCTGCGTTAGCTCATGTCTAGCCTGCATCTTACCATGTCATGCTTTGTGTTGCACCGTTGCTATTATTTATTGTTTCTTCCCCCTCTTCTTACCGGTAGACCCCGAGACTGACGCTGCTGCCGGGTACATCTACGACCCTGCCGATCAGTCCTTTGCCGCAGAGCAGCAAGGCAAGCAAACCCCCCTTGATCATTCCTATATCGCCTATGTCTTTCTTCCTACTGCTTGCATTAGTATTTTGCTACTGTTGTAGTTAGCTCCTATATCTGATGCATAGCCTGATTTTGATGAACTGCTACTTTCAGTCCTGTACCTTTAAATATGCTTAGTATAGGTGGAGCAGTCATCCCCTCAGACCCCGTAGTCCAGTTGCCTCGCTTGTTTTGAAATCTCGATCCCTGATCGACGAGCCAGACCCGACACAGCACATTCACCCCCTTAGTTGTATGACGCTACAGAGATACTATCGGGTACCGAGGGTGACACCTCGCTAAGTACTCCTGATGATATCTCTGTATATAGCTAGTCGGTCGTGGTTATCGAGGGTGATTCCTCTTTCACTATTCCCGATGACGCCTCTGTTGTGCAACCCCTCAAGTGTGGGACCCCTGAGGGTGATTCCTCTAAGCCCACCTTGACGGGTACATCGTTCGGAATCCAACGAGGGCGATATCTCAGATTCCCCCCGATGTTACAACCACACAGTTACTCGACCATGTTGCTGGGATCTTTGGTGATTAGTTGTAAGACGGGTGGATTCCCGTGAGACTGTGTTGTTGGCCTAATTAAAATGTTAATGGATTTGGGTATTTGATCTGGGTTGGACGGAGACCTTTTCGCACTAACCGGCTACGCGGGAAGAATTATGGGTACTCGGCGTTGCGGTATCAGCCGAAGCTTTTCAGATGCCATCAATGTAGCGGCGCGCGCCCGACTGGTCCCGAGATGCATCGCTCTTGTGATTAAGGGATGCTAGGACTAACGTCGGCCGCCCACGCCACGTGTAGGAGCGCGAAGGGGAACTGGGCCCACGAACCCTTTGTGCTTAGGAGTTAGACCGGCGGGCTGGCCTCTCTGATTAGTCTTAGGTGGGGCTGCGACGTGTCGATATTCCGAGGCCGGGCAGGACCCAGAAAAGTATGTCCGACCAGAGTGTTATCGAGCGTGACGGGACATGTGGTGCACCCCTGCAGGGATGAAAATTAACTATTCGGATTGCCGTGTCCACGGTTACAGGACGACTTGGAGTTGTGCCCCGATCTTTTACAACTACAATTGTTACTTAACTGGAATTAGTTTGCCTCGGGATTGCTTCCTCGCAGGGAGTCGAGGGAGGATCTTTAGGCGTGACCTCACTTTAATATTGCTGCAACAATATGACTATTAATGTGTTACCCCTGTTCTACTCTCGTCTATTGCTGCAAGACCCTGAAGATGCTAGTCTTCGATAGGACTAGGCCTTCTCTCTTTATTCTCGCATTGCTGCAGTCAGTCCATATATAACCCCTCTTCTTTGATACTGGTGCATAATTAGAATAGTTCTGATGTAAGACTTGCGAGTACTTCGGATGAGTACTCACCGCTGCTTTGCTCCCCCTCTTGTCCCCTCGATCCGTTGCTGCGACCAGATGATGCAGCCCAGGAGATGGAGGTCCCCGCCGCCGACGACTGCTACCCCGACGGTGCCTACTACTACGTGGAGGCCGCTGATGATCAAGAGTAGTTAGGAGGTTCCCAGGCAGGAGGCCTCGCCTCGTTCGATCGTTGTATCTTTTGTGCTAGCCTTCTCTAAGACACCCCATGTTTTATGTCTGTACTCAGATATTTGTTGCTTCCGCTGACTCGTGTGTTTATCGAGCTTTCGTATTCTAGCCCTCGAGGCCCCTGGCTTGTAATATGAAGCTGATGTTATTTTTATTTGTGTCTAGAGTTGTGTTGTGATATCTTCCCGTGAGTCCTTGGGTTTGATCGTACGCATTTGCGTGTATGGTTCGTGTACGATTAAATCGAGGGCGTCACAGGAGGCAACCTAATTTGTTTTTACTTTCAGTCTTAGTGGTCTTGATGCTTGTTACTACTGTAGCAACATCATTGTATCTTTATTTTCAAGCTTTGTGCCAAACTTTAGCCTCCGATTGCAACAGAGTTCAAAAGTTGTGACACGCTGTCCAGAAACAGATTTTGTCTTCTTGACGGAAAAATTTGCCAAAAATTACCAGATCATTTTTCTGATCTGAATTTTTTTGTCAGCAATGCTCTATATAATTTTATTTCTGGCATCTGTTCTTAGTTTTTTGATTTGAGTTGCATAAGTACCCCGAAAAAATTTATTTACTACCTGTTGTTCTGTTTTTCACAGATTCTACCATGTTTTGCGTTTTCATCATTTTGCAAATCTTAAGCTTGCTTTTCCTTTGCAAAAATATTTTGGCAATAACGAGAAACAGTATATTTTCATGAAAATCTTTATTTCTAATAGGTAATGAATTATTTTATCATGGGTACTAACCAGTCTAATCAGCTTATGATGAGTTTCGTATGAAGGGAGTTTCAAGTATGCGATGGAAGATGATGAAAGAAGATCCAGGAGTGTCAAGCGCTCAAGCTTGGGGATGCCCCCATGCATCCCCAAGAAATATTCAAGGAGACTCAAGCGTCCAAGCTTGGGGATGCCCCCGTGCATCCCCTTCTCTATCAACAATCATTAGTTCGTCCATCTCCATGCTATATTTTTATCACTTCATATGGTATTTGCTATGCTTGGAGCATCCCGCTCTTTACTTTTTAGTTTTTTTTGTTTTGCTTGCTGTTCATAACAAGTCAGAACCTATCCTACCTTGTTTGGGAGAGAAACACGCTCCATTCCACTCTAGAACACAACATAGATATTCATGCTTATCTTTTTTGTGTGTTCTCTATCATTTCATAACTGCTGCCATGCTTAGCTCTTATTTTTCATGCTATATCTTTTTCAGAGCTTTTATTTAGGTTGCCCTTGGAACTCTCTTGAGTTATCATGCTTATCTTGTTTAGAGAGTTGGTTTGTTGCACTGAGTTGTGTGTCTTGCATGAGTAGGTAACCGAGGTTGCTATTTAAGTATAGTAGTAACTTGCAATTGTTTTGAGGTATTGATTTGAGTAATGTTTGGACTATTGGTGCCAAGAGCTTGAGCCTATTAGTGATAGGTGTCGTATTTTGGGAAATACGTGTGTTTTTCAAAAACTAAAAATTAGTTGAGAACTCTAGCTACGATATTGATCGCTAACCTCTGGAGGGGTTGGAATATATAGAGTACCCTCACGTTACCATGAGTCGAGGATGCACAAAGATAACCAAACCCCCAAACACTCCTCCTCGGGTTACTTGTCTCTTTGTGAATCTCCTAACTAGATAGAGAGTTACCGATAATAAGTGTATGAGTTATTCGGACTAATGTGAGCATTCGATTGTTGGCACTTCCACCATCCATATTTTGCTAGCCTCTTCGGTACCGTGCATTGCCCTTTCTCATCTTGAGAGTTGGTGCAAACTTTGCAGGTGCATCCAAACCCTTGGCATGATACGCTCTGTCATCAAAAGCCTCATTATATATTTCCTCAAAACAGTCACCATAGCTACCTAGTAAGGCATTTCCATAGCCTTTCCGAGATACATTGCCATGCAACATCCACCATGCCATGACTTGATCTTCATGTTATACATGCTTTTGCTTGATCGAGGAGCCGCATGATAGTTGGGCCTTGCCCTTATTATTTGCTACATGACCCGCTAGTTTCATTGGATATCCCGCTACACTGGCAGAGGCATACATTTGCATACATCACTATAGTTTTCACTTGTCTTTATGTTGAGTACTTCTTATAAGGTGTGATGATCTTCTTTTATTCTTTTAAAGCATAGAGTGTTTCCCTTCAGTGAGGAAAAGATCCCAAAGTGGACAAATGAAAAGATCCCAAAGAGGACAAATGAGAGATAAATAGAAAGAGCCAAAGAGGCCACACACAAAATGAAAAAAAAGAAGGGGGCTACACTTCTATTCCTTTTGAAAGATCCACACTCGTACTCCATTGCTATATTTGTACTACATAGATATTATCATTCATGCATAACTATGTCGGGACCCTTACACTATAGAACTTGGCTTGCATATTCCAATGACGAGCCTCCTCAAATGAACTCTAGGTCTTCATGAGCAAGCAAGTTGGATGCACCCCCACTAGTTCCATTGGAGAGCTTACCTTAGCTCATATGTGCATCCGTTACATGGCAATCCCTACTCCTCACATCATATCTATCATTTGGCTTTATCTCGCCTATGGTTGTCCTCATTGATGTGAGCCTTTTACAACTTTTTGTCTTCCTTCCCCATCATTATTCTTTTTGCCATCCTAAGTGCCAACATATCTTCATTACGCTCATCCATTGCATGAGTGCTCAAAGTCGAAAGGGAGAGGATCATTTTGACTTGTGCCTGATACTTCTGCATCGTATCTACTTTTCCAAAATCTTTTGCCCTTGTTTTGGACTCTAATTTGCATGATTTGAATGGAACTAACATGGACTGACGCTGTTTTTAGAAGAATTGCCTTGGTGTTGTTTTTGTGCAGAAATGAAAGTTCTGAGAACGTCCTGAAAATTTACAGAGAATATTTCTAGAAAATATGAAAAATACCTGCGCAAAGATCCACCGGAGGGGATGTGCCAGTGGGCCACAAGCCCTGTAACCGCCACCCCCTGGTGGCGGCTAGCAAGCCTGTGGGGCCCACGTGGCTCTGCCGCCCCCAATCTCAGCTCTATAAATTCACTTTCGTCCCAGAAAAAATCAAGAGAGAAGATTTCGTCGCGTTTGCGATACGGAGGCGCCGCCACATCCTGTTCTTCATCTGGAGGGCAGATCTGGAGTCCGTTTTGGGCTCGGGAGAGGGGAAATCGTCGCCATCGTCATCATCAACCTTCTTCCCTCTCCAATTCCATGAAGCTCTTTGTCGTCCGTGATTAATCTATTCGTATGCTCGCTGGGCGGTGATGAGTAGGATGAGATCTATCATGTAATCGAGTTAGTTTTGACGGGGATTGATCCCTAGTATCCACTATGTTCTGAGATTGATGTTGCTACTACTTTGCCATGCTTAATGCTTGTCACTAGGGCCCGAGTGCCATGATTTCAGATCTGCAATTATTATGTTGTCACCAATATATGTGTGTTTTAGATCCGATCTTGCAAGTTGTAGTTACCTACTATGTCTTATGATCCGGCAACCCCGAAGTGACAATAACCGAAACCACTCCCGGTGATGACCATAGTTTGAGGAGTTCATGTGTTCACCAAGTGCTAATGCGTTGGTCCGGTTCTTTATTAAAAGGAGAACCTTAATATCCCGTAGTTTCCTTTTGGACCCCGCTGCCACAGGAGGGATGGACAATAGATGTCATGCAAGTTCTTTTCCCTAAGCACGTATGACGACACACGGAATGCATGCCTACATCACATTGACGAACAGGAGCTAGCCACATATCTCTCCGTGTTATAACTGTTGCATGATGAATATCATCCAAACAAATCACCGACCCATTGCCTACGAGTTTGTCCCACATCTGCTGTTACTTGTTTTGCTCTGCTGCTGTTGCTACTGTTGCTACTGCTGTCACTTGCTACTGTTGCTAGTTGCTACTGCTGTCACTACTGTTGTTCCTTGCCACTGCTACTACTCGTTACACCGTTGCTATCATACTACTTTGCTGTTGATACTTTGCTTGCAGATACTAATCTTTCAGGTATGGTTGAATCTGACACATTCAGCTGCTAATACTTCAGAGTATACTCTCACTTCCTGTCTGGCGAATCAACAAATTTGGGTTGAATACTCTACCCTCGAAAACTGCCTCGATCCCACGCGCTGGTGGGTAATTGCAAGACAATTTGTAATTGTTGAGCAATCGAGAATAGCACCCGTCTAGCCATTGCCAGAGAGTGCCAACCAGCATTTTTCTAGCGCCGTTGCCGGGGAGGTATTGCTATATTCTCTGAATCACTTGGGATTTATATCTGTTGATCACTATGAAGAATCTGAAGGATCCAAAAACCATAGTTTTGCCCTCAACTACGAGGGGAGGTAAGGAATTGCCATCTAACTCTGCACTTGATTCACCTTCAGTTATGAGTAAGTTTGCGACATCACCTCCTGCTAGAAATCTTGATATGTCGCCTGTGCTTGATGATGCTAGAGATGCTATTTTGCCTGATACTGCTAGAGATGCTATGCCTGATACTGCTTTGCGTGATACTGCTAGAGATGCTATGCCTTATACTACTAGAGATGTTATGCCTGATGATACTATGCTTGATACTGCTAGAGATACTACTTTGCCTGATGTTCCACTAGGGGTATTCCTTGATGCTCATATTGCTAGAGTTACTGCCAATGCTCGTGATGCTTCTGAAACTGTCGATACTATTGAGATAGAACCTGCTTTTGCTCCTGCTAGATCTAGCTCTCCTAGATATGAATTGCCTGATATACCTGAGGGTTATGTTATGGAGGGACACATAGCTGAGGATTTTCTTGCGTGTAAGGATGCCTATGACGCTGATAAATTACTTCTCAAGTGGAAGAAAAAAATCTCTGAAAGCTAGGATGAAATACGACCCAAAGTTTTCCACTTCACCTATCTTTAACACCGATATGGATTATGAATTCTCTCGACCCTGAGATAATCTATCTAGTCGAATCTGATCCTTTTCACGGTTATGAGTCTGAGACGGTCGTAGCCCATCTTACCAAACTACATGATATAGCCACCCTTTTCACTAGTGAGGAGAAGATCTGCCACTATTATATCCTTAAGATGTTTCTTTTCTCTCTAAAGGATGACGCTAAAGTCTGGTTCACCTCTCTTGCTCCTGGATGTGTGAGTAGTCCCCAGGATATGGTCTATTAGTTCTGTGAGAAATATTTCCTTGCCCATAAGAAGCAAGCTGCCTTGCAGGAAATATACAACTTTGCTCAACTCCAAGAAGAGAGTCTCCCACAAGCTTGGGGGAGGCTCGTCCAGCTACAGAATGCTTTGCCTGATCACCCTCTTAAGAAGAACGAGATACTTGATATCTTCTGTAACGGACTTACCGATGCCTCTAGAGACCACCTAGATAGTTGTGCCGGTTGTGTTTTTAGGGAACGAACTGTAGAACAAGCGGAGATCCTTCTGAATAACATCTTGATCAACGATAATGCTTGGACTATTCCCGGACGACCTCCTAAGCCAACTCCGAAGAAAAGAGGTATTCTATTCCTCAGTCCCGAAGATATGCAAGAAGCCAAGAAATCTATGCAAGAGAAAGGCATTAGATCTGAAGATGTCAAAAATCTACCACCTATCGAAGAGATCCGCGGTCTCGATAACCCGATACAAGTAGCAGAAGTGAATTCTCTGCGTAGCTTTGATTAGAGTGATATTCCTGTTGACAAACCTGCTAGCCTATGCTTTGATGAATTTGACAACTTCGTTGCCAAACAACAGAGTTTCAATGATTATGTCAGCAGACATTTGGAACAAAGTACTCGTATGCTTAGCCATTTAAGTGCTTGTGTAGACAGAAATGTCAATGATCTGAAGCTTCTGAGTAAACATGCCTCTATGATTACTACTCAGGTAGAACAAGTACTTAAATCTCAGAATGACTTGCTCAATGAATTAAATGACAACTCCGTCAGAGTCATTACTAGAGGAGGCAAAATGACTCACGAACCTTTGTATCCTGAAGGTCGTCCTAAGAGAATTGATCAAGATTCTCAAGGAATTAATGCTGATACACCCAGTCATCCTAAGGAGAAGAAGAAGGATGATAGAAACCTACATTCCAGTTCACCAAATACTGTCACACCTGAAGAACCTAATGATATTTCTGTGTCTGATGCAGAAACACAATCTGGTGATGAACATGAACCTGGTGACAATATGGACAGTGATGTTCATAATAATGCTCAACTTAGCAATGATGAGGATGTGGAGATTGAACCTACGGTTAATCCTGATAACCCACAACCTAAGAGATACGATAAGAACGACTTCACTGCTAGGAAGCATGGTAAAGAAAGGGAGCCATGGCTGTCATCCTCGGAAGACCCTTTTTAAACACTATAGGGGCTGTTATAGATTGCCACAAAGGCAACGTCACTTTCCATGTCAACGGTAATGAGCATACAGTGCACTTTCCGAAGAAACGATATCAAGTACATTGCATCAATGCTATCGAAAAGACTTCATCAATTCTTATTGGGAGCTTTGAATGCCCTATTCCTCGTGTCAAGATGAAGTATGATTTGCTTGTTGGGGAGATACATATCCCCATTGAGGTGACTTAGTGGCTATTCAAAAATTCTCCGTTCTCTCTTGCGATTCGAGAAGGTTTTGTCATGAGGACTTGATCAACCCCATTGACGGATTTCTTTCGATGACCACGAAATGGATGAATCAAAGAGTTACATACCTCTGTTTTAAGCTTTCATTTTCTGTTGCTTAGAAGAAAAAATGATAGAGTAGTTTAGTTTTTCCTGTTTTCTGTTTTAGCGTCTCGGAGAAAAATACCCCGAAAATAAAAGTTCTCCGATGGTCCTGAAAATTTAGTATGATTTTTCTCGAATATTTGAAAAATACTGGGCGTGAGAGCTGGCCTGGGCCCCAGACCAGTGAGCCACAAGCCCTGCAGCCGCCGCCCCCTGGTGGTGGCTAGCAAGCTTGTGGGGCCCACAGGGACCCCCTCCACTCATTCCAGCTCCCATCCTCTTCTTCCACCTCCAGAAAAAATTGTTTTGCAGCTCAAACCCATGTTCTTGCTCATTTGGCTGTGATTTTCGATCTCCTTGCTCAAAGCACCATTCTCCGAACCGTTTTGGGGAAATTACTCCTTGGTAAGTGACTCCTCCATTGGTCCAATTAGTTGTTGCTCTAGTTCTTTATCCTTCACGTATTCTTGCTACCTTGGTGACCCTGTTCTTGAGATAGAAATGTTGATTTAGGTGGTCCCAAGTAGTTTTAGCGCGTGATACGGTCTCTAGGCACTAGTAGGAGTAGTTGCTACAAGGTGTGGTTGGTCTTCATTCACTTTTCTCTTGAACTTCAAAAATTTCAGCAAAAGGAAACTATGTTCAGGAGGAAGTTTCATGGTGGTTCCTCAAGTAAGAAGGGTCCCCGTTTTTCTTTTCGGGAGCCCGAACCTTTTCAACTAAGGGACGCACCGGTACAACCATGTGAATGGCCTTCCGATGAGTTCATGATCGAAGCAGGTTTCAAGGATGAGTTTGATACACTTGTCCGCAATGCCGGGTTAGAAGAATTCCTCTCAGATAAATGTGAACAGTATGCTATGCTCACTGCCTCTTTCGTGCGTAGATTTAAATTTTCAGTTGGCCGTGACTCATCCATACTGTTTGATTTGTACGGTAAATCCTACGCCATGGATTTGGAGGATTTCAATAGATTTGCAAGATACCCGATGGGGGTAGTTTTAATGATCCTTCTAAGTCTTTGGTCAGCGACTTTGTCTCCAGTATAACTATTGGAGAAACCAGAGATATCACGCAAGCCACCATAGGAAGCATCCATTTCCCTGCCTTGCACTACTTTGCCCTCTTCATAGGTAGGTGCATTAACGGCAAGGGTGCACATTGTCACCTATGAGCTTCCGACCTTAGTATCCTTAAGAGCGTAGTAACAGGTGACAGGAGCTTCAATATGGAGCTATAATAGTAAGGAGGCTGAATAATAATGCCATTGAGGGGGATTTCTTTGGTGGAATTTATGCTACACGCTTAGCAAATTTTCTTGGAGTATCCATCCGTTCAGAAGACCCTCCTCTCCGTACAGCCGGCCTTGATCGTGTCGCTCTAACACGCTACCAGTTCCTTGAGAGGGATCATGGATCCCTCCTATACCGCTTGATCTTTAACCGGCAGCATGTTTTCCATATTACCCTTCCTGCTCCTGCTTTCTTTGACTTCCAGGTAAAACGAAGATACTACATAACCATAGGAGAGGCAGAGGAGTATGAGAGGGAGGCGACGGCTGCTCGACTTCGTGATGCAGCTATTCAGGCAGTGGCTGCAGCTTGGGGAGTACGTGTTCTCACCGACCTTACATTCATGCTTATGCTTTCACTTTGTTAGCCGGTGTTTACACTTTGCCACTGTACTATCCATGCTAGTTTATTTTCGTTTTCGTTTTCTCGTTTTGTGTCCTTTTGAGAAAACCAAAAAGATTTTTCTTTCTTCTTTTGCTTGTTGGGAGTTTTCCCGTGTAAATAGTTTTCTTTTTTCTTTGGGTCAAGGTAGAAGATATTTGTTTCAATGTTTACTGGTTCTTGCATGCATACTTGTTTAACTTTCAAAGAGCCATATTACTTTGTCTTCTCCTTTGTGGTTGCGTGCCGATTCAGCTTAGTCCATTGCACGAGTACGCTTATTATTGTTCACATCGTTCGATCGTGCAAGTGAAAGGCAATAATGATGATATATGATGAAGTGACTAAGACTGGAAAAGCTGGTATGAACTCTATCTATTTTGTTTTTGTAAATATGACTAGCTTGTCATCCCAGATTCAGCTTTGTTGTGAGAGAACCATGTTTGCAATGACAACATAGAGATCATAGTTTCTGATGCCATGCTTAACTAGCTGAGAGCTTATAATGGTTTGTCTTGAATGCCAACATAGATTTTGAGATGACTATGATGTAGTATGATAGGATGGTATTCTCCTTTGAATGATTCAAGTGGCTTGACTTGGCGCATGTTCATGCATGTAGTTGAAACAAAATCAACATAGCCTCTATGATGTTCGTGTTCATGGTGATTTATATCTTGTTCATGCTTGCATTCAATGTTAGTCAAACTCATTGCATCTTGATGACTTTGTCGCTCTCTAGTTGGTCGCTTCCCAGTCTTTTGCTAGCCTTCACTTGTACTAAGCGGAATACTGCTTGTGCATCCACTTCGATAAAACCAAAAGTTTTTCCATGAGAGCCCACCATACCTACCTATTTGCGGTATCTACCTGCTGTTCCAAGTAAATTTGCATGTGCCACTCTCTAAACCTTCAAGAAATAATCTGTTTTGCATGCCCGAACTGCTCATGTGGTGACAGGGGGCTATTGGTATCTTCCATGCTAGGAGTGTTATCCTCGACATGTGTTTATTTACTGTCATTCACGAGAAAGGGGCCGGTAATTGGAATGCCCAGTTCTACGCTTAAATCAAAAACATAACTGTAAAAAAGACTCCCCCCAGATTGATGTTAGTATGGACGGTACCCGAGGATTCGGCTAGCTGTGGAGTGTGATTGATTGGTGGTGGGGGAGTTAAAACATTACTTTTCTGTTTGGGAACCGCCTATAGAATGAGTAGCATGGAAGATATTGAGAACTCTTGGTCATTGTGTTGACAATGAAAGCATGCCACCAAAAATTATTATCTCTGTTTTCAAAGCTTGAGCTCTGGCACCTCTGCAAATCAATGCTTCCCTCTATGAAGGGCTTGTCTATTTATTTTCCTGTTGAGTCACCCTCTTCTTGTATAAGCACCAATTAGAGAGCACCTCTGTCATTGTTATGCTTTGCTTTTGATTGATATTGAGTATGACTATGACTGGATCTTCGTTGCTATGAATTATAATGTTTAGTCAGCCCTTGATCTTTGAAAGTGCTGTGCATTTAAGTTTTGCGGTCTCAGAAAGAGCTAGCGAGATAGCACCTATTCATATTGCTTCATGCTTGTTTTGATTGAAGTGTTGGTATTTGAAACTCATTATTATTTGCTCGTTAGCTGATTATGCCATTGATATTAGTTTATCGTGAGACCTTTGAGTCACTTGCTTATGTGGTTAACTTGTGGTCTTGCTGAAATTCTAGTTATGAGTTAGACATAGTTGCAACAACAAGATCAAACAGAGTTTGTCAAAGTTTTTCGTTCTCTCTCAGTTTGTCAACTGAGTTTCTTGGGTACAAGCAAGGTTTTAAGCTTGGGGGAGTTGATACGTCCCCATCGTATCTACTTTTCCAAACTCTTTTGCCCTTGTTTTGGACTCTAATTTGCATGATTTGAATGGAACTAACCTGGACTGACGCTGTTTTCAGCAGAATTGCCTTGGTGTTGTATTTGTGCAGAAATGAAAGTTCTCAGAACGTCCTAAAAATTTACAAAGAATATTTTTGGAAAATATGAAAAATACCTGCGCAAAGATCCACCGGAGGGGATGGGCCAGTGGGCCACAAGCCCTGTAGCCGCCACCCCCTGGTGGCGGCTAGCAAGCTTGTGGGGCCCACGTGGCTCTGCCGCCCCGAATCTCAGCTCTATAAATTCACTTTTGTCCCAGAAAAAATCAAGAGAGAATATTTCGTCGCGTTTGCGATACGGAGGCGCCGCCACATCTTGTTCTTCATCTGAGGGTAGATCTGGAGTCCGTTTTGGGCTCCGGAGAGGGGAAATCGTCGCCATCGTCATCATCAACCTTCTTCCCTCTCCAATTCCATGAAGCTCTTCGTCGTTCGTAAGTAATCTATTCGTAGGCTCTCTGGCCGGTGATGAGTAGGATGAGATCTATCATGTAATCGAGTTAGTTTTGACGGGGATTGATCCCTAGTATCCACTATGTTCTGAGATTAATGTTGCTACTACTTTGCCATACTTAATGCTTATCACTAGGGCCCGAGTGCCATGATTTCAGATCTGAAATTATTATGTTGTCACCAATATATGTGTGTTTTAGATCCGATCTTGCAAGTTGTAGTTACCTACTATGTGTTATGATCTGGCAACCCCGGAGTGACAATAACCGGAACCACTCCCGGTGATGACCATAGTTTGAGGAGTTCATGTGTTCACCAAGTGCTAATGCGTTGGTCCGGTTCTTTATTAAAAGGAGAACCTTAATATCCCGTAGTTTCCTTTTGGACCCCGCTGCCACAGGAGGGATGGACAATAGATGTCATGCAAGTTCTTTTCCCTAAGCACGTATGACGACACACGGAATGGATGCCTACATCACATTGACGAACGGGAGCTAGCCACATATCTCTCCGTGTTATAACTGTTGCATGATGAATATCATCCAAACAAATCACCGACCCATTGCCTACGAGTTTGTCCCACTATTGCTGTTACTTGTTTTGCTCTGCTGCTGTTACTACTGTTGCTACGGCTGTTACTTGCTACTGTGGCTACTTGCTACTGCTGTCACTACTGCTGTTCCTTGCCACTGCTGCTACTCGTTACACCGTTGCTATCATACTACTTTGCTGTTGATACTTTGCTTGCAGATACTAATCTTTCAGGTGTGGTTGAATTTGACACATTCAGCTGCTAATACTTGAGAGTATACTCTCACTTCCTGTCTGGCGAATCAACAAATTTGGGTTGAATACTCTACCCTTGAAAACTGCCTCGATCCCATGCGCTGGTGGGTAATTGCAAGACAATTTCTAATTGTTGAGGAATCGAGAATAGCACCCGTCTAGCCATTGCCAGAGAGTGCCAACCAGTGCCTGACTAGTGGTCTGGGGATGAGTGAAAATAAGATTCGAAGAGACCAAGTGTGAGGTTTAGTAGATTGAGTTCTCAATTAAAAATATATTTTATGCTCTAAACCCATCTCCCACTTCTTGCACGCAAACACCATTTGGAGACATTCGAGTCATGGATAGCGAGAGCTCATGCACCTTTATGTTCTTACTTTGCTAAACTCAATACTAGATATAGACTCTTGCTTGTTATTGTCTTAAGTTGAATTGCACATCTTACTTGCTTTACTTTCAAGTTCTTATATGTGTGTTAGCATGTCACCACATAAATTATTGTGTTATCATTTACGTACTCGAGGACGAGCAGGAATTAAGCTTGGGGATGTTGATACGTCCCAAACGTATCTATAATTTCTGCTTGCTTCATGATCTTTTGGGTGACATTGTTATATGTTTTGCTACACTTTTATATCTTTTTACACGTATTTTGACTAACCTACTAACTCAATGCACCCAGTGCCAGCTTCTGTCTGCTGATGTCTTTTTTGCAGGGGCTTTTACCCAATTTTTTGGAGCCCCAAAAATCCCGAGAAAAATATATAAAAATCAGCGCACGAGAAGCTTCACGAAGCACGAAAGGCGGCCATAGGGGGGCCAGGGGCCGCCCAAGCGACCTGTGGGCGCGACCCACCCCCAAGCCGCGCAAGGAGGCTGCCTAGTGGGTCCCACACCCTATGGTGCCCTCCTTCGCCTATATTTACCCCTCAACGAGGAAAACCCTATATCAGATCTAGGATCGCAAATTTCTGCATCGTTCCGCCGCCACAACGCTTCCGAGATTGGGAGCGTCAGGAGACCTCTACCCGGCACCCTGCCGGAGGGCGGATTGACCTCCGGGAGCTTCTCCACTGCCATGGATGCTTCCCGGACGTGCCGTGAGTAGTCCTCCTTGGACCATGAGTCCATGGCCAGTAGCTATGTGATGTATTCTCTTCAATCTTGTGCTTCAATGATTAGCCCTTGTGAGCTTCCCTACATGATCAAGGCACCTATGTAATTTTCCTGCTATTGCTAAGCTCAGTTTGTTGGGATCCGATTGATTATGAGATTATGTTCGGATTGTTATGAGTTATATATTTGATTATCCTTTTATATTATGTTCTTAGTGATTCATGCATGTTCTCCGTTGTTCTTTATTGCTTTGGACAAGTAGTAGATTGTAACCCCAAGAGGGAGCGTTATGCATGATTGTGGGTTCATGCCCCCTAATGTCTAGCTTGAGTGACAGAAACATGAGACTAGGGGATGTGATCTTGCCACCAGGGAGAAAACAACAGTGCTTGTGACCACGGTTGCAAGGATTGTTTACCTTACGCATAGTTCGTTAATGCAGTTGTCCGTTGCTTTGAGTTTACACTTTGCGTGGGGCTCACAACTTAATACCAGCGAGATGTATTGGATAGATATATCAAGGTGGATGATTAGTAAGTAGATGTTGATGAATAAACGGTCTACTTGTCTTGGCGTACTACCCATTACTATTGAGCCTCTAACTTTCAAGTAGCATAATTAGCATCGTGGTGCGTTCATAATTCTGTCAATTGCCCAGTTGTGATTTGTTTACCCAAGCATAGTTGTTTATCGACTTTTGGGAGAGAGACATCACTAGTGAACATCATGTGACTCCTGTCCATATCACCACCATTGCTTACACCTCCATCATTTACTGCTTTCATTTAATTTTCCGTTGCAATCATGATTACTACCCACTTTTGTTTTGATCCTTTGCAAACTACAAGGCCGGAGAGATTGAAAACCTCTCTGTACTCGTTGGGAGCAAAGTTATTTGAGTGTGTGCAGGTCCATGACTTCTGCTAGCGCCAGGGTAGGGTACACCTACTTGTTGATCCTTGGAGTCCTCCTGGTTCGATAAACCTTACAGTCTCTGTGTAAGGGAAAACTTGCTGCTGACTACATCTCAACCTTCCACTTGGGGTAACCAACGAGGAGCGAGAAGTATATACATCATCTCGTCATCAGCGACGACAATAAAGATTGCAGTCGATGACGAGGATTCGTGTGGCGATAGTGATGAGGACACGGCTACCTTGGATATGACCAAAAATATTTCATATTTGCATATTTGTGAGAATTGTCGAACGCTTGCACGAACCATGTGTGAAGATAAAGGAAGAGGAAATGATTAGGTTTTGTTCAAGAAGTCCTCTCACATCAAAAGAAATGGTTATGTTTTGTTCAAGAAGTTTTCTCACGTCACTTTTAGCCCAAGAGAAGATAAAGTCCAAATCTCTCACGTTCTGGACTCGGATTCGAACTACACAGATATACCTGTCTCAAAACATCAACAACTTTTTCATACGGACTCCGAATTGGATGATTATTTTTTTGCCGAAAAGTTGATTTTATGTACATTCAAGCCCAATTGGAATCACCTTAAAAGTCATTCGGAACGTGGAGATATCGATGAAACGATCTGATGTTGCACCAGAATTCGAGTCAAAGTACAAGTCCAAAGGTGTTGCATCACCTCTACTTGGGCCCATAGGCCTTGTATGATAAAGGGTTAGTTTTGGGCTGCCTTGGGACGTCCTCAAACCTCCTTCGCTGCCACTCCTTGCTCCTATATAAGTAGATCAACCTAGTTGCTTTTTGCTTGGGATTTGTTTAGTTAAAAGTTAGCCATTGCAATTTTGTGTACTTCGTTTGTGTCCAACGACCAAACTAAGACTGCTTTCGGATCCCCAACCTTATCAATACTTCATCTATATTCACAATATTCAGATTGCAATATCATATTCTTGCTTGTTCTTCGATTGCTTGCAGGAATAGACCTTTGGTTAGGTTGATCATGCTCCGGCGTGGTCAATAACCTCTTGGAGATTGGTTTAGAGATTGCTAAGGTGCAACGTTGTGCACGTTTGTAGTCAGATTGTCAAATTCGTCTCCATCAAATCGATAGTTATCATCTCATCAAAAGATCGGGACCCTCGCCTCTATCAAGTGGTATCAGTTTTCAGTTCGCTAGGTGAGAATTGCCAGTTATCCCTAGATTAGATTTATTTTTCTTACCTATTGCCCAAGAAAAAGCCGCACAAACAAAGTTAGTTCTATGCATCCTTTGTCGAAGCCAGTCCGAGCCTTTGCAATTTCTATTCAGTGCTTGCATAGTTGAATGATCGGTTGCATCGTCGTGTCGAGTTGCTGGTCTTAGTGTCTAGTTCCTTTAGAGTTTCGAGTTCTATTCACATTACTCACAGCACCACTGCATCATCATCCCTTCCGTCATCGTCCACCACCATCCATCAATATTCAACACGTGCTCCATTTGTTCATTGTCATTATCATACTTGAGATTATTTGCATCTGTGCTTGATTCAATCTGCATCTTATTTGGTTTCTGGAGAGAAGAGAAAAAAAGTGAGAGCAAAAAAAAGAGAAAAAAAAGTGAGAGAAAAAAGGTAAAAAGTGAGAGAGAAAAAATAGAGGAGAAAAAAAAATACAAATTTCGGATCTATCTAGAGTCAATCCCGTATGTGAATGCGGATTGGAAACTTTTTTGTGCACTATTCAGTAGAACAGGTGTATCTTCCTCATACGAAGCCCGTTTTGGCTCCACGAGCATTCAAATTCAAGCTATCGACGAGACACATCTGAATAGTTCATCAAGCTTGTTCATTATTGTCACCTTAAAATCGAATTCTAAATAGGAATTTTTGCCCTCCCAAGGTCACAAACATAGTTTGTCAATTTTTTTCAGGCCCGTTCCTGAATTTTTTGACTCTCATATGAAATCGGAACTGAGTGATTCTTTTTGCATTGAAAATCTCGGGTCAGTGGAAATCTTGAGAAAAAATATCAGAAATTTGACATATATTTTCTGGGGCAAAGTTGCACAGAGAGTTTTGTTATATCATGCTTAGCGGTCATTTATCATCATTATCTTTATTGCCATTTTGACCTTCACTTATATCTTGCTATTTAGAGCTACTTCGTATCATCCATTGCTGATACTTGTGGTATGCCATGACTCCATTAGTGTTCTAGGCTCGTGCCTCTAGTACGGTCTAGACTAGGACCAACACAGTACCGTCGTTGAGTGTTTATTCAACATTGCATCTCTGAATTGATTATTAATCTTTTTCTACCATATATTAAGCCTTCCTATCTCCACATATTTCTACACCATGTATACATACATTTACCTGGTAATCGCTTTAGTCAATGTTCGGAGATATTGACACCGTCGGTTGCCGGTCACCGCTTGCTGCATGGTAAGAATTTGTAAGACATTGATATTTGCTTTACTGTGAGTGTTTTACCACCACACCCTCGTAGTTCATAGGAATAATATTCTTGGATTTTTGTTTCTTGTTTCTACTAGTCATGACAGGATCCAGATTTGTCAGTTCATGGGCTTCTTCGATCGTGGAGACGTGCCACCACAACAACTATTACGAGAGGTGCAGAGAGATACAAATGCACATCATCAGGTTAATGTTTCTATACCACCATTTAATGCCCGTTTTAGACCTGCTTTATATATTGAATGGGAATTTGAAATAAATGATATATTTGCTTCCCATAATTTTGCCGAACATAAGAAAGTTAATGTCGTGGTTGGTTCATTCACTAGTTATGCTTCAGTTTGGTGGAGTGCATATTGTCGGTTACACCCTGATTATATACCTACTACTTGGGATGATTTGAAACTTACCATGAGACAAACATTCATCCCTGCTTACTATATTCGTGACATGATTAAAAAGTTACAACATTTAAAACAAGGTAGTGACACCGTAACAAAATATTATGATGATTTACAAACGACCTTGTTGCATTCCTCATTAGAAGAAAGTGAAGAAGATTTTTTGGATAGATTTTGGGGATGATTAAACCATGATATGCAGGAGATACTAATTCATGAAAAGTGTTATCCTATGGATAGTTTGTTTAGTCTTGCTTGCAAACCTGAACAGGAAATAAAACGATATGTTGCCCATAAGGAGAACGAGCGCAAGGTGCTTATTCCAAAATTCGATATGGTTGTTCCTTCAACTACTGGGCGTACGATTACAATCACATGAATTGTTGTGAGGGCTACATCACCTTCACCATGTGACACGTTACCATCGAGAGTGGCTACATCATCTGAGTTGATCATAAGAGGTAATGACAAAGGTACTTATCTTCCACCTCCACATGAGTATGATGAATGCCTTGTCAATTGTAATGTACCCTGTGATGAGGTATCCATTACTTTGGTCACACAACCTATTTTGGAGGACTACATTCATGATTTGGTTTTGACATAGGATCAAATAACTACAATGTCAACAATGTTGAGTGAACCCATTGAATTAACTATTGATGAGAAAGAACCATGTGAATCAGAGAATAAATCAAATTTGCATAGAATATTTTTTGAAATAATTGTGCCAATGTTTAATCATTTTTATATGACCTCTAATCTTGGTAATGATTTTATGTCAATTGAGTGAACCCATTGTATTTTTGTTTATTTAAGCATGTTGTAGCATGTAAATTTGAAACAATGAAAGTGTATTCACCAATGTTAGGATGGTTTAATGATGAACATTGTCAATCTTTTGATATGAATAAGGACTTCACTTATATGTGCAAATTGAGTTGCAATATTTTCATGCTTTCTACTTCTTGTGATAATATTTTGTCTTTATATTTCATAACATATGAAAGTTACTCATGTATACCTGTGTCATATGTGCAAAAAACAAGGGAAGTAAAAATGGATGACATATACATATACAACATGTATGCTTTGTCTCTTTTGTTGGTCATATATTAGATTAAGCAACACCGAGGACGGCTTTGTTTTCAATAAGGGGAGGATGATGAGGACATGGCTATCTTAGATATGACCAAAAATATTTCATATTTGCATATTTGTGAGAATTATCAAACGGTTGCACGAACCACATGTGAATATAAGGAAGAGGAAATGATTAGGTGTTGTTCTAGAAATCCTCTCACATCAAAGGAAATGATTATGCGTTGTTCAAGAAGTTTTCTCACGTCACTTTTAGCCCAAGAGAAGATAAAGTCCAAGTCTCTCACGTTCTGGACTCAGATTTGGACTGCACAGATATACCTGTCATGAAACGTCAACAACTTTTTCATATGGACTCCGAATTGGGTGATTATTTTTTGCTCAAAATTAGATTTTATGTATATCCCAGCCCAATTGGAATCACCTTAAAATTCTTGTGGAGCATGGAGATGTTGACGAAACAATCTGACGTTGCACCAGAATCCGAGTCAAACTACAAGTCCAAAGGTGTTGCATCACCTCCACTTGGGCCCATACGCCTTGTATGACCTAGGGTTAGTTTTAGGCTGCCTTGGGACGTCCTCCCACCTCCTTAGCCGCCACCCCTTGCTCCTATATAAGTAGATCAACCTAGTATCTTTTTGCTTGGGATTTGTTTAGTTAAAAGTTAGCCATTGCAACTTCGTGTACTTCGTTTGTGTCCCATGATACATCTCCATTGTATCTACTTTTACAAACTCTTTCGCCCTTGTTTTGGACTCTAATTTGCATGATTTGAATGGAACTAACCCGGGCTGACGCTGTTTTCAGCAGAATTGCCTTTGTGTTATTTTTGTGCAGAAACAAAAGTTCTTGGATTGACCTGAAAATTTACGGAGAATATTTCTGAAATTAATAAAAAATACAAGCAAAAGAATCTACCGGAGAGGGGCCACCCCAGGCCACAATCCTGCACGGCCCGCCCCCATAGGCCGCGCCCCTGGCTTGTGGGTCCCATGTTGCTCCATCGACCTCATTTTCGCTCCTATATTTTTCTATCCGGGGAGAAAAAATCAGAGAGAAGAGTTCATCGCGTTTTACGATACGGAGCCTCCGCCACCTCGTGTTCTTCCTCGGGGGGGGGGGAGATCTAGAGTCTGATTTGGGCTCCGGAGAGGGGAAATCAACGCCGTCGTCATCACCAACCATCCTTCATCACCAATTTCATGATGCTCTCCATCGTTCGTGAGTAATTCCATCGTAGGCTTGCTGGACGGTGATGGGTTGGATGAGATCTATCATGTAATCGAGTTAGTGTTGTTAGGGTTTGATCCCTAGTATCCATTATGTTCTGAGTTTGATTTTGCTATGACTTTGTTATGCTTAATTCTTGTCACTAGGGCCCGAGTGCCATGATTTCAGATCTGAACCTATTATGTTTTCATGAATATATATGTGTTCTTGATCCTATCTTGCAAGTTATAGACACCTATTACGAGTTATGATCCGCATCCCCCAGGGTGACAATAACTGGGATTCTTTCCGGTGATTCCCGTTGTTTGAGGAGTTCATGTATTCACTAAGTGCTAATGCTTTGGTCCAGTTCTCTATTAAAAGTAGGCCTTAATATCCCTTAGTTTCCATTAGGACCCTGCTGCCACAGGAGGGTAGGACAAAAGATGTCATGCAAGTTCTTTTCCATAATCACGTATGACTATATATGGAATACATGCCTACATTACATTGATGAATTGGAGCTAGTTCTGTATCACCCTATGTTATGACTGTTGCATGATGAATGCCATCCGACATAATTATCCATCACTGATCCATTGCCTACGAGCTTTCCACATACTGGTCTTTGCTAAGTTACTTTTCTGCTACTATTCTTACGATCACTCAAAAGTGCTACTGTTACGTTTGCCACTATTACCGTTACTTCCATACTAATTTGCTACTAAATACTATCTTGCAGATATTAAGTCTTTCAGTTGTGGTTGAATTGACAACTCAACTGCTAATACTCGAGAATATTCTTTGGCTCCCCATGTGTCGAATCAATAAATTTGGGTTGAATACTCTACCCTCAAAAACTGTTGCGATCCCCTATACTTGTGGGTTATCATCCAACAACCAGACTAAGACCGCTTTTGCTTCCCCACGCTTATCAATACTTCATCTATATTTGCAATATTCAGATTGGAATATCATATTCTTTATTGTTCTTCGATTGCTTGCAGGAATAGACCTTCATGGTCAAGTTAATCATGCTCTGGCGTGGTCAATAACCTCTTGGAGATTGGTTTAGCGGTTGCTAAGGCACAACGTCGTGCATGTTTGTAGTCAGATCGTCAAAGTCGTCTCCACCAAATCGATAGTTATCATCTCATTGAAAGATCGGGACCTTCGCCTCTATCAGAGGGCGCATGGGCGACGAAGGGCGATGTCCTGGAGACTGGAGTACGACAACAGGGGTTTGCAGGAGGCGATGATTGAAGTGAAATTTCAAAGGTCGGACCCGCTAGGTATTTATCCCCTTGCTGTCAATGACACCGGTTCAAAAATATAGGTGCCACCAAGATTCATAACTATCAGGTGACAGAGAAACTCGGTGAGGCCGAGATTGACAAATTGGTGGTACCAAGATTCTCAAAACAGATCAACCCTAGTGTTTCGGTGGGACCAAGATTATGGAGTTGGTCACACCGAGTGGCACTTGGGAGGTTTTGGAAGTTAGCTCTTGTCGAGATGGATCTCTGAGTGCTCCTCACACAGAGTGTCTCTAAAGTGCTTGCTCAAATTTTGTGATGTAGCATGAATAGAAATTGAGACGAGAAATCATAGATAGCTAGAGAGGGGTACTTAGGCATTCTTGTATATCCAATTTTCCAAATAAAAGGAAAAGCCAAATATCAACAATTGGATATCCTAGAATGAGCAAAGATATGCATACCAACATTCTCACACAATAAGATGTCAAATAAAACATGTCAAACATGCACAACCACTCTAGTATCTACCAAGCACTTTGGCGATAACGAAGTCATCTATATTTGAGTATATCGAGGAGCCTAAGAAAGAATACTTGATCATAGGTCATACTCATCGTTTAAGCACAAGTTGGGTTGCCACTTTTACATAAATCTTTTAATGTGTTCATACCTTAATAGATGCTTTAACTCAAGTCTTAGATTAAATCTCCCCCTTGATGTGACATACCCACTAAGAGGGATAAACTAACCTTGGGTTTTCTCATAGAAGACTTCATGTAGGTGTAGTAGTGGTGGATGCTCAT
The DNA here is from genome assembly GCF_904849725.1 of Hordeum vulgare subsp. vulgare. Lineage (NCBI taxonomy): Eukaryota > Viridiplantae > Streptophyta > Magnoliopsida > Poales > Poaceae > Hordeum > Hordeum vulgare. Next base: position 428,264,174 of record NC_058523.1, on the reverse strand, counting down.
TGTTGATGAAGGTCATCTTGAGTTGGGAGCAATCCTTGGTGTTTCTTACTCTTCTCACCTACATGGGTTAGTCCCATACACAAAGAACAAATACAAGGATATCTATGGACATGGAATGAAGTACATATGAGATGATGTCCATTAATACATTAATTACCTTGTCCCTTGCATACCTTTGAGGGAATGTGTGACTCCGTGAACTCATGCATAAGGTTGGAGTTGATTGCAACTAGTTCGTGCCAAAATGAATAGGAGTGAATTTCATTGGCGGAGTCACCCCTCTAGAAATTCTCTAGTTATTCTTCTTGGGGACCCAAATCAACTTGATGGGGATCCTTGGAGTTGAGGTAGCGCTTGATGAAGTAGAGCTAGTAGTGTCCTTGGGAATCCACTTGACCATGGCTTGGTATTCTTCCTCAAATGAGTCAATCTCTTCTTGAAGCTTGTCCTTGCCCTTGCCGTCTTGTGGTGGGAGGTCATCTTGAGAACTTGTTCCCTTGGGTAGGATCATACTTCTCCTTTTGGGGAACAAACTTTGGGTTGGGGTATTTGTTGGGGAACGTTGCATGGGAAACAAAGTTTTTCCTACGCACACGAAGACCTATCATGGTGATTTTCATCTACGAGAGGAGATTAGATCCACATACCCTTGTAGATCGCTAAGAGGGAAGCGTTAAGAAACGCGATTGATGTAGTGGTACATCTTCATGATTCAAATCACCGTCGTCCCATGATCCGTCCCACGATCCGTTCCGATCTAGCGCCGAACGGACGACACCTCCGCATTCAGCACACGTACAGCTCGATGACGATCACGGCCTTCTTCATCCAGCAATAGATACGGATAAGGAGATGAGATATCCGGCAGCGTGACGGCGTGCTGGTGTTGGTGATGATCTATTCCTGCAGGGCTCCGCCCGAGCTCCGCAGAAATCTAATCTAGAGGTAGAACTACGAGGTATAGGTTTGAGTTGCACGTGGCAAAGTTGTGTCTCAAAAAGCCCTAAACCTCTAGTATATATAAGAGTAGCCAAAGGGTGGGGCAAAGCCCTAGGGAGTCGGCCAAGAAGGCCTCCTTGGGTCGGCCGACTTGGGGAAGGGAGGAGTCCTTCTCCAATCCCACTTGGATTAGGACTCCTTCCTTATTTTTCCACCTCTTTTGGATTTCCACTTTTTCTTCATGGGCTTTCCTTGGATGACTTTGTCAGCCCATTATACCTTATTGTGCATCCAATAAACCCACGTGGACCCCTTGGGGCGTGGTGGGCCCACCCAGTGGGCCCTCGGAACCCATTCATCACTCCCGGTACACTGCCGACAATGCCTGAAAACTTTCCGGAATCCAAACACCAACTTCCTATATAACAATCTTCGTTTCCGAACCATTACGGAAACCCTCGTGATGTCCATGATCTCATCTTGGACTCCAAACAACCTTCGGTCACCAACACATATAACTCAACTATACAAAAACATCATCGAACCTTAAGTGTGCAGACCCCGCGAGTTCGAGAACTATGTAGACATGACCCGAGACACTCCTCGGTCAATATCCAATAGCGGGATTTGGATGTCCATATAGGATCCTACATATTCTACGAAGATCTTAACGGTTGAACCTCTGTGCCAAGGATTCATATAATCCCGTATAACATTCTCTTTGTCCTTCGGTATGTTACTTGCCCGAGATTTGATCGTCGGTATCCCTATACCTATTTCAATCTCGTTACCGGCAAGTCTCTTTAGTCGTTCCATAATACAAGATCCCGTGACTTACACTTGAGTCATATTACTTGCAAGGCTTTTATGTGATTTTGTATTACCGAGTGGGCCCCGAGATACCTCTCGGTCACACGGAGTGACAAATCCCAGTCTTGATCCATGCTAAATCGACGGACACCTTAGAAGATACCTTTAGAGCACCTTTATAGTCATCCAGTAACGTTGTGACATTTGATACACACAAGGTATTCCTTCGGTGTTAGTGAGTTACATGATCTCATGGTCATAGGAATGAATACTTGACACGCAGAAAACAATAGCAACAAAATGACACGATCACATGCTACGTTCATAATTTGGGTCTTGTTCATCACATGATTCTCCTAATGATGTGATCCCGTTATCAAGTGACAACACTTGCCTATGGCCAGGAAACCTTGACCATCTTTGATCAACGAACTAGTCAACTAGAGGCTCACTAGGGACAGTGTGTTGTCTATGTATCCACACATGTATTTGAGTTTCCAATCAATACAATTCTAGCATGGATAATAAATTATTATTATGAACAAGGAAATATAATAATAACTAATTTATTATTGCCTCTAGGGCATATTTCCAAAAGTTTCCCACTTGCACTAGAGTCAATAATCTAGTTCACATCACTATGTGATTTTAACGAATCCAACACCCATACAGTTCTGGGGTTTGATCACGTCTTGCTTGTGAGAGAGGTTTTAGTCAACGGTTCTGAACCTTTCAGATCCGTGTGTGATTTACAAATCTTGATGTCATCCTATAGATGCTGCTACTACGTGTTATTTGGAAATATTCCAAATGACTACTCTACTATACGAATCCGGTTTACTACTCAGAGTTATTCAGATCAGTGTCAAAGCTTTCATCGACGTAACCCTTTACGACGAACTCTTTAATCACCTCCATGACCGAGAAAAAATTCCTTAGTCCACTTGTTACTAAGGATAACTTTGACCATTGTTTAAGTGATTCAATCCTAGATCACCTTTTTGTACCCCTTGACAGATTCATGGCAAGGCACACATGAGGTGCGGTACGCAGCTTGGCATACTTTAGAGCCTACGGCTAGGGCATAGGGGACGACCTTCATCCTTTCTCTTTCTTCTGCCGTGGTCGGGCTTTGAATCACACTCAAATTCACACCTTACAACACAGCCAAGAACTCCTTCTTTGCTGATCTGTTTTGAACTCCTTCAAAAACTTGTCAAGGCATGCATTTCATTGAAAGTTCGGTTTAGCATTTTTATCTATCTCCATAGATCTTGATGCTCAATGTTCAAGTAGCTCTATCCAGGTCTTCCTTTGAAAACCCCCTTTCAAACAACCCTTTATGCTTTACAGAAATTCTACATTACTTCCGATCAACAATATGTCAACCACATATACTTATCAGAAATTCTATACTGCTCCCACTCACTTCTTTGGAAATACAAGTTTCTCATAAACCTTGTATGAACCCAAAAGCTTTGATCGTCTCATCAAAGTGTATATTCCAACTCCATATTCCAACTCCGAGATGCTTGCACCAGTCCATAGAAGGATCGCTGGAGCTTGCACACTTGTTAGCCTCCTTAGGATTGACAAAACCTTCTGGTTGTATCACATACAACCTTTCCTCAAGGAAACTGTCGAGGAAACAATGTTTTTGACATCCTATGTGCAATATTTCATAAATAATGCAGCATCTGCTAACATTATTCCAACAGACTTTTAGCATCGTTCTGAGTGAGTAATTCTCATCATAGTAAACTCTATGACCTTGTCGGAAACATCTTTGTGATAAGTCAAGCTTTTCTTAATGCTGACTTTTCACCATCATCGTATGTCTTCCCTTTAAAGATCCATCTTTACTTAATAGTCCTACGACCATCAAGTAGTTCTTCCAAAGTCTACACTTTGTTTTCATACATGGATCCTCTCCCGGATTTCATGGCCTCTAGCCATTTGTCGGAATCCGGGTCCACCATCGCTTCTCCATAGCTCGTAGGTTCATTGTTGTTCAACAACATGACCTCCAAGACAGGGTTACCGTACCACTCTGTACTAGTACGCAACCTTGTCAACCTTTGAGGTTTGTAGTAACTTGATCCGAAGCTCAATGATCACCATCATCAGTTTGCACTTCAATTGGTGTAGGCGCCACAGGAACAACTTCCTACGCCCTGCTACACACTGCTGGAAGTGATGGTTCACTAACCTCATCAAGTTCCACCACCCTCCCACTCAATTCTTTCGAGAGAAACCTTTCCTCAAGAATGGACCCGTTTTTAGAAACAAACACTTCGCTTCCGGATCTGAGATAGGAGATGTACCCAACTGTTTTGGATATCCTATGAAGATGCATTTATCCGCTTTGGGTTCGAGCTTATCACAATGAAACTTTTTCACATAAGCGTCGCAGACCCAAAATTTGAAGAAACGACAGCTCAGGTTTCTCCAAATCATAGTTCATACTGTGTCATTGATGTATACTGCGCAACCTTCTCCTTGTAGACGTTGTTGGGCCACCAAGTGCAGTGCTTTGTAGGACAGTAGCAATTTTCCCTCAAGTGGGTGACCTAAGGTTTATCAATCCGCGGGAGGCATAGGATGAAGATGGTCTCTCTCAAGCAACCCTACAACCAAATAACAAAGAGTCTCTTGTGTCCCCAACACACCCAATACAATGGTAAGTTGTATATGTGCACTAGTTCGGCGAAGAGATGGTGAAACAAGTGCAATATGGATGGTAGTTATAGGTTTTCGTAATCTGAATTTACAAAAACAGCAAGGTAACTAGTAACAAAAGTGACCACGAATGGTATTGCAATGCGTGGAAACAAGGCCTAGGGTTCATACTTTCACTAGTGAAGTTCTCTCAACAAAGATAACATAATTGGATCATATAACTAGCCCTCAACATGCAACAAAGAGTCACTCCAAAATCACTAATAGCGGAGAACAAATGAAGAGATTATTGTCGGGTACGAAACCACCACAAAGTTATTCTTTCTCATCGATCTATTCAAGAGTTCGTACTAGAATAACACCTTAAGATACATATCAACCAAGAACCTAATGTCACCTAGATACTCCATTTTCACCTCTAGTATCCGTGGGCATGATTATACGATATGCATCACACAATCTCAAAATCATCTATTCAACCAACACATAGAACTTCAAAGAGTGCCCCAAAGTTTCTACCGGAGAGTCAAAACGTGTGCCAACCCCTATGCATAGGTTACCAATGTCACGAACCCGCAAGCCGATCACCAAAACATACATCGAGTACTCACATGAATCCATGTGTGCCAATCCATATGCATAGGTTCCCCATTGTCACCAACCCGCAAGTTGATCACAACAGATACACACGTGCAAGACATACATCAAGTGTTCTCAAAGACTCAATTTGATAAGATAACTTCAAAGGGGAAACTCAATTCATTACAAGAGGGAGAGGGGGAAGAACATCATAATATCCAACTATAGTAGGAAAGCCCATGTTACATCGAGATCAAGACATCTCAAGAACACGAGAGAGAGAGAACAAACACATAGCTACTGGTACATACCCTCAGCCCCGAGGGAGAACTACTCCATCATCGTCATGGAGCTCGTCGGGATGATGAAGATGGCCACCGGAGATGGATTCCCCCTCCGGCAGGGTGCCGGAACGGCCCCAAATTGGTTTTTGGTGGCTAAAGTGGCTTGCGGCGGCGGAACTCCCGATCTAGGTTTCTTTCTGGGGGTTTCTGAATTAATAGGAATTTATGGCGGTGGAATTGCGTCAGTTGGGCCCACGAGGAGGTCACAAGCCTGCACGATGCGACCAAAGGATGCACTAGAGCTATAAGTATGTGAAAGCTCAAAAGGAAAACTAGTGGGTGTGCATCCAACTTGCTTGCTCACGAAGACCTAGGGCAATTTTGAGGAAGCCCATCATTGGAATATACAAGCCAAGTTATATAATGAAGATTCCCACTAGTGTATATGGTGGTGACAAAACGAGAGGCTCTCAATCATGAAGAACATGGTGCTTATTATGAAGCACAAGTGTGGAAAAAGATAGTAGCATTGTCCCTTCTCTCTTTTTCTCTCCTTTTTTTCATTTGGGCTCTTAGGCCTCTCTTTTTTTCTTTTTTTTTCTGTTCTCCCTTTTTTGTTTTGGGCTCTTTGGCCTTTTTTTTATTTCCTCACATGGAAAAATGCTCTAATAATGATGATCATCACACTTTTATTTACTCACAACTCAAAGATCACAATGATGATGACTCCATAGGAATTGCCTCCGGCAGTGTACCGGGATGTGCAACGATCTAGCATGGCGTATGACGTTGAAAACATCTCGCTAGCTATCTTACGATCATGCAATGGCAATATGAGAGTGACGACACAAGTCATGAGACAGAACGGTGGGAGTTGCATGGAAATTTATCTCGGAATGGCTATGAAAATGCCATAATAGGTAGATATGGTGGCTGTTTTGAGGAAGGAATTTGGTGGGTTTGTGCACCGGCGAGAATTGCGCGGCACTAGAGAGGCTAGCAATGGTGGAAGGTGAAAGTGCATCTATACCATGGGCTCACATTAGTCATAAAGAACTCACATACTTGTTGCGAAAGTTTTTATTAGTAATCGAAACAAAGTGCTAAACGCATACTCCGAGGGGAAGGGTTGGTAGGTGTTAACCATCGCGCGATCCCGACCTCAACACAAAGGATGACAATCAATAGATCAATTATGCTCCGACTTCCTAACATAGCGGTTCACCATACGTGCATGCTACGGGAATCACCAACTTCAACACAAGTATTTCTAGATTCACAACACCCTACTAACATAACTCTTAATATTACCCAATCCATGTCTCAAAACTAATTGAGAGGAATCAAAACTTCTCTTTCTACTCAATGCACATGAAGATGGAGGTTTTTGCATCCTCTTTGGGTACCTATCACATTTGGGACTACTTTCATAGCATAAGCCAACTACCAAATCATGCACCGCCGTGCTCTAAAGATATAAGTGAAGCACATAGTGCAAAAGTATCTAGCTCAAAAGATATAAGTGAAGCACTATGAGCATTCTAGCAAAAATCACGATGAGTGCATGTCTCTCTCTCTGAAAAAGGTGTGCAACAAGGATTATTGTGACCAAACAAAAAGAAAAGACTCCTAAGATACAATACGCTCCAAGCAAAACACATATCATGTGGTGAATAAAAATATAGCTCCAAGTAATGTTACCGATGGATTGAAGACGAAAGAGGGGATGCCTTCCCGGGGCATCCCCAAGCTTAGGCTTTTTGGCATCCTTGAATTTGGCTTGGGATACCTTGGGCATCCCCAAGCTTGAGCTCTTTCCACTCCTTATCTCATCGTCCATGAGAACATCACCCAAAACTTGAAACCTTCACAACACAAAACTTAAACAGAAACTCGTGATAACATTAGCACAAGGAAACAAACTACCACTTCTCTTGGTACTGTAGCAAACTTGAATTCTACCTATATTGATGTTGGGCTACTGTATTCTCACTTTTCCATGGCTAGTACCCCCTGATACTAACCATATTTTCATCAAAACAAGCGACCAACTCAACAAAAACAGAATCTGTCAAAAACAGACCAGTCTGTAGCAATCTGTATACTTCTGGTACCTCAAAAAATCTAAAAACTTACGACGGCCTGGGAAAAAAGCATATCAATAAGCAGCAAAAAGAATCAACTCAATCTCTTTCTGAATAAAAATGAAAAATCATCACGTGAAAAAGTTTCTGTCTTTTTCCAGCATGATGAAACAACTATCACGCAAGCTATCATAAAGGCTTTACTTGGCACGAATGCTAAAATAAACACAAAAAACACAATCATAACAGAATTATGATGGTGTGGAAAAAGCAAAACAGAAAGAAAAGAACAAAAATAAATTTATTGGGTTGCCTCCCAACAAGCGCTATCGTTTAACGCCCTTAGCTAGGCATTGATTTCAATGATGCTCACATAAAAGGTAAGGATTGAAACACAACGAGAGAATCATGGAGCATGTGGATAGCACATTTAAGTCTATCCCACTTCCTATGCATAGGGATTTTGTGAACAAACAACTTGTTGGAGCAAGAATCAACTATCATAAGAAGGCAAAACAAGCATAGCCTCAAAAATTTCAAAACATGGAGAGGAAGCTTGATACTATTGCAATAAGTAGAAGCATATGATCCTCTCTCATAGTAATTTTCAGTAGCATCATGAATGAATTCAACAATATAACCAGCACCTAAAGCATTCTTTTCATGATCTACAAGCATAGAAATTTTACTACTCTCCACATAAGGAAATCTATTCTCAAGAATAGTAGTGGGAGTATCGTAAAAGACTTGAGCACTACAAATTGTGTCCACAATGAAAAAGAAAGGTTTAGCAAAGGGGTTCTCGAGAGTATGACAAGTTTTATCATCCCTCTTCTTTATAACATAAGTATCCTCACAATAATCATCACAGATAGGGGGCATGCTTTCATCAAAATGATTTTGATCATTCAAAGTGGAAGAACTAAAAATATCATCTTCATCAAATATAGCATCCCCAAGCTTGTGGCTTTGCATATCATTAGCATCATGGGTATTCAAAGAATTCGTGCTAACAACATTGCAATCATGCTCATCATTCACATATTCTATGCCAAGCATTCTATGTAATTCTTCTTTCAGCACTTGAGCACAATTTTCCTTCCCATCATGCTCACGAAATACATTGAAAAGATGGAGCATATGAGGCATCCTCAATTCCATTTTTTGTAGTTTTCTAGCGAAAGAACAAGAAACAAAAAGATTTGATTGCAAGATCTAAAGATATAACTTCAAGCGCTAACCTCCCCCGCAACGGCGCCAGAAAAATGCTTGATGTCTACTACGCAACCTTCTCCTTGTAGACATTGTTGGGCCTCCAAGTGCAGAGGTTTGTAGGACAGTAGCAATTTTCCCTCAAGTGGGTGACCTAAGGTTTATCAATCCGCGTGAGGCGTAGGATGAAGATGGTCTCTCTCAAGCAACCGTGCAACCAAATAACAAAGAGTCTCTTGTGTCCCCAACACACCCTATACAATGGTAAGTTGTATAGGTGCACTAGTTCAGCGAAGAGATGGTGAAACAAGTGTAATATGGATGGTAGATATAGGTTTTCGTAATCTGAAATTACAAAAACAGCAAGGTAACTAGTAACAAAAGTGAGCATGAACGGTATTGCAATGCGTGGAAACAAGGCCTAGGGTTCATACTTTCACTAGTGAAGTTCTCTCAACAAAGATAACATAATTGGATCATATAACTAGCCCTCAACATGCAACAAAGAGTCACTCCAAAGTCACTAATAGCGGAGAACAAATGAAGAGATTATTGTCGGGTACGAAACCACCACAAAGTTATTCTTTCTGATCGATATATTCAAGAGTTCGTACTAGAATAACACCTTAAGATACATATCAACCAAGAACCTAATGTCACCTAGATACTCCATTGTCACCTCAAGTATCCGTGTGCATGATTATACGATATGCATCACACAATCTCAAAATCATCTATTCAACCAACACATAGAACTTCAAAGTGTGCCCCAAAGTTTCTACCGGAGAGTCAAACCGTGTGCCAACCCCTATGCATAGGTTCCCAATGTCACGAACCCACAAGTTGATCACCAAAACATACATCGAGTACTCTGATAACCCACAAGTATAGGGGATCAATTGTAGCCTTTCTCGATAAGTAAGAGTGTCGAACCCAACGAGGAGCTCAACGTAGGACAAATATTACCTCAAGTTCTATCGACCACCGATACAACTCTACGCACACTTTACGTTCGCTTTACCTAGAACAAGTATGAAACTAGAAGTACTTTGTAGGAGTGACATGATTGGCTTGCAAGAAAGTAAAGAACACATAAATAAAACTAGGGACTGGTTAGAAAAAGAAAAAAATACGAGTGTCTAACGAGTGTGGAAAAGTGGTGGTAGGAGTTGCGGAATTGTCCCTAAGCAATTGACTACGTTACTAGATCGATAGCAAGTATCATGTGGGAGAGGCCTATGCTAGCATGTCATCCCTTACTTGGAATTATATGCACTTATGATTGGAACTATTAGCAAGCGTCCGCAACTACTAACGTTCATTAAGGTAAAACCCAACCATAGCAATAAGATATATTGGCCCCCCTTCAATCCCATATGCATCAATTTCTATGCTAGGTTTGAAACTTCTGTCACTCTAGCCTGCCAATACATAGTCCTATCAACATACAACTAAACCTATGGTGTGATCCATGCGCGCGATCATATGATGGGCACCAAAGGATAAAAACATGACCACAAGCAAATTAAACCAACCATAGCAATTCATCAATCACCGATAGGACAACGATAATCTACTCAGACATCATAGGACAACAACACATCATTGGATAATAATATGTAGCATAAAGCACCATGTTCAAGTAGAGGGTACAACGGTTTGTGGGAGAGTGAACCGCTGAATATAGATGGGGGAAGATGATGGAGATGTTGGTGAAGATGACGGAGGTGTTGGTGTAGATCGCCGTCACACGATGATGTCTCGGGCGGTGTTCCGGCGCCGCCGGGAGAGAGGGGGAGAGAGCCCCCCTCCTTCTTATTCTTCCTTCACCTCCTCCCTAGATGGGAGAAGGGTTTCCCCTCTGGTCCATGGTCTCCATGGCGGCGGAGGGGCGAGAGCCCCTCCGAGATTGGATCTCTCTCTGTGTCCTTCTGTTTCTGCGCTCCCAGATTCTATGTTTCACCGTTTCTTAAATTCCCGGAGATCCGTAACTCCGATTGGGCTGAAATTTTAACAAGATTTTCTTCCGGATATTATCTTTCTTGCGGCGAAAGAAGGGATCCAACCACCTTAAGGAGTGGCCACAAGCCCCCTGCCGCGGGCCCACCCCATGGCCGCGGCGACAGGGCTTGTGGGCACTCCGTGCATCGCCTCGTGTTGATTCTTCTTCCCAAAAATCATAAATATTCCAAAAAAATCCCCGTAAGTTTTTATTACGTTTGGACTTCGTTTGGTATGGATATTCTGCGAAACAAAAAACATGCAACAAACAGGAACTGACACTAGGCACTGGATCAATATGTTAGTCCCAAAAATAGTATAAAAAGTTGCCAAAAGTATATGAAAGTTGTAGAATATTGGCAAGAAAGAATAGAAAATTATAGATACGACGGAGACGTATCAGCATCCCCAAGCTTAATTCCTGCTCGTCCTCGAGTAGATAAATGATAAAAAAGATATTTTTGATGTGGAATGCTACCTAGCATAATCTTGATCATATAATCTAATCATGGCATGAATACTAAATACGAGTGATTCGAAGCAATAGTCTATCATTTGACATAAAGACAATAATATTTCAAGCATACTAACAAAGCAATCATGTCTTCTCAAAATATCATGGCCAAAGAAAGTTATCCCTACAAAATCATATAGTCTGGCTATGCTCCATCTTCCCCGCACAACGTATTTAAATCATGCACAAGCCCGGTTTCAGCCAAGCAATTGTTTCATACTTTAGTTTTCTCAAAGTTTTTCAACTTTCACGCAATACATGAGCGTGAGCCATGGACATAACACTATAGGTGGAATAGAATATGGTGGTTGTGGAGAAGACAAAAAGGAGGAGATAGTCTCACATAAACTAGGTGTATCAACGGGCTATGGAGATGCCCATCAATAGATATCAATGTGAGTGAGTAGGGATTGCCATGCAACGGATGCACTAGAGCTTATAAGTGTATGAAAGCTCACAAAAGAAACTAGTGGGTGTGCACCCAACTTGCTTGCTCATGAAGACCTAGAGCAATTTTGAGGAAGACCATCATTGGAATATACAAGCCAAGTTATATAATGAAAATTTCCCACTAGTATATGGAAGTGACAACATAGGAGACTCTCTGTCATGAAGATCATAGTGCTATTTGAAGCACAAGCGTGGAAAGAGGATAGTAGCAATTGTCCCTGCTCTCTTTTCTCTCATTTTTTTGTGTGGGCTCTTTGGCCTCCTGTTTTTTTATATATATTTTTATTTTGGTGGGCATCTTTGGCCTCTTTTTTGTAAATGGGCTTTGCTGACCTCTTTTATTTCCTCACATGGGACAATGCTCTATTAATAATGATCGTCACACTTACAACGCAATACTTAGAGCAATGATGAATCTATATGAAATGCCTTCGGTAGTGTACCGTGACAATGATCTAGCATAGCAATGACATCAAAAAACGGACAACCATGGAAACAGCATGCTAGCTATCTTACTATCATGCAATGGCAATATGGAAGTGGTGGCACATGTCATGAGACGGAACAGTGGTAGTTGCATGGCAATATATCTCGGAATGGCTATGAAAATACCATAATAGGTAGGTATGGTAGCAGTTTTGAGGGAGGCTATATGGTGGGTGTAATGCACTGACAAAAGTTGCGCAGTACTAGAGAGGCTAGCAATGGTGGAACGGTGAGAGTGTGTATAATCCATGGACTCAACATTAGTCATAAAGAACTCACATACTTATTGCAAAAGTCTATTAGTCATCGAAACAAGGTACTACACGCATGCTCCTAGGGGAAAGGTTGGTAGGAGTTAACCATCGCGCGATCTCGACCTCCACACAAATGATGACAATCAATAAATAAATCATGCTCCGACTTCATCACATAACGGTTCACCATACGTGCATGCTACGGGAATCACAAACCTTAACACAAGTATTTCTAAAAATACACAATTACTCACTAGCATGACTCTAATATCACATATTCATGTCGCAAAACTGTTGCAAGGAATCAAACATATCATATTCAGTGATCTACAAGTTTTATGTAGGATTTTATGACTAACCATGTGAATGACCAACTCCTGTTAACTCTCTAAATAGGTATAAGTGAAGCATGAGAGTTTAGTTCTTTCTACAAAAGATATGCTCCGCTCTAACAAATATAAGTGAAGCAAAAGAGCATTCTACAAATGGCGGTTTTCTATGTGTAGGGAAACATGCAATCCAAACTTCAAAAGATATAAGTGAAGCACAAGAAGCATTCTATAAAGCCAACCAAGGACTATCTCATACCAGCATGGTGCATAAAAGAAAAAGAAAAATAAACACAAAAGACGCTCCAAGCATTTTCACATATCATGTGACGAATTAAAATATAGCTCCGAGTAAAATTACCGATAGATTGTAGACGAAAGAGGGGATGCCTTCCGGGGCATTCCCAAGCTTAGACGCTTGAGTCTTCCTTGAATATTACCTTGAGGTTCCTCGGGCATCCCCAAGCTTAGGCTGTTGCCTCTCCTTATTCCTTCATCCATCGTGCTCTCACCCAAAACTTGAGAACTTCAATCACACAAAACTCAACAAAACTTCATGAGATCCGTTAGTATAATAAAATAAATCACCACTTCAAGTACTGTTGTGAACTCATTATAAACTCATATAAGCATTATATCTACTGGAATCTAACTTCACCATGGTTCATACCCCCCGATACTACCCATAGATTCATCAGAATAAGAGAACAATGCATAGAAAACAGAATCTGTCAAAACATAACAGTATGTAGCAATCTGTATATTCCGTATACCTCTGATATCTCAAAAAATCTGAAATATTACAAACGTCTGGAAAATTTGCATATCAATCAGCAGAAAATAGAGTCAACTCAAAATCTCTTCCAGAATAAAAATGAAAATTAATTTTGTGAGCAGAAGGTTTCTGTCTTTTCTCAGCGTGATCAATCAACTATCACCCAAACTAATCGTAAAGGCTTTGCTTGGCACATTATTTTTAAAATACAAAGGAATTGTACAAGGGGATAATTATTTTTGTGAGAAACTTCCATGAAAAATTCTACATTGTTTCCATGAGCATGAACACAAGTGTTCAAGGTCGACCCTCACTTCCGCAATGCATCACCTTTCAATCGCATCTCTTTTTGAAAAAGTTTTAAGTTCCCCTCTATATTTTTTTGTTTTAAAACTAAATAAAAGCGTTCAACAGAAATAAATGACTCTCTAAAACTTCTGGGTTGTCTCCCAGGTAGTGCTTTCTTTAAAGCCATTAAGCTAGGCATAAAGTGGTCAAGTAATGGATCCACTCGGATCCCAAGGTATATCAAAGCCAATTTTAATTAGCAATGATTTGAAATTTAGTAGTGAGCACAAGGTAACATATATCAAGCAATGACGAAGTCTAACTCTCTTCCTATGCATTGACATGTCATAAAAGAACAGTTCATGCATACCAAGTAAATGCCAATACATAGCATAAGCAGTTTCTTGCAATTTTATCGTATTGGAAACATAGAGAGGTGGAGATGTAGTTCCTCTCTCATAATAACTGCAAGTAGGAGCAGCAAGCACATGCATATTATATTCATCAAAATCATCATGTTTAACATAAGGGACTATAGCTAGCTCATCTTCATAAGCATCATTCATATTGGCAACATGGCCACAAGCATAGCATGCATCAAGTTCATCAAAAAGGGGTATTTCAAACGAATCCAAGGGATCATAGCATTCATCCTTCGGTAATAACGAAGAGAAATTAAATAATGTATGAGTAGAAGAGTTACTCTCATTAGAAGGTGGACACGGGTAGCTAGTCCGCTCTTCCTCCTTTTGTTCTTTGCTCTCCTCTTCATCTTTTTCATCTAATGAGCTCACAATTTCAGCATTTTCTTCTTCCATAGTTTCCTGCAAAATAATAGTCTCTTCTTGGGCAGCATAGGATTTCTCCTTAAATCGTTCAATATGGGCATTATATTCATAATTAGTATAACAATAACGAAGCATAGCCAAATTTTCAGATCGGTAAGGAGCATCATCATTATCATCACACCTTTTAAACAGAGCCTCAATTTCATAAGCACCCATAAAAGCAGCAAACTCTTCTATTTGATCCACATCATAGTAATCATGTATACCATTAGCATAAGAAGCCAAGGTTCTATGATCATTAAACTCACAAGAAAAGGGAAGGTGTGGAGCCTTCATCCTAGAGCAACAAGTAACACCATGTCTCTTGCATAGTTCCCAAGCATACCATTTCAACAAATGGATTTGATCCCATAAAAGTTTCCCTTTTTGAGTCAAGCGATAATCCCTAAAGTATTCACGTTGATCCAATGTGTATCCCATTATATAATTGAATGGAGCTTTCTCAGGATTATTAAAGAAGTGCATAATATTTTCCACATAACGAGCCTCGAGGGTTTTAGGAGGTTCCCCATCTCCATGACTAGCAAGTACACCTAATTTTTTTGGTATTTCGTGTTCCATATCCATAACTAAAGATAGAGAACAACTTAGAACAACAAATAAATCTACTTAGTGATAAAGCAAACAAGCACACACGAGGATATTCACCCCACACTATTGCTCCCCGGCAACGGCGCCAGAAAAAGGTCTTGATAACCCACAAGTATAGGGGATCAATTGTAGCCTTTCTCGATAAGTAAGAGTGTCGAACCCAACGAGGAGCTAAAGGTAAGAAAAATATCCCCTCAAGTTCTATCGACCACCGATACAACTCTACGCACACTTTACGTTCGCTTTACCTAGAACAAGTATGAAACTAGAAGTACTTTGTAGGAGTGATAGGATTGGCTTGCAAGAAAGTAAAGAACACGTAAATAAAACTAGGGGCTGGTTAGAAAAAGAAACAAATACGAGTGTCTAGCGAGAGTGGAAAATTGGTGGTAGGAGTTGCGGAATTGTCCCTAAGCAATTGACTACGTTACTAGACCGATAGCAAGTATCATGTGGGAGAGGCCTGTGCTAGCATGTCATCCCTTAATTGGAATTCTATGCACTTATGATTGGAACTATTAGCAAGCATCCGCAACTACTAACGTTCATTAAGGTAAAACCCAACCATAGCAATAAGATATATTGGTCCCCCTTCAATCCCATATGCATCAATTTCTATGCTAGGTTTGAAGCTTCTGTCACTCTAGCCTGCCAATACATAGTCCTATCAACATACAACTGACCCTATGGTGTGATCCACGTGCGCGATCATATGATGGGCACCAAAGGACAGCAACATGACCACAAGCAAATTAAACCAATCATAGTAATTCATCAATCACCGATAGGACAACGATAATCTACTCAGACATCATAGGACATCAACACATCATTGGATAATAATATGTAGCATAAAGAACCATGTTCAAGTAGAGGGTACAGCGGGTTGCGGGAGAGTGAACCGCTGAATATAGATGGGGGAAGACGATGGAGATGTTGGTGAAGATGACGGAGGTGTTGGTGTAGATTTCCGTCACACGATGATGTCCCAGGCGGCGTTTTGGCGCCGTCGGGAGAGAGGGGGAGAGAGCCGCCCTCCTTCTTATTCTTCCTTGACCTCCTCCCTAGATGGGAGAAGGGTTTCCACTCTGGTCCATGGTCTCCATGGCGGCGGAGGGGCGAGAGCCCCTCCGAGATTGGATCTCTCTCTGTGTCCTTCTGTTTCTGCGCTCCCAGATTCTGCGTTTCACCGTTTCTTAAATTCCCGGAGACCCGTAACTCCGATTGGGCTGAAATTTTAACACGATTTTCTTCCGGATATTATATTTCTTGCGGCGAAAGAAGGGCTCCAACCGCCTTAAGGAGTGGCCACAAGGCCCCCTTCCGCCGGCCCTCCCCCTGGCCGTGGCGACAGGGCTTGTGAGCACTCTGTGCATCGCTTCTCGTTGATTCTTCTTCCCAAAAATCATAGATATTCCAAAAAAATCCCCATAAGTTTTTATTACGTTTGGACTTCGTTTGGTATGGATATTCTGCGAAACAAGAATCATGCAACAAAAAGGAACTGGCACCAGGCACTGGATCAATATGTTAGTCCCAAAAATAATATAAAAAGTTGCCAAAAGTATAGGAAAGTTGTAGAATATTGGCAAGAAACAATAAAAATTATAGATACGACGGAGACGTATCATACTCACATGAATCCACGTGTGCCAACCCATATGCATAGGTTTCCAATTGTCACAAACCCGCAAGTTGATCACATCAGATAGACACGTGCAAGACATACATCAAGTGTTCTCAAAGACTCAATCCGATAACATAACTTCAAAGGGGAAACTCAATTCATTACAAGAGGGAGAGGGGGAAGAACATCATAAGATCCAACTATAGTAGCAAAGCCCATGGTACATCGAGATCAAGACATCTCAAGAACACGAGAGCGAGAGAGAGAGAGAGAGAGAGAGATCAAACACATAGCTACTGGTACATACCCTCAGCCCCGAGGGAGAACTACTCCCTCCTTGTCATGGAGATCGTCGAGATGATGTAGATGGCCACCAGAGATGGATTCCCCCTCCGGCAGGGTGCCAGAACAGGCTCCAGATTGGTTTTTGGTGGCTACAGAGGCTTGCGGCGGCAGAATTCCCGATCTAGGTTTCTTTCTGGGGGTTTCTGAATTTATAGGAATTTATGGCGGTGGAATTGCGTCAGTTGGGCCCACGAGGAGGTCACAAGCCTGCACGGTGCGACCAGGGGGGGGGGGGGGGTAGGCCGCGCCCCATGGGCTTGTGACTCCCTCGTGGATCTTCTGGCCTTCTTCCAAAGCTTCGGGGGTCTCTTTTGGTCCAAAAAAATCATCGTAAAGTTTCATTCCATTTGGACTCCGTCTGAAAAAGGGTCAAAAACACGGAAAAAACAGAAACTCGCACTTGGCACTGAGTTAATAGGTTAGTCCCAAAAAAGATATAAAATAGCATATTCATGCATATGAAACATCCAAAGTTGACAAGATAATAGCATGGAACCATAAAAAATTATAGATACGTTGGAGACGTATCAGTCATCTCAACAGGAATATGCGGTGCCCCATTTAAAGTGAATGTTGTTGTCTCTAATGCATAACCCATAAGCGTAGTGGTAATTTTGATAAGAGACATCATAGTATGCACCATATCAAATAGGGCGCGGCTATGATGTTCGGACACACCATCACACTATGGTGTTCTAGGTGGCATGAATTGCGAAACCATTTCCACATTGTCTTAACTGTGTACCAAAAATTCGCAACTCAGATATTCATCTCACTAATCATATCGTAGATAGTTTATCCTCTTGTCACGATGATCTTCACTCTGAAATAGCTTTGCACTTTTCAATATCTCAGACTTGTGATTCATCAAGTAAATACTCCTGTATGGACTCAAATCGTCACTGAAGTAAGAACATAATGATATCCACTGCGTGCCTCAGCACTCATTGGACATCACACATCAAAATGCATTGCTTCCAACAAGTTACTTTCTTGTTCCATGTGGTATGATTTTGCATGTCTCAAGTGATTCAAAATCAAGTGAATCGAAACGATCCATCCGCATGGAGTTTCTTCATGCGTTTATACTAACATGTATGGTTTGTATGTCTCAAACGTTTCAAAAATGAGTGAGTACAAAGATCCATCAGCATGGAGCTTCTTCATGCATTTTACACAAACATGACTCAAGTTGCAGTGCCACAAGTAAGTGGTACTATCATTATTACTTTGTATCTTTTGGCACCAATATTATGAATATGTGTAACACTACGATCGAGATTCAATAAACCATTGAGGGTAATTATTCAAGAAAATAGAATAACTATTATTCTCTTTAAATGAATAATTGTATTGCAATAAACACGATCCAATCATGTTCATGCTCAACGCAAACACCAAATAACAATTATTTAGGTTTAACACCAATCCCGATAGTAGAGGGAGCGTGCGATGTTTTGATCACATCAACCTTGGAAACACTTCCAACACGTATCGTCACCTCACCTTTAGCTAGTCTCCGTTTATTCCGTAGCTTTCATTTCGAGTCAGTAATCACTTAGCAACCGAACCGGTATCCAATACCCTCGTGCTACTAGGAGTACTAGTAAATTACACATCAATATCATGTATATCAAATATACTTCTGTCGACTTTGCCAGCCTTCTTATCTACCAAGTATCTAGGGTAGCTCCGCCTCAGTGACTGTTCCCCTTATAACAGAAGCACTTAGTCTCGGGTTTGGGGTTCAATCTTGGGTTTCTTCATTAGAGCAGTAATTGGTTTGCCGTTTCATGAAGTATCCCTTCTAGCCCTTGCCCTTCTTGAAACTAGTGGTTTTACTAACCATCAACAATTGATGCTCCTTCTTGATTTCTACTTTCGCAGTGTCAAACATTGCAAATCGCTCAAGGATCATCATATCTATCCTTGATATGTTATAGTTCATCACGAACCTCTAGCAGCTTGGTGGCAGTAACTTTGGAGAACCATCACTATCTCATCTGGAAGATTAACTCTCACTTGATTCAAGCGATTGTTGTACTCAGACAATCTGAGCACATGCTCAACGATTGAGCTTTTCCCCTTTACTTTGTAGACAAAGAATCTTGTTGGAGGTCTCATACCTCTCAACAAGGGCACGAGCATGAAATATCAATTTCACCTCTTACAACATCTCTTATGTTCCGTGACATTTCAAAACGTCTTCGGCGCCTTGCTACTAAGCCATTAAGTATTACGCACTGAACTATCAGGTAGTCATCAAAAAGGTGTATGTCAGATGTTCGCAACATCCACAAATGACGCTCGAGGTGCTGCACACCAAGTGGGGAATTAAGGACATAAGCTGTAGCGACCCGACTCAAAACGAGTCAAGCCTGTGTGTTTCTGTGCCATCCCTGGATCAGTATGCTGGCACACACAGTACATCAATGTATATATCAAAGTGCAATCACATGTAAATAGCGTAAAACTGATATATACCTTAAATATCTCAGCGGAAGCAGTCAAGGGAGTGGAGTCCCAATAAACACCAACGGCAAGTTGAGTGTAGACCGTAACCCTGAATCGTACTCTTACTCGTCGAAGAAAAATATCTGCAACATAAGACATTGCAGCCGTGTAGGCCAGCATATTGAATATGCCGGCAAGTCACATAAGAGAGGGGTGAAAAGTAATCATCTATACTATATGCATATTTGGCAGGTGGGGCTATAAGTTTTGCATAAAGCCAATTTTCTCCTATAACAAGAGGGCTGGAAGCAAAATATTACTACATTGTTTGTTGTTAATGAGATGGTTCCGCCAACCAATCCTCGTACCCATGTTGTCAATAATACCCACATCAATATTATTATTTGTGTTGAGAATTTCAGATAACTTCACTTCCTTTGGCTCAAGTTGTCCATGACCGTGGACACGGCTAATCGATTAGGTTTGAGTACTCTGCAGAGTTTTGCACACGTTCCCCACAAGATTTGATCGCCTCCGTGTATGTCCTCGCACTTCAGGGTGTTTGAAGACCGGATGATCAAAACATGGTGTTTCAACGGGTCCCTCTGAATCCCTGTCGGTGCCCATCCATTCCTACCGTTCTTCTACATCTGCTAGCACCGCCTGTCCAGAGTCGCCGCGTTGTCCAACCAAGCCAGAGCCCATAATGACTTGTGGCTGTGCAGGTAAGCCTTGGGTCTTGAAAATATCCGTCCGTCTCTTTGAGCCTGGGTGAAGCTTTCCGCAGGATGTCATGGCCTCTCCAGCATCCCGGGTCATCCACTGGGTTCTCCAGGGAGCCGATCAACCGTCCTTCACCCAGAGTTGCATTGCGTCCGAGGTCTTGAAAATCTTGTCTTAACCGGTCTTCAGTATTTAATCAACCTCGCATCACTCGTGTTATGCACTCACCCGAAATCCCGTCTACTCAAGCATAGCAATATGAACTTTGTCGTCCCGGGGCCAAGTATCGGGGTTGTTGGGTGCCTACCACATGATACTACAATATGTAACCATAATTTCCAAGTACCTAATCAGCATGCAATTGGGCATAGGATGGTAGAACTACGATGCATAAAACATAGGTGATACATGATCAAATGACTTGCCTGGTATTACTTGATGAAGATAGTCGCTCTCAAAATCCTGATAATTCTACTCGCCACACTCCGAGAAATCTATCGTAAACAAATAGCATTCAATAAACATTCATGCCAAAAAGGAAGAACCAAGAGAACATAAGAACAAAGCATGTCTTGGTGCAAAATAACAACGTACTAAGGTTTAATAAAAAGGTCCTAAGTGTGTTGTAAAGTGAAGGTGCAAGAATGAGATCAAAAGAGGTAATGGACGATGAACTATAGGCTATATAAGTTCGACTTGCATACACTATGGGAGATGATCAAAAATATTGGGAGAACAACATGAATGTTATTTGACAAATAGTATAAGACATACGAATTTATTTGTAGAAAGAATTTCTTGAAATGGAGCACTACAACGCAAGTTATAGCGAATTGAAGTGTGAATTGAATTTGCATTCAAAAGGTCAAGAGAAGTTGAACTGAAGTACGATGGTTACGTACAAAAATGTATGACATGAGTGTTTAGGGGTAAAAGGAATCAATTGAAAAGGTGGTACGATTTGCAAGATAAGATCAAATGAATGTTCGAATACAAATTTGAATCGCTCAAATTTGTAAGGTTCAAAGGTCAAAACTAATGATGCTACTGGATATAGGAGATCAATATGAGCGTGTAGAAAAAAGAATTACTAGATTTGTAATAGCGGATCAAAAGATACAAATACTTCAATATAACATTGAATCGGCTTAGAACGATGTGAACACTTTTGGGCACTAATAGATAAATCTGATTTGATCAAAATTATAAGTTGAAAAGTTAAAACTAATGATACAAACGGGAGATTATTTGATACGAATCCGACGCAATTGAATTCATCTAAAACGGAGCTACGGATAAAAAGATATGATCAAAAGAAGTTTGAATATGAATATGAACAAATTTCGAAATTTGAAAATTTTAAAAAGTTGATATGATAGGTTCACAGGATAGGTGGGATCAAGACGAAACTCTAGGCATTGGTTTCATCTAATTCGGATATACGAGTAAAAAGTTATGGCTATTTGAAAAATCAGGGCCAAGCTGTTTTACGGAATAAAAGTGCTACGTCTAAAAGAATTCTAGTACTAATGTGGAAATACGAAGACTAATTAATATATCTAAATACTCTACCGTATACTAGTATAGGAATACTAGTCTAGAAATAATAAACTACGGAAGTATATAAAAAAAACGAAGAGAAATACCTTTAGAATGAAGAGTGAGAATTAATTCCAATAAGGAGACGACTTCGAGAAATCCCGCCGAAGAGAAAGAGAATATTTTTATTTAATAAATCTAGTTAAACCAAAAGATTGATTTAACCCGAAATAGATGATTTTTGGATGCTCCTATGGATCTATATTTATAGGTGGAAGGGAGGTCTAAAGGTCCATAGATAGGCAATGTGGGACTAAACATATACGTAACGTGGAGAGAAAAGAAAACAAAGCCTCTCATGGGCCAAGTAATGGTTCGGCCGGCCGCAAGAGGAGCCGTGCCCTTTGTGGTTTTCTTTTCTTTTTTTTTCTTTTGCGAACGAACAATTTTTTTAAAAAAACAAAGAAGAAAAACGTATAAATGAAAAAGAGAGAACATTTTATATAGAAATATTATATATCAAAATTTTCAGAACAAAATTTTCTAAAACATGAACATATTTTCAAAACCAAATAAAATACTTTTAAAAAAATATTTTTTTGCAATAACTTTAAAATGAAAAGGAATTTGAATTTCAAATAAATTGCAAATACTTAAAATTTGAATCAAGACATTGTCTCTGATTTTGGAGTGTCATTTTCCTCCTCTCGTTTGATTTTTTTTAATTAAAGGGTTTTGAAAGTATTCAAACTCAAAATTGAAAAGGGATTCAAAATAGAAAATTTTGGGAAAGTCATTTTATTCCCTCTCATTTTTTTGAGAAGTTTCAAATTCCACTCAAGTTTAAATCACTCAAACAAACAAACAATCAATCTAATAATTATATTAACATTCCAAAATTTATAATTTTGGGATGTTACATAAGCCTTCTGTGCAGCAATGAGGACAATCCTCAGTTTTACGGACTCAGTCTGCAAAGTTGCTACTATATCTCTCAACTAATTTTTCTCTAGGAACATACAAAAAACAGTAGGGCTATAGCGCAAGCTACATCATAATTCACAAAGAACTTTTGACTATTTTCATGATAATTAGTTCAATTAATCATATTACTTAAGAACTCCCACTGAAAAATACATCCCTCTAGTCATTTGAGTGGTGCATGATCCAAATCCACTAACTCAAGTCCGATCATCACGTGAGTTGAGTATAGTTTTAGTGGTAAACATCTCTATGCTAATCATATCAACTATACAATTCATGCTCAACCTTTCGGTCTCTTGTGTTCCTAGGCCATGTCTGCACATGCTAGGCTCATCAAGTTTAACTCGAGTGTCCCGCGTGTGCAACTGTTTTGCATCAGTTGTATGTGAACATTGAGTTTATCACACCCGATCATCACGTGGTGTCTCGAAACGATGAACTGTCGCAACGGTGCACAGTCGGGGAGAACACAATTTCATCTTGAAATTTTAGTGAGGGATCACCTTATAATGCTACCGTCGTTCTAAGCAAGATAAGGTGCATAATAGGATTAACATCACATGCAATTCATAAGTGACATGATATGGCCATGATGTTGTGCTTCTTGATCTCCATCACCAAAGCACCGACATGATCTTCATCGTCACCAGCGCCACACCATGATATCCATCATCATGATCTCCATCATCGTGCCGCCATCGAGGTTTTCGTGCTATCTATGCTATTACTACTAAAGCTACAACCTAGCAATATAGTAAACGCATCTGCAAACACAAACGTTTGTTTAAAGACAACCCTATGGCTCCTGCCGGTTGCCGTAGCATCGATGTGCAAGTCGATATTAACTATTACAACATGGTCATCTCATACATCCAATATATCACATCATGTCCTTGGCCATATCACATCACAAGCATACCCTACAAAAACAAGTTAGACGTCCTCTAATTTGTTGTTGCATGTTTTACGTGGGTGCTATGGGTATCTAGTATGATCGCATCTTACTTACGCAATCACCACAATGGTGATGTGCAAATTGCTATTTAACCTCTCACCAAAGACCACCTCGGTCAAATCCAATTCAACTAAAGTTGAAGAAATAAGAACCCGCCAGTCATCTTTATGCAACGAGTTGCATGTTAGTCGATGAAACCAGTCTCTCATAAGCGTACGAGTAATGTCAGTCCGGGCCGCTTCAATCCAACAATACCGCTGAATCGAGAAAATACTAAGGAGGGAAGAAAATCGAACATCAACGCTCACAAAAACTTTTGTGTTCTACTCGAGATAACATCTACGCATGAACCTAGCTCATGATGCCACTGTTGGGGAACGTTGCATGGGAAACAAAAAATTTCCTACGCACACGAAGACCTATAATGGTGATGTTCATCTACGAGAGGTGATTAGATCCACATACCCTTGTAGGTCGCTAAGCGGGAATCATTAAGAAACCTGGTTTATATAGTGGTACAACTTCGTGATTGAAATCACCGTCGTCCCACGATACGTTAAGATCTAGCGCCGAACGGACGGCACCTCCGCGTTCAGCACACGTATAGCTCGATGACGATCTCGACCTTCTTGATCCAGCAAGAGAGATGGAAAAGTAGATGAGTTCTTCGACAGTGTGACGGCGCACCGGTGTTGGTGATGATCTATTCCTGCAGGGCTTCGCCCGAGCTCCGCAGAAATCTAATCTAGAGGTAGAACTACGAGGTATAGGTTTGAGTTGCACGTGGCAAAGTTGCGTCTCAAAAATCCCTAAACCTGTAGTATATAGGAGGAGCCAAGGGGTGGGGCAAAGCCCTAGGGCGCCGGCGAAGAAGGCCTCCTTGGGTCGACCGACTTGGGGAAGGGAGGATTCCTTCTCCAATCCCACTTGGATTATGACTCCATCCTTATTTTTCCACCTCTTTTGGCTTTTCTAGTTTTTCTTCATGGGCTTTCCTTGGATGACTTTTCAGCCCATTATACCTTATTGTGCATCCAGTAAACCCACATGGACCCCTTGGGGCGTGGTGGGCCCACCCAGTGGGCCCCCGGAACCCATTCGTCACTCCTAGTACACTATCGGCAATGCCCGAAAACTTTCCGGAATCCAAACACCAACTTCCCATATATCAATCTTCATTTCCGGACCATTCCGGAAACTATCGTGATCTCATCCGGGACTCCGAACAACCTTCAGTCACCAACACATATAACTCAACTATACTAAAGTATCATCGAACCTTAAGTGTGTAGACCATGCGGGTTCAAGAACTATGTATACATGACCTGAGACACTCCTCGGTAAATATCCAATAGCGGGACCTGGATGTCCATATTGGATCCTACATATTCTACGAAGATCTTATCGGTTGAACCTTTGTGCCAAGGATTCATATAATCCCGTATAACATTCCCTTTGTCCTTCGGTATGTTACTTGCCCGAGATTTGATCGTCGGTATCCCTATACGTATTTCTATCTCCTTACCGGCAAGTCTATTTACTCGTTCCGTAATACAAGATCCCGTGACTTACACTTGAGTCATATTACTCGCAAGGCTTGTATGTGATGTTGTATTACCGAGTGGGCCCCGAGATACCTCTCTGTCACACGGAGTGACAAATCCCAGTCTTATTCCATGCTAACTCAACGGACACCTTCGGAGATACCTGTAGAGCACCTTTATAGTCATCCAGTAACATTGTGACATTTGATACACACAAGGTATTCCTCTGGTGTTAGTGAGTTACATGATCTCATGGTCATAGGAATGAATACTTGACACGCAGAAAACAATAGCAACAAAATGACACGATCACATGCTACGTTCATAATTTGGGTCTTGTCCATCACATGATTCTCCTAATGACGTGATCCCGTTATCAAGTGACAACACTTGCCTATGGCAAGGAAACCTTGACCATGTTTGATCAACGAACTAGTCAACTAGAGGCTCACTAGGGACAGTGTGTTGTCTATGTATCCACACATGTATTTGAGTTTCCAATCAGTACAATTCTAGCATGGATAATAAACGATTATTATGAACAAGGAAATATAATAATAACTAATTTATTATTGCCTCTAGGGCATATTTCCAACAACATTGACCTTCTTTCCATTCAACTCCATTGTCATTGAAGTAGCCAATGCCTTGTTTCTTCCGATGTCGTCCTTTCTTGCGTACAATTTCCTCAAATTGCTTACTTCTGGCAAGTCTCTTGAAGACACCTCTCTCTATAATCCCTTTCAATAAGTCGTTTTCTTGCTCAAGTGTAACTTGGCTAAGAGCACCATTAGTGTAATCAAGAGAGCTACTATCAACTACATCATTTGATTTAGCATTACTGTTGTTATTACTAGATGAAGAAACTTTCTTGCCTTTGTTACTAGTGTGCTTAGGTTTAACTTGTGGAACAAATGTAGACACTAGTAATCATTTGACTAGATAAGAAGAACTCTTCTTTCTAAGATCATCATTGATTGATTTTGGAAACTCATGCTCTTGCTCTAAATTTAGCTTCATGAGTTCTTGTAAGATCTCTATGATATTCTAGAGTAGTTTCATGGGCTAACTTAAGAGTTTTTAATTCTTTAGTTAGACACTCAATCTCCTTCTTATCATCATTACATGACTTATTATCTTGACTATACGATTATCATCAAGTTCATTTTCATTGTTTTCACTAGTTTTATTGAAGAACAAGTCATCATCTCCTAGTAAGTCATCCCCATCACTATTAAAGTCACACTACTCAGGGTGTGATACCTTGGGTTCTTTAGCCATGAAGCAGGTTCCAATCCCTTCATTTGGTGAATGAAATATGTCATAGGAGTTGGAGGATACGAGTGCAAGACCGGCAACACCTTGATATTGACTACATTTGGAGTTGGAGTGGTAGCTTCTCTCGAATAGGTTGTTGGACTCGGAGCCGGATACTCATTCACCAACATGAGCTTGATGTATTATTCTTGAGTTGCTCTTGGTGTACTTGTCCTTCTTCTCTGATTCCTTGCTTCTCCGTGAGGGTCTTTGTTCATAATGATTTTCTCTACTCCTTCTCTCTCTTCGAGGTGACTCTTCTCTTGAACTTGGTATTCTAGGTGACCCTTCTCTTCTTTTGTGTGGGGGGGGGGGGGCGAGCACTCACTGGAATAATGTTCGGGTCTTCCATAATTGTAGCAGAGTCTGTCACAACTGGATGAATGCTTCTCTTCATCTATTGAGTTGGAGCTTCTCTCTTTGCCTCTACTCTTGTAGAACTTGTTGAATTTCTTGACCATGAGGCTTAATGTTGTCATTTGAAGTAGTGGGAGCATCACTTGAAGCTTTGTAAGCATCGTTGACTTGTTGTGCAGCTCTTCTTTGTCCTTGAGTGACATTTCATGAGCGACAATCCTTCCAATGACTTCCGTTGGCTTGAGATCTTTATAGTTTGGCATCATTTGGATCAATGTGCACATGGTGTAATACTTTCCATCCATGTCTCTACGTATATTCTTGATGATGAACTTTCGGTCATCTCTTCGCTTCCTAAGCTGGCAATCTCATTTGTGATGAGAGCAAGCCTAAAGTACATCTCAATGACTCCTTCAACATCCTTCATCTTTAACTTGTCAAGCTGACTTTGTAGCACATCCAACTTAGATTCCCTGACAGATTTAGTACATTCATGCATATCAATCAAAGTGTCCCAAATTTCCTTGGCATTCTCAAGACGACTAATCTTGTTGGACTCTTTCGGGCATATGCAGTTGATCAGAATTTTGTATTCTTGAGTGTTGTATTGCAACATCTTCAATTCTTCCGCAGTCGCTTCACGATCCGGTTCCTTTCCATCACCGAATAATTTACCATGCAAACCAACACGAACAACAGCCCATACGGCGGGGTTATGACCCAGAATATGTATTTTCATCTTATGCTTCCAACTAGCAAAGTTTGTACCATCAAAATATGGACCTCTAAGGTGGTAATTTCCCTCACTAGACGCCATACTCTCTTAGGTTGTGAAACCAATGCAATGGAGACAAAAGATCTCATACCACTTGTAGGATCCGAAGTATGTCTAGAGAGGGGTGATTAGACTACTTGACCAAATAAAAACTTAGCCTTTTACCAATTTTAGTTGTGGGCAAGTTATCGCAATTTGTTGCAAGTCAAGCGCACCCTACACATGCAAGTCTAAGAGTATAGCAGTGAAAAGTAATGACATGGACATGTAAGTAGAGGGTAGGGATATGAAGATCAAATGCAAAGGTTGACACAATGATTTTTGGCATGGTTTTGATTGGTCTATCGTACGTCCACTTTGATGGAGACCTCAACCCATGGAGGGTAACGGACGCGCGAGTTCCACGGAGGGCTCAACCCACGGAGAAGCAACCTTGTCTATTCCATCATGGCTTACATCCACGGAGGACTCATACGTCTCCAACGCATTGATAATTTATGAAGTATTCATGCCCTGTTATCCAATGTTTACAATACTTTTATATGTTTTTGCTGCACTTTATATGATTTATTTAGAACTAACCCGGGTGACGATGTTTTTAGTAGAACTACCGTGGTGTTGTTTTTTGTGCAGCAATAAAATTTCTCGGAGTTGGACGAAACTTTTGATGATTTTTTTGGATGAAAGGAGAAATACTAGAGCAAAGAACCACCAGAGGGGGTCCTGGTGCCCATTAGACACCACGGCGCACCAGCCCCCCTGGCGCAGCCTGATATCTAAGGGGCACCTCGAGGCCCATCTTGGCCTGATTCCAATGCCCAAAAATCCTATAAATATAGAAACCTCCAGAAATAACCCTAGATGAGAAGGTCCACCATCGTAGGCCCCTGTAGTCACGAAAAACCAATGTGGAGACGTTCCAGTACCCTGCCGGAGAGGGGAAATCATCTTTGGCGGCCATCTTCATCATTCTGGTAGCCACCATGATGAGGAGGGAGTAGTCCACCCTCGAGACTGAGGGTTTGTACCAGTAGCTATGTGTTTAACCTCTCCCTCTCTCTCTCGTGTTCTTAAGATGTCATGATCTTGATATATCACGAGCCTTGTTAATATAGTTGGATCATATGGTGTTTGTCCCATGCT
This sequence comes from Hordeum vulgare subsp. vulgare, assembly GCF_904849725.1. Taxonomy (NCBI): domain Eukaryota; kingdom Viridiplantae; phylum Streptophyta; class Magnoliopsida; order Poales; family Poaceae; genus Hordeum; species Hordeum vulgare. The sequence continues at coordinate 428,235,288 of NC_058523.1, read as the reverse complement.
ATTGTTGTGATGAATTGAATCTTTCACTTTAAGATCTCGTTATATTGGATTGAACATTCAGGTTTGAGAGCACATGATGTTTGTCCTGCATCCGGATACCCGTAGTGGCATTGGGGTATTCAAGTGATTCCCTTGATATATGTTGTGGCATCAACTCGCAGATTCCCGAGGTGACAATGGGGTAATTTAGGCATAGGGGTTGATTGCACATTTTCATACTATGTTCTCTGATAGAAATCTTGGCGTGCTCCTCGAAATTCTTTGTTTTGGATTGAATATTATGAATCTGAATTTTTTGTGGTGTTATTTTAGAACAAATTCTTGATAGATCGATCGGAAAGGATAACTTGTTATCTTAGTACGAACTCTTGTAAAGATTGATCGGAAAGAGTAACTTTGAGGTGGTTTCGTTCCCTACAAACAATTTATTATTATGTTCTCTGCTAGATAGGGACTTTAGATTGATTCTTTATCGCACATTGATGGATTGTTATATGATCTAACTATGTTAGCATTGTTGAGAGATTGCACTAGCGAAAGTACGGACCCTAGGCCTCATTTTCAAGCATTGCAATACCGTTCATTCTTACTTTTGTAACTTTCTACCTTGGTGTTTTTATTTATTAAGATTACAAAAATCAATATCTACTATCATTACTATACTTGTATCACCATCTCTTCACCGAACTAGTGCACCTATACAATTTACCATTGTATTGGGTGTGTTGGGGACACTGGAGACTTTTTATTATTTGGTTGCAGGGTTGTTTGAGAGAGACCATCTTCATCCTACACGTCCCACATATTGATAACCTTAGGTCATCCACTTGAGGGAAATTTGCTACTGTCCTACAAAACTCTGCGCTTGGAGGCCCAACACGAGTATACAAGAACAAGCTGTGTAGTAGACATCAATGACTAGCCTCACTTGGGGTAGATCTTTGATACCCCCATTTTGCATCATTCTTTTTTATTGATATTTATTGCATTATGGGCAGTTTTCACACATTATGGTACAATACTTATGCTTTTTCTCTCTTATTTTACAAGGTTTACATGAAGAGGGAGAATGTGGGTAGCTGGAATTCTGAAATGGAAAAGGAGCAAATCTGAGAGACCTATTCTGCACAACTCCAAAAGTCATGAAACGTTACGTAGAATTGTTTTGGAATATATAAAAAATATTGGGTGAAAGAAATACCAGGGGTGACCCACCAGGACGTCACAAGCCACGGGGCGTGGCCTACCCCCTGGCCGCGCCCTGCAGGCTTGTGGGCCCCCTAGAAGGCCCCCGGTGCCCATCTTGTGCTATATGAAGGGTTTTGATGTGGAAAAAAATTCATATCATTTCTTTCAGGATGAGGCGCCACCGTCTCGAGGCGGAACTTCGGCACAACCAATCTAGACCTCTGACGGAGCTATTCTGCCGAGGAAACTTCCCTCTCGGAGGGGGAAATCGAAGCCATCGTCATCACCAACAATCCTCTCATCGGGAGGGGGTCAATCTCCATCAACATATTCATCAACACCATCTCCTCTCCAAACCCTAGTTCATCTCTTGTATCCGATCTTTGTCTCAAACCTCAGATTGGTACCTCTGGGTTGCTAGTAGTGTTGATTACTCCTTGTAGTTGATGCTAGTTGGTTTACTTGGTGGACGATTATATGTTTAGATCCTTAATGATTATTAATAATCCTTTGATTATGAACATGAATATGCTTTGTGAGTAGTTACGTTTGTTCCCAAGGACATGGGATAAGTCTTGTTATAAGTAATCATGTGAATTTGGTATCTCTCCGATATTTTGGTGAGATGTATGTTGTCTCTCCTCTAGTGGTGTCATGTGAACGTCGACTACATGACACTTCACCATTATTTGGTCCTAGGGGAAGGCATTGGAAATTAATAAGTAGAATATGGGTTGCTAGAGTGACAGAAGCTTAAACCCTAGTTTATGCGTTGTTCGTAAGGGACTGATTTGGATCCATATGTTTCATGCTATGGTTAGATTTATCTTAATTCTTCTTTCATAGTTGAGGATGCTTGCAATAGAGGTTAATCATAAGTGGGAGGTTTGTCAAAGTAAGGTCAGCACCAAGTACCGGTCCACCCACGTATCAAATTATCAAAGTAACGAACGCGAATCATATGAGCATGATGAAAACTAGCTTGGCAGAAATTCCCTTGTGTCCTCGGGAGCACTTTGCTTTATATATGAGTTTGTCCAGGCTTGTACTTTGCTATAAAAAGGATTGGGACACCTTGCTCCACCTTTGTTACATTTTTTACTTGCTACCCATTATGAATTACCTTATCACAAATTATATGTTACCGATAATTTCAGTGCTTGAGAGGATACCTTACTGAAAACCGCTTGTCATTTCCTTTTGCTCCTCGTTGGGTTCGACACTCTTACTTATCGAAGGACTATGATAGATCCCCTATACTTGTGAGTCATTGATACGTCTCTATCGTATCTACTTTTCCAAACTCTTTTGCCCTTGTTTTGGACTCTAATTTGCATGATTTGAATGGAACTAACCTAGACTGACGCTGTTTTGAGCAGAATTGCCTTGGTGTTATTTTTGTGCAGAAATCAAAGTTCTCCAAACGTCCCAAAAATTTACGAGGAGCATTTTTGGAAAATATAAAAAATATCTGCGCCAAGTTCCACCTGAGGGGTGGGCCAGTGGGCCACAAGCCCTGGCTCGGCCACCCCCTGGTGGCGGTGGGCAGGCTTGTGGGGCCCACACAGCTCTGCCGCCCCAACCTCAGGTCATAAGTTCACTTTCGTCCCAGAAAAAATAAAAAGAGAAGATTTCGTCGCGTTTGCGATACGGAGGCGTCGCCACAACATGTTCTTCATTTCGAGGGCAGATCTGGAGTCCGTCTTGGGATCCGGAGAGGGGAAATCGTCGCCATCGTCATCATCAACCTTATTCCCTCTCCAATTCCATGAAGCTATTCGTCATTTGTGAGTAATCTATTCGTAGGCTCGCTGGGCGGTGATGAGTAGGATGAGATCTATCATGTAATCGAGTTAGTTTTGATGGGGATTGATCCCTAGTATCCACTATGTTCTGAGATTGATGTTGCTACTACTTTGCCATGCTTAATGCTTGTCACTAGGGCCGGAGTGCCATGATTTCAGATCTGAAATTATTATGTTGCCACCAATATATGTGTGCTTTAGATCCGATCTTGCAAGTTGTAGTTACCTACTATGTGTTATCATCTGGCAACCCCGGAGTGACAATAACCGGAACCACTCCCGGTGATGACCATAGTTTGAGGAGTTCATGTGTTCACCAAGTGCTAATGCGTTGGTCCGGTTCTTTATTAAAAGGAGAACCTTAATATCCAGTAGTTTCCTTTTGGACCCCGCTGCCACGGGAGGTATGGACAATCGATGGCATGCAAGTTCTTTTCCCTAAGCACGTATGATGACACAGAGAATGCATGCCAACATCACATTGACGAACGTGTGCTAGCCACATATCTCTCCGTGTTATAACTATTGCATGATGAATATCATCAAAACAAATCACCGACCCATTGCCTACGAGTTTGTCCTACTGCTGCTATTACTTGTTTTGCTCTGCTGCTGTTACTTGTCTTGCTCTGCTGCTACTGTCGCTTGCTACTGTTGCTACTTGCTACTTCTGTCACTACTACTATTGCTTGCCGCTGCTATTTCTCGTTACACTAATGCTACCTGCTACAATCTTGACCGCTGGTCGTTGACGGGAACTGACAATTTCTGTCAACGAGGCAACTTGGCGCCATTGATACAATCGTTCGAAATAGTCTGCCGTGTCAATAGATCATTTCTGACAACGTTGTTATCATACTACTTTGCTGTTACTACTTTGCTTGCAGATACTAATCTTTCAGGTGTGGTTGAATATGATAAATTCAGCTACTAATACTCGAGAGTATCCTCTCACCTCCTGTCTGGCGAATCAACAAATTTGGGTCGAATACTCTACCCTCGAAAACTGCTATGATCCCACGCGCGGGTGGGCCGTCAACAACATTCTTCTAGTTTCGATTGCCGGAGAGTGCTAGCAGCATTCTTCTGGTGCCGTTGCAAGGGAAGGTCTGCTATTACGGAGTCAGCATTTTTCTGGCGCCGTTGCTGGGGAGGTATTGCTATATTCTCTGAGTTACTTGGGATATATATCCGCTGATCACTATGAAGAATCTGAAGGACCCAAAAACCAAAATCTTGCCCTCAACTACGAGGGGAGGTAAGGAATTGCCATCTAGCTCTGCACTTGATTCACCTTCAGTTATGAGTAAGTTTGCGACATCATCTCCTGCTAGAAATCTTGATATGTCGCCTGTGCTTGATGATGCTTGTGATACTACTACTAGAGATGCTATGGTTGATCCTGTGCTTGATACTATGCCTGATGCTATGCCTGATACTGCTAGAGATGCTATGCCTGATACTGATTTGCGTGATGATGCTAGAGATGCTATTTTGCCTGATGATGCTATGCTTGATACTGCTAGAGATGCTACTTTGCCTGATGTTCCACTAGGAGTGTTCCTTGATGCTCATATTGCTAGAGTTACTGCCAATGCTCGTGATGCTTCTGAAATTGCCAATACTATTGAGATAGAACCTGCTTTTGCTCCTGCTAGATCTAGCTCTCCTAGATGTGAATTGCCTGATATACCTAAGGGTTATGTTATGGAGGGAGAGATAGCTGAGTACTTTCTTGCGTGTAAGGATGCCTATGACGCTGAGAAATTACTTCTCAAATGGAAGGAAAAATCTCTGAAAGCTAGGATGAAATATGACCCTAAGTTTGCCACTTCACCTATCTTTATCACCGATAAGGATTATGAATTCTCTGTCGATCCTGAGATAATCTCTCTTGTCGAATCTGATCCTTTTCATGGTTATGAGCCTGAGACGGTCGTAGCCCATCTTGCCAAACTACACGATATAGCCACCCTTTTCACTAATGAGGAGAAGATCCGCCACTACTATAAAGGATGACGCTAAAGCCTGGTTCACCTCTCTTGCTCCTGGATGTGTGAGTAGTCCCCAGGATATGGTCTATTACTTCTGTGAGAAATATTTCCCTGCCCATAAGAAGCAACTGCCTTGCAGGAAATATACAACTTTGCTCAACTCCAAGAAGAGAGTCTCCCACAAGCTTGGGGGAGGCTCGTCCAGCTACAAAATGCTTTGCTTGATCACCCTCTTAAGAAGAACGAGATACTTGATATCCTCTATAACGGACTTACCGATGCCTCTAGAGACCACCTAGATAGTTGTGCCGGTTGTGTTTATAGGGAACGAACTGTAGAGCAAGCTGATACCCTACTGAATAACATCTTGATCAATGATAATGCTTGGACTATTCCCGAACCACCTCCTAAGCCAACTCCGAAGAAAAGAGGTATTCTATTCCTGAGTCCTGAAGATATGCAAGAAGCTAAGAAATCTATGCAAGAGAAAGGCATTAGATCTGAAGATGTCAAAAATCTACCATCTATCGAAGAGATCCATGGTCACGATAACCCGATACAGGTAGTAGAAGTGAATTCTCTGCGTAGGTTTGATGAGAGTGATATTCCTTTTGATAAACCTGCTAGCCTATGCTTTGATGAATTTGACAACTTTGCTGCCAAATAATAGAGTTTCAATGATTATGTTAGCACGCATTTGGAACAAAGTACTCATATGCTTAGCCATTTAAGTGCTTGTGTAGACAGAAATGTCAGTGATCTAAAGATTCTGAGTAAACATGCCTCTATGATTACTACTCAGGTAGAACAAGTACTTAAAGCTCAGAATGACCTGCTCAATGAATTAAATGACAACTCTGTCAGAGTCATTACTAGAGGAGGGAAATGACTCAGGAACCTTTGTATCCTGAAGGTCATCCTAAGAGAATTGATCAAGATTCTCAAGGAATCAATGCTGATACACCCAGTCATCCTGAGGAGAAGAAGAAGGATGATAGAAACCTACATGCCAGTTCACCAAATACTGTCACACCTGAAGAACCTAATTATATTTCTGCGTCTGATGCAGAAACACAATCTGGTGATCAACATGAACCTGGTGACAATATGGACAGTGATGTTCATAATAATGCTCAACCTAGCAATGATGAGGATGTGGAGATTGAACCTATGGTTAATCCTGATAACCCACAACCTAAGAAATACGATAAGAATGACTTTACTGCTAGGAAGCATGGTAAAGAATGAGAGCCATGGGTTCAGAGATCTATGCCCTTTCCTCCTAAGCCATCCAAGAAAAAGGATGATGAGGATTTTGAGCGCTTCGTTGAGATGATAAGACCCATCTTTCTGCATATGCGGTTAACTGATAGGCTCAAAATGTCTCCGTATGCCAAGTACATGAAAGATATCGTGACCAATATACGGAAGATACCGGATCTTGAGATCTCCACCATGCTTGCCCATTACACTTTCAAAGGTGGAACTCCTAAGAAACTTGGTGATCCCGGAGTGCCCACTATACCTTGTTCCATTAAAGGAAACTACGTACCTTATGTGACCTTGGAGCTGGTGTTAGTGTTATGCCGCTCTCTCTTTATCGTAGACTTGAGTTGGATAAGTTGACACCTACAGAAGTTTCTCTGCAAAAGGCCGACAAATCAACTGCTTTCCCTATCGGCATTTGCAAGGATGTGCCTGTTGTGGTTGCTAACACCACTATCTTAACAGACTTTGTTATCTTGGATATTCCCGAGGACGATGCCATGGATGTCATCCTTGGAAGACCCTTTTTAAACACTGCAGGGGCTGTTATAGATTGCAACAAAGGCAATGTCACTTTCCATGTCAACGGTAATGACCACATAGTGTACTTTCCGAAGAAACGATATCAAGTACATTGCATCAATGTTATCGAAAAGAATTCATCGATTCTTATTGGGAGCTTTGAATGCCCTATTCCTCGTGTCAAGATGAAGTATGATTTGCTTGTTGGGGAGATACATATCCCCATTGAGGTGACCTAGTGGCTATTCGAAAATTCTCCGTTCTCTCTTGCGATTCGAGAAGGTTTTGTCATGAGGACTTGATCAATCCCATTGACGGATTTCTTTCGATGACCATGAAATGGATGAATCACAGAGTCACATACCTTTGTTTTGACCTTTCATTTTCTGTTGCTTAGAAGAAAAATGATAGAATTAGTTTAGTTTTTCCTATTTTCTGTTTTAGCGTCTCGGAGAAAATACCTCGAAAAAAAAGTTCTCCGATGGTCCTGAAAATTTAGTATGATTTTTTCTGGAATTGTTGAAAATTACTGGGCCTGAGACCTACCTAGGGGCCAGACCAGTGGTCCACAAGCCCTGCCACCGCCACCCCCCTAGTGGCGGAGGGCAAGCTTGTGGGGACCACAGGGACCCCCTCCACTCATTCCAGCTCCCAGCCTCTTCTTCCACCTCCATAAAAAATTGTTTCGCAGCTCAAACCCGTGTTCTTGCTCATTTGGCTGTGATTTTCGATCTCCTTGCTCAAAGCACCATTCTCCGAACCGTTTTGGGGAAATTACTCCTTGGTAAGTGACTCCTCCATTGGTCCAATTAGTTTTTGCTCTAGTGCTTTATCCTTCACAAATTCTTGCTACCTTGGTGACCCCGTTCTTGAGCTAGAAATGTTGATTTTAGCTGGTCCCAAGTAGTTTTAGTGCGTGATATGGTCTCTAGCACTAGTAGGAGTACTTTCTACAAGGTGTGGTGGGTCTTCATTCACTTCTCTCTTGAACTTCAAAAATTTCAGCAAAAGGAAATTATGTTCAGGAGGAAGTTTCATGGTGGTTCCTCAAGTAAGAAGGGTCCTCGTCTTTCTTTTCGGGAGCCCGAACCTTTTCAACTAAGGGACGCACCGGTACAACCATGTGAATGGCCTTCCGATGAGTTCATGATCGAAGCAGGTTTCAAGGATGAGTTTGATGCACTTGTCCGCAACGCCGGGTTAGAAGAATTCCTCTCAGATAAATGTGAACAGTATGCTATGCTCACTGCCTCTTTCGTGCGTAGATTTAAATTTTCAGTTGGCCGTGACTCATCCATACTGTTTGATCTGTACGATAAATCCTATATCGTGGATTTGGAGGATTTCAATAGGATTTGCAAGATACCCGATGGGGGTAGTATTAATGGTCCTTCTAAGTCTTCGGTCAGAGACTTTGTCTCCAGTATAACTGTTGGAGAAACCAGAGATATCACGCAAGCCACCATAGGAAGCATCCATTTCCCTGCCTTGCACTACTTTGCCCTCTTCATAGGTAGATGCATTAACGGCAAGGGTGCACATTGTCACCTATGCACTTCTGACCTTAGTATCCTTAAGAGCGCAGTAACAGGTGATAGGAGCACCAATATGGGAGCTATAATAGCAAGGAGGCTGAATAAAAATGCTAGTGAGGGGGATTTCTTTGGTGGAGTTTATGCTACACGCTTAGCAAATTTTCTTGGAGTATCCATCCGTTCAGAAGACCCTACTCTCCTTATAGCCTACCTTGATCGTGTCGCTCTAACACGCTACCAGTTCCTTGAGAGAGATCATGGATCCCTCCTATACCGCTTGATATTTAACCGGCATCGTGTTTTCCATATTACCCTTCCTGCTCCTGGTTTCTTTGACTTTCAGGTAAAACGAAGATACTACATAACCATAGGAGAGGTAGCGGAGTATGAGAGGGAGGCGACGATTGCTCGACTTCGTGAGGCAGCTATTCAGGCAGTGGCTGTAGCACTCCCGTATAACACCCATTATGATTTTGGGTTTCGCCAGGACCATCCATGGGAGTAGACCAAGCTAGGCCAAAAGCCTAAGTCTGGGGGAGTACGTGTTCTCACCGACTTTACATTAATGCTTATGCTTTCACTTTGTTAGCCGGTGTTTACACTTTGCCACTGTATTATCCATGCTAGTTCATTTTCGTTTCCTTGTTTTCTTGTTTTGTGTCCTTTTGAGAAAACCCAAAAATATTTTTCTTTCTTCTTTTGCTTCTTGGGAGCTTTCCCGTGTAAATAGTTTTCTTTTTCTTTGTGTCAAGGTAGAAGATATTGGTTACAATGTTTAGTGGTTCTTGCATGCTTACCTGTTTAGCTTTCAAAGAGCCATATTACTTTGTCTTATCCGTTGTGTTTGCCTGCAGATTTAGCTTAGTCCAATGCCCTTATTATTGTTTTCATCGTTCGATCGTGCAAATGAAAGGCAACAATGATGATATATGATGAAGTGACTCAGACTGAAAAGCTGGTATGAACTCTATCTATTTTGTTTTTGTAAATATGACTAGCTTGTCGACCCAGATTTAGCTTTCTTGTAAGAGAACCATGTTTGCAATGACAACTTAGAGGTCATAGTTTCTGATGCCATGCTTATTTAGCTGAGAGCTTATAATGGTTTGTCTTGATTGCCAAAATAGATTTTGAGATGACTATAATGTAGTATGATAGGATGGTATTCTCCTTTGAATGTTTCAAGTGGCTTGACTTGGCGCATGTTCATGCATGTAGTTGAAACAAAATCAACATAGCCTCTATGATGTTCGTGTTCATGGTGATTTATATCCTGTTCATGCTTGCATTTAATGTTAGTCAAACTCATTGCATCTTGATGACCCTTGTCGCTCTCTAGTTGGTTGCTTCCCAGTCTTTTGCTAGCCTTCACTTGTACTAAGCGGGAATGGTGCTTGTGCATCCACTGCCATAAACCCAAAAGTTTTTCCATGAGAGTCCACCATACCTACCTATTTGCGGTATCTACCTGCCGTTCCAAGTAAATTTGCATGTGCCATTCTCTAAACCTTCAAGAAATAAATCTGTTTTGCATGCCCGAACCGCTCATGTGGTGACAGAGGGCTATTGGTATCTTCCATGCTAGGAGTGTTATCCTCGACATGTGTTTATTCACAGTCATTCACGAGAAAGGGGTCGGTATTTGGGATGCCCAGTTCCATGCTTAAATCGAAAACATAACTATAAAACAAGACTCCCCCCGGATTGATGTTAGTATGGATGGTACCTGAGGATTCGGCAAGCCGTGGAGCGTGATTGATTGGTGGTGGGGGAGTTAAAACTTTACTTTTCTGTTTAGGAACCGCCTATAGCATGAGTAGCATGGAAGATATTGAGAACTCTTGGTCATTGCATTGACAATGAAAGCATGCCACCCAAAATTATTATCTCTGTTTTCAAAGCTTGAGCTCTGGCACCTCTACAAATCAATGCTTCCCTCTGCGAAGGGCCTGTCTATTTATTTTCCTGTCGAGTCATCCTCCTCTTATATAAGCACCAATTAGAGAGCAGCTCTGTCATTTTTATGCTTTGCTTTTGATTGATATTGAGTATGACTATGACTGGATCTTCGTTGCTATGAACTACAATGTTTAGTCAGCCCTTGATCTTTGAAAGTGCTCTGCATTTATGTTTTGCGGTCTCAGAAAGAGCTAGCGAGATACCACCTATTCATATTGCTTCATGCTTGTTTTGATTGAAGTGTTGGTATTTGAAACTCATTATTATTTGCTCGTTAGCTGATTATGCCATTGATATTAGTTTACCGTGAGACCTTTGTGTCATTTGCTTATGTGGTTAACTTGTGATCTTGTTGAAATTCTGGTTATGAGTTAGACATAGTTGCAACAACAAGATCAAACAGAGTTTGTCAAAGTTTTTCTTTCTCTCTCAGTTTGTCAACCGAGTTGCTTGAGGACAAGCAAGGTTTTAAGCTTGGGGTCATTGATACGTCTCCATCGTATCTACTTTTCCAAACTCTTTTGCCCATGTTTCGGACTCTAATTTGCATGATTTGAATGGAACTAACCTGGACTAACGTTGTTTTCAACAGAATTGCCTTGGTGTTATTTTTGTGCAGAAATCAATGTTCTCCAAACGTCCTGAAAATTTACGGGGAGCTTTTTTGGAAAATATAAAAAATATCTGCGCCAAGTTCCACCTAAGGGGGTGGGCCAGTGGGCCACAAGCCCTCGCTCCGCCACCCCCTGGTGGCGGTGGGCAGGCTTGTGGGGCCCACACAGCTCTGCCGCCCCCAACCTGAGGTCTATAAGTTCACTTTCGTCCCAGAAAAAATAAAAAGAGAAGATTTCGTCGCATTTGCGATACGGAGGCGCCGCCACAACCTGTTCTTCATCTGAAGGGAAGATCTGGAGTCCGTCTTGGGCTCCGGAGAGGGGAAATCGTCCGCATCGTCATCATCAACCTTCTCCCCTCTCGAATTCCATGAAGCTCTTTGTCGTTCGTGAGTAATCTATTTGTAGGCTCGCTGGGCGGTGATGAGTAGGATGAGATCTATCATGTAATCGAGTTAGTTTTGATGGGGATTGATCCCTAGTATCCACTATGTTCTGAGATTGATGTTGCTACTACTTTGCCATGCTTAATGCTTGTCACTAAGGCTCGAGTGCCATGATTTCAGATCTAAAATTATTATGTTGCCACCAATATATGTGTGTTTCAGATCCGATCTTGCATGTTGTACTTACCTACTATGTGTTATGATCCGGCAACCCCGGAGTGACAATAACCGGAACCACTCCCGGTGATGACCATAGTTTGAGGAGTTCATGTGTTCACCAAGTGCTAATGCGTTGGTCCGGTTCTTTATTAAAAGGAGAACCTTAATATCACGTAGTTTTCTTTTGGACCCCGCTGCCACGGGAGGGATGGACAATAGGTGTCATGCAAGTTCTTTTCCCTAAGCACGTATGACGACACACGGAATGCATGCCTACATCACATTGACGAACGGGAGCTAGCCACATATCTCTCTGTGTTATAACTATTGTATGATGAATATCATCCAAACAAATCACCGACCCATTGCCTACGAGTTTGTCCTACTGCTTCTGTTACTTGTTTTGCTCTGCTGCTGTTACTTGTCTTGCTCTACTGCTACTGTCACTTGCTACTGTTGCTACTTGCTACTTCTGTCACTACTGTTGTTCCTTGCCGCTGCTATTGCTTGTTACACTGCTGCAACCTGCTACAATCTTGATCTCTGGTCGTTGACGGGAACTGACAATTTTTGTCAACGAGGCAACTTGGCGTCATTGATACAATCGTTAGAAATAGTCTGCCGTGTCAACAGATCGTTTCTGACACAGTTGTTATCATACTACTTTGCCGTTACTACTTTGCTTGCAGATACTATTCTTTCAGGTGTGGTTGAATCTGATAAATTCAGCTCCTAATACTCGAGAGTATCCTCTCACCTCCTGTCTGTCGAATTAACTAATTTGGGTCGAATACTCTACCCTCGAAAACTGCTACGATCCCACGCGCTGGTGGGCCGTCAACAACATTCTTCTAGTTTCGATTGCCGGAGAGTGCTAGCAGCATTCTTCTGGTGCAGTTGCAAGGGAAGGTCTGCTGTTACGGAGTCAGTCATCAAGACTCTTTTCTGGCGCCGTTGCCAGGTTGTGAAGCGCCTTTGGTGAGTGGAACTTGGTAAGGAAAAATTTATATACTATGCTGAAATTTACTGTCACTTGTCACTATGGAAAATAATCCTTTGAGGGGCTTGTTTGGGGTATCTTCACCCCGACCGAAAGCACAAAGAGATGCTCCTCAACCTGATGGACCTACTGAAAATATTTATTATGAAATTCCTTCGGGTATGATAGAAAAACTGCTAGCTAATCCTTATGCAGGAGATATGACACTACATCCTGATCTGCATCTAATCTATGTGGATGAAGTTTGTGGATTATTTAAGCTTGCAGGTCTACCCGAGGCGGATATCAATAAGAAGGTCTTTCCTCTATCTCCGAAGGAGAAGGCGTTGACGTGGTATATGCTATGTGATGATATTTGATTATGGAACTACAACTGATTGAAATTGGAATTTCATCAGAAGTTTTATCCTATGCATCTTGTTCATCGTGATCGGAATTATATTTATCATTTTTGGCCTCGTGAAGGATAAAGAATCTCTCACGCTTTGGGTAGGCTTAAGTCAATGTTATATTCATGCCCCAATCATGAGCTCTCGATAGAAATTATTATTCAGAATTTTTATGCGTGATTCTCTCTTAATGATCAATCCACACTCGATACTTCTTGTGATGGTTCCTCTATGAAGAAAGATATTGAATTCCAATGGGACTTATTGGAAAAAATTAAACGCAACTCTGAAGATTGGGAACTCGACGAAGGTAATGAGTCAAGTATAAACCCTAAGTTTGATTGTGTTAAAACCTTTATAGACACCGATGCTTTTCGTGATTTTAACACTAAATATGGACTTGACTGTGAGGTATTAGCTTCATTCTATGGATCTTTTCCTATTCATGTTGATCTCTCCAAGGAGAAGTGGTTTAAATATCATCCTCCCATTGATGTTAAAGTGGTGGGACCTATTAATGTTGAAGAAGAAACTATTATTTACAACGCTGATCCTTTTATTCCTACTACTTATATTGAGAAACCACCCTTTCCTGTTAGAATAAAGGAACATGCTAAAGCTTCAACTGTGGTTCGTAAGAGTTGTACTAGAAGACCTATGCCTCCTGAACAAATTAAAATTGAATGTAATATTGCTATGGTTAAAGATCTCTTGGTTGATAATATTGATGGGCATATCATTCATTTTTGTGATGAAGCTGCTAGAATTGCTAGACCTCATACTAAAGGTAAACATAGACCTATTGTTGGCGTGCCTATTGTTTCTGTTAAAATGGGAAATCATTGTTATCATGGATTATGCGATGTGGGTGCTAGTGTGAGTGCAATTCCCTTTACCTTATACCAAGAAATTATGAATGATATTGCACTAGCTGAATTAGAAGAAATTGATGTTACATTAAGCTTGCTAATAGAGATAATATTGCACCAATTGGGATTGTTAGAGATGTTGAAGTCTTGTGTGGGAAATTAAAGTATCCTACTGATTTTCTTGTTCTTGGTTCCCCACAAGATGATTTTTGTCCCATTATTTTGGTAGACCCTTCTTGAATACTTTTAATGTTAAGATTGATTGTGAGAAAGAAACGGTTACTGTAAGTTTTGGGGATGTGTCTCATGAGTTTAGTTTCTCTAAATTTCATAGACAACCCCATGACAAAGAATTGCCTAGTAAAGATGAAAGTATTGGTCTCGCTTCTATTGATGTGCCGGCTACTGATCCCTTAGAACAATATCTACTAGACCATGAAAATGATATGCATATGAATGAAAGGAATGAAATAGATAAGATTTTCTTTGATCAGCAGCCTATTTTGAAACACAACCTGCATGTTGAAATACTTGGGGATCCTCCTCCACCGAAGGGCGATCCCGTGTTTGAGCTTAAACAATTACCTGATACTCTGAAGTATGCTTATCTTGATGAAAAAGAGATATATCATGTTATTATTAGTGCTAACCTTTTAGAGCATGAAGAAAAGAGATTATTGAAAACTTTGAGGAAGCACCGTGCCGCTATTGGATATACTCTTGATGATCTTAAGGGCATTAGTCCCACTCAATGTCAGCACAAAATCAATATAGAGCCTGATGCTAAACCAGTTGTTGATCACCAACGACGATTAAATCCTAAAATGAAGGAAGTGGTAAGAAAATAAATACTAAAGCTTCTGGAGGCATGTATAATTTATCCTATTGCTGATAGTAGATGGGTTAGTCCCGTTCATTGTGTCCCAAAAAAGGGAGGTATTATTGTTGTTCCTAATGATAAAAATGAATTGATCCCGCAAAGAATTGTTACAGGATATAGAATGGTAATTGATTTTAGGAAATTAAATAAAGCTACCATGAAAGATCATTACCCGCTACCTTTTATTGATCAAATGCTAGAAAGACTATCCAAACACACACATTTTTGCTTTCTAGAAGGTTATTCTGGTTTCTCTCAAATACCTGTGTCAAAAGAGGATCAAGAGAAGACCACTTTTACTTGCCCTTTCAGTACCTTTGCTTATAGATTTATGCCTTTTGGTTTATGCAATGCACCTGCTACCTTTCAAAGATGTATGATGGCTATATTCTATGACTTTCGTGAAAAGATTGTTGAGGTTTTCATGGATGTTATTTATGTTTACGGAACTTATTTTGATGATTGCTTGAGCAACCTTGATCGAGTTTTACAGAGATGTGAAGAAACTAATCTTGTCTTGATTTGGGTGAAGCGCCACTTTATGGTTAATGAAGGCATTCTCTTGGGACACAAAATTTCCGAAAGAGGTGTTGAAGTTGATAAAGCTAAAGTTGATGCTATTGAAAAATGTCGTGTCCAACAGATATCAAAGGTATAAGAAGTTTCCTTGGTCATGTTGTTTTCTATAGGAGATTTATTAAAGACTTCTCTAAGATTTATAAGCCTCTCAGTAATCTTTTGCTAAAGGATGTTCCATTCGTTTTTGATGATGATTGTGTAGAAGCATTTGAAATTCTTAAGAGAGCCTTGATCACTTCACCTGTTGTTCAACCACCTGATTCAAAGTTGTCAGAATCGCGATTCTGAATTGGATCGGAGCTCTATTGCTAGGATCACGAATCGTAGAATCTTAACTATCAGGATCGTAGAAACATAGATTCTATGAGAAAAATCGTAGAATCGGAGGGGCTAGTTTGGATCGTAAGATCGTAAGATTCTAAGACTTGAGTCACGATTCTGACAACTTTGACCTTATTGGAACCTACCCTTTGAAATTATGTGTGATGCTAGTGATTATGCTGTTGGTGCTGTTCTAGGGTAAAGAATTGATAAGAAATTAATTGTCATCCATTACGCTAGTAAAACTGTAGACAATGCTCAAAGAAACTACGCTACAATTGAAAATGAATTTTTAGCAGTTGTGTTTGCTTGTGATAAGTTTAGACCTTATATTGTTGATTCCAAAGTAACTGTTCACACTGATCACGCTGCTATTAAGTACCTTATGGAAAATAAAGATGCTAAACCTATACTTATTAGATGGGTTCTTCTGCTACAAGAATTTGATCTGCATATTATTGATAGAAAGGGTGCTCATAACCCCGTAGCAGATAAATTGTCTAGACTAGAGAATGTTCTTGATGACCCACTACCCATTCATGATAGCTTTCCTGATGAACAATTAGTTGTGATAAATGCTTCGTGTAGTGCTTCTTAGTATGCTGATTATGCTAACTAAATTGTTGCTAAATTTATACCGCCTAGTTTCACATACCAACAAAAGAAAAAGTTCCTCTATAAATCAAGACATTACTTTTGGGACGATCCACACCTTTATAAATAAAGATTAGATGGCATTATTAGACGTTGTGTACATGAGCATGAATAGGGACATATCCTATACAAGTTTCACTCCAAGGCCTTCGGAGGGCATCACGCTGGAGATAGAACTGCACACAAGGTATTACAATCTGTTTTTATTGGCCTACTCTCTTCAAGGATGCTCGTAAGTTTTTCTTGTCTTGTGATGAATGTCAAAGAATTGGTAATATTAGTAGATGTCAGGAAATGCCTATGAACTACTCTCTTGTTATTTAACCATTTGATGTCTGGGGGTTTGATTATATGGGACCTTTTCCAAATTCCAATGGGTACACTCATATTCTAGTTGCTGTTCATTATGTTACTAAGTGGGTAGAAGCTATTCCAACTAGTAGTGTTGATCATAACACTTCTATTAAAATGCTGAAAGAAGTTATTTTCCCTAGATTTCGAGTCCCTAGATATTTAATGACTGATGGTGGTTCACACTTTATTCATGGTGCTTTCCGTAAATTGCTTGCTAGGTATGTTGTTAATCATAGAATTGCATCTCCTTATCATCCTCAGCCTAGTGGTCAAGTAGAACTGAGCAATAGAGAAATTAAATTAATCTTGCAAAAGACCATTAATAGATCTAGAAATAATTGGTCTAAGAAATTTGACGATGCATTATGGGCTTATAGAACCACTTACAAAAACCCTATGGGTATGTCTCCGTATAAAATGGTTTATGGTAAAGCATATCACTTACCTCTAGAGATAGAACATAAAGCTTATTCGGCAATTAAAGAGCTTAACTATGATTTCAAACTTTCTGGTGAGAAGAGGTTATTTTACATTAGCTCACTTGATGAATGGAGACCCCATGCCTATGAGAATGCTAAGTTGTTTAAAGAAAAGGTTAAGAGATGGCATGATAGAAGGATACAAAAGGGTGAATTCAATGTAGGTGATCATGTCTTGCTATACAACTCTCGTTTAACATTTTTTTGGAGGAAAACTTCGCTCTAAATGGGAAGGGCCTTACATTATCGAGGAAGTATATCGTTTCGGTGCCATCAAGATAAACAACGCCGAAGGCACAAATCCAAAGTCGGTAAATGGGCAAAGAATCAAACATTATGTGTGAGGTACTCCCATAAATGTTGAAACCAATATTATAAATATCATAACTCCGGAGGAGTACATTAGGGTGACCTATCAGAACGTTCGAGACTCTGAAAAGGAATAGGTATGTGTTATGGTAAGCAAACAGACTCCAAAACGTTTCCAATGGAATTTTTTATCAGTTTTGGAATATTTCAAAAATTAGGAAAATTTAAAGCAGTCCGAAAAGTGCACAAGGAGGCGACAAGCGAGGGGGCACGACCTACCCCCTGGGCGCGTCCTGTGGGCTTGTGGCCACCTCGTGTACCCTCGGGACTCCATTTTCTTGTGGAATACTCTTTTGGGTCGGCAAAAATTCATTATATAATCCCCAAAGGTTTTGACCTTTGTATCATGACAATATCACCTGTTTTCATTTTGAGCTGTTTCTGTAGCAGATTTAGATCAACATGACGTCTTCAAGTGCTTTGAAGGACACGCTCTTTGAGAGGGTCATCAACCCCTACCTCGTAGAGGTGCTGCAACACCCTCAAACCATTGAGATGCATGAGGGGGTGCTGCACATCCATGATGTTGATGGGCCAAAGAAGACCGGGAGCATGGAGACAAGGCTCGAAGCAATGGAGCAACAAGTATTCAAGTGCCAAGGGGTGGTGGAATGAGGACTCAATGCCAATCACATGATGATCGCGGAGTTTACCCATAAGCACAAGCTAGACGCCAAGGACCTGTGGAATCACGTCTTCAAGATTTACGAGAAAATCAAGCACCTCCAAGCCGAGATCTATGACCTTCAAAACCAAAATTGTGACTATGAACACAGATTTAAGAAAATGAGTTGGGTGCAGACTTGAGGATCCCGGAGACTCGTTCATCTTTTTACGATGGTGAGCCCATGCCTTGGAAGACAGAGGACAAGCCTTCAACCTCACCAACAACTCCAACATCACCACCTCCGAAGAAAGAAAACTAAACACATGGGTATGGGCACTCCCCTTGGCCTGTGCCAAGCTTGGGGGAGGTGCCCTAGTATCATATCACCATCACACCTTTTACTTTCTTTGTTTTCTTCGTTCGATCCTTCTGGTTATATCTTGATCTAGTAGAATAAAGTTTTAGTGTAATCTATTTTTGAGTTTTGCTTTATGTCCCCCCTATGTAAGAAAGTCCGAGAGTTATATAATAAAGAGTAGTTTTGAGTTGAGGGCTTTGCTTCCTTCGTATGATCTTGAGAAATAGAAATAGAAATAAGTTTAGAATAAAAGCAAAAGAGTAAATATAATGATCTTATAGGGAGTGATGACTTCACATATAAAAAGTATGTCGATTGAAATTTGTTGTGAGTTGACAAACAAAGCTATTGGTCATTGTTGCAATTAAAAGGAAGTAATAAAGAAAGAGAGGTTCAGATGTAAATATATTATCTTAGACATCTTTCGTGATTCTGAGCACTCAATAAAATATTCTATGTTAAGAAGTTGATGTTGGACAACGAAGACAACATAATGAGTTATGTTTGCTTATTTCCGAATAGAATTTATATGGTTATAGATCCTTCAACATGTGTCGCTTGCTTCCACCCCATATTATCCAAAAACTTCCGCACTAAGTAGAGATACTACTTGTGCATCCAAACACCTTTAACCCAGTTTTGCCTTGAGAGTCGACCATACCTACCTATGGATTGAGTAAGATCCTTCAAGTAAGTTGTTATCGGTGCAAGCAATAAAAATTGCTCTTTAAATGTGAGTGATTTATTAGTGCGAGGAAAATAAACTTTATACGAACTTGTGATATGGAAGAAATAAAAGCGTCATACTGCATAATAAAGTTCTTTATCACAAGGGGCAATATAAAGTGACGTTCTTTTGCATTAAGGGATTGCATATCCAACTATAAAAGCGCATGCCAACCTCTGCTTCCCTCTGCGAAGGGCCTATTTGTTACCTTTACTTTCTTGTACTTACCTTTATGTAAGAGTCATGGTGATCTTCACCATTTCATTTATTTCGCCGTTATCTTTTGGCAAGTGTCATGTGCTGGGGAATGATCTAGACAAATATATAAACTCGGATTGGGTGATCATGAGTTATTATTATTGTTGACATTACCCTTGAGGTAAATAATTGGGAGGCAAAAATATAAGCCCCGATCTTTCTCTGTGTCCGATTGAAGCGTTGACCTTATAGGTACCGCGTGGGTGTTAGCAATTATGAAAGACCGTAAGATGATTAAGTATGTGGATTTGCTCTACAAGATCTTATACTGACTCTTTCCTACGTTGTGATAAATTGGAATTGCTTCAGTGACTGAGATCATAGTTTGATAGTTCTCAATAGAGTTCTTGATTCATATTTTACCTTGTGAATGAACTGTTACTCTAGCATAAGAAATTATATGTAAATATGTGTTGTTGTTCCAAAAATAACCATGATGCCTTCATGTCCATATTTTATTTTCTCGACACCTTTATCTCTAAACACGTGGGCATATTTATCGATCTCGGCTTTCGCTTGAGGACAAGCGAGGTCTAAGCTTGGGGGAGTTAATACGTCCATTTTGCATCACGCTTTTATATCGATATTTATTGCATTATGGGCTATTATCACACATTTTGGTACAATACTTATGCCTTTTATCTCTTATTTTACAAGGTATACATGAAGAGGGAGAATGAGGGTAGCTGGAATTCTGAACTGGAAAAGGAGCAAATCTCAGAGACCTATTATGCACAACTCCAAAGTTCCTGAAAAGTTACGGAGAATTTTTTTGGAATATATAAAAAATATTGGGATAAAGAAATACCAGAGGTGATCCACCAGGAGGTCACAAGCCAGGGGGCGCGACCTACCCCCCTGGCCGCGCCCTGCAGGCTTGTGGGTCCCCTGGCAGGCCTCCGGTGCCCATCTTCTGTTATATGAAGGGTTTTGATGTGGAAAAAAATCATATCAGAGCTTTCAGGACGAAGCGCCACCGTCTCGAGGCGGAACTTCAACAGAACCAATATAGAGCTCTAGTGGAGCTATTCTGTCGGGGAAACTTCCCTCCTGAAGGTGGAAATCGAAGCCATCGTCATCACCAACGATCCTCTCATCCAGAGGGGATCAATATCCATCAACATCTTCATCAAGACCATATCCTCTCCAAACCCTAGTTCATCTCTTGTATCTGATCTTTGTCTGAAACCTCAGATTGGTACTTGTGGGTTGCTAGTAGTCTTGATTACTCCTTGTAGTTGATGCTAGTTGGTTTACTTGGTGGAAGATTATATGTTCAGATCCTTAATGATTATTAATACTCCTCTAATTATGAACATGTATATGCTTTGTGAGTAGTTGCGTTTGTTCCCGAGGACATGGGATAAGTCTTGTTATAAGTAATTATGTGAATTTTGTATTCGTTCGATATTTGGATGAGATGTATGTTATCTCTCCTCTAGTGGTGTCATGTGAACGTAGACTACATGAAACTTCACCATTATTTGGACCTAGGGGAAGGCATTGGGAAGTAATAAGTAGATTATGGTTTGCTAGAGTGACAAAAGCTTAAACCCTAGTTTATGCGTTGCTCCGTAAGGGGCTGATTTGGATCCATATGTTTCATGCTATGGTTAGATTTATGTTAATTCTTCTTTCGTAGTCGAGGATGCTTGCAAGAGAGGTTAATCATAAGTGGGAGGTTTGTCCAAGTAAGGGCAGCACCCAAGCACCGGTCCGCCCAGATATCAAATTATCAATGTGACGAATGCGAATCATATGAGCATGATGAAAACTAGCTTGACAGAAACTCCCATGTGTCCCTGGGAGCACTTTTCTGTGTATAAGAGTTTGTCCAGGCTTGTCCTTTCCTATAAAAGGATTGGGCCACCTTGCTGCACCTTTGTTACATTTGTTACTTGTACCCGTTACGAATTACCTTATCACAAACTATTTGTTACCGATAGTTTCAGTGCTTGCAGAGAATACCTTACCGAAAACCGCTTGTCATTTCCTTCTGCTCCTCGTTGGGTTCGACACTCTTACTTATCAAAAGGACTACGATAGATCCCCTATACTTGTGGGTCATCAATCTTCACGAAGTAGGCGATCTCCTTACCCTTACAAACTTCCTGGTTCAACTGCACAACACGAAGTAGGAGGCTCCCAACCGACACCTAACCAATCTAGGAGGCACCACCCTCCAAAAGGTAATAGATGCGGTAGTACGATGAACTCCTTTCTCTTGTGCTTTGAAATATTGTCTCATCAACACTCAATCACTCTCTCACAGATTTGACATGGGTAGAAGATATTGATTGGTTGGAAAGCAACTTGGGGAGGCTACAAATCAAGATTCATATGGTAGGAATGGAATATCTTGATCCCAACACATGAGTAGGTGGTCCTCTCTCATAAAAATGGATATGGAAAGTGTATGTGTGTTATGTGTGCTTCCTCCATGAATGTGAGTTGGTGTATGGGTATATATAGACATGTCCAAAAATCCAACTGTTACAACATTGTTGCCCAACTCATTGAAACCGAAGTAAAACTCGGTGGCCCCGATTTGCACAAAATGTGGCAACTTTTGAATTCTCGATGAGACCGATAAAGGAATCTCGGTGGTACCAATATGGGTGACCTAGGGCAGTTTCAAAATTTCGATGAGACCGATTCCCAGACTCAGAATATCCGATTCTTGAAAACGACATACCAAAAACTCGGTCACTAGTTTTGGTGGCACCGAAAGGAATGTTGGTGGTACTGGGACTCTAGGGTTTGGCAAAGGTTCCTCATGTTGGAAAATTGGTATGGCCGAATGGAAAATCTTGCATAAGATCATTAGTTTAGTGACACATATGTTGTGATTAATTACCAAAACCACCTTAGGAAGAAGTTGTGCTTTCAAGGGGTGTGCTGAAAACCCACAAGTATAGGGGATCGCAACATTTTTTGAGGGTAGAGTATTCAACCCAAATTTATTGATTCGACACAAGGGGAAGCCAAAGAATATTCTCAAGTATTAGTAGTTGAGTTGTCAATTCAACCACACCTCAAAAACTTAGTATCTGCAGAAAAGTATTAGTAGCAGATTGGTTTGATAGCAACAGTAGTAGCAGTAACCAGTAGCAGCAAAGTGACAGCAGTAGCAGCAGAGTAACAGTAGCAGCAGTAACAGCAGAGTAACAGTAGCAGCAGTAGCGACAAAGTAACGTAGCAAGGACCAGTAGTAAAAGACTCGTAGGCATTGGATCGGTGATGGATGATTATGCCGGATGTTATTCATCATGCAACAGTTATAACACGGAGAGATATGTAACTAGCTCTAGTTCGTCAATGTAATGTAGGCATGTATTCCGTATGTAGTCATATGTGCTTAGGGTAAAGAACTTGCATGACATATATTGTCCATCCGTCCCGTGGCACTGGGGTCCTAATGGAAACTATGGGATATTAAGGTTCTCCTTTTAATAAAGAACTGGACCAACGCATTAACACTTAGTTAATACATGAACTCCTCATACTATGGTCATCTCCGGGAGTGGTTCCGGCTATTGTCACTCCGGGGTTGCCGGGTCATAATACATAGTAGGTGACTACGACTTGCAAGGTAGGATCAAGAACACACATATATTGGCGAGAACATAATAGGTTCAGATCTGGAATCATTGCACTCGGGCCCTAGTGACAAGCATTAAGCATGGCAAAGTAGTAGCAACATCAATCTAAGAACACAGTGGATCCTAGGGATCAATCCCCGTCAAAACTAACTCGATTACATGATAGATCTCATCCAACCCATTACCGTCCAGAAAGCCTACGATGAGATTACTCACGAACGGTGAAGAGCATCATGGAATTGGCGATCAAGGAAGGTAGGTGATGACGATGGCGACGATCTCCCCTCTCCGGAGCCTAGAACGGACTCCAGATCTGCCCTCTAGAGGAAGAACAAGAGGTGGCGGCGCCTCCGTATCGTAAAACGCGTTGAACTCTTCTCCTTAATTTTTTTTCCGGGCGAAAGGGACTAAATAGAGCTGGATTTGGAGGCGGTGGAGCAACGTGGGCCCCACACGCCTGCTAGGCGCGGCCAGGGGGGCCCGCGCCTGGTGGGCTTGTGGGCTCCACGCTCCACTTCCTCGGTTAATTCTTGCGCCCGTATTTTTTATATATTCCACAAATAATCCCCGTAAATTTCCAGGTCATTCCGAGAAATTTTATTTGTGCGCAAAAACAACACCATGGCAATTCTGCTGAAAACAGCGTTAGTCCGGGTTAGTTCCATTCAAATCATGCAAATTAGAGTCCAAAACAAGGGCAAAAGAGTTTGGAAAAGTAGATACGACGGAGACGTATCAACTCCCCCAAGCTTAAAACCTTGCTTGTCCTCAAGCAATTCAGTTGACAAACTGAAAGTTACAAAATAAAAACTTTTACGAACTCTGTTTGATCTTGTTGTTGCAACTATGTCTAACTCATATCCAGAATTTCAGCAAGACCATAAGCTAACCACATAAGCAAATGACATCTAGGTCTCACGGTAAACTCATATCAATGGCATAATCAACTAGCGAGCAATAATAATGAGTTTCAAACGTCAACACTTCAACCAAAACAATCATGAAGCAGAGTGAACAGATGGTATCTCGCTAGCTCTTTTTGAGACTGCAAAACATAAATGTAGAGCACCTTCAAAGACCAGGGGCTGACTAAACATTGTAATTCATGGCAAAGAAGATCCAGTCACAGTCATACTCAATATCAGTCAAAAGCAAAGCATAAAAATGACAGAGGTGCTCTCTAATTGGTGCTTTTATAAGAAGAGGATGACTCAACAGAAACATAGATGGATAGGCCCTTCGTAGAGGGAAGCATTGATTTGCAGAGGTGCCGGAGCTCAAGCTTTGAAAACAGAGATAATAATTTTGGGTGGCATGATTTCATTGTCAACGCAATGACCAAGAGTTTTCACCATATTCCATGCTACACATGCTATAGGCGGTTCCCAAACAGAAAAGTAAAGTTTTGACTCCCCCACCACCGATCAATCACACTCCACGACTAGCTGAATACTCGGGTGCCGTCCATACCAACAACAATCCAGGGGGAGTTTTGTTTGTAATTATCTTTTCGATTTGAGCATGGAACTGGGCATTCCAATTACCGACCCCTTTCTCGTGAATGATAGTGAATAAACACATATCGAGGATAACACGCCTAGGATGGAAGATACTGATCGCCCCTTGTCACCACATGAGCGGTTTGGGCATGCAAAACAGATTATTTCTTGAAGGTTTAGAGAGTGACACATGCAAATTTACTTGGAATGGCAGGTAGATACCGCATATAGGTAGGTATGGTGGACTCGTATGGAACAACTTTGGGTTTATGGAAGTGGATGCACAAGCAGTATTCCCGCTTAGTACAAGTGAAGGCTAGCAAAAGACTGGGAAGCGACCAACTAGAGAGCAACAACAATCATCAAAATGCATTGAGATTAACCAACATTGAGTGCAAGCATGAGTAGGACATAAATCACCATGAACATGAATATCATAGAGGCTATGTTGATTTTGTTTCAACTACATGCATGAACATGCGCCAAGTCAAGCCACTTGAATCATTCTAATGAGGATACCATCCTATCATACTACATCATAATCATCTCAAGCTTCATGTTGGCATCCAAGACAAACCATTATAAGCTCCTAGCTAATTAAGCATGGCATCAGAAACTATGATCTCTAAGTTGTCATTGCAAACATGTTTCTCTCACAACAAAGCTGAATCAGGAACGATGAGCTAGTCATATTTACAAAAACAAAATAGATCGAGTTCATACCAGCTTTTCCAGGCTCAGTCACTTCATCATATATCGTCATTATTGCCTTTCACTTGCACGACCGAATGATGTGAACAATAATATGAGTGCTCGTGCATTGGACTAAGCTGGAATCTGCAAGCAAACACAAAGGAGAAGACAAAGTAATATGGCTCTTTGACAAATAAACAGATATGCATGCGAGAGCCACTAAACATTGTAACCATGGTCTTCTACCTTGACCCAAAGAAAAAGAAAACTATTTACACGGGAAAGCTCCCAACAAGGAAAAGAAGAACAAGAAATCTTTTTGGGTTTTCTCAAACTAGACAAACACACGAGAAGAAAACGAGAAAAAGAAATAAACTAGCATGGATGATACAGTGGCAAAGTGTGAACACCGACTAACAAAGTGAAAGCGTAAGCAAGAATATAAAGTTGGTGAGGAACACGTACACCCCTAAGCTTAGGCTTTTGGCCTAAGTTGGTCTACTCCCAAG
The DNA here is from genome assembly GCF_904849725.1 of Hordeum vulgare subsp. vulgare. Taxonomy (NCBI): domain Eukaryota; kingdom Viridiplantae; phylum Streptophyta; class Magnoliopsida; order Poales; family Poaceae; genus Hordeum; species Hordeum vulgare. The sequence goes on along the minus strand of NC_058523.1, from coordinate 428,209,653 downwards.
GAGGGAAATAACCAGCTCCGGGGTGCTCCAGAGTGTACTGAGGGTGCCACTGCTGTGTGAGCTCCTCTGGCTCCCACTGATAAACTAGCGTCTGGTACTCGACTGGTAGCTCGGGCACGAGCACATGTGGTTGGGCTATGCTCCAATATGCGTAGATGTCCGAGGGCATAATAATGTACCTTCCTGTATGAAGATTGAACAAAGAAGGAGCAGGCAAAATAATAGTCTCACGAGTACCCTGACTAAATACCAGGTTATAAATCATCCTTCTATTTATATCTCTATCAAGAAAGTCATGGAAAACCATGCTATCATAGTCTAGATATCTCTCAGGAAGAAGAATCTCTTCTTCCTCGTCCAGTCTAATAGGTATCTCAAAGTGTCTAGCAAGACGGGTAGCATAGATACCTCCATAGACAACGCCTTTAGAATGCTTCGTGTTCAACCGTTGAGCTACTATAGCGCCCAAGCTATAAGTTTTATCATTATAAAGGGCTTCGCGCAAAACTGCAAGATCTCGGGAGCTAAGGGCCCCAGCTTTCCCACGGCAAATCAAACATTTTCCCACGAATAATGAGAAGTACCGGAGCACGGGAAAATGTATGCTAGCAGCTCTAGCGCAAGACACTCCTCTCTCCTCTCCTACAACAATAGTATCTATGAAAGCCTCCAAGTCTCGTGGACGAGGTTCATGAATATCCCCAACATAAGGTAATTTGCAAACATTGCAAAAATCCTGAAGTGACATGCACTGGGGGATATCATATAACTTGAACTCAACCATAGGAGGACTCTTCCTTGGATAGAAGTTAAAGCTTTGCAAGAAAATACTAGTGAGGAGGAGGTATTGTGGACACTTATCTTCAACAAAGGTTGTAAGGCCTGCATTCTCCACCAAGTAGTAAAAGTGCTCATAAAGTCCGGCGGTGCGTAAGAACACATCGCTTGGCCACTCGCACGCTCGAACTTCTGCAACTTGGGGGACCAGATACTTGGGTTTCTTATTCTCACTTTCATCATCCTTGGGGTCACGGCTTGAAGAGCCTCTTAAGAACCTCCTCATCTTTTCCTTTTTCTATCTCTGAAAATTTCTCAAATTTTTAGTGACTCTAAGGAAAAGTGAACAAGGCTCAACGAAACTCATAGCAACTACTTTGACAAGAGCCTAGAGGCCATATCACGCATCAAAACTACTTGGGACCAACTAAAATTAGCATGCAAAGCTCAAGAAAAGGGTCACCAAGGCAGCAAAAATACGCGATGTATAAGGCACTAGAGCAAAAACTAATTGGACCAACGGAGGAGTCACTTACCAAGGAGCAATTTCCCCAAAACAGCTTGGTGAATGGTGCTTTGCACAAGGACATCGAAAATCACAGCAAGGAGAGCAAGACCACGGGTTTGAGCTGCGAAATATTTTTTTTCTGGAGGTAGGAGAAGAAGATGGGAGCTAGAATGAGTGGAGGGGGTACACGTGGGCCCCACAAGCCTCGTAGGCACGGCGAGGGGGGTTGCCCGGGCCTCCAGGGCTTGTGGCCCACTGGTGCAGCCCCGTGACTAGCTCTTCTTCTCAGAATTTTTAAAAAATTTCAGAAAAAATCATACTTGATTTTCACGGCATTCGGAGAACTTTTATTTTCGGGGTACTTTTCTACGGGACACCAAAAGTAGAAAACAGGGAAAACTAATCTAAATCTATCTTTTTTCTTCTAAGCAACCGAAAGTGAAAGCTTGGAACAGAGGTTTGTGACTCCTCGATTCATCCATCTCATGGTCATCGAAAGAAATCCGTCAATGAGGTTGATCAAGTCTCCTCGACAAACTTCTTTGAATCGCAAAAGAAGACGAAGAATTTTCGAATAGTCACTAGGTTACCTCACATCCCCAACAAGCAAATCATACTTCATCTTGACAGTAGGCATATGGCATTCAAAGCTCCCAATAAGAATCGATGAAGTTTTTTTCGATAGCATTGATGCAATGTACTCGATATTGATTCTTCGAAAAGTGCACCGTATGCTCATTACCATTGACATGGAAAGTGACATTGCCTTTGTTGCAATCAATAACAGCCCCTGCAGTGTTTAAAAAGGGTCTTCCAAGGATGCTGACATGGCATCATCCTCGGGAATATCTAGGATAACAAAGTCTGTTAAGATAGTAACATTAGCAACCACAATAGGCACATCCTCGCAAATGCCGATAGGGAAAGCAGTTGATTTGTCGGCCATTAGCAGGGAGATTTCAGTGGGTGTCAACTTATCCAGTTCAAGTCTACGATAAAGAGAGAGAGGCATAAAACTAACACCAGCTCCAAGGTCGCATAAAGCAGTTCTAACGTAGTTTCCTTTAATGGAGCAAGGTATAGTGGGCACTCCGGGATCACCTAGTTTCTTAGGAGTTCCACCCTTGAAGGTATAATTAGCGAGCATGGTGGAAATCTCAACCTTAGGTATCCTCCTCTTATCAGTAACAATATCTTTCATGTACTTAGCATACAGAGAGATTTTGAGCATATCTGTCAAACGCATTTGCAGAAAGACAGGTCTAATCATTTCAACGAATCGCTCAAAATCCTCATCATCCTTTTTCTTGGATGGTTTGGGAGGAAAGGGCATGTGTTTCTGAACCCATGGTTCCCTTTCTTTACCATGCTTCCTAGCAGCAAAGTCATTTTTATCGTATCTTCTAGTCTTAGGCTGGGGGTTATCAAGATCAACAGGTTCAATCTCCACATCCTTATCATTGCTAGGTTGAGCATCATCATGAACATCACTATTGATATTATCATTAGGCTCATGTTCGTCACTAGATTGTGTTTCGGCATGAGAGGCAGAGACATCGTTTGGACTCTCAGGTGTAACAGCATCAGGGTTGCTAGCGTGCAGGTTCCTATCATCTCTCTTCTTCTTTCTAGGATGACCAGGTGCATCAGTGCTAACTTCTTGAGAATCTTGTTCAATTCTCTTCGGATGACCCTCGGGATACAAAGGTTCCTGGGTCATTCTACCGCCTCTTGTGACGACTCTCACATAATTGTCATTCAACTCATTGAGCAAGTCATTCTGAGCCTTAAGTACTTGTTCTACTTGAGTGGTGACCATAGAGACATGTTTACTCAGGAGCTTAAGATCATTGACGTTTCTGTCCACACAAGCACTTAAATGACTAAGCATACGAGCATTCTGTTCCAATTTTCTGCTAACATAATCATTGAAACTTTGTTGTCTGGCAACAAAATTATCAAATTCATCCAAGCATAAGCTAGCAGGTTTATCAAAAGGAATATCACTCTCATCGAATCTACGAAGAGAATTTACCTCTACTACCTGTATCGGGTTATCAAGACCATGGATCTCTTCGATAGGTGGTAGATTTTTTACATCTTCCGATTTAATGCCTTTCTCTTTCATAGATTTCTTAGCTTCTTGCATATCTTCAGGACTACGAAATAGAATACCTCTTTTCTTCGGAGTTGGCTTAGGAGGTGGTTCGGGAATAGTCCAAGCATTCTCATTGCACAAGATATTATTCAATAGGATCTCAGCTTGTTCTACGGTTCGTTCCCTAAAAACATAACCACCACAACTATCTAGGTGGTCTCTAGAAGCATCCGTAAGTCCATTATAGAAGATATCAAGGATTTCATTCTTCTCAAGAGGGTGATCAGGCAAAGCATTCAGTAGCTGGACGAGCCTCCCCCAAGCTTGTGGGAGGCTCTCTTCTTCAACTTGCACAAAGTTGTATATTTCTTGCAAGGCAGCTCGCTTCTTATGGGTAGGGAAATATTTTTCAAGAAGTAGTAGATCATATCCTGGGGACTACGCACACAACCAGGAGCAAGAGAAGTTAACCAAGTCTTAGCATCATCCTTTAGCGAGAAAGGAAACAACTTAAGGATACAGTAGTGGTGGATCTTTTCCTCACTCGTGAATAGGGTGCCTATATAATGCAGTTTGGTAAGATGGGCTACAACCGTTTCAGACTCATAACCATGAAAAGGATCAGATTCGACCAGAGTGATTAACTCAGGGTCGACAGAGAACTCATAATCCTTATCGGTCACATAGATAGGCGAAGTAGTAAACTTCGGGTCGTATTTCATCCTAGCATTCAAAGATTTTTCTTTCCACTTGCGTAGTAATTTCTCAACATCATAGCTACCCTTACAAGCAAGAAATTCCTCAGCTATCTCTCCCTCCATAACATAACCCTCGGGCATATCAGGCAATTCATATCTAGGAGAGCTAGTTCTAACAGGCAAAATAGCAGGTTCTACTTCAATAATCTCAGCAGTTTCAGAAGTATCATCACATCTAGCAGCAACTCTAGCAATTTGTGCATCAAGGAATGCACCTAGTGGCAAAGCAGTATCAAGCATAGCATCATCACAAGCATCATGGATAGCAGAGGTAGCATCATCAAGCACAGGCGACACATCAAAATTTCTAGCACGAGGTGGTGTCGCAAACTTACTCATAACTGAAGGTGAATCAAGTGCAGAGCTAGATGGCAGTTCCTTACCTGTCCTCGTAGTTGAGGGCAAGACTTTAGTTCTTGGATCTTTCGGATTCCTCATAGTGATCAACAGACGTAAATCCCAAGTGACTGAGAGAATATAGCTATGTCTCCCCGGCAACGGCGCTAGAAAATAGCACGTTGACGGGAGAATATTCTTGACTTGGCTTCCCCGGCAACGGCGCCAGAAAATGGTCTTGATAACCCACAAGTATAGGGGATCGCAACAGTTTTCGAGGGTAGAGTATTCAACCCAAATTTATTAATTCAACACAAGGGGAAGCCAAAGAATATTCTCAAGTATTAGCAGTTGAGTCGTCAATTCAACCAGACCTGAAAGACTTAGTATTTGTAGAAAAGTATCAGTAGCACAGTGGTTTGATAGCAACAGTAGTAGCAGTAACCAGTAGCAGCAAAGTGACAGCAGTAGCAGTAGAGTAACAGTAGCAGCAGTAACAACAGAGTAACAGTAGCAGCAATAGCAAGAAAGTAACATAGCAAGGACCAGTAGTAAAAGACTCGTAGGCATTGGATCGGTGATGGATGATTATGCCGGCTGTTATTCATCATGCAACAGTTATAACACAGAGAGATATGTAACTAGCTCCAGTTCGTCAATGTAATGTAGGCATGTATTCCGTATGTAGTCGTATGTGCTTAGGGAAAAGAACTTGCATGACATCTATTGTCCATCCCTCCCGTGGAATCGGGGTCCTAATGGAAACTACGGGATATTAAGGTTCTCCTTTTAATAAAGAACCGGGCCAACGCATTAACACTTAGTGAATACATGAACTCCTCATACTATGGTCATCTCCGGGAGTGGTTCCGGCTATTGTCACTCCGGGGTTGCCGGGTCATAACACATAGTAGGTGACTACAACTTGCAAGATAGGATCAAGAACACACATATATTGGCGAGAACATAATAGGTTCAGATCTGAAATCATTGCACTTGGGCCCTAGTGACAAGCATTAAGCATGGCAAAGTAGTAGCAACATCAATCTCAGTACATAGTGGATACTAGGGATCAATCCCCGTCAAAACTAACTCGACTACATGATAGATCTCATCCAACCCATCACGGTCGAGCAAGCCTACGATGAGATTACTCACGAACGGTGAAGATCATCATAGAATTGGCTATGAAGGAAGGTTGGTGATGACGATGGCGACGATCTCCCCTCTCCGGAGCCTAGAACGGAATCCGGATCTGCCCTCCACAGGAAGAACAGGAGGTGGCGGCGCCTCCGTATTGTAAAACGCGATGAACTCTTCTCCTTAATTTTTTCCGGACGAAAGGGACTAAATAGAGCTATATTTGGAGGCGGTGGAGCAACATGGGCCCCACAAGCCTGCCAGGCGCGGCCAGGGGGGCCCGTGCCTGGTGGGCTTGTGGGCTCCACGCTCCACTTCCTGGGTTGATTCTTGCGCCGATATTTTTTATATATTCCACAAATAATCCCCGTAAATTTCCAGGTCATTCCGAGAACTTTTATTTGTGCGCAAAAACAACACCATGGCAATTCTTGTGAAAACAGCGTTAGTCTGGGTTAGTTCCATTCAAATCATGCAAATTAGAGTCCAAAACAAGGGCAAAAGAGTTTGGAAAAGTAGATACGACGGAGATGTATCAGGTGCCCATTTGTGTCTCGGGGGCTCATAGCCAGTGCCGTCGCTATGGATCCGCCCTGGAGCTTGGCGCATGACCTTGTAGCAGACATACCCGTCTGGTTCTGGTGTCGACGAACCTCGAAATCCGTTGAGCTTGCCCGCACGTGCGGGAGGAAGGGGCGAACAAGGGAGAAGAAAGGGGCAGTGTGGCTTTGCTTCGGGCGACGGCGGATAAGAAAGGGACAATGCAACTTTGCTTCGGAGGCAACACAGTTTTGATTTGGTTGTTGGTTCCGAGCGAGGTATGTCCAACATCAGAGAATTGTGTTCGATTTGGCTCAGTTGAGATTTGGTTGAACTTGGCGATTTAGGTGCATTTTGTAGATGGATTGGAGTTCGTCCTCATCGTCTTTGTCTAATGATTCAGACATAGGAGAGACGATGCTCAACGATGATGATGGGAACATACTGTTGTTACATCTCGTGGATGAATTTGAGAAGTGGTCGAGGGAAAAGCGTCGTGGGTCCACGGTGTGCCGGCTATGCATTCTTCGCAACCGAGCTCTCAGTGACAAGTTGCTCATGAAGGACTACTTTGTCGAGGTACCGACATATCCGGCTCACCTATTTCATAGGTGATACCGGATGCGTAGGTCTCTTTCCGTGCGCATCGTAGAAGCTTGAGCGGAATTGGTGCTTTTTCACTTGGCGTAGGAATGTCGCTTGTTTGATTAGCTTTAGTGCATATCAAAAAATATCAGTGGCGATGAGAGTGTTTGCGTATGGTGTTCTCGCCAACTACATGGATGAATATCTTCGCATTGGAAAAGATACCACCATCAAATGTGTATGTGTCTTTGCGATGACAATTATCTGATTTTTTTGGAGCAGAGTATCTTCAATCTCCAAACAAGGAAGAATCACATCGCGATGAACGGAGAAATAGGATGGCCAAGCGTGCTAGGTGGTATTGATTGCCTGCATTGGAGGTGGAAAAACTTCCCGGTGGCTTGGGCAGGGCAATACACCTACCACAAACGAAAACCCACCATTGTGCTTGTAGTCGTGGCTTCACATGTGTAATGCCCAAGATGCGATCATATCCTTATTTTTGGCATGAGGGCCTCGACAGGGATAGAAGCACATCTCATTGTTTCGCAAGAATGGATATCGTTACAAGTACAATTATAGAAGAAATGAGTATATGTAATTGGATTACACTCGCCACAAGCTACAACATGAACAACACAATACAACAATATATTCAATCACCATGTAGAAGAGCAGGGTCCAACTACGGATGAAATCAAATGATAAAAGAACGACGTCCATCCTTCCTATCCTAGGTTGTCAAACTGGAACCCATCCTATGATCGAAGAAGAAGAAGAAGAAACCTCAAATAGAACAATCATCGCGATCATGTCAAAGTATCGCTTTACCTATACCCGCAACTGTTGTTGTAGTTATCTGTGAGTCACGGGGACTCAACAATCTCATTTCCAAAGTATCAAAACTAGCAAAGCTTAATGGGTGTGGTATGGTTAAGTGGTGAGGCTGCAACAAGCAACTAAGAATTTATTTGAGTGGCTAACTTACGAGTACAAGAATAAGAGGGGGGTGATCTACGCATAAACGGACGTGAACTAATGATGATCAAATGAATGAACCTGAACACCTACTTATGAGTCAAACATAACCCCACTGTGTCCTCTTCCGGATTTAGAACTCACGAGAAGAGACAGTCACGGTTACGCACACACTTGGCATATTTTAATTAATTTTACTTCAAGTTTGCTATGATCAGGTGTTAAACAAAGCTTCCAAATTGCCACATAACCACGGTCATGACTTTCCGAAAGGTTTGACCCTGCATGAGTGCTCCAACTAATCCATCACAAACTAGCACAAGCTGCCCTGGAGAGAAAACCTCAACCTCGAGATAGCCCGAAGTATCATCCGAGTGCACAAGACCTTTGATAAGAGTAAAACAAATCCATCAAGACCACCCGGCAATCCAAATCCCAATAGGAGCCGCGGGTATCTCTTTCTTAGGGCACTACTAGATGAGCAATACACACGGTGGCATGATGGAAATCCTCCCGAGTTGACCCGAGGTGGCACCGCCAAGTGGCTCTATTTAGGACCAGCACTGGCCCTCCCTGTATTATGTTGAATTAATCTGCGGGTAGTGCTAACTCCCTATGTGTTACTAACAATGTACAATATTATTATGTTGAGAAAATATAGTACCAATGATTGGCCTTGCCGAAAGAGTTTTATCCCAAAACGAAAATCAAGGGGGTCCCCATAACAACCCCAAGCATGTTAGGAGTGCTCAATTATGAAACATAACACCAGTACACAAGTAACTAGGGCGGCAAACATGGAACAAAACACCGACCTATAAGGCCAAGGCTTCTGAAAGCACATATGATCCCTTGGTGATTTTGATAATTCATGACAACATACATTGTCTCTTGAACTAACACTTTTACCTAGATATTTCAGGAATAGTCCATGGAGAGCTTTGGCTAAAGGTTTATGTGGAGATGCCCCTTGATGCAAGAAAGAAATGATATTGGATCAAGCTTCAAGCTAGAAGACTCTTCATCTTATATTTGTGAGAAATCACTTTTGAGTCCTTAGGAAACCCAATACTATTAAAAGGGGGTAAGGTAGTAAAATGAACTGATTGGTCAAGTGCTCTAAGTTAGCCACCAAAATACTCAGTCATTTTTCCCACAATACCATTCTGTCAAATTCCACATACAGAAATTCAATGTCACCAACTTTCATACTTTGCACCCACCGCGTTTGACCTCAGACAGAAACCCTAGCCACTGCCACCAAATCGGTGCAACCGAATCCATATCAGTGCCGCCAAGTTTGGTGACCAACTATCGGGTGCCTCGATACACAAAACCGAAATTACCGACTTTGAGTATCGGTGCCACTGAGTTTGGCCATCGGACCGTTAGCCACATTTTTGGTGCCACCGAGTTTCATATATCGGTCTCACGGAGATTCAAAAGTTCACACCTTTGTGCTAATTGGTACCACCGAGTTTTCCACTTTGTGTGTAACGTTTGGATTTTGTCTGCTGCCTATATATACCCCTTCACCCACCTCTCATTCGTGGGAGAAGCACTCAGAACACACACTTCATATCCAGATCCATTTTCTGGGAGAGAACCACCTACTCATGTGTTGAGACCAAGATATTCCACTCAAATCATTTGAATCTTGATCTCTGGCCTCCCCAAACTACTTTCCACCAAATCAACCTCTCCTACCCATGCATATTCTGTGAGAGAGTGATTTTGTGTTGAGGAGACTATCTTTAGAAGCACAAGAGCAAGGAGTTCATTAATCTACCACATCTATTACCTTTTGGAGGGTGGTGCCTCCTAGATTGGTTAGGTGTCGCTTGGGAGCCTCCTACTTCATGTTGTGGAGTTGCACCAAGTTGTTTGTAAGGGCAAGGAGATCGCCTACTTCGTGAAGATCTACAGTGATTAAGGCTAGTCCTCCGTGGATGGAAGCCATGGTGGAATAGATAATGCAGTTTCTTTGTGGACCCTCCGTGGGTGGAGCCCTCCATGGACTCTCGCAGCCGTTACCCTCCGTGGATTGAAGTCTAAACTAACATGGACATACGATAGCGCCACTGATGACCCACAAGTGTAGGGGATTTATAGTTGTCCTTTCAATAACTAAGAGTGTCGAACCAAACGAGGAGCATAAGGAAATGACAAGCGGTTTTCAGTAAGGTATTGTCTGCAAGCACTAAAATTATCGGTAACAGATAGTTTTGTGATAAGGTAATTCGTAACGGGTAGCAAGTAAAAATTGTAACAATGGTGCAGCAAGGTGTCCCAATCCTTTTTGTAGCAAAGGAAAAGCCTGGACAAACTCTTATATAAAGAAAAGCGCTCCCGAGGACATATGGGAATTTATGTCAAGCTAGTTTTCACCTTGCTCATATGATTCGCGTTCGTTACTTCCATGATTTGATATGTGGGTTGACCGGTGCTTGGGTGTTGCCCTTACTTGGACAAAAATCCCACTTATGATTAACCTCTCTCACAAGCATCCGCAACTACGAAAGAAGAATTAAGATAAATCTAACCATAGCATGAAACATATGGATCCAAATCAGCCCCTTATGAAGCAACGCATAAACTAGGGTTTAAGCTTCTGTCACTCTAGCAACCCATCATCTACTTATTACTTCCCAATGCCTTACTCTAGGCCTAAATAATGCTGAAGTGTCATTTAGTCGACGTTCACATGAAACCACTAGAGGAGAGACAACATACATCTTATCAAAATATCGAACGAATATCAAATTCACATGATTACTTATAACAAGACTTATCCCATGATGGGGATATGTACCTACGGTAGGGTCATAGGCCTGACCTAAATGTCCTACCCAAGGGTATCTCATTATTAACTATAGGGTCACACAGAAGATTCCGACTGGATGATCATGGCACCTCAAAAGTCACTCGGTACATAAACACTCGGATGATATTCCCATCCACTCGACGACCTACTTGCACTCGGACAGTTCCAATCGACATAGAAGACCAGAAGTCACCTCCACGGAGGCCAACGGGCATACGCTCAGCTAATGGTCATGAATAGAATTAATTACATACATACGTCATCAGTAATGTATATCTTTAAACCACATTGATCGAGCCCTTAGATGCCGAGGCCTTGATGAGGTGTAGCGCACTCTATATAAGCCACCCCTCCCCTCTGGAACAAGGGTTCACACCCCCTGTAATACACATTCCATACTGCAAGAGCTCTCGAGCACTGATACGTAGGGATGTTACCTCTAAGAGAGGGGCCTGAACTCATACATCATGTGTACAAGCTTGCCGTAGCTAGGACTCTGCCCTCTCCTTTCGTACCCTACACCTCTACTGTCAGGTTCATTCCCACGACATCCCATGTCCTCGGGAACAAACATAACTACTCACCAAGCATATTCATGTTCATAATTACAGGAGTGTTAATAATCATTAAGGATCTGAACATATAATCTTCCACCAGGTAAACCAACTAGCATGAACTACAAGGAGTAATTAACACTGCTAGCAATCCACATGTACCAATTTGAGGTTCTGCGACAAAGATTAGATACAAGAGATGAACTAGGGTTTGGAGAGGAGATGGTACTAATGAAGATGATGATGGATATTGACCCCCTCTCGATGAGAGGATCATTGGTGATGACGGTGGCTTCGTTTTCCCCCTCCGGGAGGGAAGCTTCCCCAGCGAAATAGCTCCGCCGGAGCTCTAGATTGGTTCGGTCGAAGTTTTTCCTCGAGACGGCGATGCTACGTCCCGAAAGCTGTGATATGATTTTTTCCAGGTAAAAACCCTTCATATAGCAGAAGATGGGCACCCGAGGCCTGCGAGGGGGCCCACAAGCCTGTAGGGCGCACTAGAGGGATAGGCCGCGCTCCCTTGCTTGTGACTTCCTGGTGGGTCCCCTCTGGTATTTCCTTCGCCCAATTTTTTTTAAATATTCCAAAACAATTCTCCGTAACTTTTCAGGACTTTTGGAGCTATGCATAATAGGTCTATCAGATTTGCTCCTTTTCCAGTCCAGAATTCTAGTTGTCGGCATTCTCCCTCTTCATGTAAACCTTGTAAAATAAGAGAGAAAAGGCATAAGTATTGTATCATAATGTGTATTAGCAGCCCATGATGCAATATATATTGATATAAAAGAATGATGCAAAGTGGACGTATCAACTCTTCCAAGTTTAGACCTTGCTTGTCCTCAAGCGAAAACCAAGATCGATAAATATGTGCACATGTTTAGAGATAGAGGTGTCGATAAAATAAAATACAGACATGAAGGCATCATGGTTTTCTTTAGAATAGCAACACATATTGACATAGAATATCTTATGCTAGAGTAACAATTCATTCACCAGGCAAAATATGAATCAAGAACTCTATTGAGAACTAACAAACTATGATTTCAGTCATTGAAGCAATTCCAATTTATCGCAATGTAGGAAAGAGTCAATATAAGAGCTTGTAAGGAAAATGCACATACTCAATCATCTTACGGTATTTCATAATTGCTAACACTCACGCGGTACCTATGAGGTCAAAGCTTCAACCAGACACAGATAAAGATAGGGGCTTATAGTTTTGCCTCCGAACTATTTACCTCAAGAGTAATGTCAACAATAATAACTCATGATCACCCACATCCGAGTGGACACATTTTTCTAGATCATTCCCCAACACATGAAGCTTGCCAAAAGATAAAGGAGAAATAAAGGAAATGGTGAAGATCACCACGACTCTTACATAAAGGTAAGTACTAGAAAGTAAAGGTAACAGATAGGCCCTTCGCAGAGGAAAGCAGAGGTTGTCATGCACTTTTATAGTTGGATGCACAATCCCTTAATGCAAAAGAATGTCACTTTATATTGGCCCTTGTGATAAGGAACTTTATTATTCAGTCTATCGCTTTTGTTTCTTCTATATCACAAGTTCGTATAAAGTTTATTTTCCCTGTACTAATAAACCACACATATTTAAAGAGCAATTTTTATTGCTTGCACCGATGACAACTTACTTGAAGGATCTTATTCAATCCATAGATAGATATGGTAGACTCTCAAGGCAAAACTGGCTTAAAGATTTTTGGATGCACAAGTAGTATCTCTACTTGGTGCAGGAGTTTCTGGCTAATATGAGGTGGAAGCAAGCGACACATGTTGAAGGATCTACGACCATATAACTTCTATTAGTAAATAAGCAAACATACCTCATTATCTTGTCTTCCTTGTCCAACATCAACCTTTTTTGCATATGATATTTTAATGAGTGCTCACAATCACAAAAGATGTCTAAGATAATGTATTTATATGTGAACCTCTTTTCTTTATTACTTCCTCTTAATTGCAACAATGACTAATAGCTTTGTTTGTCAACTCACAACAAATTTCAATCGACATACTTTTTATATGTGAAGTCATCACTCCCCATAAGATCATTATGTATGTTTTTTTTTTGCTTTTATTCTATACTCCTTTCTTTTCTTTTTCTCAAGATCATAGCAAGCAAGCAAAGCCCTCGACTCAAAACTACTCTTTATTATACAACTCTCAGACTTTCTTACATATGGGGAACAAAAATAAAACTCAAAACTAGATCACACTAAATTTTATTCTACTAGATCAAGAAGAAAGCAAAAAAGTAAAAAGGTGTGACAGTGCTACGATAACGGGGCATCTCCCTCAAGCTTGGTACAAGCCTAGGGGACTGCCCATACCCATGTGTTTAGTTGTCTTTCTTCTGAGGTAGCGGTGTTGGAGTTGTTGGTGAGGTTGAAAGCTTATCAAGTTTCCACTTAAGCATGAAATTGTGTCCCCTCGGATCATCTACTTCCTGCTCGAGCCTCAATATCTTTTGACATAATTTACCCTTTCTCTCCTGCAGAAAACGAGAAGGGATAAATAGCACCTTGGGTTTTGTCCTTGTATTTGGGAGGCTTGACTTCTTGAACTCCACATGCATATCTTCGGGTTGACGCAAGGGAATCTCCTCTTCGTTTGAGATTTCTTCCGCAGACTTACATATCTCCCGTTCCTCCTCCGAGGACAATCCATAGGGATCTACATCCCCGTAGATCTTGGGATTGGCAAGATAGTGTGATACATAGCTCTCCCCATCAGAATCTTGGGACGACATCTTACTCTAAATCTGCTGCAGAAACACCTCAACACGAGAACATGATATATTGTCATGATACGAAGGTCAAAACCTTCGGGAGATTATATAATGATTTTTTTCCGACCTGAAGGAGTATTCCACAAGAAAACGGAGTCCGGAGGGTGCGCAAGGTGGCCACTGGCCTGCTGGGCACGGCTAGGGGGGTAGGCCGCGCCCCCGTGGCTTGTCGCCTCCTCGTGCATGCTTCGGACCGCTTTAAATTTTCCTAATGTTTTAAATATTCCAAAACTAGTTAAAATTGCCATTGAAAACGTCTTGGAGTCAGTTTGCTTACCGTAGCACATACCTATTCCTTTTCGGGGTCCGAGACGTTATGATAGGTCTCCCTAATGTACTCTTTCGGGGTTATGGTATTGATAATATTAGTTTCAATATTTATGGGAGTACCTGAGATATAATGTTTGATTCTTTTCCCATTTACCACCTTCGGCGTTGTTGATCTTGATGGCACCGGAACAATATACTTCCTCGATAATGTATGGACCTTCCCATTTAGAGAGAATTTTTCCTGCAAAAAATCTTAAACAAGAGTTGTATAGAAAGACATGATCACCTATATTGAATTCAGGCTTTTGTATCTGTAACGCCCAAGATGCGGTCCTATCCTTATTTTGGCGCGAGGGCCTTGATAGGGATAGAAATGCATCTCGTCATTTCGCAAGAATGGATATCGTTACAAGTACATGTACTGAAAAGATGAGTATAAGGAGTTGGCTTACACTCGCCACAAGCTACATGAGAGTCACAATGGTACAATACATACAATCATCATGAAGAAGAGCAGGGTCCGTCTATGGACGAAATCAAACAATAAAATAACGATGTCCATTCTTGTTATCCCACGCTGCCGGCCTGGAACCCATCCTAGATCGATGAACAAGAAGAAGAAACTCCAAATAGCACAATCAGCGTGCTCACGTCAAAGGAACCCTTTACCTGTACCTGCAACTGGTGTTGTGGTAATCTCTGAGCCACTGCGACTCAACAATCTCATTTCCAAAGGTATCAAGACTAGCAAAGCTTAATGGGTGAGGTATGGTTAAGTGGTGAGACTGCAGCACGCGACTAAGCATTTATTTGAGGTGGCTAACTTACGATTACAAGAATAAAGAGGCGGATGGTCTACGCATAGCGGACATGATCTACTGATGATCAAATGAATGATCCTGAACACCTACTTACGTCAGACATAATCCTATCGTGTCCTCGATCGGAGAAGGAACTCACGAAAGAGATAGTCACAGTTACGCACTTAGTTGGCATATTTTAAGTAAGCTTAGTTCAAGTTATCTAGAGCCAGATGTTAAACAAAGTTTCCACGTTGCCACATAACTGCGGGCATGGCTTTCCGAAAGATTTAACCCTGCAGGGGTGCTCCAACTAGTCCATCAGAAACTACCACACGCTGTGACGGAATGACCTCGATCAGGGAAACCCATGATCTCCTCAGGTTCCTATTGGAAACCCTCAACCTTGAGATTACCCAAAGCATCCTCGGAATCCCTCCCACAAGACGCTCAAGAAAGGTAAAACAAGTCCACGAAGGCCGCCCGACATGCCGACATCCCGATAAGAGCCGTGTATCTCGTTTTCAGGGCACAATCGGATGAGCGCAGCGTACAATGGCCTCATAGAAATCACCCGAGTTGCCCCGGGTTGGCCCCGCACAAGACTTTGTTTTGGACCAGCACCATCAACATTGGCCCTCCCTGTATTATGTTGAATTACTCCTCGGGTTCATGACGCCCTATGTTTTCGAGTATTAACATAATTTAATATGTTGGGCAAATATAGTACCAATGTTGGCCTTGCCAGACGAGTTTTATCCCAAAACGAGAATCTAGGGGGTCCCCATAACAACCCCAAGCATGTTAGGAGCGCTCATTTATGGAACATAACACCGGTAGCCGAAAGTAAGGTGGCAAAGGTGGAACAGAACAGCAGGCTTGAAAGGCCAAGCCTTCCACCTTTTACCAAATATATAGGTGCACTAAATTAATTAACAATTAATAGGGTGATATGACAAGGAACCCATGGTATCACATGGAAGCAACTGCACCTGCAACTAGCAACACTAACATATGGTTAAGCAAGCGGTAACATAGCCAATCAGTGGTTTGCTAGGTTGTAGAACACTTGAAGGTTTCATGGCAATGTTGGGAGGCTCATATTTAACAGGTGGTAGGCAACGAGACATAACGATAGAAACAAAACAACTAGCGTGTCGATGATAGTAATGATATCTGAGGAAATGATCATCTTGCTTGAGATCCCGCTTGGAAGAAGAATAACTCCGTGAAGTAGACGAACCGACATAGTCGAACGGATCCTCACACTCCGAAGCAGATCGGAAATCTATCGAGACGAAGCAAAATGGAACAAGAATCAACACATGATATCCACCACAGCACATGCACGACATGATGCACTCCCTAATATAATGCATGTCGAGTTTAAATATGCAAGGCACGGCATGCAATTCACAAAAGTCAAACGCTACACATTAAGTGAAGCTCAATATGCAACGAGTTGCATCTTGACGAAACTCCATGTTTAATTATTTAGTGCATTCCTGTTTATTTCCATGGCAATATTAAAATGTTGTTAACATGGCAAGGGGTGACGCACAAATTAATGTACGTATCTAGGCAATTTAAATGGGGTCGGAAATGACATATAGCATCTCCGAAATGACCCCACGCGTTAACCTCTAAATCTATCTAGATTTGTCCTAATCACATTTTATGTTTGTTGAACGGCAAATCAAAGTGGTTCACGTGATCCTACTTGTCGTTCTAGTCCATTTACATATATGGCTCATCTCCAACGGAGCAACGGTTAATTAACTACGACCTAAACCGTTTTTAACACAAGACACGTAAATCGATGCAAATAGCATGCTAAACAACATTAAATATGCATGAGAGTTGGAAACGTTATTCTATGCAAAATTCTAGCCAAGTTACATATATGAAGTTTTTTAATCCGATGCATGATTGATTTTATATGGGTTTTCAAAAAAAACTAAAAGAATCTGCCCAAAGCAAAAAAAAAGAAGGGCACTATGGATTTGATCCCACGACCTCATGGATTGCGCGCGAAATAATTGGGCCTCTACACTAAATGAAACGACATCGGGAGCTCATCCTCGAGAGAGAAATTGCAGAAAATAAGATGTGCAGTCATGGGGTTTCGAACCCAAGATCTCCTGGCTGCAAACCAACGAGCTAACCAGCTAGGCTATGAAGTAACTATGCAAAAATAGGGGTGTTGCGCTAGAAGAACCATACCGTGTCTAGAGTATGACAAAACTGAAAACGAAACAACTCTCTACATGTGGCTGGGACGAAGCATGAGCGGAATTGGCTTGGGGATGAGGTCCTACGGCGCGGGAATGACGGGGTTCAATAGATCCGGGGATGGGGGTTCCATGCCCAGCGACGAAGGCCTTCTAGGTGGTGCGAATGGCGAGCTCCATGGGCGGCGGCGGAGGTTTCCGTTCTACTCCTAACAGAAAAGAAACAAGCAAGAGGGAGAGGGACTAGAGGAGGAAGGAGAGCGAAGGAGGGGTCGCGAGGGAGGAGCACGCGGGGGAACTCAGTCTCACCGGCGTGGTTGGGCATGAGGCGGAGCAGACGGGAGGCTGTCGGAGTTGACGTCCCTGACGGTTATTGTTGCCTGAAGCAAACAAGACAGAGAGGCTTCAAAGAAAAATAAAAGAGAGGGGTAGGGAAGAAGAAAGATAGAGAGAAGGCAGGACACGACGTGCTCCTGCTGGACCGACGAGGCTCGACAGCAGTGCTCGCCAGCGACGGTCCGACGCTTGCACTGGCATCCACGGTGGCTAGGTCCAGCAGCTAGGGGAGGGAGTCAGGGAGGAGGAGCTCGGGGACGAGCTTGTGGTCATGCGCGGGAGGCTGGCGCTGGGCTGGTGCAAGTGGATCGGGAGGGGCTTGATGGTTGGGGGATTGGATCCGGAGGGGATCCCGATGAAGACAGTGGGTGCGGACAACGGGTGGATGGGACATCCAGCCTAGGATCTAGGGTTGGACAGAATAGATGACCTGTTTATAGCAATTTAGAGATGATCTAGAGCCTCCAAATAGATCGGACGATCGGGAGTCCTTTTGAGAAATTGATGACGTTTTGGGTAATTACGGGGTTGATCCGGACCCAACGGTCACGACCTACATCTCGGGTTCCGGTAGGTTTCGGGCTAGGTTGCGTGTAGGGTCGGTGCACTATGCAGAGGGGCTAGGCGGAGATGAGAGGAAAAACGGGCAGCCCGGCATTTGGTTTACAAATGAAAAACATCCGACAATATGACTTGCTATAGTGTTGCTATAGGTTTAACGGTTGGGTATCAAACGAACTCCGATCATGATGAAATTTGACAGGCGGCCTACCTACACTATAATAAAACCACACGCCAAGTTTCGACTCAATCTGAGAACATTTTTTGGACACCTTTAAAAATAATATTTTTATCAATGTCGCGGGCGCGTGCGTGTGTGGTCGGCTCGAAATGGTCAACGGCAAAAACGGAGAGAACCCGCGACTAATAATGGATGCAAGTTTTGAAAACTGACGGCAATGGAGTGCCGATGCAATGCGGATGATGCGCATGATGCGATGAGAATGCAACAAACAAATATTAACCCGGCGACAACGGAATAAAAGGGGAATCTTCTGGTGCATCGGTCTCGGGATGTCACAACTCTCCTACACTAACAAGAGATCTCGCCCCGAGATCTAAGAATGAAGGGGGAGAGGATGATAAAGCAAGAGGTAAAACTTAGTCACTTCTTTGACAAGTGAGTGAAACCAACGATCCTTGAAGGTTGGAGAGAGGAGAAGAATGATATGAGAAAATAAGCACGAATTCACACAAAATTTCGGCAGCACTCCGGTAGAAAAAGGGGACAAAATTCGATACAATGAAAAGATCTTGAGAGAAGATTCACAACAAACTAACTAAATTGAACAAGCAAGGATAGAACATGATCTTGATAGAACGAGATGACAGATTGAAGAGAGCAACATCACCACAACTCCGAGACAAGAGAATAGAAACTAGATCTTAAGAAGAATAGACTGAAGAAGAGAATAACAACTACTATCACAATTGAATTGAAATAGCCTCCGGACAGAAGAATTGAACATAGTTGTTGGAAAAAATAACAACGAAAAGAACAAGCTTGTTGTGGACTTATGAAAACCATCTCAACAATGAGGTGACAACCAACCACAATTGGAAAACTATTGATTCATTGGGAGCAACAAGATAAGCAGAACTTGTTTCACCAAGAGGATACATTGAGAAGTTGGATTAATGGTAACACCATAGTAGCAACAGTCCTTAGACAAAGCTTTAGGTGAAGTCTAAATCCAGATAACTCCATGAAGAAACCATGGGTTGAAAATATCTCATGATCAACGAATTGGTGGATTTACGTATTTCATTCTTGAAACAACTTCTCTTCGAGACTCCTCCACTACAGAATGCTATAACACCACCTCAAAAGCAAAAGGAGGAAGAAATGCACTTTGAAATACAGAGAAAGAATACTTGAGGTACCACCACAAGAATCTTGAAGAACACCTTGAGAATGAAGAGATAATGATCTGCCTAACAGAAAACTTGAATAGGCACTGGAATATTTGAGAGACGAGCGAAGAGACAACAATTGAGAAGAATTTGAGAATGAAGGCTGAAAGATGAGAGCGAAGAAATCTTCTGAAATGATGGCCTTCTGGGGA
The DNA here is from genome assembly GCF_904849725.1 of Hordeum vulgare subsp. vulgare. Lineage (NCBI taxonomy): Eukaryota > Viridiplantae > Streptophyta > Magnoliopsida > Poales > Poaceae > Hordeum > Hordeum vulgare. The sequence goes on along the minus strand of NC_058523.1, from coordinate 428,189,983 downwards.
TCGAGAAATAAACACAACATTGAAATGCGCCGGATAGCAAGAAAGGGATAACTCATGATTGGAAACAATTGGAAAGAATAGCACCAAGCTGAAATGACAATCTTCACAAAAATGGAGCAAGATTGAAGAGAAACACTCCTGTAGTGTTCCAAGCTGAGAATGATGAGGAGAACACTACCAAGAATAACTGAGACACTCAGGAATAAATGAAGAATGAAAAGTTGAGACAAAGATGATAATTAATTTTGAAGCAATCTTGGAGAAGGAATATGACTGATGAAAATCATACTTACGTAATAATTGAAAAGAATTAGAGATCTCAAAGAAAAGATTAGAAGAGCCCGATAAGATCCTGGGAAAGAACTTGTGGGTTATGGGCCCACTCAAAAGAAACACTGTTGAAAAGATTGCTTAGAAAGAGAGATACTGCATCGGTGTAAAGAAAACTTGATGAGGTGAGACCCTCAAAATAATTGAAAGGATTGAAAACAAGAAGCTTTGAGATATCTTCAATACTCCGGATAGAAAGAGGGGAATGAATAGACAAAAAAACTTGATATGAATTACAAACATGGGAAAGGATTTAAAGGATGAAAAGGACATGATGAACACGGATAGCTTGAACTGAATGCACCGGAAAAGAGAAAAAGAATGAAAAATGATGAGCTAGGAACTATTGAGAATCTTCACAAGGACTCACTGGATAAGAGAGAAAAGAAAAGATAGCGGAAGCAACAATGAAATGAAATGCACTTGGATGAAATGCAATCATTGAAGAAAAGGGAGGGAGGGCGGGGGGAAACAAAGACAACTTGGGACAGATGAGATGAACTCCGGAAAGAAATGAGAGATTGATCTTGCAAAATTGGAGAGGATAGAATTACTTGAAGAGAAGCACACCGGTTGAAAAGAATTGACATGACAACTACGGTTGACAAGAATTGATAAGACAGTTTGATTGAGCAAAAGAATCTGCATTCCCATAAAAATATGAGAACACTTCTTGGAAAGATATGAATTCACCACTTGACATCGAAACAACTCGAATTACCATACTCCAACAAAACAAAAGGTCAGGCTTACAACACAAGCCAGAACAAATTCATGGCAGAGATTTTGCTCGATATTTTTGTGAATAGGATCGCACGAGCTCTATCCTACAGTAGCCATCATGTACAAGGCAGTGCACACGACATACGAAGCATCCCCGAGTTGTAGCAAGATACAAGGACTCTTTAAGACACAACAAGAACCGTTGTAAGATGATCATGAACAAACGAATCCACTAGATGTCGAACGCCAACCTCACATCATGCATCTGTTGGAAGATTGTCCTATAAGTAACTACTTGAATTCCCACCTAAGAACTCCCAAAATTTCTGGTCATGCAATCGGGTCCACGGATACAAGGACTAACATATCACTCAATTCTTGTACTAACCCGTCCAGTGTATCACATCCGTCAACACATAACTAGAGATCTCAAAAACTCATCTATCTCAGACACTTCAAAACACAAGATACTAAGTATGGTGATACGTCCCAAACGTATCTACAATTTCTGCTTGTTCCATGATCTTTTGGGTGAAATTGTTATATGTTTTGCTACACTTTTATATCGTTTTACACATATTTGGACTAACCTACTAACTCAGTGCACCCAGTGCCAATTTCTATGTGCTGATGTCTATTTGGCACGGGCTTTTACCCAATTTTCTGAAGCCCGAAAAATTCCTGAAAAAATATATAAAAAATCAGCGAAACAAAAGCTTCCGGATCACCGAAGATGGGTTAGAGGGGGCGAGGGGCCTCCCAGGCGGCCTGCTGGCGCGGCCAGGCCCTAGGATGCGCCAGGAGGTCGCCTAGGTGGGTCCCACCTCCTCCGGTGCCCTCCTTTAGCCTATATTTAGAGTCCCGAGAGGAAACCCTTGCAGAATTTCTGGAATCGTGAATTTCTCCATCGTTCCACCGCCGCAGCGCTTCCGAGATCGGGAGCGTCAAGCGACCTCTTCCCGGCACCCTGCCGGAGGGAGGATTGACCTCCGGGAGCTTCTCCACAACCATGGACGCTTATCGAACATGCCGTGAGTAGTCCTCCTTGGACCATGAGTCCATGACAAGTAGCTATGTGATGTCTTCTCTCCAATCTCGTGCTTCAATGGATAGTCCTTGTGAGCTACTCTACACGATCAAGGCATCTATGTAATTCTCTTGCTATTGCTATGCTCGGTTTATTGGGATCCGATGGATAATGAGATTATGTTCACATTATTATGAGTTATATATTTGATTATCCTTTTATATTATGTTCCTTACTGATTCATGCATGTTCTTCGTTGCTATTTATTGCTTTGACAAAGTAGTAGATTGTAACTCCACGAGGGAGTGTTATGCATGATTGTGGGTTCATGCCCCTCGATGTCTAGATTGAGTGACAGAAACATGAGACTAGGGGATGTGCTTGTTGCCACCAAGGAGAAAACAACGGTTGCTTGTGACCACGGTTGCAAGGATTGTTTACCTTACGCATAGTTCGTTAATGCAATTGTCCATTGCTTTGAGTTTACACTTTGGGTGGGGCTCGCAACTTAATACCGGCAAGATGTTCTCGATAGATATCTCAAGGTGGATGATTAGTAAGTTGATGCTGATGAATAAACGGTCTACTTGTCTTGGCGTACTGCTCATTACTATTGAACCTCTAACTATCAAGGGGCATAATTAGCATTGCGGTGCGATCATAATTCTATCAATTGCCCAACTGTGATTTGTTTACCCAAGCATAGTTTTTTATCGTCTTTTGGGAGAGACATCACTAGTGAACATCATGTGACTCGGTCAATTTCACCATCATTGTTTACACCTCAATCATTACCGCTTTCATTTACTTTTCCGTTGCAATCACTATTACTTTCCCGCTTGTGTTTTGATCCTTTGCAAACTACAAGGCCGGAGAGATTGACAACCTCTCTGTACTCATTGGGCGCAAAGTTATTTGTTATGTGTGCAGATCCACGTCTTCTGCTAGCGCCAGGGTGGAAGACACCTACTTGTTGATCCTAGGAGTCCTCTTGGTTCGATAAACCTTAAAGTCTCCGTGTAAGGGAAATCTGCTGCTGACTACATCTCCACCATCCACTTGGGGTAACCAACGAGGGGCGGGAAGTATATCCATCAAATCGTCATCATATGATAGTACCCCCGAACTCTCTTCACCAGTAGTGGGGATGCCGGGGTTATCTCGCCACTACTAGTATTGAAGCAATTTCGAACATCCTCCGTCCTCAGATACTAAGAAATCTGAATAATAGCGGTGTGCTCAAGAATCCCCTGGAGCTCAACTCCCGGAAAAAAATCAGCACAACACGAGGCACCAAGACAGAACTCCGTCACATCGACATCATATAGATTCCAAAAATATCCGCGTGATCCTAAATTTTTTTGAGTGAGAAGAGGAGTAGAATTAAAATTATTACGTCAAGATTCCTCACCACAGCATAGAATAGGAGAAAAAAGGAATCCTACTCTCTGATATATAACTAGACTCAAAGCAGTTTTTCACTAGACTCGACTCGGCCAAGTTCGATCAATCAAGGGGGCTCCTAGGTAGGTACTGCTCTGATACCAACTTGTAACGCCCAAGATGCGGTCCTATCCTTATTTTGGCGCGAGGGCCTCGACAGGGATAGAAACACATCTCGTTGTTTCACAAGAATGGATATCGTTACAAGTACATGTACTGAAAAGATGAGTATAAGGAGTTGGCTTACACTCGCCACAACCTACATCAGAGTCACAATAGTACAATACATACAATCATCATGAAGAAGCGCAGGGCCCGTCAACGGACAAAAACAAACGATAAAATAATGACGTCCATTCTTGCTATCCCAGGCTGCCGGCCTGGAACCCATCCTAGATCGATGATGATGAAGAAGAAGAAACTCCAAATAACACAATCAGCGCACTCACGTCAAAGGAACCCTTTACCTATACCTGCAACTGTTGTTGTGGTAATCTGTGAGCCACAGGGACGCAACAATCTCATTTCCAAAGGTATCAAGACTAGCAAAGCTTAACGGGTGAGGTATGGTTAAGTGGTGAGGCTGCAGCAGGCGACTAAGAATTTATTTGGGGTGGCTAACTTACGATTACAAGAATAAAGAGGGGGATGACCTACGCATAGCGGACATGAGCCACTGATGATCAAATGAATGACCCTGAACACCTACTTACGTCAGACATAACCCCACCTGTCCTCGATCGAAGAAGGAGCTCACGGAAGAGACGGTCACGGTTACGCACTCAGTTGGCATATTTTAATTAAGCTTACTTCAAGTTATCTAGAACCAGATGTTATACAAACTTTCACGTTGCCACATAACCGCGGGCACGGTTTTCCGAAAGATTTAACCGTGCAGGGGTGCTCCAACTAGTCCATCAGAAACTACCACACGCTGTGATGGAATGACCTCGGTCAGGGAAACCCATGATCAACTCAGGTTCCCGTTGGAAAATCTCAACCTTGAGATAACCCAAAGCATCCTCGGAATCCCTCACACAAGACGCTCAAGAAAGGTAAATTCAAGTCCAGCAAGGCGGCCCGACGTGCGGACATCCCGATAAGAGCCGCATATCTCGTTCTCAGGGCACAATCGGATGATCGCACCATACAGTGGTCTAATAGGAATCAACCGAGTTGCCTCGGGTTGGCCCCGCACATGACTCTGTTTTGGACCAGCACCATCAACACTGGCCCTCCTTGTATTATGTTGAATTACTCCTCGGGTTCATGATGCCCTATGTTTTCTAGTATTAACAAAATTATTATGTTGGGCAAATATAGTACCAATGTTGGGCCTTGCCAGATGAGTTTTATCCCAAAACGAGAATCTAGGGGGTCCCCATAACAACCCCAAGCATGTTAGGAGTGCTCATTTATGGAACATAACACCGGTAGCCGAAACTAAGGCGACAAAGGTGGAACCAAACACCAGGCTAGAAAGGCCAAGATTTCCACCTTTTACCAAGTACATAGGTGCATTAAATTAATTAACAATTAATAGGGTGATATGACAAGGAACCCATGTTATCACATGGAAGCAATTGCACCTACAACTAGCAACACTAACATATGGTTAAGCAAGTGGTAACATAGCCAATCAGTGGTTTGCTAGGTTGTAGAACAGTTGAAGGTTTTCAAGGCATTGTTGGGAGGCTGATATTTAACATGTGGTAGGCAACGAGACATAACGATAGAAAAGAAACAACTAGCATGGTGATGATAGTAATGATATCTGGGGAAAAGATCATCTTGCCTGAGATCCCACTTGGAAGAAGAATGACTCCGTGAAGCAGACGAACCGACGTAGTCAAACGGATCCTCACACTCCGTAGCGGATCGGAACTATATCGAGACGAAGCAAAACAGAACAAGAATCAACACACGATATCTACCACGACACATGCACAACATGATGCACTCCCTAATATGATGCATGTCGAGTTTAAATATGCAATGCAGGGCATGCAATTCACAACGGTCAAACGATACACATTAAGTGAAGCTCGATATGCAACGAGTTGCATATTGATGGAACTCCACGTTTAATTATTTTGTGCACTCCTGTTTATTTCCACGACAATATTAAAATGTTGTTAACATGCCAAAGGGTGACGCACAAATTAATCTACCTATCTATGCATTTTAAATGGGGCCGCAAATGACATATAGCTTCTCCGAAATGACCCCACGCGTTAAATCTAAATATGTCTATTTTTATCCTAGTCACATTTTATGGTTGTTAAACGGCAAAACAAAGTGGTTCACGTGATTATACTCGTCGTTCTAGCCCATTTACATATATGACTCATCTCCAACGGAGCTACGGTTAATTAACAACAACCTAAACCATTTTTATCACGATGACACGCAAACCAATGCAAACAACTTTAAATATGCATGAGAGATGGAAATGTTATTCTATGTGAAATTCTAGCCAAGTTACATTTATGAAGTTTTTTAATCCAATACATGGTTGATTTTATATGGGTTTTCAAAAAAAAACTAAAACAATCTCCACAAAGCAAAAAGAAGAAGGGTGCTAGGGATTTGATCCCACGACCTCATGGATATGAAGGCGTGACGTTAACCAGCGGGGCTGGCTACTTTAAAGCAAAATAATTGGGCCTCTACACTAAATAAAACGACATTGGGAGCTCATCCTCGAGAGAGAAATTGCAGAAAATAAAATGTGCAGCCGTGGGGTTTCAAACCCAAGATCTCCTGGCTGCAGACCAACAAGCTAACCAGCTAGGCTATGAAGTAACTATGCAAAAATAGGGGTATTGCGCTAGTAGAACCATACCGTGTCCAGAGTGTGACAAAACTGAAAACGAAATAGCTCTATACCTGTGGCTTGGACGAAGCATGAGCGGGATTGGCTTGGGGATGAGGTCCTACGACGCGGGAATGACAGGGTTCAATAGATCCGGGGATGGGGGTTCCATTCCGAGCGACGAGGGACTTCTAGGTGGCGCGTACGGCGAGCTCCATTGGCGGCGGCGGAGGGTTTCTGTTCTGCTTTTGACAGAAAAGAAACAAGCAAGAGGGAGAGGGACTAGAGGAGGAAGGAGAGGGAAGGAGGGGTCGCGAGAGAGGAGCACGCAGGGGAACTCGGTCTCACCGGCGTGGTTCAGCTTGAGGCAGAGCATACGGGAGGCTGCCGGAGTTGACGTCCCTGACGCTTGCCGTTGCTTGAAGCAAACAAGACACAGAGGCTTCAGAGAAAAAGAAAAGAGAGGGTAGGGAAGAAGAAAGATAGAGAGAAGGCAGGGCACGACGTGCTCCTGCTGGACTGACGAGGCTCGGCAGCAGTGCTCGCCGGCAACGGTCCGGCGCTCGCACGTGCGTCCATGGCTTGCTTGGATGAGCTTGTGCTCATGCGCAGGAGGCCGGCCCTGGGCTGCTGCAACAGGATTGGGAGGGGCTCGATGGTTGGGGGATTGGATCCGGAGGGGATCCCGATAAAGACAGTTGCGGTGGACAACGGGTGGATGGGACATCCAACCTAGGATCTAGGGTTGGACAGAATAGATGACCTGTTTATAGCAATTTAGAGATGATCTAGACCCTCCAAATAGATCGGACGATCAGGAGTCCTTTTGAGAAACTGATGACGTTTTGGGGTATTATGGGGTAGATCCAGACCCAACGGTCACGACCTAAATCTCGGATTCCGATAGGTTTCGGGCTAGGTTGCGTGTAGTGTCGGTGCACTATGTAGAGGGGCTAGGCGGAGATGAGAGGAGAAAAGGGCAGCCCGGCATCAGGTTTACAAACGAAAAACATCCAAAAATATGACCGACTATAGTGCCGCTATAGGTTTAACGGTTCAGGTATCAAACGAACTCCGATCGTGATGAAATTTGACAGGCGGACTACCTAGACTATATTAGGACCGCACGACAAGTTTCGACACAATCCGAGAACATTTTCCGGGCACCTTTAAGAACAATATTTTTATAGATGCCGTGAGCGCGTGCGTGTGTGTTCGGCTCAAAATGGTCAACAACGAAAATGGAGAGAACCGACAACTAATAATGGATTCAAGTTTTGAAAACCGACGGCAACGGAGTGACGATGCAATGCAGATGATGCGCATGATGCAATGACGAATGCAACAAACAAATATTAACCCGGCGACAACAGAATAAAAGGGGAATCTTCTGGAGCATCGGTCTCGGGCTGTCACACTATCCTTCTACCATGCCATCTCTTAAACTTTTCTTTAAACAACTTGGCATTCTCATAGGCATGGGTTCTCCATTCATCAAGTGAGCTAATGTCAAATAACCTCTTTTCACAAGCAAGTTTGAAATCATAGTCAAGACCTTTAATTGCCCAATAAGCTTTATGTTCTAGCTCTACAGGTAAGTGACATGCTTTACCTTAAACCATTTCATAAGGAGACATACCCACAGGGTTTTTGTAAGTGGTTCTATAAGCCCATAATGCATCATCAAGTTTCTATGACCAATTCTCTCTCGATCTATTAACGGTCTTTTGCAAGATCAATTTAATTTCTGTATTGCTCAATTCTACTTCCCCACTAGACCGAGGATGATAAGGAGATGCAATTATATGATTAACATCATACCTAGAAAGCAATTTACAGAAAGCACCATGAATAAAGTGTGAACCACCATCAGTCATTAAATATCTAGGGACTCCAAATCTAGGGAAAATAACTTCTTTTAGCATTTTAATAGAAGTGTTATGATCAACACTACTAGTTGGAATAGCTTCTACCCACTTAGTAACATAATCAACAGCAACTAGGATATGAGTATACTCGTTGGACTTTGGAAAAGGTCCCATATAATCAAAACAACAAACATCAAATGGTTCAATAACTAGAGAGTAATTCATAGGCATTTCCCGACGTCTACTAGTATTACCAATTCTTTGACATTCATCACAAGACAATACAAACTTACAAGCATCCTTGAAGATAGTAGGCCAATAAAAACCAGATTGTAATACCTTGTGTGCAGTTCTATCTCCATTGTGATGTCCTCCGTAGGCCCCGAAGTGGCACTTGTGAAGGATCTGTCCCTGTTCATGGTCAGGTACACAACGTCTAATAATACCATCTAATCCTTCTTTATAAAGGTACACAATGTCTTAAATCATAGAAGAAATTTTTCTTTTGTTGTTATGTGAAGCTAGGCAGTATAAATTTATCAACAATGTAGTTAGCATAATCAGCATACTAAGGAGCATTGCGTGAAGCATTTACGACAGCTAATTGTTCATTAGGGAAGCTATCATCAATAGGTAGTGGGTCATCAAGAACATTATGTAATGTAGACAAGTTATCTGCTAAGAGGCTACGAGGGCCCTTTCTATCAATAATATGCAAATCAAATTCTTGTAGAAGAAGGACCCATCTAATAAGTCTAGGTTTAACATCTTTCTTTTCCATAAGGTACTCAATAGCAGCGTGATCAGTGTGAATAGTTACTTTGGCATCAGCAATATAAGGTCTAAACTTATCGCAAGCAAACACAACTGCTAAAAATCCGTTTCCAGTGGTAGCGTGGTTTCTTTGAGCACTGTCTAGAGTTTTACTAGCATAATGGATGACATTTAATTTCTTAGCAACTCTTTGCCCTAAAACAACACCAACATCATAATCACTAGCATCACACATAATTTCAAAGGATAGGTTCCAAATAGTTGGTGAAACAACAGGTGCGGTGATCAAGGCTCTCTTAAGAATTTCAAATGCTTCTACACAATCATCATAAAAAAGGGAGCATCCTTTTGCAAAATATTAGTGACATGCTTAGAAATTTTAGAGAAGTCTTTAATAAATCTCCTATATAAACAAGCATGACCAAGGAAACTTCTTATACCTTTAATATCTATTGGACACGACATTTTTTCAATAGCATCAACTTTAGCTTTGTCAACTTCAATACCTCTTTCGGAGATTTTGTGTCCCAAGACGATGCCTTCATTAACCATAAAGTGGCACTTCTTCCAATTCAAGACAAGATTAGTTTCTTCACATCTCTGCAAAACTCGATGAAGGTTGCTCAAGCAAACATCAAAAGAAGTTCCCTAAATGGAAAAATCATCCATGAAAACCTCAACAATCTTTTCACAAAAGTCAGAGAATATAGCCATCATACATATTTGAAATCAAGAAGGTGCGTTGCATAAACCAAAATGCATACGTCTATAAGAAAAGCTACCGAATGGGCAAGTAAAAGTGGTCTTTTCTTGATCCTCTTTTAATACAGGTATTTGAGAAAAGCCAGAGTAACCATATAGAAAGCAAAAATGTGTATGTTTGGATAGTATTTCTAGCATTTGATCAATAGAAGGTAGCGGATAATGATCTTTCCTAGTAGCCTTATTTAATTTCCTGAAATCAGTTACAATCCTATATCCTATAATACTTCTTTGCGGGATCAGTTCATCTTTATCATTAGGAACAACGTTAATACCTCCCTTTTTAGGGACACAATGAACGGGACTAACCCATCTACTATCAACAATAGGATAAACTATACTGCCTCTAGAAGCTTTAGTATTTCATTACTTACCACTTCCTTCATTTTAGGATTTAATCATCGTTGGTGATCAACAACTAGTTTAGCATCAGGCTCCATATTGATTTTGTGCTGACATAGAGTGGGACTAATGCCCTTAAGATCATCAAGAGTATATCCAATAGCGGCATGGTTCTTCCTAAGAGTTTTCAATAATCTCTTTTCTTCATGCTCTGAAAGGTTAGCACTAATAATAACATGATATATCTCTTTTTCATCAAGATAAGCATACTTCAGAGTATCAGGGAATTGTTTAAGCTCAAACACGGGATCACCCTTAGGTGGAGGAGGATCCCCGAGTATTTCAAGAAGCAGGTTGTGTTTCAAAATAGGCTGCTGATCAAAGAAAATATTATCTATATCGTTCCTTTCCTTCATATGCTTATCATTTTCATGGTCTAGCAAATATTGTTCCAAGGGATCGGTAGGAGGCACAGCGATAGAAGCGAGACCAATAAATTCATATTTAGTAGTAAATTCTTTGTCTTGGGGTTTGTCTACGAAATTTACAGAAATCTAAATCATGAGATGCATCCTCAAAACTTATAGTAACTGTTTCTTTTTCACAATCAGTCTTAGCATTAACAGTATTCAAGAAGGGTCTACCGAATATAATGGCACAAAAATCATCTTGTGGGGGACCAAGAACAAGAAAATCAGTAGGATACCGTATTTTGTCACAAAAGACTTCAACACCTTTAACAATCCCAATTGGTGAAATAGTATCTTTATTAGCAAGCTTGATGGTAACATCAATTTCCTCTAATTCGGCTGGTGCAATATCATTTATAATTTCTTATTATAAGGTAAAGGGAATTGCACTCACACTAGCACCCAAGGTATCAATCCAGTAGGAGGATCGCGTCAAGTCACAAGTACCTGCAGAAACACAAAGCGCTTGCACCCAACGCTATGAAGGGGTTGTCAATCCCTTATAGATTGTTTGCAAAGTAGAACTGAAAGCAAAATGTAAACATAGCAAAGTAAAAGTAAAAGCGGAGATGATAGTTGTGAGTAGACCCGGGGGCCGTAGTGTTCACTAGTGGCTTCTCTCATGAAAGCAAGTAGACTGTGGGTGAACGAATTACTGTCGAGCAATTGATAGAATCGCGCAAAGTCATGAAGTTATCTATGGCAATGATCATACATATAGGCATCATGTCCAAAACAAGTAGACCGATACTTTCTGCATCTACTACTATTACTCCACACGTCGACCGCTATCCAGCATGCATCTAGTGTATTGAGTTCATAAGAACAGATAACGCCTTAAGCAAGATGACATGATGTAGATGGACAATCTCAAATCTATGATGAAAGCCCATCTTGTTACCCTTGATGGCAACAACATGATGCGTGCCTTGCTGCCCCTTCTGTCACTGGGAAAGGTCACTGCACGGTATGAACCCAAAACCAAGCACTTCTCCCATTACAAGAATCACAGATCTAGTTGGCCAAACAAAACCCAAGACTCGGAGAGACTTACAAGGATATCAAATCATGCATATAAGAAATTAGCAAAGACTCAAATATAATTCATTGATAATCTTATCACAAATCCACAATTCATCGGATCTTGACAAACACACCGCCAAAGAGGATTACATCGGATAGATCTCCATGAAGATCATGGGGAACTTTGTATTGAAGATCCAAGAGAGAGAAGAAGCCATCTAGCTACTAACTACGGACCCATAGGTCTGAAGTAGACTACTCACGAGTCATTGGAGATGCAATGATGTTGATGTAGAAGCCCCCCTGCTCCAAAGTTCCCTCCGGTAGGGCACCGGGAAGGGTCTCCACATGAGATCCCGCGGAAACGGAAGCTTGCGGCGGCGGAAAAGTGGTTTTGTGGACGCCCTGATTTTTTCTGGAATTTTAGGGAATATATAGGACAAAGAGCTAGGGCAGGGGAGCTCCAGGGGGGCCACAAGCCTGGTAGCCGCGGCCCCCCTGGCTGCGGCTACAGGGCTTTTGGGCTCCCTGTGGGCATCCTGCCTTGGCTCTCAAGTCCCCCAATCTTCTTCTGTTCTGGAAAAATTCATTTCGGGGATTTTATTCCATTTGGACTCCGTTCCAAAATCAGATCTGAAAAGAGTTAAAAACACAGAAAAAACAGGAACTGGCACTTGGCACTAAATTAATAAGTTAGTCCCAAAAAAGATAGAAAAAGGTATATAAAACATCCAAAGTTGACAAGATAACAACATGAAACCATCAAAAATTATAGATATGTTTGAGACGTATCACATAGCAACATTAGGTTCAACTTTAATTTGTTCAGGAGGTATAGGTGTTCTAGTACAACTCTTACGAACCACAATTGAAGCTTTAGCATGTTCCTTTTATCCTAACAGGAAAGGGTGGTTTCTCAATATAAGCAGTAGGAATAACAGGATCAACATTATAAATAGTAGTTTCTTCTTCAACTTTAATAGGTTCTACCACTTTAACTTCAATGGGAGGATGATATTTAAACCACTTCTCCTTGGGGAGATCAACATGTGTACCAAAAGATTCACAAAATGAAGCTACTACCTCAAGTGAGGTCCATGTTTAGTGCTAAAATCATGAAAAGCATTGGTGTCTATAAATGATTTAACACAATCAAACTTAAGGCTTATACCTGACTCATTACCTTCGTCGAGTTCCCAATCTTCACAGTTGCGTTTAATTCTTTCCAATAAGTCACATTTGAATTCAATATCTTTCTTCAAAAAGGAACAAACACAAGAAGTGTCGAGCATGGATTGATCATTACGAGAGAGCCGAGCATAAAAATTCTGAATAATAATTTCCCAAAGGAGCTCATGATTGGGGCATGAATATAACACTGACTGAAGCCTACCCCAATCTTGAATGATTCTTTCTCCTTCATGAGGCCAAAAATTATAAATATAATTCCGATCACGATGAACCAGATGCATAGGATAAAACTTCTGATGAAATTCCAATTTCAATCGGTTGTAGTTCCATGATCCAATATCATCACATAGACTATGCCATGTCAATGGCTTTTCCTTCAAAGATAAAGGAAATACCTTCTTCTTGACATCATCCTTGAGCAGACCGGCAAGCTTAAATAACCCACAAACTTCATCCACATAGATTAGGTGCAAATCAGGATGTAGTGTTCTATCTCCTGCATAAGGATTAGCTAGCAGTTTTTCTATCATACTCGAAGGAATTTCATAATAAATATTTTTAGTAGGTGCAACAGGTTGAGGATCATCTCTTTGTACTTCCGGTCGGGGTGAAGATACCCCGAACAAGCCCCTCAAAGGTTTATTTTCCATAGTGACAAGTGACAGTAAATTTCAGCATAGTATAATTTTTCCTTACCAAGTTCCACTCACCGAAGGCGCTTCACTCCCCGGCAATGGCGCCAGAAAAGAGTCTTCATGACCCACAAGTGTAGGGCATCTATAGTAGTCCTTTCGATAAGTAATAGTGTCGAACCCAACAAGGAGCAGAAGGAAATGGCAAGCGATTTTTAGTAAGGTATTCTGTGCAAGCAGTGAAAATATCGGTAACAGATAGTTTTGTGATAAGGTAATTCATAGCAAGTAACACATGTAACAATGGTGCAGCAAGGTGGCCCAATCCTTTTTTAGCAAAGGACAAGCCTGGACAAACTCTTGTATAAATATAAGCGCTCCCGAGGACACATGGTAATTTATGTCAAGCTAATTTTCATCATTCGCATATGATTCGCGTTCGTTACTTTGATGATTTGATATGTGGGTGGACCGGTGCTTGGGTGCTGCCCTTACTTGGACAAACATCCCACTTATGATTAACCTCTCTCACAAGCATCCGCAACTATGAAAAAAGAATTAAGACAAACCTAACCATAACATGAAACATATGGATCCAAATCAGCCCCTTACGAAGCAACGCATAAACTAGGGTTTAAGCTTCTGTCACTCTAGCAACCCATCATCTACTTATTACTTCCCAATGCCATCCTCTAGGCCCAAATAATGGTGAAGTGTCATGTAGTATAAGTTCACATGGCACCAGTAGAGGAGACACAACATACATCTTATGAAAATATCGAACGAATACCAAATTCACATGATTACTTATAACAAGACTTATCGCATGTCCTCAGGAAAAAACGTAACTACTCAAAAATCATATTCATGTTCATAATTAGAGGAGTATTAATAATCATTAAGGATATGAACATATAATCTTCCACCAAGTAAACCAACTAGCATCAACTACAAGGAGTAATTAACACTACTAGCAACCCACACATACCAATCTTAGGTTTTGAGAGAAAGATTGGATACAAAAGATGATCTAGGGTTTTTAGAGGAGATGGTGCTAATGAAGATGTTGATGGAGATTGTCCCCCTCTTGATGAGAGGATTGTTGGTGATGACGATGGCTTTGATTTCCCCCTCTCGGAGGGAAGTTTCCCCGGCGGAGCTCTAGATTGGTTCTGTCGAAGTTCCGCCTCGAGACAGCAGCGCTGCTTCCCGAGAGCTCTAATTTGATTTTTTTTCTAGGTCAAAACCCTTCATATAGTGGAAGATGGGCACCGGAGGCCTGCCAGGGGGCCCACAAGCCTGTAGGGCGCGACGAGGGGGGGTAGGCCGCGACCCTGGCTTGTGACCTCCTGGTGGGTCTCCTCTAGTATTTATTTCGCCCATTATTTTTTTATATTCCAAAACAATTCTCCGTAACTTTTCAGGACTGCTGGAGCTGTGCAGAATAGGTCTCTCAGATTTGCTTCTTTTCAAGTCCAGAATTCCAGCTGTCGGCATTCTCCCTCTTCATGTAAACCTTGTAAAATAAGAGAGAAAAGGCATAAGTAATGTACCATAATGTGTATTAACATCCCATAATGCAATAAATATTGATATAAAAGCATGATGCAAAATGGACATATAAGCCACCTATCGGAACCATGCCAAAAATCGCTATGTCAGCCTCTTTGCGTTTGATCTCTTAAACTCTACTCGTTTACATGTGCAAAGTCTTTACTTTTCCGCTGCCATATATGTTGACTAGCATGTGTAGGGTGCACTAGACTTGTTAGTATTGCTGAAATCCTGCCCTGTATCAAAAATGGTAAGGCTAGGATTTTTATCGTGACAAGTAGTCTATTCACCCCCTCTAGACACGTCTTCGATCGATCCCTCAATTGGTATGAGAGCAAGGTCTCCAAAACCTTGGTTTAACCACCATTGGAGGAAGACGGATGTGACTAGTTCAGGGATTTTTAGTTGTAGAGTGCCCATTCTCAATGGTGAGTATTTTAGACAATGGAAAGATGAAATGCTTGATATATTTGATGAGTTCCATTTGCGCAAGTATGTTGAATATCCCTATGCGCCTCCCATTGATCCTATACATCGTTCTCATGATGATGAAATTGATATGCTTGGTAATCTTAAATCTGTCAATCTAATCATTAGAGGATTACCAAGAAATGTTCTTAATCGGATGCAAAACTTTCAGTGTGCTCATACCTTGTGGAAAGACTTAGAGAAAAGATATCAAGATTTTTCCTTGAAAAATCTTGATATCATTGTCCACAAATACATTGCTTTTCACAAAATGAAGTCAACCGATCCTAAATTTGATAAATGCCTATTTGAGCTTCGTGACCTCATGTGTGCCAAAGGAGATGTCATTACTATTAACAATATCATTGTTGAAGCCATTCGAATGGATAAACATGAACATTGTCATTGTCAAAATTCTGATGAAACTCTTGTCTCTTATGAGGGAACTTCATCTGATGATGGTTATGTGGAGCATGGCTACTATGATGAAGATGAGGACTTTGACATCGAGTATGAAAAGACCATGAGGAACCTTAGTCTTATGGCGAACCTTAGAGACTACATGGCCGGTGGGAAGGAGTGGGTTCTTGATAGTGGATGAACCGATCATATGATCGGAGATAAATATATGTTCCATGAGATCACACCAAACCGTGGACCTCGAAGGTATGTGACTTTTGGAGATAACTCCAAGGGCAAGGTACTTGGTCTTGTTAAGGTGGTCATATCTCATGATAGTTCCATTCAAAATGTCATGCTTGTTGAATCCCTTGACTACAATCTTCTTTCCGTATCTAGACTAGAAGACTTTGAATTTATGAAAGTTGAAAGTTGAATTCTGAGTGTTTCCCAGCGACAACCATTAAATTTTCTTTACTAGTTTCCGTAGAGGTGATCTATACATCGTTGACATCTCTAAAATATCCAAACCCCGTACATGTATTATTGCAAAAATCTTCTAAAGGTTGGTTATGGCATAGAAGGTTAGGACATGTAGGTATGCGTAACCTTGACACACTTATCAAAGGTGATCATATTCTTGGTGTTAAAGATGTTATCTTTGACAAAGATAGACTTTGTAGTGCTTTTCAAGCAAGAAAGCAAGTTGATGGAAGTCATCCCGTGAAGAACATCATGACTACCAAAAGTCCCCTCGAGCTGCTTCACATGGATCTCTTTGGTCCCAATGCTTGCAAGAGCCTCGGTGGTAATTCTTATGGTTTAGTCATTGTTGATGATTTTTCCAGATTTACGTGGGTATTCTTTCTTAATGATAAGTTGTAGGTACAAAAGATCTTCAAGAACTTTGCTCAAAAAGCTCAAAATTAGTTTGAAGTGAAGATCAAGAAGGTTCAGAGCGACAATGGAACGGAGTTCAAGAACACTAATGTGGATACTTTTCTTGACAAAGAAGGTATATCACATGAGTTCTCGGCGACGTATACACCTAAAAAATGGAGTTCTTGAGAGGAAGAACCGGACTCTCATAGAGATGGCAAGAACGATGGTTGACGAATACAAGACTCCAAGACACTTTTGGGCAGATGCCATGGAAACAGCTTGCCATGCCATAAACCGACTCTACCTGCACAAGCTTCTCGGTAAAATGACATAGGTCCTACTCACCGGTAACAAACCCCAAGTTGGATACTTTCGGGTATTCGGCTCCAAGTGCTATATTCTTGATAAGCATCGTCGATCTAAATTTGCACCTAAATCATATGAAGGTTTCCTACTCGGTTACAGATGAAACTCTCACACTTACCGTGTCTACAACAACTTCACTCGAAAAGTTGAAGAGACGGTAGATGTGAAGTTTGATGAGACTAACGGTTCGCAAGTCGAACAATTGCCAATTGATGTAGGAGATAAGGAATCTTTGAAAGCTATCAAAGACTTGTCCATTGGCAACATTTGTCCCATGGAGGTGAAGGAAAGCACTTCATCCACTCAAGTGGAAGCTCCCACTTCACGTCAAGGTGAACCATGAAACGACATGGAAGCATCCACAAGTGGTACACAACATGATGAAGAGGAGGAAGAAGAACATCATGATGATCGACCTCAACCTTCCTCGCCACCACCTCAAGGAGATGATAACGTCAACGACAACGCTCAAGATGGTGATGATAAAGAAGAAGCTCCACCATCCAACAAGAAGAAGCTGTCAAGAGTTAGAGCAAGAGTGGACAGAGATCATCCGTTGAATCAAATCTA
This sequence comes from Hordeum vulgare subsp. vulgare, assembly GCF_904849725.1. NCBI lineage: Eukaryota > Viridiplantae > Streptophyta > Magnoliopsida > Poales > Poaceae > Hordeum > Hordeum vulgare. The sequence continues at coordinate 428,172,344 of NC_058523.1, read as the reverse complement.
CTGTGACATAAAAACCGGGAGAACCACTCACTCTAAATCTCGTTTAGCTAACTTTTGTGAGCATTATTCTTTCATCTCTAGTATTGAACTGTGAAGGTTGAAGAAGGTCTTCAAGATCCGGATTGGGTGAATGCCATGCATGAAGAGCTACACCACTTTGAGAGAAACGAAGTATGAACACTTGTTGAAAAGCCTGAAGGCGAGTAGAATATCATTGGTACAAGATGGGTGTTTCGGAACAAGCTAGATGAAGACGGACAAGTTGTACGCAACAAAGCACGTCTCGTAGCCCAAGGATACACGCAAGTCGAAGGTATGGACTACGGTGAGACTTATGCTCCTGTTGCTAGACTTGAATCCATTCCAATTCTTCTAGCTTATGCCAATCCCAATGATATAACTCTCTACCAAATGGATATCAAAAGTGACTTTCTCAATGGAGAAATTAAGGAGGAATTTTATGTTAAACAATCTCCTGGTTTTGTGAACCCTAAAAAACCTGATCATGTCTACAAACTTCGGAAAGCTTTATATGGTCTTAAACAAGCCCCTAGAGTTTGGTACAAATGCCAAACGAAGTTTCTCATTGAAAAGGGTTTTGAGATTGGTAAAATTGATGCAACCTTATTCACTACAAGAGTTAATGGCGAACTATTTGTATGTCAATTATGTGTGGATGATATTATGTTTGGTTCAACTAACCGACATTTTAGTGAAATTTTGGAAAGTTCACGTGAGAGAAGTATGAGATGTCTATGATGTGTGAGCTGAAATTCTTCCTTGGATTGTAAATCAAACAATCGAGAGAAGGTACGTTTATCTGTGAAACCAAGTACACCAATGACTTAATCAAGAAGTTCAACATGCAAGAATGCAAAGGTATGAGAACCCCCATGCCTACTAGTGGACATCTTGACCTCACTAAGGAGGACAAACCAGTTGATCAAAAGATTTATCGATCAATGATTGGTTCATTGCTATATTTATGTGCCTCCTATCCTGATATCATGTTGAGTGTTTGCATGTGTTCCCAATACCAAGCAGCACCAAAAGAGTGTCATCTATTGGCTGTGAAAATAATAGTGAGATACCTCATACATAAACCAAACTTGGGCATATGGTATCCCAAGGGATCTTCTTTTAATCTTGTTAGCTATTCCGACTCGGACTATGCTAGAGACAAGATTGACATAAAATCCATCTCGGGTACATGTCAATTTCTTGGGAGATCTCTTGTGTCTTGGTCATCTAAGAAACAAAACTCGGTATCCTTATCTACTGCGAAAGAGGAATACATTGCCACTAGATCATATTGTGCACAATTACTTTGGATGACTCAAACTCTTAAGGATTATGGCTTTCATGTTAGAAAAGTTCCATTGTTATGTGACAATTAAAGTTCTATTAAGATTGCCTATAATCCTATGCAACATTCTAGAACAAAACATATTCAAGTGCGACATCATTTCATTCGTGTTCATGTTGCTAAAGGAGATATCGATCTCAAGCATGTTCGTACCGACAAACAACTAGCTGATATCTTTACCAAACCACTTTATGAGGAAGTGTTTTGTCATTTGAGGAGTGAGTTGAATAACATTGATGCCTTAAACCTAAGCTATACTCACTCGGGTGCATGCAGGGGCATGATCGTGATTGCCTATTGCTTGATGCCATTGATATGACTATTTTATATCATGGGAACTATGCTCCCTTGTATTGTATTTAACCTTTAGTAGGTACTTGGAAGAAATACACTTCACAAGATTGAATCAACGCACATCAAAATCAATCTTTATATGGCCAAGTATCAACAACCCCTACTTCAAAGATGGAGGAAGAAGACAACAAAAACATATCATTGACAATCATTTGATGAAATTATTCACTGATGTCATTTGGATATATTATGGTCTCCCTTGCATGACTAACCATTTTAGGTGAAAAGTAAACCAAAACGACATGGATATCTCCCAACTCAAGATGATCTCCATCTAATTTGAGCATCCACAACAAGTTCACCTATATGCCACATCATCAACATCATTCGAAGGTATGTACTCATATTATTGATAAAGCTTTACATCAACTCATGAGGTAAAGCAACTCAAGTGATATGAAGACATTGAAAAGCTTAATCGAAAAATGGTAACCCCATTTTTGTGCTTAACAATGAGGATGACCTATGATCAAGCAATCTTGCTTGACTCCTCAAGTCAAATACTCTAATATAGGTGACCTAGTCACCGCCCCACATCTAGATGGAGTTTCTTGTATAATTCACATTTTCATTGCAAACTTCACTGAAACCATTCAACTCTCATCTATATGTTTGTCTATTTTTTCAAAAAAAATGTGTTTTCTCTTCTTTTCCTTCTCAGTTCGTATCTTTTACATTTGGTATCTTATTCTCTTTCAATCTTTAGATATTTTTCTTTTCTCTAAAAGGTTTGTGAAAACTCTATGTTCTTTTTCTGTTAAAGTGTTGATTTTGTTTGCAACTCAGTTTCACGGATCAGGGAAACTCGGTCCAACCAATTTCTCCCTGAGGCCCAATTCTCATTCTCAGTTCTACCGAACTATTTTGCCTCGGTGACTCTGACATTTTCATTGCCATTGTGTTTCTTCTATTTTCTGGCCATTTGCCTTAGGGGGAGAAGGATTATCAATGTCCCTTGTTTCATTGCCGTATATGTTTTTACTGAATCTTTTATGAAACAAAATCAGACTTAGCATTGTTTTCTAGGGGGAGAAAACCTTAGTGATCCCATATTCTATAACAGGGAGAATTATCCAGGGTTCCTATTATAGGAGGAGATAGTTGAAGGAACTCTAATTCATAATTAAGGGGAGAACTTACAATGAACCCTTACATACTATCAAGTGGAGAAAAGTAAAATTCAAGGAACCCTTATCAAGAGAGAAGTATCAAGGATTCCGTTCTCTCTATGATCCCTTACCCTCTGACCTTTTTGGCAATTAATGCCAAAGGGGGAGAAATATCATCAAATCTTCCAATGAACCTACTTATAGGGGAGAAATATCATCAATAAGCTTACTTAAAGTGGGAGAAATGTCTCTAAGGGGAGATATTTGTTCCTAAGGAAAGTCTACCTAAGGGTAGATCTACCTATGGGAGATGTATCAACCCTAAAATATTAAGGGGGAGAGAGATAAAATTGTTTCAGATATCTTTACTATCTCTTGACTGAACTTGTCTCGCCCTACCTACTCCCAATATCAACATACTTTGATTTAAGGGGAGAGGAAATCCTACATATTCATCCTTAGGGGAGAAAAGTTCTTGTTCCTTTGGAGACATATCCCTTCATCAAATCTTACCTTCAATATGTCTTCAATATCTTGGTACTTTTGAAGTTCTTTGCATCTTTACAACTGGGTACTCTTCTGTTATCTAACATTTGTTTTCCCAAATGTACTCCTATGTTAAGACGCTCAAGATCCTCAAGGTAAGTATATGCATCATATCCTTGTTCGTGATGACCTCTTGTTTCTTGCACATATTGTTTGCAAGAGGGAGTCTTCAACATGGAAGCCCTTCATTCACAAATGTTTGATGCATATAGCCAAGATCTATATGACTTTTCTTGTCCTTCTACCATGTGTGTGCCCATGCTTCCAAAGCAACTATCCTTTAAAGGAATTGCACACATTTAGGGGGAGCTTGCACTAGTCATATTTCTTTCAAAGCTGTCATATTCTTACGCTTATCTTTATTTGAAGCTTTGATTGTATGTTGTCATCAATTACCAAAAAAGGGGAGATTGAAAGCACATATGCTCCCTTGGTAATTTTGATAATTCATGACAACATACATTGTCTCTTGGACTAACACTTTTACCTATATATTTCAGGAATAGTCCATGGAGAGCTTTGGCTAAAGGTTTATGTGGATATGCCCCTTGATGCAAGAAAGAAATAATATTGCCTCATCTTCAAGCTAGAAGACTCTTCGTTTTACATTTGTGAGAAATCACTTTTGAGTCCATAGGAAAGCCAATACTATTAAAAGGGGCGAGGTAGTAAAATGAACTGATTGCTCAAGTGCTCTAAGTTAGCCACCAAAATACTCAGTCATTTTTCCCAAATAACCATTCTGCCAAATTCCACATACACAAATTTGGTGTCACCAACTTTCATACTTCGGACCCATCGAGTTTGACCTCAGACAGAAACCCTAGCCACTGCCACCAAATCGGTGCAATTGAATCCATATCGGTTCTGTCGAGTTTCCGTGACCAACTTTCGGGTGCCTCGATACACAAAATCAAAATTTCCAAGTTTGAGTATCAGTGCCACCGAGTTTGGCCATCTGACCGTTAGCCACCTTTTTGGTGCCACCGAGTTTCATGTATCGGTCTCATCGAGATGCAAATGTTCACACCTTTGTGCTAATCGGTTCCACCGAGTTCTCAACTTTGGTGTCACCGAGTTTGCCACTTTGTGTGTAATAGTTGGATTTTTGTTGCTGCCTATATATACCCCTTCACCCACCTATCATTCGTGGGAGAAGCACTCAGATCAGACACTTCATATCCAGATCCATTTTCTGAGAGAGAACCACCTACTCATGTGTTGAGACCAAGATATTCCAGTCAAATCATTTGAATCTTGATCTCTAGCCTCCCCAAACCGCTTTCCACCCAATCAACCTCTCCTACCTATGCATATTATGTGAGAGAGGGATTTTGTCTTGAGGAGACTATCTTTAGAAGCATAAGATGAAGGAGTTCATTGATCTACCACATCTATTACCTTTTCGAGGGTGGTGCCTCCTAGATTGGATAGGTGTCGGTTGGGAGCCTCCTACTTCAAGTTGTGTAGTTGAACCAAGATGTTTGTAAGGGAAAGGAGATCGCCTACTTCGTGAAGATCTACCGTGAGTAAGGCTAGTCCTCCGTGGACGAAAGCCGTGGTGGAATAGACAAGGCAGCTTCTTTGTCGACCCTCCGTGGGTGGAGCCCTCAGTGAACTCTCGCATCCGTTACCCTCCGTGGCTTGAAGTTTCCACTAACATAGATGTATGAAAGTGCGTTATATCGACTAGAGGGGGGTGAATAGGAGATTTTTAGAATTTCATCACTGAGGAAATTTCTTTTTAGGAAATTTCTCAGTGATGATTCACTTGCAGCGGAAACAGCAAAGGATCAGGGGTGCAAAGTATCACTGCAGCAGTTTTCAAGGTGAAGAATATGAAAAGCAGTTTGCACAATATGCACGCACAGAGAAAGCAGGTGAGGATTAACTCGCCTAAGGAATTTTGGGTTGAGGAATTTCATAGAAAATCTTCAGCAAATTCTTCAAACAATGACAATGAAAATCTTCAACATACAATATGAGGAATTGAAAGAGTTGAAGAAATAGAACCCATTTCAGAGTGAAGACAATGGTTGATGACCCAGTTCCAACTGCTGTGACATTTGTACATCTGGTTTGGAGCGGCTTGGTATTGAAACCAAAAGATAAACAGTCTCGGGACACACAGTCCCTACCGTATTCTCCTTGAGCTAAGAACACACAGTCCTCGCCCAACACTCGTGGTAAGTCTTCAGGGCAGACTTCCAAACCCTCTCAAACTTGGTCAACCGGCGATCCACAATTTACTGCTGGATTGCTCTAGACCATGAAGCCTAACCGTCTGGAGGATGCACAGTCCTCACAGGTAAAAGGCTTCGGTTCCACACAGGAACAAATTCCTCAGTGATGCTCAATCACTTGGTTTTTGGTTTATGGTTTGGTGTTTGGGGTATTTCCTCACTGATGATTTACTCTCGAAGACTCTGAGGAATTTGGGTTTCTCTTATGACAAGTGTCAGTTTCTCACGGAGCAACCAACCAGCGAATGGTTGTGGGGGCGGCTATTTATAGCCTGGGAGCATCTCGACATGATTTGACATTAATGGCCTTAAATAATATGACCGTTGGTGTGGATAAGATAGGTGATGTGGCACGAATTGTGGCAACGGTCGGGACCTTCAACTATGAGAGTCCTCATGTCCCTCATATTCCTCACATGAGGCTTTTGGTAGGATTAGGCTTGGGTTGAGCATCATGAGGAAATTCATTCCAAAGTGTTACCTCGACCCCTTTTAACAGTACGGTGTTCCTATGACTCAAGAGTGAAGAAAATAAAACAGAAAGAATAAATCTTCATGCTTCAAAGTCTTCAGATTGATTTTCTTCACGACACACCGAATTCCTCATTTTCAATATATTCATGAGGAATATCAATTTCATCACAATTTCTTCGCGATTCAATTCTTCAATAGAAGACCAATTTCTTCAGCCGAAGATATACATTTTTAGGGGTCGATATTCATCGAATATTTCAAACTCCTCATTGACTTATAGATCCTGTGTACACTCATGAACACATTATATACTTAACTTATAAGTCTTCAAACCACGAAAATCACTAAGGGGCACTAGATGCACCTACAATCTCCCCCTTTTTGGTGGTTGATGACAATTAGGTTAAGTCTTCAACGGGGATACAAATATGAATTGTAAATACTCATTTGAGGAATTTGAAATCAAGATACAAAGAGACTCCCCCTGAAGATGTGCATATCTTGAGGATTTTGCTTTTCATAGCAAATGCACATTGATGATTTATATCTTGGAGATCTCCCCCTGAGTCTTGTACATCATGCATACATATGACACATAATATGAAGAATTTGAGAATGCATGATGGGAAATGGTATCTGACAAATTCCAGCATGCGTGCATTAATATTTTGAGGAATAAGCATGCGAAGAAAAACGTTCAAAAGCATTAGAGTAGCATCGGGCTTAAGTTACAACTCATTACATAAAACACTTCAGAAGAACCAAGATTTGTAACTTAATAAAGTTCATAAGCCCCAAAATATATCCCGCGTGAAGACTAACTCTCAGATTTCTCCCCCTTTGTCATCAAGTGACGAAAAGGGACAAAACTGAGGACTAACGCCCCTTGAAGACTTTCACTTCTTGGCAGTTGAGGAAGACGCGTGAGGATTCTTGGAGTAGGCTTCCTCCTTGGACCAGTGGTGGTGTCTTCTTGGTCTGTATCAGGTTCTGCAGTGCGGAATGAAGAAAAGGAACTATCCTCAAGGTCTAGAACTGGAATTGGCTTGAATTTATTCTTTGGTGGCCATGACCAGTCAAAGTCCTGTGTAAACTCCAATTCTTCAAGTTCTGCTGGAGTCTTCAAATGAGCCAGTGTTGCCCAGGTGCGACCAAAAACCTCATGAAGATAGTGATGATTAATCTTCACTGCATTCTGAGTCTCATTGAGGGTTTTCACAATGGCGCCGAATTGGTGTTTGACCCATTTGTGATTGCGATCGACCTTCTGATGAAGGCTGAGGAGTAGCTCTCTGTTATTCATCACCCTTGGGGCAATTGGACTTGTCGGCTGTGTTTCAGTATCATCCCATGAAGAATATGCATCTGGTCCATGAAACTGGCCATGAAGGGGCCGACTTCCTTCATCGATCACAGACTTGCCTTTTCCTTCAACTGGCTCGAAAGTCTTCTTGTTGACTCTGATTGGAGGCATATATCCAAGGTGATTATTGAAATCAGCATGATAGTTGATGCCTGACCCGCGTCTGATGAATCTCATGATCCACGGAGCATAAATCTTCAGGTCAAAAGGTGACATAGCATTGTCAGCCAGAGTCCTCAAGAAGAAATCGTGAAGGTATATGGGGATGACATGGATGATGTTGAAGAGGATATTCTTCATGATGCCTACAACATCTTCTTCATCATCATGGCCCTTGATTAGCGCAAGAACACTGCACAGAATCCTGTAGACTGTCCTGGGTTCATACTTCAGATCTTGGACCAGGAAAGTCGTTCTTGGTGGTTGATCCTTGGCCAAAGGCTTCATGAGGACTTCCATCAGCTTATTTGGCACCTCCCGTTCATCATACATCTTCACGACAGGAATTGACACAGGAAGTACTCGCAACAGCTCATTTGCAGGGGCCTTGAAGTGTGTGTGATGCGTCATCCAATCCAGCACCCAAGTGTTGATATCTGTTGGATCTCCAGAGATGTACAAAGTTCCATAGAATTGAAGAACGATGTCGATGTTCCAATCGCAGATATCAGTGCAAAGTGGCAACAGTCCTGCTTCATGAAGAACGTTGAGGACTAGAGTGAAGCAAGGAATTTCTGCAAGCTCAACATGAGGAATATGCCTGTGCTGAAATATTTTGTTTCTTCCACAGAGCACAGATGAATAATAGTTGAGTTGTGTCCTTGTCCAAAACTTCATGTGCCTGATGCGAGGCTTTTCATAAGGATTTTCTCCGATGAAATACATGCGTTCTTCATAGAACGCTTCCTTCTGAAACTTTGGCCTCTTGGAGAAGGGGTGATGCTGCATAGGCTGAAGATTTTGCTGCTTTCCTAGAGGAGAGATGATCATCGCAGTCTCCGGATTGACAACGACAATAGCAGTTTCTGTATTTGGCGCACAGGCATTTTCTTCAGCATGTTCCTCAGGATGAGGAATTTCGTCAGCCTGTGCCTCATGTTGAGGATTTTGCTCCGGGTGAGGATTTTCTTCAGCCTGAGCCTCAGGTTGAGGGTTTTGCTCAGGATTTGGATTTTCCTCGGGTTGTGGATCTTCTTCTTAGTTTTCCTCAGCTTGAGGCATTTGCTTGGAGGAGGAGCCAAATTCTTCAGCTGTTTTAGCTGATCGTTGAGCAGGTTCTTCAGGAGGAATGAATGTCTAAGGACTGTCATCAATTTGAATTTCCTTATCAGTGTGTTCCTCAGACTCGGCAGTCTTCATTTCCTCATCAGTCAGATGCTCCTTATCTTCTCTCTCGAAGGGAATCATGGCATAGGATGGAGCAATCTTGAGAGGCAAAACATCCAAAGGAGCATTTTGATCAAGAGATTTGAGGCACTTGGCCTTAGTTGATTCTGGTGTTTAAGAAGTTGTTCTTTTCTTAGCTTCCTTTTCTGCAGCCCTGGTTTTCTTCACGTCTGATGCAGACGGAGTCTTTTCTTCACCTTTGAGGATTTTGGTGAAGGCATTTTCACTTCAGGAGGCGGAGCCGTATCCGTCCTGGCAGTTTCCTCAGTTGAAGCATTTTCTTCAGCCGGAGCAGATTCATCAGCTGGCTTAGATGCATCAGCTGGAATTTCCTTAGAAATTTCCTCAATAGCCGGAGCATCTGCACGGCTTTCTTGAGGCATTTCCTCAGTAGGGGTTGCTTGTTCTTCCTCTACCTCAGGCTGCTATGGTTTTGGTGGAGGGGCAGCCTTTTATTTTAATCATCAACTGTGCTGGTTGCAAACTTGATGAAATTGTTCTTGAGACTTTGACGATCAGATAGCTTGGTATACTTGTCTGTCAAAGTCTTTAGTTCTGCCTGGGTTGACACAACAGCATCGGGCGTCAGGCTGAGGAGATTTTGTCTCAGAAATTTCTCCTTCTTCAGCTTTGCAACCTTTGCTTGTTTGGCTTGCGTCTCCTTCCACTTGGCCTTCCTGTCATCTTCCATTTTCTTCAACTGAGGCTTTTGCTGAGGAAATTGAACTCTTGAGGATTCTGATGACACTGGCAGATTTTCTTCAAGAAACGCTGCAAATGAGTTAAGTTGATGAGAACCTAGAGATTCATCAGCTGACATTTTTGTACTTGTGAACAGAGTATAGTTGCGAGGAATTTGGAGAGGTCATATGCGTTCTCAGATTTGAAGAAATTGAAAATTTTAAAGTTGAGGAATTGGACTAGTGGTTGAGGAATTTGTCTAAGCACTCTGATCTTGGGTTCAAGAGTTGTACAGATTCGAAAATTTGCACAATTGAGGAATCTCGTGAAGACTTTTAGTTGCTTAGTGAAATTCATCAACAGTTTGAGGAATAAGCAGTGTTTGAGGAATAGAGACTGATAGACACTGAGGAAAAACAGATTCCACGAATCTAAGGTAAAATAGTAGATTGAAAGGGACTGTAAAAATAGGATTTTATTTACCCTATATAGCACGCACGAAGAACAGAGGAAATAGCAGTAGATGCTCTTCGGTGCGAGTCCACTGCACCCTGACTTGGCGACAGAGGACGGCTACAGCAGCAGCGGACGAAGACGTTCCGGTTCCGGTGTGATTTCGGGGGCGGAGAGGTCGAGGGAGTGAAGCTGTTCCTCGCCGGTGACGAAGCTTCTAGAGGTGGCGCTAGGTCTTTGTTGTAGCGGAGAGGAGTTCGAGAGAGAACGAAGAGTTTTGACCGGAGGGGGTAAGGACATATTTATAGCTCAGGTGAAAACTGTCCGGCCGATTCTTTCGAACCGAACTACCCCTTCCCTTTCGTCTTCGCAAGACACGTGTATCAACCGTTTAAGGCGGTGGAGATCGTGTTTATCTGATCGTGGGAAGTGGGGTTCAGTTACTGTGTAACAATATAAAAATCATTTTTGAGGATTTGAGGATTTTGTTACAAAATCATGAGCTGACAAGGACGCAGTGAAGATTTTGAACAAAGTTTCAAGTAGAACACATATGAAGAATTGAATAGACTGGGTGAGTATAGCATAGAGGGGAGTAGAGTCCGATCACATTCACTTAGATGAAATATCAAGTTGAAGAAATAGCTATAAGTGAATGCTGTTGAGGACTTTTAATCAGAGTCTATATATATATATATATATATATAGGCAAATGAAAATCATCAAGTGTTTTTGAAGATTTTGATTAACTTGAGGATTATGTGACAAAGCGTCATGTTGATGAATTTCAGCTTTCAAGAAAAACAAGTTTGAAGAAAATCAACTTTGAAGAACAACAACTTTGAAGAAAATCAACTTTGTGGAAAAACAATTTTGAAGAAATTCAATTTGAGGAATTTCAAAGTTAGGTGGTGGCGTGACCCACCGTATAAGAATGATGATTTCACGCGCCGCGTACAATTGTCGTAGGGCCCTGAGAACAAAATTCTTCATTAATTTCCTCACACTAAGAGTGATATTCTTCATTGGTTGAAGAAAAACGATTCTTCGTGTGTTTCACATCTAAGTCATCAATTTTGCATAAGTGTTAGGATGTGTGCATGTTTTTACAAAACACTTGAAGATTCTAAGATATTTAGCTCACACCGCAACAAGCAAAACCTTTTATCATCCAAGGGATTAGTGAAGATATCTGCTAGTTGATCGTCAGTCTTCACATGGTCGATGAGGATATTGCCCTTGAGGACATGGTCCTGAAGAAAATGATGACGAATCTGGATGTGCTTAGTCTTCGAGTGTTGTACTGGGTTGTATGCAATCTTGATTGCACTCTCATTGTCGCAGTAGAGAGGCACATTCTTCATGTTGATGCCGTAGTCCTTGAGGGTTTGCTTCATCCATAGCAATTGAGCACAACATGAACCAGCAGCAATGTACTCAACTTTGACAGTGGAGAGAGAAATGCAGTGCTGCTTCTTTGAGGACCAGCGGACTAATGATCTTCCGAGGAAATGACATGTGCGAGAAGTTGACATGCGATCCACATGGTCACTAGCATAGTCAGAATCAGAATATCCCACAAGATGAAGATTTGAGCCCTTGGGGTACCATAATCCTAGTGTTGGTGTGTGAGCTAAGTATCGAAGAATATGCTTCACATCCCTATGGTGTGATTCCTTCAGTTTCGCTTGAAAACGTGCACACATGCAAACACTAAGCATTATATTTGGCCTAGATGCACACAAATACAGTAAAGAGCCAATCATGGAGCGATATACCCGCTGATCGAATTCTTTACCGTTTTCGTCAGTGCAGAGGTGGTCGTTGCATTTTGCCGCCAGGATGCTACAGACGGCAAAGAGCGAATTACAGCCGGCAAAAATTTTGTCGTCAGCCCATGACGGCAAATAATGTCGTCGGACCATGTGCCCGCAAAGGGCGTCTTTGCCGTCAGCGACCGGGACAGCAGACGGCAAAATGTTTGCCGTCAGTGGAATTATGTTGCCGTCAGCTACTTTTGGTAGACGGCAAAAAAATGGTCAGAAGACGAAACGGCCTAACTAACGGACGATGTTAGCCTTTTTGCCGTCTTCCTAACCTATACATGACAGCAAAATATGGCATTTTTTTGCCGTCTTCCTAACCTATACATGACAGCAAAATATGGCATTTTTTTTGCTGTCTTCCTAACCTACACATGACAGCAAAATATGGTCTATTTTTTGCCGTCTTCCTAGCGTGTACATGACAGCAAAATATGGTCTATTTTTTGCCGTCTTCCTAGCCTGTACATGACAGCAAAATATGGTCTATTTTTTGCCGTCTTCCTAGCCTGTACATGACAGCAAAATAGACATAATTCATACAGCATATATATATATATATATATATATATATAAAATAATCCATACAACATATATATAACATAATCCATACAATATATATATAACATAATCCATACAGCATATATGTATATAATTAACATCCATAATCCATACATCATATATATAACATCCATAATCCATACATCATATATATAACATCCTTAATCCATACATCATATATATAACATCCTTAATCCATACAGCATATAACACATCCATAATCCATACATCATATATATAACATCCATAATCCATGTCATAATATTTGGCATTACTACATATATATACACCATATATATAACATCATATATATAATCCATGTCATAATATTTGGCATTACTACATAAAATTTGGCATTACGATAGATGTCTTCATGTCAATATCGTAGTCCAAAGAACATCCGTATGACAACCTACAAGATGAAGTCATGCACATATGTCAGATTTTGGCACACAATAAATAAAGGTTATCCAGTTCTTGGCACACAATAAAATTTGAGGAACACATAGAAAATCTTCAAGCAGGGAGACTCACAAATAAAAAACATAACTGGCAACTCCATGGTGATCGGACATGTTTCATTACAAGTAGGAATAGATTGATAATGATTTTGAACATTTATAGGCAGTACTAGCTGGGAGAGCATATAAGAAGCTTCAACTGCAGACAATTGGCTCAGATCCATGTCCATACTATATATAACCATCATCCACGTCATTGATGCATGCATATATGTGTACATAGGTGAAATGTGATCGGTAGGCTAGGACGTGTGATCCATTTAAAATCTGTGCAGTGATCTTGGAGGAGATGGATTTGTGGCACCATATATCCATGATATAAAATCTAATATATAAAAAACCTGAACACGAAAAGTAGTATATGCACATGATCATTCTCCTTCAGAAATTCGCCCCCTCGGCATGTTTAAAACCTGAACAATATTCTTACTTCATTTACAGATGGCTAGGACGTGGGATCCATTTAAAACCTGAACACGAAAACCTAATATATATTCTTACTTCATTATTATTGTTGCACATGGTATATTGTTGGAAAAGAACATGGGAAAAAGCTGTAAAGGGTAACTCTGGACAATATTTACACATAATATTTCTTCCCTAAACACAAGGGCGGACGCACGTTCAAGTGAGTGGGGGCCCAGAACCCCACTCAATTTCTAATCCTGCCTTACATATCTAGTACTCCCCCACAAGTGCGGACGCACGTTCAAAATTTGTTTCTTCTAAATTTCTGGTTCTGGTTCTGGTTCATGCCATATCAAATGCACATATGGAATTCGTGATAGTATAGTACTGCTACTTTTATGAGGCATGTATTTTGTCCTAATCAAGTTTGTTAGGATTAATGTGACACACTACCAGTAGGTCATTTTCTAGGATTTGAGAATAGAGTACTAATACTTGTTTGCAGACATAGCAGGCTGCTACTGGGAAGAACAAGAAGAGGAGATTCAGTCCAGATTGGTATGATGATGATGCTAATGAGGTAAATTCCAAGTTGCTTCCATGCATATCTGCTTTGAGCCCTAATATATTATTCAGTCTAAAAATTACAGGTTGCACATAATCAAGCCATTTCTGCACACACATTAGTTACTTATATGTTTTCTCCTTTATTAATATTTAGGGATAGCTATTCATGTTTATCATATATGAGAAAAACAATGACATGATATTAACAATTAGAGCATATTAACAATTCTGCTATGTCATTCTATGGGTTCAAATGGGTCAAATACATAGCTTCAAGTGGTCTCTACTTGTAAATGAGATATGGAGGCACTAACCATAGCAGATCTCTAAGATGCGGAGAACCATCAAGGTTATTGCCAGGAGCATGAGCATGTGAAGATCCAGCATTATTCGATCCATTGGTCGATGGATGCTGCATGAAGTATTACATGGTTAGAATGACACTCGGACTAAGAAATGCAATAATGATCCTTGCAAATATTTTAGATAACTAACTGTAGAACGCGGAGTAAGGGCAGAAAAATCGACAGCGGGCATACCATACTGGGTACAATAAGCGTGCAAATTATGTTAAGAGCGGTGAAGGTTAAGCACCGATAGTAAAAGACTAGATGTGTTGGCTATTAAGGAATTGTGCTTGGCTATTAAGGAACTAACCATAAACATCTGAAAGTTTTGAGTATTTTGTGCCCACACCGCCTGCTGCGTCCTCTCATCAGCCTGTCGCCTCTCCTCCGCTCTCTCCATCGCCCTTTCCTCAACCATCAGTCGCCTCTCCTCTGCCCTCTGTGCCGCCCTCTCCGCAGCCGCCGTTGCCTCTCGACTATCAACTTCTCCTCGAGTAGGCACTATAGAATATGGCATCACAATCGCATCTTCAAATCCAACATTATGTAAGAATTACAAAAAGCATATGTAGAAGGACTTGTATAGAATACCTCCATCTCGGCCCTTGCTGGAGTCGCGCGTTCACATACAAAAGATTTTGGGAGACCTAGCCGAGCCTTGTGCTCAGCTAGAGTGCGAGTGGAGGACCTAGGGAACATGTCTCCTGCAATAGCCTCCTTGCCATGTTTCTTCCCCTCTCCAGCGATCATAACCAACTCGTGGTCAAGGGGCTCCGATGCCACATCATAGTCGGGCCCTCTCAACTTTGTTGCCACCTCTCTAACTTTGGTCAGCCGATTGTAGGCGGTCTGGCTGGTGTACGCAGACGATGTATCAGACGGATCGTAAGGCGTGGCTTTTTTGAACAATGCCTTATGGGACAAAGCATAACCAATGAAAAGGTTGGGCTCCTCCGCTTTGTGGTGAGCCGCCTGCAACCAAACCAACATGATTAGGAATTCATCACCAGGATTAATTGGCAACATGTATGACAAGAAAGAACTTATGTAGAATAAATCGATGGGACGAAAGATATACCCAACGTTTCGTGAATCCCTTAAGGCTCAAGTTTCCTTGATGGTGTGGTGGATCTTTCATTGTGTTTCGCCGATTTTTGTAATCTATGTGTTTTAACGTATACTCTTTAGAACACCGGTAGTCCACAATCCGCTCCCAGCACTCGCCCTTATCGACACACCATCTAGGAGTAACCTAATTGATCATTTGCATCTCATACACGTCAAAAAGAAATTGAGTGCCAACCAGTTGAGGAAATAAAAAGGATGGACATGATTTATTTACCTGCATGTACTCCTCCTTCGTAAGAAAGATTTTTGTAGCCGGTGTCTTAGTAGCCATCTTATAGCCCTTAGATGCCTTATAAGAACGGACGACAATAATGCACGCATCATAGAACATATTGCGCACAAGCTTCTTACAGTGAATGTTGACGTTCACTTGTGCCTCCTCCAACTTTCCATCCTCGCATCTATAGAAATCCTTCAAATACACATGAGATCAAACGAGATTAGAAATTAACTAGCTATGTCTTACATATAAAAGTGTGAATTAAACTTAATGATTACCCAAATTTCGGCAAAGACCCGCTCGGCTCTGTTGTGAACCTCAATGTTGTTGAATGTACGAACATCCTCACAGGCTTTGTAGTGTTCCCAAGTTCGTGCTACCTCCGGAACGTTGCCCTCCCCTGGCAAAGTAACCATGCCAGGGAAATGCTCCTTAAGGAGGATCCCAATGACGCCGTTCACGTGTCGGCACTTACCCGGCGCCTCATCACCAGCTTCTGTCCAAGTGCTACATAATGAGAAGCCAAAGTTATGAGCAATTGTTGCATACAATGAAGGTAGAAAAATGGGAAGCCAAAGTTAGTTACCTTACTCCATATGGAGTAATGCATGGCCTCTGCTCGCAAGATTCCCCTCGTTTTGGGAGACTTGATGCACCATGCAGGAACACAGTCTGACCCTCAAGAACTGCAATTAAACCATCATCCTCCTCCTCCTCGTCATCAGGCATGGGGGAGTGAGACATCATCTCGTCCTCAGGCACGGGGGAGTGAGACATCATATCGTCCTCATGCACGAGGGAGTGAGACATTGTCACGTCCTCACACACGGGGGAGTGAGACACCGGCTCGTCCTCGGGCAAGGGGGAGTGAGACACCGGCTCCTCCAACCTCACCTCCTCAGGCGGTGCCGCGGCAGGTGGTGGTGAGGAAGGCCGGACCGGATTTTTCTTACCCTTTCCTCCACGTCCACCTTTTACTCGACCTCTTCCTCGATGAGGCTGAGCATGGGAGGGTGCCTCAGGAGGATCGGAGAGAAAACTAGTGATCAGATTTCTCGCTATCTTGAGTGGGACCTTCTCTGCCGGAGCACTAGCAGCTGTCCTTTTCCTATGCGGTCCCACCATGCTTAACTCACCTGCTACAACAAATAGTAAAGCAATTAGTACGAATACAACAGTACAGTTCAAATAAATAAGCATAACTTCAAAAAATCACAAATGAGAATTACAAATTAAGGCGATTATAGCACAAATAAAACTTTATAGTTCAAACAAATAAGCAGAAGTTCAAAATATTGCAAATTCAACATTACAGCATGTTCGGGGTCATGGTAAAGCAACTAGTACAAAATCAACATTACAACTAAAAATAGTCGGGATCATCTGGATCACAATCCGGCTCTTCTTCTTCCTCTTCCGCTTCCTCGTCATCATCAGTATCACGCGTGTCGTCAAAGATGTCATCAGAGTGTTGGTCGTCATCATCACTATCATTGGCAATGCCTTGACGTAACCGCTCAAGCATGGATAGGTCCTCCATGTTTGTAACCTCTTCTTCTTACTCTTCTTCTTCTTCCTCTTCTTCCTCTTCTTCTTCTTCTTCATCGTCATCATCACTATCAATGTGTACTTCCATGGATGCATGGATGTTGCGACGGCCTCTAGGCCCATGTTCTTCTTGGAAGAATTCTCCATCATATGTGTCAGGGTTGATGTGAGGTTGATAATCCTCTTCACTGGGAGAACATTGTTTACCATGTGGCGGCACATCATACACGACATACCAACCCTTAAGATGCGCCTTCTTTTGACATGCGTACTTGAGATAGAAAACTTGTGTCGCTTGTTGAGCCACAATATAGACATCCTCGCATTCTAATTTGCTGTCTTGTCGAATTTCAACTAGACCAATATCATCTCTCCGCCTAACCTTCTCCGAATCGAACCAATGGCATTTAAAGACAATGACTTTTGGAGGATTTGCCCCAAAGTAATGCAGTTCATATATTTCATTAAGTCTTCCATAATACTCAACTCCATTGCAAATAGCCGACACTCCTGTGTTTCTTGATTTTAGAACGGCCCGACGTTCCTCGTTCTCATGTGTGCGGAAGTGATATCCATTGATGTTGTATCTCTCGAACGTACCGACCTTATAGTCAAAGCCGTTAGCAACTTGTTTCAACTCGTTGTCCAATACTGACGTGCCCTACAAGTTTAAGAGAGAAGGATCGGTGAATTAGTCGCACGTAATACCAACTTAGGTTCTTCCATAATAAGAATTATATATACCTTTCCTTTGAACCAAGAAATGAAACCGTAATTGCCGTCTCCGTTGCCAGCAAAAAGCTCATACTCTTCGAGTGAATCACGTTCGACCCCTCCATTAGAGAATTGAGCAACGAAATCACCGAGCAATGAGAAATGAGCAGAGTTAGACACAAACATATGAGTAAGTGTTACATGATGTACCAATCACTTACTCAATGTATGGCTGCACTTCTTTTAAGTTGGTGAGGATATACAACGTAAGCAAGCTCCACTCTTTCACATCCAGATTCTTTGAACCAGAAGCACCCACATGTCCGAGTTGCCCTTTGAAGAAGCTGAGAGTGGATTCATGTTTGGGGTCGCCGGTATTGTAACGAGACTTCGCATTATGCAAGCTTGGAATATTGGCCCCATAGCGTGATGTCGTGAAGTTTGTCACCTCTTCCGCCAAGAATGCCTCGACTATGGATGCTTCAATTCTACATTTATTTCTACATTTAACTCGAAGAGTCTTTTGCATTCTCTCAAGTCCATAGCACCAACGATTCTGCACAGGGCCACCCAATCTTGCCTCAGATGGGAGGTGTAAAATCATATGTTCCATCAGATTAAAGAAGCCTGGTGGAAATATCTTCTCTAGCTTGCAGAGCAACTCGGGTGCCCGTTTTTCCATGTCATCTAACACAGTAGGAGATACTTCTTTAGCACAAAGAACACGGAAGAAATAGCTAAGCTCTGCCAATACTTCCCAATCATCCTTAGGGATATAGCCTCGAATCATCACCGGCATTAACCGCTCAAGCCATATGTGCCAATCATGACTCTTCAAGCCATTGAGCTTCAATTTATCAAGATCCACTGCCCTCATTAGATTCGCTGCATACCCATCAGGGAACACCAAAGTTTTGAACCACATGAGTATCTCCTTCTTTTGTTCCCTTGTAAGAACAAACCTAGCCCGTGGCGTCGTCCATTTCTTCCGGTCCATGCGTTGCTGCAAGTTTTGTTCGGGTCTATCACATAGCTTCATCACATCTAGTCTAGCCTTAGTATTGTCCTTCGTCTTCTCAGAAATGTTGAACAATGTGCCAAAAATGGCCTCGGCGATATTCTTTTCAGTGTGCATTACATCAATGTTATGTGGAAGCTCGAGCTGATGGAAGTAGGGGAGATCCCAGAAGCATGGCCTATGAGTCTAGGCATGTTCTTCATTATATCCCAAGAAATACCCTGGACGGATGGGATCAGGCTCGAGAGCATCTAGTGGATTACGAATCTGTTCATCCGTCATCTCAGGTGGTGCCGAGTGTTCGACAACTTCACCTTTCATGAAGTTCTTCTTGTCTTGCCTGAATGGATGGTCGGGCAACAAATGTTGTCTATGGAAATCAAAGCAAGAATACTTGCGACCATGTTGCGGCCAACGACACTGAAGGTTTGCCTTGCATCTAGGGCATGGGAACCTCCCATGCACAGACCACCCCATGAAAAGTGAAAACATCGGTAGGTCATGCATTGAGTACAGGTACCAAACATGCATATTGAAGTTCTTCTTGCTAGCAACGTCGTATGTCTGTATCCCATTCACCCAAGCTTCTTTCAACTCATCTATCAGTGGCTGGAGGTACACATTTATATTCTTTCCCGGATACTTGGGCCCTGGAATTATCAATGATAGGAATATGTGCTTGCGTTGCATTAGGACGCCTGGGGGAGGTCGAGGGGAACAATAAATACAGGCCAACAACTATATGTCTTTGAGACAAAACCAAACGGATTGAACCCATCGAGTCCGATGGCGACTCGTGGATTCCTTGCCTCTTTTGCTTTCTCAGGATGTAATCGATCGAAATTCGTCCATGCTTGGGCACAAGATGAATGTATCAACATTGGTCTCCCATGATCATCCTTGTCGCGTCTTATCCCATATTTGTGCCATACCATCTGTAAGGCCGTATCTTCGTTCAAGTAAAGGCGTTGAAGTCTTGGCAGGATTGGAAGATACCAAAGAACATTTGCGGGGAATTTGGTATGCTTCTTCGTACCATCAGGGAGGACTCTCTCGGTATACCTATAGGAGCCGCACTTGACACAGTATTTGTCGTCTGCATACTCTTTCGTAAATAAGACACATCCGTTTGGGCAAGCGTGTATCTTCTCATACGGCATCTTAAGTGCACGTAGGGTTTTCTTTGCTTCGTACCAACTTTTAGGCAGTTTCTGCCCATCAGGGAGAGAGCGGCCCCAAGAGGTCATCATTGAATCAAAGTTATCTCTGCTCATGTTGAACTGGGTCTTCATAGACATTGCTTGTCCGATGGCATCCAACTGGCATTGATCTGTGTAGTCATGAAGAGGTTGTTGTGACGAATTCAACATTTCTAAGAATGCCCTCGCGGACTCCTCTGGTTCTTCATCTGATCCCGCATCACGTGCATCGTTGAAGTCAGCTACCATGACATCGATCCCGGTACTGTCATCGTAGGTGTGCCGAAGAACGACCTCCTCTCTGCTACGTTCAATCTTGCCGTGAAAGGTCCATCGTTTATACCCAGGCTTAAACCCATGCTTCTGCAGATGTAAAGACATCATCTTTTTTGTGTGTTCTTTATAGTTTTTGCACTGCAAGCAATGACACCAAATTTTTCTCTTGCCACTAGCAAATGTTGCCTCTATGAATTTATTGGTCTTGTCAACCCACTCAGCGGTCATGCCAACCTGACTAGGGTGGCCAGTGTACATCCACTCATGATCATCCATAGCGCTACTTGCACTAACAATACGGGTATTTTGTTCAGATTCATCAAGTTAGATATAATGTAATTACACGTAGATACATAACTAATTACTTTTGTCATATTATTTACGCCATAGTTTTATTTTTTATCATACAAAAGGGAAACGAGCATTAATGGATTCAATCCTATCTCTAATAGGTAAGATGGGTCCTAATCCCACCCGAGTACGTGTAGATTGGGTTCGTTCCCCGTGCTCTACTCCGGTCCAAGGAAAAATTTCAGCAGCACCTCCCCGCTATTCTCCTGGTACACGTCTCGACAACAAGCCGAGAGAATCTGTACCCGGAGAACAACGGGGTGGTGCTGACGAAATTTTCCTCGAACGGAAGTAGAGAGCACGGGAAACGTAACCCAATCTACACGTACTCGGGCAGTCCATGGATAATGTGGACAATTCGAAAGGATGGCGGTTATAAATATGCAAAGACATGCATATTTATAGGTGCCGCCCTTTCGAACGGGAGACGCCTAGGTTACGAGACTTGACATGATAGAAAACTCTAGATGCATCAGATGATGACAGAACAGAGCAAATAGGGAAGGGGGGAGATGATAGTCGAGCTCACACCTAGACAGTAGAGGCGGAAGTCAAACTACGAGGGCAACGACAACGGGACCGACGGTGCTCCTCGAGACGAAGAGAAGATCCCTGCACATGAAAAGCACCGGCACAACCAACATCAGCAGTAACACAACAATCTAATAAACAACATCAACAACATCACCTTGCAGTTCAACATCTAACCTAAAGAAAATAAGTAAGAAAAAAGAACCCACAAAATAATATGTTCTGTTAAGGTTCCTAGAAAAAGAAAGTAAAACAAAATTTGTGAAAAAGTTGATGTAATTGAGAAGAAAAGGTGGCCCTGTTCAAAGGAATAGTTGACACATGTTGTTTCCGTAACAAATTTAGTGCCAGGCTATCACAAACCTAACTTTGGAATTGTTCAGAATCATCTACTATCACGTATACAAATTGATGGGGTTATAGTCCTAGGGTAGGGTCATAGGCCTGCCCTATAAGTCCTACCCAGGGACTACCCTTCATAAGGGATAAGACCCTTAGTCAGTTCCGACTGAATTAAGGACTTCCCATCATCCAGTCGGTAACGAATCCTCCACCATCCAGTCGGAGATGAGCATTCGGAGTATATGAAACTAACCGACTCGATTCCACTCTGTGCATCGTAACCCCCTGTAGGGAAACGGTCGTACATTTCCGTGTGCCTTCATTAGCATTTAAGATATACGTTACCTGTAACGTAGGCATTTATTCGCCACTACACCCCTGTGCACCGAACTGTTGTGGAGGGCAGCACACTCTATATAAGCCGCCCGTTCCCACTGGTGCAAGGGTTAGCAATTCACTATAGTCCATATTCCACTCGACAACAAGCTCCCAGAGCACTGAGACGTAGGGCTATTACCTCCACTGTAGAGGGGCCTAGACTCATACAACCTCGTCGTAGCTAAGGCTCTGCCCATCCTTTCGTACCCTACATATCTACTGTCAGACTTATACCCACGACAGTTGGCGCCCACCGTGGGGCAGGCGTCTAAGCGACTTCCGGCGAGTTTGCGACTACATCTTTTCGTCATGTCATCCGGTGGAGATTCGAGCATGGGTCACGAGATCTACTTCAGCGCTCTCTCCTTCATCGTCGACGATTCGGCATGGCTTTGGGACGCCCCTCTCGACGTCGAGGCGTTTCCCCGTCGCGGAGCTACGCACTTCCGTGTCGGCGCCCGCGGCATTCTTCTTCTCCAACAGTCGACTCCGGTGTCGACCTACACCGCCGTCACGCGCCGCAACAAGCGGTCCCGCCGTCCGCGGCTCCAGCGTTGGGTGCAACACGCCCAGGCGTGCCAGAACGCGTCTTCACAAGTGGCGGTCCTAGAGTCGGTTGTGGTTGCCCCGCCGTCCCAGCGCTCGGACTCGGTTCCGACTGAGTTTCCTTCCGAGTACTTGGGTCGCGGGCCTGCATCAGAAGTACACATGGCCAACTCCCATGAAAGTCCCCACCAAACTGGCCGGAACGAGCACGAGATCGGCGAAACATCCGACGGTCGCCGTCCACCTCGCCGTTCTGCCAGTCGGCACACTCGGCGGAGAAACGTGGAGTTGTTCCGCACACCCATCCTCAACTTGGCTGCCGCTGCCAAGATAGCCGATTCCCTTTAGCCGACTGATTCAGAGGCTGGTAGGGGCATCGAGCAAATCCGCGCCCTGCTGCACACGGCGCAGCAAGAAAACTCGCCGGTCTCCCAGTCGCACAACAGGATCCACAATAGTTCTGTTCATGTGAACACGCATCCGTCAGTTCACAGCCCTGGTTCTCATCAGCGACCCAGGGGAGGCAGCCGTTCCATGAATCCCGAAGATCGTCGCCATTCAAGCACCCCTCCGTGGGGTGGGCCCTAGGGGCCCCGACATCATGATGATCGGCGTTCAGTTAGTGACACTTACGATCCAAGGCCCGACGCGAGAGGGCATATCGCCCAGCGGAGGGTCGACAAGGGCCGAGCCCACCGCGATGGTCACGATATTGACCGTCCGAGTGAAAGCAGGACCATCGTTTCTGGTCCCGAGTGTTTCAGTCGAGCCATCCGTTCGGCTGACATCCCTCCCAACTTCCGATTGGCGACGGGGATCAACAAGTTTGCAGGAGAGTCCAAGCCAGAAACGTGGCTGGATGACTACCGAGTGGCAGTCCAGATCGGAGGAGGGGACGACCACGGCGCCATGAAGCACCTCCCTCTGATGCTCGACGGCTTGGCGCGAGCGTGGCTGAACCAATTGCCCCCCTCAAGCATCTACAGCTGGGCAGATCTGGCCCGAGTGTTCATCAGGACCTTCGAAGGGACGTGCAAGCGCCCTGCTGGCCTCGTGGAGCTCCAACACTGTGTCCAGAAGCAGAATGAGCCCGTGCGCGATTTCATTCAGCGTTGGACGACCCTCTACCACACGGTGGAGAACGTCACAAAGCACCAAGCAGTCCGCGCCTTCAAGGCAGGCGTGCGGTACAGGGATCTGTACCTGAAGTTCGGTCGAACAGGCGACATCTCCATGAGCAAGATGATGGAGATAGAGGCACGCTATGCAAATGGCGAAGAAGAGGACCGCATCCGTAGCGGCAAGCACAAAACAGTCGCCGATGGAGATGGAAATAACACTCGGAAGCAGAAGCAGAAAGCTCCGTCCACTCCGTAGGCAGAAGCCGCAGCTGTTACTGATGCCAAGTTCAAGGGCAAGGGGAAGGCTCAGTTCACCCCCAAGAAGAAGCAGTTCAACAACCCCATCCTGGACCAGCCATGTCCGATTCACACAAAGATGGATGAAGAGGGCAACGCCATATATCCGAAGCATACCACTCGACAATGTCGCCTGCTGATCCAGGGGTTCTGCGAAGGGCAACCGAGTGAAAAGGGCAATGAATAGGATGAGGAGGATAAGGAGGATCCGTTCCCCCAAGTCCATGCAACATTGATGATTTTTGCCGACGTTGAGAGCAAGAGTCGACTGAAGCTGGTGAACAGGGAGGTGAACATGGCCACGCCTACCAACCCCAAGTTCCTCAAATGGTCTCAGACTGCGATCACCTTTGACCAGTCGGATCATCCAGCACACGTACCCACCCCAGGGAGACAGGCTCTGGTTGTCGACCCGGTGGTGGAAGGAGTCCGACTGCGCAAAGTCCTCATGGACGGCGGCAATGGCTTGAACATCATGTACGCCGACACTCTCAAGGGGATGGGCATTCTGATGTCCAAACTCAGCAAGAGCAGCATGCAGTTCCATGGAGTCGTCCCTGGACGAAAGGCCAAGTCACTCGGCCAGATCGCGTTGGACGTCGTTTTCGGCTCCGACAAGTACTTCCGCTAGGAAAAGCTGACGTTCGAGGTGGTGGACTTCCAGAGCACGTACCACGCAATTCTGGGCCGCCCGGCGTATGCACGTTTCATGGCCCGTCCATGTTACGTGTACCTGAAGCTAAAGATGCCAGGCCCGAAAGGTGTGATCACTATCATAGGCAATCGACAGCGGGCCGAAGAGTGTCTGCAGCAGGGATCAAGGATCGCTGATCAGCAGATGGCTATCCTCGAGCTTGACGAGTACAAGAAAACAGTCGACCCCGCTGACTTGATGCGTGTGATGGGGTTATAGTCCTAGGGTAGAGTCATAGGCCTGCCCTATAGGTCCTACCCAAGGACTACCCCTCACAAAAGACAAGGCCCTTAGTCAGCTCCGACTGAATTAACGAGTCCCCATCATCCAGGCGGTAACAGGTCCCTGATCATCTAGTCGGAGACTAGCATTCGGAGGATATCAAGCTAACCGACTGGATACCACTCGGTACATCGTAACCCCCGTGGAGGGAAACGGTCGTACGTTTCCAGGTGCATTTATTAGCATTTAGGGCGTACGTTACCTGTAACGTACGCATTCAATCGCCACTACTCCACCCCTGTACCGGAACCGTTGTGGAGGGCAGCGCACTCTATATAAGCCACCCTCCCCCGCTGGTAGAGGGGTTAGCAACTCATTGTATTCCATATTTCCACTCGACAACAAGCTCCCTGAGCAATGAGACGTAGGGCTATTACCTCCACCGCAGAGGGGCCTGAACTCAAACAACCTCGCCGTAGCTAAGGCTCTGCCCATCCTTTTCGTACCCTACACATCTACTGTCAGGCTTATACCCACGACAGTTGGCGCCCACCGTGGGGCAGCCGTCTAAGCGACTTCCGGCGAGTTTGCGACTACTTCCTTTTGTCATGTCGTCCGGTGGAGGTTCGAGCATGGGTCACCAGATCTTCTTCGGCGGTCTCTCCTTCATCATCGACGATTCGGCGTGGCTTCGGGATGCTCCTCTCGACGTCGAGGCGCTTCCCCGTCGTGGGGCTACGCACTTCCGTGCCAGCGCCCGCGGCATTCTTCTTCTCCAACAGTCGGCTCCGGTGTCGACCTGCACCGCCGTCACGCGCCGCAGCAAGCGGTCTCGTCGTCCACGGCTCCAGCGCTGGGTGCAACACGCCCAGGCGGGCCATAACGTGTCTTCACAAGTGGCGGTTCTAGAGTCCGTTGTGGTTGCCCCGCTGTCCCAGCACTCGGACTCGGTTCCGACTGAGTTTCCTTCCGAGTATGCGGGTCGCGGGCCCGCAGCAGAAGTCCACATGGCCAACTCCCATGAAGATCCCCGTCAATCTGGCCGGAGCAAGCGCGAGGTCGGCGAAACGTCTGGCGCGCGCCTCCACCTCGCCGTTCTGCGAGTCGGCACACTCGGCGGAGCAACGTGGAGTAGTTCCGCACACCCCTCCTCAACTTGGCTGCGGCTGCCAAGATAGCCGATTCCCTCAAACCGGCTGATTCGGAGGCTGGTAGAGGGATCGAGCAGATCCGAGCCGTGTTGCGCACGGCGCAACAGCAGAATTCGGCGGTCTCCCAGTCGCACAACAGGATCCATAATAGTTCTGTTCATGCGAATACGCATCTGTCGGTTCACAGCCCTGGTTCCCATCAACGGCACACGGGAGGCAGCCGTTCCATGAATCACGAAGATCACCGCCGTTCACGCACCCCTCCGCGGGGTGGGCCCTATGGGTCCCGACATCATGGTGATCGGCGTTCAGTCGGCGACACTTACGACCCAAGGCCCGTCGCAAGAGGGCGTATCGCCCAGCGAAGGGTCGACAGGGGCCGAGCCCACCGCGATGGTCACGATATGGACCATCCAAGTGGAAGCAGAACCATCGTGTCTGGTCCCGAGTGTTTTAGTCGAGCCATCCGCTCGGCTGACATCCCGCCCAACTTCCGATTGGCGACGGGAATCAGCAAGTTTACAGGAGAGTCCAAGCCGGAAACATGGCTAGATGACTACCGAGTGGCGGTCCAGATCGGAGGAGGGGACGACCATGTCGCCATGAAGCACCTCCCTCTGATGCTCGACGACTCGGCGCGAGCGTGGCTGAATCAGTTGGCCCCCTCAAGCATCTACAGTTGGGCAGATCTGGCCCGAGTGTTCATCAAAACCTTCGAAGGGACGTGCAAGCGCCCTGCAGGCCTCGTGGAGCTCCAGCATTGCGTCCAGAAGCATAATGAGCCCCTGCGTGACTTCATTCATCGTTGGACAACTCTCTACCACACGGTGGAGAACGTCACCGAGCATCAAGAAGTCTGCGCCTTTAAGGCAGGCGTGCGGTACAGAGATCTATACCTAAAGTTCGGCCGAACGGGTGACATCTCCATGAGCAAGATGATGGAGATAGCAGCTCGCTACGCAAATGGCGAAGAAGAGGACCGCATCCGAAGCGGCAAGCACAAGAGAGTCGGCGACGGAGATGGAACCAACACTCGGAAGCAAAAGCAAAAAGTTCCATCCACTCCGCAGGCAGAAGCTGCAGTCGTGACCAATGCCAAGTTCAAGGGCAAAGGGAAGGCGCAGTTTACCCCGAAGAAGAAGCAGTTCAATAATCCCATCCTGGACCAGCCATGCCCGGTTCATACGAAGATGGACGAAGAGGGCAACCCCATATATCCAAAGCATACCACTCGACAGTGTCGCCTCCTGATCCAGGGGTTCGGCGAAGGGCAACCGAGTGAGAAGGTCAATGAACAAGATGAGGAGGATAAGGAGGATCCGTTCCCCCAAGTCCATGCGACACTCATGATTTTTGCTGACGTCGAGAGCAAGAGTCGACTGAAGCTGGTGAACAGGGAGGTGAACATGGCCACCCCTGCCAGCTCCAAGTTCCTCAAATGGTCTCAGACTGCGATCACCTTTGACCAGTCGGATCATCCAGCACATGTACCCACCCCAGGAAGACAAGCTCTGGTCGTCGACCCGGTGGTAGAAGGAGTCCGACTGCGCAAAGTCCTCATGGACGGCGGCAGCAGTTTGAACATTATGTACGCCGACACTCTCTAGGGGATGGGCATTCCGATGTCCAAACTCAGCGAGAGCAGCATGCAGTTCCATGGAGTCATCCCTGGACGGAAGGCCAAGTCACTCGGCCAGATCGCGTTGGACGTCGTTTTCGGCTCCGACAAGAACTTTCGCAAGGAAAAGCTCACGTTTGAGGTGGTGGATTTCCAGAGCACTTACCACGCAATTCTGGGCCGCCCAGCGTATGTGAGTTTCATGGCCCGTCCATGTTATGTATACTTGAAGCTAAAGATGCCAGGCCCGAAAGGCGTGATCACCATCACGGGCAATCGACAGCGAGCCGAAGAGTGCGTGCAGCAGGGATCAAGAACCGCCGACCAGCAGATGGCCGTCCTCGAGCTCGACGAGTACAAGAAAACAGTCGACCCCGCGGACCTGATGCGCTCAAAGAAGCCAGCTTCTGAATCCGCATTCCAATCGGCGGGAGAGACGAAGAAGGTCAGCATTCACCCGACGAACGACACTGCTGCCCCGACGAACATCTCCACCACCCTCGATCCTAAATAGGAAGCCGAGCTCACCCAATTCCTCCGTGAGAACTGGGACATCTTTGCATGGAAACCCTCTGACATGCCAGGTGTACCCACGGAGTTGGCTGACCACCGACTGCATGTGGACCCCGTCGCTCGGCCCGTCCGAGAGCGCTTGCGCCGGTCCGCCGCGCACAAGAGGAAAGCAATCGGGGAGGAGGTGGCCAAGCTGCTGGCAGCCAACTTCATTCGCGAGGTTCACCACTCCGAGTGGCTTGCCAATGTTGTCATGGTGCCCAAGAAGGACAAGTCGCTCCGAATGTGTATCGACTTCAAGCATCTCAATAAGGTCTGCCCGAAGGACCATTTTCCGCTCCCCCGCATAGATCAAATTGTTGATTCGACTGCGGGGTGCGAGCGTTTGTCATTTCTTGATGCCTACTCGGGCTATCATCAGATCCGTCTGTATGGCCCCGATGAATTAAAGATAGCCTTTATCACCCCATTCAGGTGCTTCTGCTACATCACTATGCCATTTGGTTTGAAGAATGCAGGAGCTACCTTTATGCGCATGATCCAAAAATGCCTTCTCGACCAGATCGGTCGGAATGTGGAGGCATATATGGATGATATCGTAGTCAAGTCACGCAAAGGTTCCAACCTGCTGACTGACTTGGCAGAAACATTCGCCAACCTTCGTAGGTACGATATCAAGCTCAACCCTGCCAAATGTTCATTCGGCGTTCCCAGCGGAAAGTTACTCGGTTTCTTCGTTTCCGAACGAGGGATCGATGTCAACCCCGAAAAGATCGGGACCATCGTTCGAATGGAGAGGCCGGTCAGAATACACGATGTTCAACGGCTCACAGGTTGCCTAGCGTCTTTGAGCAGGTTCATCAGTCGACTCGGCGAGAAAGCACTTCCTCTGTACCGACTCATGAAGAAATCAGATACTTTCGAGTGGACAGACGAAGCCCAAGTCGCATTCGACGACCTCAAAGTCCTACTTTCCACCCAGCCGGTTCTTACTGCTCCGCTCAATAAAGAACCCCTTCTTCTGTATATCGCGGCTACATATCAAGTCGTCAGTACTGTTCTTACAGTCGAACGAGAAGAAGAAGGCAAAGCATACAAAGTTCAGCGACCAGTGTACTACGTCTCCGAGGTCCTGACTCCTTCCAAGCAGAGGTATCCCCACTATCAAAAACTTATCTACGGGATTTACATGACTGCGAAGAAGGTGGATCATTATTTCCAAGACCATTCGGTGTTTGTCGTTTCTGATGCTCCGTTGTCGGAAATTCTCCACAATCGGGACGCGTCAGGCCGAGTGGCGAACTGGGCAATGGAGATGTTGTACTGTGATATCAAGTTCGAGGCCAAGAAAGCTATTAAGTCTCAAGCTCTGGCTGACTTCATAGCAGAATGGGTAGAACAACAGCAATTGACCCACATCTACTCGGCCCATTGGACAATGTTCTTTGATGGGTCCAAGATGTTGAATGGCTTCGGCGTTGGCGTTGTGATCATATCGCCAAAGGGCGACAAACTCAAGTACGTGCTGTAGATACACTTTGATTCCTCCAACAACGAGGCAGAGTATGAAGCTCTCCTCTACGGATTGCGCATGGCCATCTCACTCGGCGTCCGTCGCCTGATGGTCTACGGCGATTCAGATTTGGTGGTCAATCAAGTGATGAAAGAGTGGGATGTCAGGAACCCCACCATGACCACATATTGCAATGCAGTGAGGAAGCTCGAGAAAAAGTTTGAAGGTTTGGAACTCCACCATGTTCCGCGACTGAAAAACCAAGCAGCTAATGAGTTGGCAAAACTCGGATCCACTCGGAGACCAGTCCCGAGTGACGTCTGCCTCGAGCACCTTCACCTCCCTTCACTCAAAGAAGATCCTTTTACAGAAGAACCAGTACAACCAAAGAGTTCAACAGATCCGACTGAAGTCGATGTACCTGCTGTGGTTGATCTGGTCATGGAGATTCTTACTGTCATCCCCGATTGGACTGTGCCGATCATTGCATATATCCTGAGACAGGAACTACCAGAAGACGAAGTCCAGGCCGGGCACATAGTCCGCAGGTCGAATTCATTCACTGTCATTGATGGCCAATTGTACAGGGAGAGCGTTTCATGCGTTCTCCAACGATGCATCTCCCCAGAGGAGGGGCAGCTGATCCTGGAAGATATTCACTCGGGGACCTGCGGTCATCACGCCTCTTCGAGAGCAATCGTCGCCAAGGCATTCAGGGCTGGTTTTTTCTGGCTGCAGGCAAACGAGATGGCTAAAGATACAGTCGGACCATTAAAGACAGGCCAAGGGGTATACACACATCTGTTGGTGGCAGTCGACAAGTTCACGAAATGGATCGAAGCCAAGCCCATCAAGAAACTCGACGCCTCAACAGCCGTCAAGTTTATCAGGGACATCATCTCCAGATTTGGTGTACCTCATAGCATAATCACGGACAACGGGACAAACTTTGACTCGGACAGATTCAAAGGTTTCTGTGCAAGCCAAGGTATCCGAGTGGATTTTGCTTCCGTAGCACATCCTCAATCCAATGGACAAGCAGAGCGGGCGAATGGGCTTATTCTTCAAGGTTTGAAGCCCCGAGTCCTGCGAGAGGTGGGACACGCCGCTGGCGCATGGGTCACCGAGTTACCTTCAGTACTTTGGGGTCTCCGCACAACCCCGAACAGATCTACAAGGCGATCACCGTTCTTCCTCGTTTATGGAGCAGAAGCGGTCCTTCCGAGTGACTTGCTTCACAATGCGCCACGAGTCGAACTCTTCTCCGAAGCTGAAGCAGAACAAGCAAGGCAAGATGGAGTGGACCTTCTGGAGGAAGAGCGCGAGATGGCACTGACTCGCTCAACCATTTATCAACAAGATCTGCGGCGTTTTCATGCACGCCACGTCAGGAGTCGTGCGTTCCAAGCAGGCGCCCTGGTGCTCCGAGTGGATCAGCAAAGACCTCACAAGTTGGCTCCGGCCTGGGAAGGACCTTTCATCATCTCCAAGGTGCTGAACAACGGAGCATACAGACTCTACAACATCGACAGGGAGACAGACGAGCCGCGAGCATGGAATGGAGATCACCTGAAGCGCTTCTACACGTGACCATCGACTGAAGCAGTGTAAAGAACAAGTATTGATGAAATAATATAAAGCAGATTCAGTTGTTGCAGATTCAGAATTCTTCCACGGCCGCAGACTCCGGTCTCAAAAAAAAATCTCCGAGTGTGCACTTAACGTCACACTCAGGGACTTAGCTACGATCTAGAATCGCCTAAGGATTAACTTTCTCCGAGTGTGCACTTAACGTCACACTCGGGCACTTAGCTGCGATCCAGCATCGCCTAAGCATTAACTTTCTCCGAGTGTGCACTTAACGTCACACTCGGGGACTTAGCTGCGATCCACCATCGCCTAAGCATTAACTTTCTCCGAGTGTGCACTTAACGTCACACTCGAAGACTTAGCTGCGATCCAGCATCGCCTAAGCATTAACTTTATCCGAGTGTGCACTTAATGTCACACTCCGGGACTTAGCTGCGATCCAGCATCGCCTAAGCATTAACTTTCTCCGAGTGTGCACTTAACGTCACACTCGGAGACTTAGCTGCGATCCAGCATCGCCTAAGTATTAACTTTCTCCGAGTGTGCACTTAACGTCACACTCGGGGACTTAGCTGCAGTCCAGCATCGCCTAAGTATTAACTTTCTCTGAGTGTGCACTTAACGTCACACTCGGGAACTTAGCTGCGGTCCAGCATCGCCTAAGTATTAACTTTCTCCGAGTGTGCACTTAACGTCACACTCGGGGACTTAGCTGTGGTCCAGCATCGCCTATGTATTAACTTTCTCCGAGTGTGCACTTAACATCATACTCGGGGACTTAGTTGCGGTCCAGCATCGCCTAAGTATTAACTTTCTCTGAGTGTGCACTTAACGTGACACTCAGGGACTTAGCTGTGATCAAGAATCACCTAAGTAATACATTTCTCCGAGTGTGCACTAGACGTCGCACTCGGGGACTTAGGTGTGATCAAGAATCACCTAAGTAATAACTTTCTCCGAGTGTGCACTAAATGTCGCACTCGGAGACTTATCTATGATCAAGAATCACCTAAGTAATAAATTTCTCCGAGTATGCACTAAACGTCGCACTCGGGGACTTAGCTGTGATCAAGAATCACCTAAGTAATATATTTCTCCGAGTGTGCACTAAACGTCGCACTCGGGGACTTAGCTGTGATCAAGAATCACCCAAGTAATAACTTTCTCCGAGTGTGCACTAAACGTCGCACTCGGAGACTTAGCTGTGATCAAGAATCACCTAAGTAATAAATTTCTCCGAGTACGCACTAAACGTCGCACTCGGGGACATAGCTGTGATCAAGAATCACCTAAGTAATACATTTCTCCGAGTGTGCATTAAACGACGCACTCTGGGACTTAGATGTGATCAAGAATCACCTAAGTAATAACTTTCTCCGAGTGTGCACCAAACGTCGCACTCGGAGACTTAGTTGTGATCAAGAATCACCTAAGTAATAAATTTCTCCGAGTATGCACTGAACGTCGCACTCGGGGACTTAGCTGTGATCAAGAATCACCTAAGTAATACATTTCTCCGAGTGTGCACTAAACGTCGCACTCGGGGACTTAGCTGTGATCAAGAATCACCTAAGTAATAACTTTCTCCGAGTGTGCACTAAACGATGCACTCGGGGACTTAGCTGTGATCAAGAATCACCTAAGTAATACCTTTCTCCGAGTGTGCACCAAACGTCACACTCGGGGACTTAGCTGTGATCAAGAATCACCTAAGTAATAACTTTCTCCGAATGTGCACTAAACGTCACACTCGGGGACTTAGATGTGATCAAGAATCACCTAAATAATAACCTTCTACGAGTGTGCACTAAACGTCGCACTCGGAGACTTAGCTGTGATTCAGAATCACCTAAGTATTAACTTCCTCCGAGTGTGCACTAAACGTCGCACTCGGAGCCTTAGCTGCGATCAAGAATCGCCTAACTAGTAATTTTCTTCGACTGCGCACTTCACGCCACACTCGGGGATTTAGATGCGATCAAGAATCGCCTAAGTACCAACTTCCTCCGAGCGTACACTCGAAGATTTAGCTGCGATCAAGAATCGCCTAAATACATGACTAACACTTACATGCTACGCATGTTTGCCTTTGGCTTCACCAAGAAACGCAAAACGGAAAAACTCGAGACAACATTGCAACACAAGAGCAAACACTTTGATTCAGATTCAAAAGCTCTAGCAAAGATAGTTCACTCGGTGCAGATCAAGCTTACCCGCACCGATCTAAGAATGTGACAGCCAACAGCAGTGGCCAAAGTTCCTCACAGATCAACACTCGGCATACCGAGGATAAAAGTGTTCTTACGCATCATCTGGATTAACGCCAGGACTGGAGGGCTGTACGAACTTGTCCAGATCAATACCGTCGGCGATGCGGGTAGCACTCTCAAGGAAAGTTTCCATGAAGTCTTCGAATCGAAGTTTCTTCGTGTTGGCCACCTTCAATGTCTTCAGCTTCTCCTCGCGCACCTCCTTGCAATGGACTCGGACCAGGGATAGAGCAACATCTGCACCACAACGAGCTGCAGATTTCTTCCACGACTGCACTCGGTTCGTAATCTCCTCCAGTTGAGCCATCAGGTTCTCCATCTCCTACCGCCACTCATCTTCTGGCCAAAGCTCCTTGTCGATTCGGCCGATGACTTCTCTCAGTCGACCGATTAAAGGGCCAACTTTGCCCACGCGGATGTGCGCCCGGAGCAGATCCCGATTGGCGTCCTCGCCGAGTGGCACGTTATCGCGAATCGACCGCTCCACGTCAGCTGCTTCAACTTCAGCATCAATGCAAAAATCTGCAACAGAAGGACAAGCAAACAATAAGCGCCGAGTGTGACGCACATAGGACAAGCACTCGGCAAAAAACAGGACTTACCAGCCAGACGCGTCATCATCTGTCGAGCCCAGTCGCTGACGTATTTCTCCTGAGCTATGCATCGTTTGTTCAGCACGTCCATCTGCCCCATCAGAGCAGTCCTTTGTTTCCCCATCTTCTCAACTTCCTGACTCAGCACCTTGTTCGCTTCACGAGCCTGCTCCAATGACTTCTCTCGTCCCGCCAGGGCATCCTTCATGCCAGCCATTGCAAGCAGCGCCGCATCAAGCTCACAAGCTAACTGATTCTTCTCCGCCCTGAGAGTCTCATAGGTTGTTCCCATTTGACAAGTTTTCTGCCAGCAAACACCAAGGGACAATCAGAAAATTCAACAATAAAAGTCTAAGTTCTTCAGACCCCTGCCGACGCAAGCAGTCGACAGCGGTCTCGGGGACTACACCCAGTGGGTTCACTAAGAGTGACCCCACTGGCATGCAACTCAAGCAGGCCCGGCCTATTGAGATGCATGTTACCACCTACGCCTACGAGGCCAATACTACCCGACCTGAGTACAAATTACTCTCGGGGACTCTTACAGTAAGTGCACTCCGAGTTCCACAACTGCTCGCAGTCGGTCATATTATTTACAGACCTGACCAAAGCAAAGACAATATGTATAAAGACAACTGCCGGTGCAAGCACTCGGCAGAAGTCTCGGGGACTACACCCACTGGGTTCACTCAGAGTGAACCCATTGCAAACAACAGATGCTATCCAAGAACACCCAGCGGGTTACAAGAGAAAAGTAAATACTTACTAGCCCACTTACTCGGATATCATCCCGCAGCTCCAAGCTTCGCTGGTACAAGGATGCGACGGAGTCGTAGGCCCTCTTGGCTTCTCCAGCCATCAGCTCCGCCTGCACCATGGCTCCCTTGGCCGCTCCCACCTGCTCCTCCGGGAGATGCTGGATGTTGAACTCGACATTCGACGAGCCTGGCATCGTCGGAAGTTCCTGAGGCATCCCAAGGTCCGCTCCACTCGGCTCTTCAACCACCAGCGTCGGTTCAGTCGCCGGCAGCGCCTCAGTCGGCAGCACGTTGGCGGCGAGAGCAGCAACAGGCGGAGCAGCCTCAAGAATAGGCTCCGCAACTTGTTCAGCTCTCCCCTGATCACCCTCGTCCACGCAAATCGCCCCTGATAGACCGAACGGCGCGAGATCTCAGAAAAAGAAAGAGGCAGAACCTATGATAGAATTCGAGACGCGATAGTATAAAACACTCGGACTCACTACAACGCACCTGGCTGGGACGAGACGACGTTGTCCGTGTCCATGGGGTCATCCTCCTGGCGCGCCGGAGAGGTGGCAGAAGTAGCGACTCTGTCGAGTGAAATCCATTCGACCAATAAACAGGAGTTCACTCGGATATCAGAAGAAATTAGAAGATCGATGCACTTACATGGAGGTGACGGGGACAGCAACCCTCATCCGCGACAGAGACTTCCGAGGCTTGGGCCCACTCGGTTTGGCCACCTTGGAAGACTGACCCACAGGCTCAGCAGCAGCATCCCTGGCCCTCTTGGTGCTCCGAGCATTCGGGACCACTGGGACAGTGGGCGGAGCACTCGAAGATGCCGGAGGGACCGAGGGAACGGCAGGCTCGTGTCGGCGCTTAGTCCGATGCTCTAATTGCGAAGGCGGCAAGTCCTGCTCTTCGTCTTCCTCCTCTTCCTCGCTAGTCTCTTCCTCTGATTCCCCGCTGTCGGAGACATACTCAGCGCTCTCCATGCTGCCTTCCTGGCTGCCTTCCTCCTCCTCCTCGACCGGGTTCCCGTTCAAGACGGGAGAATACCAGTTGGTCCACTTCTGCATAAAATTCAGTCGGCGACATCACACGTCACACAGAGATTCAAGCAAACGATAAGATTAAGACAGTTAGGCGCACTCGACAAGTGTTACTCACCTGATTCGGAGGAGGATTATCCGTGCAGAAAGGCTTCACTCGGCGAGATCCTTTGGGATTCTCGCAGGGGCCTGTGATCTGGAGCACCCACGAGGTCACCTTCTCCTGAGTCACGCCCACAACGTTGGTCCGAGTGGAATCCTCGGGACCCGTATAATGCCACATGGCGTGGTCGCGAGCCTGCAGAGGTTGGATACGCCGACCGAGGAAGACCTCCGGCAAGTCTATGCCGGTGACCCCCCCCTCCTGACGACATCTACGAGTGCCTCAACCAGAGGTTGGGTGTCGTTCTTCTCCGCCTTCGTGAGCGCGAGCTGCTTAGGCGGGGCGGGCCGATCTAAGCTAAAGGGAGGCAGCCCTGTCGCAGCATTCGGACAGGCGATATCCTGGCAATAGAACCACGTCGACTGCCAGTTCCTGACCGACTCACTTAGCTGGAGGGCAGGATAACTACTCCGACTGGGTTCACTAAGAGTGAACCCACTGCAAAATAATCATACAATATCCGAGTGCATTGCTCAAACACCCAGTGGGTTACAAGAAGAAAGTAAATACTTACTAGCCCACTTAATCGGATATCGTCCCGCATTTCCAAGCTTTGCTTGTACACGGACGCGATGGAGTCGTACGCTTTCTTGGCCTCTCCCGCCATCAGCTCCGCCTGCACCATGGCCCCCTTGGCAGCTCCCACCTGATCTTCCGGGAGGCGCTGGACGTTGTACTCCATAGTCGACGGCCCTGGCATCGTAGGAGGTTCCTTGGGCATCCCAAGGCCTGCTCCAGTCGGTTCAGCAGCGATCAGCGCCGTTTCAGTCGACGGCATCGCCTCAGTCGGCGGCGCGTCCATGGCGAGAGTAGTAACCGGCGGAACAGCCTCAAGGACAGGCACCGTTGCTTGCTCAGACCTCGCCTGGTCGTCCTCCTCCACATAAATCACCCCTGAGGGAAACCCGACCAAACGGCGTGAGACCACAGGAAAAATGCAAGACCAAAGACAGAATTCGTGACGCAATAACGTAGACTCTCGGAGTCGCTACGACGCACCTGGTTGGGATGTGGCAACGTTGTCCATGTCCATGGGATCGTCCCCCTGGCGTGTCGGAGAGGTAGCAGAGGTGGCAACTCTGTCGAGTAAAATTCATTCGACCAATAAGCAGGAGTTCAATCAAAT
Source organism: Hordeum vulgare subsp. vulgare (assembly GCF_904849725.1). NCBI lineage: Eukaryota > Viridiplantae > Streptophyta > Magnoliopsida > Poales > Poaceae > Hordeum > Hordeum vulgare. The sequence continues at coordinate 428,135,225 of NC_058523.1, read as the reverse complement.
ACTGAAAGAAGATAGAAGAACAATGCACTTACGTGGAGGTGACGAGAACTGCGACCCTCATCCGCGGTAAAGCCTTCCGAGGCTTAGATCCACTCGGTTTGGCCACCTTAGAGGGCTGACCCGCAGATTCAGCAGCAGAGTCCCTGGTCCTCTTTGTGCTCCGAGCACTCGGAGCCACGGGAACGGTTGGCGAGGCACTCGGTACCACAGGAGCAGCTGGTGGCGCACTGGAGGATGCTGGAGGGGCCGAAAGAGCCGTGGGTTCGTGACGGCGCTTGGTCCGAAGCTCTGGTGGTGGAGGTGGCGAGTTCTGCTCCTCGTCTGCCTCTTCTTCTTCTACGGACTCCTCCTCATCCGTCTCCCCACTGTCGGAGACGTACTCGACACTCTCCACGCTGCCCTCCTGGCTGCCTTCCTCCTGCTCGGCCGGATTCCCGTTTGAGACAGGAGAAAACCAGTTAGTCCATGCCTGCACAAGATATAGTCGACAACATCAGACGTCAGACAATGAAGAAAGCGATAAATCTAAGACAGTCGCATGCACTCGACAAGTTGTACTCACCTCGTTCGGAGGAGGGTTGTCCGTGCGGAAGGCCTTCACTCGCCGGGCCCATCTGGGGTTTTCGCAGGCGCTTGTGATGTTGAGGACCCACGACGCCACCGTCTCCCCGGTCACGCACTCGACGTTGGTCCGAGTGGAGTCCTCAGGCCCCGTGTAATGCCACATGGCGTGGTGTCGAGCCAGCAGAGGCTGGATGCGCCGGCCCAGGAAAACCTCTAGCAAATCTATGCCGGTGACTCCCCTTCGGACGACATCTACGAGTGCGTCGACCAGAGGCTGGATATGGATCTTCTCCGCCTTCGTGAGCGCGAGCTGCTTAGGCGGAGCCGGTCGGTCTAAGCTAAAAGGGGGCAATCTTGTTGTGGCATTTGGGCAGGCAACGTCCTGGCAGTAGAACCATGTCGACTGCCAGATCCTAACAGATTCACTCAGCTGAAGAGCAGGATAGCTACTCTTACTTTTCTTTTGGAAGCCTAAGCCTCCGCAGAGCTGGAGAAGGTGGGTTTTGTCATCCGACTGGCTAAGTCGTTTGATGGTCTGAGATCTAGCAGAGAAGATGTGTTTGAAAAGCCCCCAATGGGGAGGACAGCCGATGAAACACTCGCACAACACGATGAAGGCAGAGAGATGAGCTATGGCATTGGGAGGAAAATGGTGGAGCTGCGTCCCAAAGTGGTTCAGGATACCTTTAAAGAAGGGATGAGGAGGCAGAGAGAAACCTCGGTGCACGTGGCTCAGCAGCAAGACGCGCTCCCCCTCCCGGGGCGCCGGCTCGGTCTCGCCTTCCGCCGACAACCTCCACGACTTGTGCGCAATCATCCCGTGCTCCACCAACTCCAGCAAGTTCTCCTCCGTCACCGTGGAGGGGAGGAAATCCCCCTGAATCGACCCCGCCGGTAGCGTTCGCTGCCGCCGCTGAGCAGGAGCCGCCGCCTTCCCCTTCTTCTTCTTCGCCTCTAACTTGTTAGTCTGCCCCTTTGTCATGGCGGAGGCTGCGGATCCGCGAGGGAGAAGAAGAAGGAAGGATCTTGGCATGCGCAGGAGATGGCGAGAGAAGCGGGGCAAGGGCAAGACATCCGGCGAGTGTAACAAAAAAAACCCTCACCGCTGAGGTTTAAATAAGGTTCCGACTGGGTCACTAGCAAGTGGCCCCTAAATCTTATCCCCCGACCGGTCGTGGCGATATCAGTGGAGAAGATGAAGGCACGGGAACCGAGGCGTCTGGTACTACTGGAGCGCGATGTCGTCATCCCCGCTGAGCGCGCGGCAACCGAAATTTGAGGATCCCGGAAAATCAGCCGCTGTCAGTTGACTGGTCACGTCACAAGGTACCACGGAAGCACTCGGTTCCCGACAGCTCGTTTCACAAGTACTTCCACTCGAATCGTTGGTCAAAGAAGATAAAATGGATCGAGGCAAGCAACGCCATAGTCGCATCCGTACCAGTCGAATCCATTCTTCAAGCATCGCTTCGTCGTTTCAACCCCAATCCATTCGGGGACTAATGATGGGGTTATAGTCCTAGGGTAGGGTCATAGGCCTGCCCTATAAGTCCTACCCAGGGACTACCCTTCATAAGGGATAAGACCCTTAGTCAGTTCCGACTGAATTAAGGACTTCCCATCATCCAGTCAGTAACGAATCCTCCACCATCCAGTCGGAGATGAGCATTCGGAGTATATCAAACTAACCGACTGGACTCCACTCTGTGCATCGTAACCCCCCTGGAGGGAAACGGTCGTACGTTTCCGTGTGCCTTTATTAGCATTTAAGACATACGTTACCTGTAACATAGGCATTTATTCGCCACTACTCCACCCCTGTGCACCGAACCGTTGTGGAGGGCAGCGCACTCTATATAAGCCGCCCTTTTTCCACTGGTGCAAGGGTTAGCAATTCATTGTAATCCATATTCCACTCGACAACAAGCTCCCAGAGCACTGAGACGTAGGGCTATTACCTCCACCGTAGAGGGGCCTGAACTCATACAACCTCGTTGTAGCTAAGGCTCTGCCCATCCTTTCGTACCCTACACATCTACTGTCAGACTTATACCCACGACACAAATTGGGTAAGTACTTTAGAGAAATACGACACAATTTGGAGTGTCATGTCTTCCAATGTTAAAATAAGCACCACCATTTAGAAAATAAGCATGCACTCGTCGTATTACAACAACCAGTTTAACCATCCAATCTAGCATACACACGAACTTCTTATGGAGACCTGCTTGACTTTTGGGTTCTTCTCCTTCTACTCCTTCCTGAAGGTGTGTCCCTGCGAATATGAAACACACACCAACTCCTCGGTCAGGATGCGACGCCACAACAAAACACACGAAAACGACATGAATCGAACCACATCAAGTAATAGAATAGGGGGACTCACATGAAGACGAAGAAGCTTTCGAGGGTCGCTTGGGCTTGTTGGGGTCCTTCTCTGCCTTTCTTTTCTTCACTGCGAGCCTGCAACACCACCGCAAAAACAACAATAGCAGACAAAATTAGAACCTGACGCGAAATAGCAGCAGTAGGAAAACCCAAGCAAAACCACAATCATTAAACTAAGTTCACAAACATTCAACTGATTTTAGAGCAATTTACATATGTCCACATGGGTTGGACAACATACACTTCTATACATATCTCTCGAATACAATGTGCACAAAATGATAATCCACTCTATACCTATATACCTATATATTATAGCTACTAAGCTAGCCCGCCTGTGGTGAGTTCTCAATGCTAAGTTCCCCGATTGACACGTGGGTTGGGTTTTCTTTCCGGTTCACCTCCGGTCTTTTAGCTTGGGTGGACTGGTTCACCGTGTATGCTAGAGAAAAATCTAGAGAAGCCCCGATCCCTTGCTTCTTCCTTATCCTCCTTGCGGGGGGAGAGAGAGAGACGCGGAGACAAAGGGGAGACCGGTGAAGCACATGGATCTTCCAAAGCTGGCATACGAGGCAGGACAGATACGAGGGCGTCGCGGTGGCGGCCGTCTTGCCGCTCAGGAGCTCGGAATCCCATCTCTCACTCGCGGCGTCTCCCAAATCCTTGTCCTTCTTTTAACTTTTTAAGCCTAGGCATGGCGGCACCGGCGGCAGCGGCAGCGGGGCAGCGCAGTTGCAGGTCGTCATATCCTGCTCCTTTCAGAAACACCTCGCCTTCTCTTTTGTCGACCATGGTGTCAACGACCTATCGGTCCGGATTGGGGGTCGCTCGCTCTGATCCTCCACCATCACGCCCCCATGGAGCACCGATGGGAGGCCGCCGCCTTCAGCCCTTCAACTTGCATCCGCCCTGCTGCACGTTCGTTGTGGCCGACTCGACCCGCACAGAGGAGACACGGCCACGGGGGCATAGCAACACCTGTGGGTGCGGGGATAAGGCGATGCGGACGAGAAGATGTGGCGGATCCCCGGTATGTTGGCTTCGTATTTGTCGACATTATTGTACCTGGGATGCCTTTGACCCTTCCTGTTGCTATGCACGGGTTCTTCCAGCAGCTGGTTGCTACGCTCACGGTGGCAGCCTTCCTGGCGCTGCACTTGCTACGGCCAAGATACACTTTGTACTTAACAAATTCTCTTCTCCTGTGAAGTGGTCCTGCTGGTTAGGATGAGCACCATATTGTACGGTCACGTATGTCAGGCATTGTTTTCAAGTGTGCATACTACTATTTGTTTTCAAGTGTTTTCAATTTTGGTGAAAAAAATGAATTCCGGCAGAACTTCGGCCATCTCGGCCTGGGGCGAGAAATATCTATCGGCCAAAAAGAATGATTTTGGTCAAATTTCAGCCGAAATTTTTGAAAATGACCGAAATTCGGCCATCTCAGCCTGGGGCAAGAAAAAATACAAACCGAAAATTAAAACACGTTTGAGCTAGGTATATCAATCCTGAAAGTGAACATTCAGAATGCTGGATTTTTTTGAACTGAGAGTGCTGGAATTTTTGACTCAATAACAGATGTTTGCTTAGCTATTTACACCGTGGAATATACTTTAGACCTATTTTAACTGCTTAAGTTTTAGCATGTATCTCATTCTTCTTATAGTGCACCTGTACTATTAGTGATTAATAATTTAAGTTTGTTTACTCCATCATCAGATACCAATGCCCAGATTATGAGAACGCTGCTGAGTTTTTGGCTGATCTCATTTCCATTGATTATAGATCATCAGAAAGTTGATAACCTAATTGATGAATTCACGAATAAGGTTCTGATTACTGAAGTTAACAGTTGAAGGGGCTCTGAATGCTTAGAAGTCTACTAGAAAACGAAGATGTGGTTGGTTGAGACAATTTCGTTTCTTGTTCAAGAGAGCATGGATGCAGGGTTTTTAACTAAACCTTATTTGATAAAGTCTTCCAGCTTTTGACCCCTTTAATATGCTTTTCCTCCTTCTGCTTTTAAACAAGTCAATGGGTTATTTTGGCATCTGTTTTTAATGTAAATGAGTTGAATCTGTTATACTGTACCAAACTAGGGAGATCTATCTTTTCAATATTTGCTATAAGTTTATGCTGATGGCATAATTGTGTCGATACAAGAACTAGCTTCTAAATTATTTTCTACACAACAACATTACTCCTTTAAACTGGAGGAGGCAGCCAATTAGGAGGCATGAACTCTGAAAGTTTGAAGATTTAACACATCTGGTCGCAGGGCGACAGGGAAAGAGGGTAGATGCTGGCAAGTGGTGTTCGCAGATTGGACAGCAATCAAGCGGCGGTGAAGAATCGAGCTATTATTACCATGTGAACTAGGTATGCAAAGTTATTTCTCTGATTAGATTATTACTACATTTCATTCCTTCAAACAGCCAACGAACGCCTATTTTCCAAATGATATTTAGGTAAGTCGATTTATTCTACTTATAGTTCACTACAACAACTACTCAATTACTGAATGTCCATTTTAATAGGGACTTATTTATTTCACAAGAAAAGAAATACATGAGGAATATATCCAAGGATCTCTTTTTTCTTACCAATTTTGTGGCCTTCAACTTATGATCTCTAACCAGTTACTTGCAAATTGTTAAGAAATCTCATGTAAATGTGCATTTTGGCCAAAGAACCAATGAGGTGTTTCCAGAATAAATAATCTTCCGTATTTCTGTTTGTGTCATGCATTTGCCATCGTACTAGCTTAACCTCTCTTTATGTTGTATGTCTTTCTTCTGAATTTTGTAAGATAATGATCTAAAAATTCAGTGAACTCCGCTATACTCTTGGTCCTACCTTCTGGCTAACAGAAAATCTTTCCTAGCTGAAGTCACCATTGAACATTATGGCAACCTGCACATTGTGTCGTCTGAATTTGTATTGAAGGAGAAAACAACAAGGCATGAAGGCCAAAATCAAGTCCATCTAAGACGTGCACAAACTTTTTTTTTTTGCACTCGTTGCCGTCTTTGGAGTAGAGCAAGAGACGGCAAAGATTTATTTTTTTCACTCGTTGCCGTCAGCTGGCCCAAATAAAAGACAGCAAATCAAGTGTCCGTTTAGGCCCGTTAAACGCAGACGTGCACAAACTTTTGCCGCCAGCCCGCGCGTAAGAAGATGGGCAAAAATGCTACCTTTGCCGTCATCTGGCCAAATAATTGACGGCAAAACTTTATTTTGCCGTGTGTATTTTTTTGCCGTCTACTTTTATTTATTTTTGACGATAGTATTTTTTTGCCGTCTGCCCATGACGGCAAAGTAACCGTTTGTCGTCAACCCCGAGGATTTGCTGACGGCAAAGATTATACCTATAGGCAAAATAGCTGATTCCTGTAGTGTTGGTAGGCATGGGAGTCTTGACGCCTTTGCATTCATGCATGTCGAATTTCCTCAGAACATCCTTGAGGTATTTCTCCTGTGATATGAAGATCCCATTGCGTTGTTGACGAATTTGAAGACATAAGAAGAATTTCAGCTCCCCCATCATAGACATATGATATTCTTCACTCATCATGTAAGCAAATTCATCACTGTAACGTCTCTCAGTACAATCAAATATGATGTCATCGACATATATCTGGCAAAAAATAGTTCATTATCATAGGATTTTGTGAAAAGAGTTGGATCGAGTGAACCAGGTTTGAAGCCTTTCTTCATGAGGAATTCCTTCAATATATTGTACCACGCCCGAGGGGCTTGTTTGAGACCATAGAGCGCCTTTTTGAGTCTGAAGACTTTGACTGGATTCTTTGTGTGACGCCTCGGTAGTTAAGCTATAGTAACCACACATTAAATGTGCCACGTAATCAAGTTTAACTAAACTAAATTTCTACTTGATAAAAATCAAAGCCAATATTTCAAATCTAAATTAAAGTGAAATTATTATTTCTTCAAACATGAAAACAAAAGTGTTCCAGCTGTTGCAAATAATCCATAACTAATTATGGTGGTGAACCAAATTTTTTATAAAGTGTTTTAATGCCGTAATATAATTAAAACCGAGGCCAAACACTGATTTAAGAGCCCTTTTAAATTATGGAAAATGCACACTTATTCAAACTCCTCCCAAACTTTTTGTGGCAATGCCAAATATTGCAAAGTAATTAAGTGGCTAAGTTCTATATTTTACTAAACTCATTTGCTCCTGAAAATAATTGCAAAACAATAGCTATTTGAATTAAGGAAAAGATTAAAGAGAAATGCAGACACTATGCACCTAAAGCCTAGTGCTACAGTGAGAAGACTAGCCCATCTAAGGCCTTCTTGTACATCTGTATAAGGGAGGAGCCAGGGTTATGGCGTGCCAGCCATCCATGGCCTCCATGGATCGATGGTCGACGTCTGCCGTTACAGGGCGCATCTGAGAGGATAAGGTCGACGCCCTGGACCCCGAGGACAAACCCTAGCCCCAACTCCCCCTCTCTCTAGCTCGTGTTCGTCGTTCCGGACGAAGCCGAGCTCATGGTCGCCTTGGCCTCGTCGATACTGCGGCCATCATGCTCCTCGGTGCCCGTGAATACGTTCAGGAGGTCCGCCGTGGCCGGATCCGTCCGTTCCGGGGACCAGCTCAATCCGGGACGGTCCGTATGCTCGCCATCGCCGCCATCTTCGCCCATGGCCACCACATCTTGCCGTCGAGCCCGTCGCATTTCGGCCACCCCGGGTTCCCTAACCACGTCAACGAGCATCTTGGTGAGCTCCTCGCCCGATTCCCCTCGTTCTTGTCGTCGATCCATTGCCGTAGCTGCCGTCCCCGAGCTCATGCGAATGTACGCGTACGTGCTGTTGTTCTACGCTTTCCGCATTTGCCGCCCGCGACTTCCGCGTCCCGCGCGCCCGCGTAGTGATGCTGCTATGTGAAACCTTGAGCTGACGATGTTGCTCTGCTACTCATGCCGATGCCTGTTTATTGATGTTGCTTACTGCTCAATCACTAGCTGCTGTTGATGGTTGCCATGGCCATGGTTGCTATGCGCCCGTGCGTGTTGTGCTGGCCATGGCAAGCACGCTAGTGGCCGGCCTAATTGGTAGGCCTAATTAGTGTAGGTTAATTTAGGGGTTAATTAGTGTTAGGTTAGCTAGTAGTCTATGGCATATGAGACCCCCTTGCTTGATTTAATTAGTTAGGTCTTTTATTAACACATGTCACATGACATGTGGGCCACACAGCGTGTTGACTAGTCAAACTAATAGGGTCAACCCAACCCCTTGACCCCACTTGTAATACACTCTCGCTAGAGTGGCGATAGGTGAAGAAAATATTCACTGTTTTTAATTCGAATTAATAATAATCCATTAATTTTAGAAAAGTTATTAAAACTTTAAAAATTAGTAGAAAATAAATCGTAACTCCGATGAAAATAATTTGTACATGAAAGTTGATTAGAAAAACGACACGAATCCGAATACGCTTGCCATTCGTTTGTCACGCGTCTCTAGCATAGCGAACATGGAACTTTTTCATCCGTTTCGCCTGTCCAGTAGTAGCCAGAGATCCGGGAAATATCATCCGATATTTTTCCGATCCGTCTATGACGGATAGCACTGCGTTAGCAACAAGGCAAGCAAACCCCCCTTGATCATTCCTATATCGCCTATGTATTTCTTCCTGCTGCTTGCATTAGTATTTTGCTACTGTTATAGTTAGCTCTTATATCTGATGCATAGCCTGCTTTTGATGAACTGCTACTTTCAATATCGTACTTTAAATTGTTTAGTATATGTGGAGCAGTCTTCCCCTCTGACCCCGTAGTCCAATTGCCCCGCTTGGTTTTCAAATATCGATCCTTAATCGACGAGCCAGACCCGACACAGCACATACACCCCCTTAGTTGTACGACACTACAGAGTACTATTGGGTACCGAGGGTGACACCTTGCTAAGTACTCCTGATGATATCTCTGTAGTATAGCTAGTCGGTCGTGTTATCGAGGGTGATTCCTCTTTCACCATTCCCGACGATGCCTGTGTCGTGCAACCCCTCAAGTGTGGGACCCCCGAGGGTGATTCCTCTAAGCCCACCTTGACGGATACATCGTTCGGAATCCAACGAGGGTGATACCTCGGATTCCCCACAATGTTACAACCACACAGTTACTCGACCATGTTACTGGGATCATTGGTGATTAGTTGATAGACGGGTGGATTCCCGCGAGATTGTGTCGATGGCCTAATTAAAATGATAATGGATTTGGGTATTTGATCTGGGTTGGTCGGAAGGCCTTATTACGCACTAACCGTCTGTGTGGGAAGAATTATGGGTACTCGACGTTGCGGTATCAGCCGAAGCTCTTTATACGTCAGCAATGTAGCGGCGCGCGCCCGAGTGGTCCCGAGATGCATCGCTCTTGTATTAAGGGGTGCTAGGACTGACGTCGGCCGCCCTCGCATCGTGCAGGAGCGCAGAGGGGAAGTGGGCCCATGAATCCTCTGTGCCTAGGAGTTAGACCGACGGGCTGGCCTCTCTGCTGAGCATAGGTGGGGCTGCGACGTGTTGATATTCCGAGGCCGAGAAGGACCCAGAAAAGTGTGTCCGGCCAGAGTGTTATCGAGCACGTCGGGGAATATGTTGTGCACCCCTGCAGGAAAGAACTTATCTATTCGAATAGCCGTATCCACGGTTACAGGACGACTTGGAGTTGAGCCCTGATCTTATACAACTACAATTGTTACTTAACTGGATTTAGTTGCCTCGGGATCGCTTCCTCGCAGGGAGTCGAGGGAGGATCTCTGGGCGTGAGCTCACTTTAATATTGTTGCAACAATATGACTATTAATTGTGTTACACCTGTTTTATTCTCGTCCATTGCTGCAAGACCCTGAACATGCTAGTCTTCGATAGGACTAGGCCTTCTCTTTCTATTCTCGCATTGCTGCAGTCAGTCCACATATAACCACCCCCCTTCTTTGTTACTGATGCATACTTAGCATAGTTCTGATGTAAGACTTGCGAGTACTTTGGATGAGTACTCACCGTTGCTTTGCTCCCCCTTTGTTCCCTTCATCTGTTGCTGCGACCAGATGATGAAGCCCAGGAGATGGACTTTCCTGCCGACGTCTGCCACCCTGTTGGTGACTTCTTCATGGAGACCGCTGAAGACCAGGAGTAGTTTAGGAGGTTCCCACACAGGAGGCCTCCCTTGTTCGATCGTATTTCTTTTGTGCTAGCCATCTCTAAGGCACCCCATGTGTTATGTCTGTACTCAGATATTGTTGCTTCCGCTGACTCGTGTGCTTATCGAGCTTCTGTATTCTAGCCCTCGAGGCTCCTTGCTTGTAATATGAAGCTTGTATTATTTTATTTGTGTCTAGAGTTGTGTTGTCATATCTTCCCGTGAGTCCTTGGGTTTGATCGTACGCATTTGCGTGTATGATTAGCGTACGATTAAACCTAGGGCGTCACAAGTTGGTATCAGAGCCGACTACTTGTAGGTAGCCCCCTTTCCAACTCCTTGGCTGAAGTTGAGTCTAGGGTTTGAAAAAGCTTTACTAACACTGATGTTGTGGCTTACGGGCCCACATCTCAATTGGGTGGTGTTAGTATCTTTTACTCCTTTTCTATACTCCGGGTTCTACTCTCTCTTCTCTTTCGAGTTAAAGATTTTACTAACTCTAACATTAGGTTCTCGTAAATATTTCCTCCCGGAGAGCCCCGTATTCCAGACGATGGCTTGATCCGTCAGAAGACCCCGATGATACTCTCCGATGTTTCTCTCGAGAGCTTGTGCCCATCGCTCTTGCGATTTCCCCTTCCTTTGTCAACCACTATGGATGACTACATACATATGTCACTCATACTTTCTTCTCCACTTGCTCTGGTTTTACGAGATGCAACGAATTATCTTATCGGGGATTCGTTCGTCATCAATTTTCATGGGTGTTGAAGGTTCTTCGAATTACTATTCAATATTTCAGAATCCCTAGTACCCTATTACTTTTGACCTTCTCACCTGCTTGTGTTATGGTTAAATCCATATGTCTAGCAGCATTCATTAAAATCCTTTGTGATTTTCCTGTGATCTTATTGATTCTACCTTTGTGTGAATTCACACAATCATCTGTTGAATACACCAACCTGGAAATCATAATTCCTTTGGTAATTAAGTATCGATATTTTTCACATGTTCTATAACCCAATGCATTGCATCATATCTCCCTCTGATTGAGTACCGATACTCACATCAGGTCTCTTTTGTGTAATGCCAGACTCATTGCTGGGTTATTATCCGATTGCATCCTTTACATTCACAAAATTCTTGTGATATTATTCCCCTAACACATGATGCCATTGGTAAATTGTGTCTTCTCCCTCTGATAGAATTGTATCCTATGCTTTGACAGCCATGCTCTTATAGCACGTGTTAATTACTCTTGGAGTTTATGGTATATGTTCCTAAGATGTCCCGACGGGATGGACCTATGCCTTCCTAAATCAATATGACTCGAAAAGTTTTCATGAGTCTTACTCTTCTGGTGCTTTGCCGAATATCCTTTCAAAGCTACAACCTAATCAAAGACGAGGAGTAAATGGCAGGTGATGCATTGATGAAGTGGACGTCGACCTTGAACTTTGTGTTCATGCCCATGGAAACGACGTTGATCCTATCATAGAAACTTCTCGTATCGATAATCATTCATTCTGTGGTTTAAATCTGGTATATGTGATCTTGTCCTTTGCAATCGTGGTTCCGATCATGTTGTCCTACCTTGATTTCATTCTCAGACGAGTTAAAGTACTTGTCTTCTTCAAATCAATACATCGGTCCAAATTTTAATGTTGATCTACCTCCGAGTATTATTCCTTATAGCTCGAGGATATCACGGAGCTACATAACTTTTTGTGAGCTCCTCATAAGCTATGATATTTTCATTAATTCCAGTTTCCTCGTGTTTTGAGTTATTGTACACTCAAAGGACACTGATAACTGAATTGAGTACGCATTGCAATTCAACAGCTCTTAAGTGATATTCTTTGTTTATGAGTTTGTGCTCGATCTTGTCATTCCAAGCTATTAAGCTACATCATCATGGTCATGTTGGAGCTCGACCATGCTATCTATACCCTTCATCCGTGGGACACAATTCCAACTGTGCGTTAGGCTTGCATCGAGCTTTCCACATCATGTTGGTTGCCCTGAAAGGCAATCTCAATTCTAAGCTAGCAGTCTTAATTGTGTTTCCAGCGACCTGTAGCTTCACCATTCCCTTGCGTGATGCCGTCGCTGATCGATTACATCTTCGTGAAGTTCTCGACAATTGTGTCGTGATCATCATCAACATTCCGAGCTCTTCTAGGGCATCGATCAAATGCATGATGAGAAATGCCACCTTGCCCCCCTTGATGAATTGTATTATCATCGACATCCTTGTTTGCCTTCCCTCCAACACAAACTTGATCATGTTTTGTGTTGTCCTTTGAGTTCCTTCCTAATTCAGCTTATGTTATCTTCTACCTTGGAGTATCACTATCTGGTATGTCAAGAATGTCATGAAAATTGCACACGTCTTAAGAATTCTTGATATAGTAATACCTCTCGCCATCACCATTAATTTCTTGGTCCCGAGTTGTTTCTAACCGGTATACCGACAAGTGAACTCTGATGTGTGATTCCAATACTTCTGTCAACCCTATCGCCTTGAGGTTAGTAACTGAATTGTTTCCTCCTTGGTGTGTTGGGTGTTGACTCATCATTTTAGCATTAGTTGTGCTACTCAATCCGTAATTCCGAATACACCCTTTTACCAATGTTTAATTGTTGTTGTTCCCTCGAGCATACGACATTACACCATTTGATTTGAAAAATGCCATCTCTTTGATATTATAATTTTGAAAATTCACCCCTGTCAAATTTTTGAGGGATTGTTGTTGAGCCCATCAGCCACACCCTCAACTCCTCCATGTTCCACGATGAAGCTCTTGAAAGCATTATCCTTGTGCCTAGCTCATGGAAAATATGTTGGATAGAAGGAGTGTATTTTACCAAAATTCACGTGCACTCTTTACGCCCTGAATACGTGAAGGTTTTGTTTCGCTTCCTCATGGGAAATACCATGTCATTCACGCATGTGCGAAGAGTTATATGTTTTGAAAATTTGTTATCTTCACATCATATAACTTCTCTTAACACACCAAGCCACTGACTGATTTGATCAAGGGAAGTTAAGTTCCATCATAAGAGCTAATTGGGACTTACACATGGGGCCTTGTTATCCTCGATGATGGTTCCCAGATGAGAACTCGGTTGCATTTTGACGTTAGGATTCTATGTGGGCACGAATGTCTTGACATGGTGTTCATGTGTCTTACAATCAAACTCATGATTCAAGGATTGCTTGTGAAGTTCATACCCTGAGAATCCTGCATCATCATCTTTTCTTCTCAGGTATTTTGAGCCTGAGGTGTCCTGACACCAATCAGATCTGAATCTCGGCCAGATATGATGGTTGGAACATTTTCCAATAATTATAACTTTGGTCTTATGTAACCCGGTACGGTGATGTCTCGTTTGGCACACCGGGCCGAAGGACCTATTGTTATAAATTCTTCCATATGTAAGCTCCGTCATCCTTTCATGCGGAAACTATATGACTTATTTCATAAGTTGTTTCTCATGGATCCTCTTTGTATATCCATAAGTCCCACCTTTATCTGATGACCATGTCGATGCTATCCCGAAGCACGGATGTGGTACATCAAGTCTCAACAGGAACATTGGAAGCGCAATGCTAAATTGTTCCTGATCAATTATCCAGACCGCGTGGTATTGGTAAACATCTTGATTCTTCTCGCCTCTTTATCAAAATGGTGATGTAGTGGATGACCTATCATGTATACCATACTCTATGTTTTCCTCGGAAATGGTATACTCTAATACTTGTGTGTGTGAACACATTTTTTCCTTCCCGTTGGTCTGTTTGATTTTTCTTGGGGCATAACTTATCTAAGCAGTGTTAATTCACAGCTTAGGTAAAATTCTCGGTATACAACTCTGTCAGTAAGACCCTGTTACTATTGTGGATAACATTCCGGTAGCCGCCGGTGGACGAGAACTTTGTCTATTGGTCCGCCTCGTTGCAACGAGCAGGAAAATGGTTCTAGTCGTCCCCCGCCCTTGGTACCGATGTTGTAGCCGATATAACTGACATGCTATCCTCTGACATGTCTTGCTACCAAGACCGTACAATATGTCACCCCTCTGCATACTCCCGGCCCACATGGTGGACCCATAACCCAAAGTTCCACAGGATTGAAACCTGACTCTCCTGTATACCCTTGACTTCTAGGTATGCTTTGCACTAGGCTCGTATGAAATTCTCGAGCCATCGTTCAATGGACCGATCACTCTTCGGTCCGGATATTATACAACATGCCGGAGATCTAGGCCGTATTATTCATGAGGATCTGAACTCTACTAAGTTCCGTCAGAAAAGTCAGTATGACCGTCATCATCAAGATATGGTCTATCAACCTAGCAAAAAGGCTTATCTTCGTGTCACATCAATGAGAGGTGCACACCGTTTTGAGATCAAGGGCAAGTTAGCTCCTCGTTATATTGGTCCTTTCACTATTCTCGAAATGCGTGGAAAGTGGCTTATCAATTGGTACTACCGGCAAACCTTTCTCAGGTTCACGATGTCTTCCATGTGTCTCAGCTCTGCCGCTGCTTCAAGGATCCTATCCGAGTAGTGGATCATGATATGCTTCAACTACAACAAGACCTCTCTTATAGAGAACACCGGTCTGCATTCTCGACCGGGCTGAGCGTCAAACTCGTCGCAAAGTCACCAAGTTCCTTAAATGTCACTGGTCAAATCATTCTCAAGATGAAGCCACTTGGGAATGCGAGGATCATCTTCGTGATGAATACCCCGAGCTCTTTCCTTCTACTTCTTAATTCTCGGGACGAGAATTCTTGTTAGTAGGGGAAAGTTGTGACGAGCCGGTAGATAAGCTACAGTAACCACATACTAATTGTGCCACGTAATCAAGTTTAACTAAACTAATTTTCTACTTGTTAAAAATCACCGCCAAAATTTCAAATCTAAATTAAAGTCAAATTATAATTTTTCAAACATGAAAACAAAAGTGTTCCAACTATTGCAAATAATCCATAACTAATTATGGTGGTGAACCAAAATTTTTATAAAGTGTTTTAATGCCGTAATATAATTAAAACCGAGGCAAAACATTGATTTAAGAGCCCTTTTAAATTATGGAAAATGCAAACTTATTCGAACTCCTCCCAAACTTTTTGTGGTCGTGCCAAATATTGCAAAGCAATTAAGTGACTAAGTTTTATATTTTACTAAACTCATTTGCTCCTAAAAATAATTGCAAAACAGTAGCTATTTGAATTAAAGAAAAGATTAAAGAGAAATTCACACACTGTCCACCTAAAGCCTAGTGCTACAGTGAGAAGCCCAGCCCATCTAAGGCCTTCTTGTAGCTCTGTATAAGGGAGGAGCCAGGCATACGCCGTGCCAGCCATCCATGGCCTCCATGGCTCGATGGTCGACGTCTGGCACTACAGGGCGCATATGAGAGGATAAGGTCGACGCCCTGGACCCCGAGGACAAACCCTAGCCCCAACTCCCCCTCTCTCTCGCTCGTGTTCGTCGCTCCGGACGAAGCCGAGCTCATGGTCACCATGGCCTCGTCAATACCGCGGCCATCAAGCTCCTCGGCGCCCGTGGATACGTTCAGGAGGTCCGCCGCGGCCGGATCCATCCGTTCCGGGGACCAACTCAAGCCGGGACGGCCCGTATGCTCGCCATCGCCGCCATCTTCGCCCACAGCCGCCACATCTTGCCGTCGAGCCCGTTGCATTCCGGCCACCCCGCGCTCCCTAAGCACGTCCACGAGCATCATGGTGAGCTCCTCGCCCGATTCCCCTCGTTCTTGTCCTCGATCCATTGCCGTAGCTGCCGTCCCCGAGCTCACCCGAATGTACGCGCACGTGCTGTTGCTCTACGCTTCCTGCATTTGCCGCCCGCGACTTCCGCGGCCCGCGCGCCCGCGTAGTGATGCTGCTATGCGAAACCTTGAGCTGACGATGTTGCTTTGCTACTCATGCCGGTGCCTGCTTATTGATGTTGCTTACTGCTCAATCACTAGCTGCTGCTGATGGTTGCTATGGCCATGGTTGCTATTCGCCCGTGCGTGTTGTGCTGGCCATGGCAAGCACGCTAGTGGCCGGCCTAATTGGTAGGCCTAATTAGTTTAGGTTATTTTAGGGGTTAATTAGTGTTAGGTTAGCTAGTAGTCTATGACATATGAGACCCCCTTGCTTGATTTAATTAGTTGGGTCTTTTATTAACACATGTGACATGATATGTGGGCCACACAGCCTGTTGACTAGTCAAACTAATTGGGTCAACCCAACCCCTTGACCCCACTTGTAATACACTCTGGCTAGAGTGGCGATAGGTGAGGAAAATATTCACTGTTTTTAATTCGAATTAATAATAATCCATTAATTTTAGAAAAGTTATTAAAACTTTGAAAATTAATAGAAAATAAATCGTAACTCCGATGAAAATAATTTGTACCTGAAAGTTGGTTTGAAAACGACACGAATCCGAATACGCTTGCCATTCGTCTGTCACGTGTCTCTAGCATAGCAAACGTGGAACTTTTCCATCCGTTTCGCGTGTCCGGTAGTAGCCAGACACCCGGGAAATATCATCCGATATTTTCCCGATCCGTTTATGACAGATAGCACTGCGTTAGCTCATGCCTAACCCTGTTTTGCCATGTCATGCTTAGTGTTGCGTCTGTGCTTTCTATTTATTTTTTCTTCCCCCCTCTTCTTACCGGTAGACCCCGAGGCTGACGCTGCTGCCGGGTACATCTACCCTCCCGACGACTAGCCCTTTGACGTAGAGCAACAAGGCAAGCAAACGCCCCTTGATCATTCCTATATCGCCTATGTCTTTCTTCCTACTGCTTGCATTAGTATTTTGCTATTGTTGTAGTTAGCTCCTATATCTAATGCATAGCCTGTTTTTGATGAACTGCTACTTTCAGTATCGTACTTTAAATTGTTTAGTATAGGTGCATCAGTCTTCCCCTCTGACCCCGTAGTCCAATTGCCATGCTTCGTTTTCGAATCTCGATCCCTGATCGACGAGCCAGACTCGACACAACACATACACCCCCTTAGTTGTACGACGCTACAGAGATACTATCGGGTACCGAGGGTGACACCTCGCTAAGTACTCCTAATGATATCTCTGTAGTATAGCTAGTCAGTCGTGGTTATCGAGGGTGATTCTTCTTTCACCATTCCCGATGATGCCTCTGTCGTGCAACCCCTCAAGTGTGGGACCCTGAGGATGATTCCTCTAAGCCCACCTTGACGGATACATTGTTCGGAATCCAACGAGGGTGATACCTCGGATTTCCCCCGATGTTACAACCACACAGTTACTCGACCATGTTACTAGGATCATTGGTTATTAGTTGATAGACGGGTGGATTCTCGCGAGATTGTGTCGATGGCCTAATTAAAATGATAATGGATTTGGGTATTTGATCTGGGTTGGTCGGAAGGCCTTATTACGCACTAACCGTTTGCGTGGGAAGAATTGTGGGTACTCGACGTCGCGGTATCAGCCGAAGCTCTTCAGACGTCAGCAGTGTAGCGGCGCGCGCCCGAGTGGTCCCGAGATGGATCACTCTTGTATTAAGGGGTGCTCGGACTGACGTCGGCCGCCCTCGCATCGTGCAGGAGCGCGGAGGGGAAGTGGGCCCATGAACCCTCTGTGCTTAGGAGTTAGAACGGCGGGCTGGCCTCTCTGCTGAGCCTAGGTGGGGCTGCGACGTGTCGATATTCCGAGGCGGGCATGACCCAGAAAAGTGCGTCCGGCCAGAGTGTTATCGAGCGCGTCGGGGAATATGTTGTGCACCCATGCAGGGAAGAACTTATCTATTCGAATAGCCGTGTCCACGGTTACAGGACGACTTGGAGTTGTGCCCTGATCTTATACAACTACAATTGTTACTTAACTGGATTTAGTTGCCCCGGGATCGCTTCCTCGTAGGGAGTCTAGGGAGGATCTCTCGGCGTGAGCTAACTTTAATATTGCTGCAACAATATGACTATTAATTGTGTTACACCTGTTCTACTCTCATCCATTGCTGCAAGACCCTGAAGATGCTAGTCTTCAATAGGACTAGGCCTTCTCTCTCTATTCTCGCATTGTTGTAGCCAGTCCACATATAACCACCCCCCTTCTTTGTTACTGATGCATACTTAGCATAGTTCTGATGTAAGACTTGCGAGTACTTTGGATGAGTACTCACCGTTGCTTTGATCCCCCTTTGTTCCCTTCATCTTTTGCTGCGACTAGATGATGGAGCCCAGGAGATGGAGTTTCCTGCCGACGCGTGCCACCCCATTGGTGAATTCTTCATGGAGAACGTTGAAGACCAGTAGTAGTTTAGGAGGTTCCCACGCAGGAGGCCTCGCCTCGTTTGATCGTGTTTCTTTTGTGCTAGCCTTCTCTAAGGCACCCCATGTATTATGTCTATACTCGGATATTGTTGCTTCCGCTGACTCGTGTGCTTATCGAGCTTCCGTATTCTAGCTGATGGGGTTATAGTCCTAGGGTAGGGTCATAGGCCTGCCCTATAGGTCCTACCCAAGGACTACCCTTCATAAGGGACAAGGCCTGATGGGGTTATAGTCCTAGGGTAGGGTCATAGGCCTGCCCTATGAGTCCTACCCAAGGACTACCCTTCATAAGGGATAAGGCCCTTACTCAGTTCCGACTGAATTAAGGACTTCCCATCATCCAGTCGGTGACGATTCCTCCATCATCGAGTCGGAGATGAGCATTCGGCGCGTATCGAACTTACCGACTGGATTCCACTCTGTGCATCGTAACCCCCCTGGAGGGCAACGGTCATACGTTTCCATGTACCTTTATTAGCATTTAAGGCATACGTTACCTGTAACGTAGGCATTTATTCGCCACTACTCCACCCCTGTGCACCGAACCGTTGTGAAGGGCAGCGCACTCTATATAAGCCGCCCATCCCCACTGGTGCAAGGGTTAGCAATTCACTGTAATCCATATTCCACTCGACAACAAGCTCCCAAGAGCACTGAGACGTAGGGCTTTTACCTCCACCGTAGAGGGGCCTGAACTCATACAACCTCGCCGTAGCTAAGGCTCTGCCCATCCTTTCGTACGCTACACATCTACTGTCAGACTTATACCCACGACAGTTGGCGCCCACCTTGGGGCAGGCGTCTAAGCGACTTCCGGCGAGTTTGCGACTACATTTTTTCATCATGTCATCCGATGGAGATTTGAGCATGGGTCACGAGATCCTCTTTGGCGCTCTCTCCTTCATCGTCGACGATTCGGCATGGCTTTGGGACGCCCCTCTCGACGTCGTGGCGCTCCCCAGTCGCGGGGCTACGCACTTTTGTGCCGGCGCCCGCGGTATTCTTGTTCTCCAGCAATCGGCTCCGGTGTCGACCTCTGCCGCCGTCACGCGCCGCAACAAGCGGTCCCGCCGTCCACGACTCCAGCGTTGGGTGCAACACAACCCAGGTGCGCCAGAGCGCGTCTTCACAAGGGGCGGTCCTCGAGTCGGTTGTAGTTGTGCCGCCGTCACAGTGCTCGGACTCAGTTCCAACTGAGTTCCCTTCCGAGTACGTGGGTCGCGGGCCTGCAGCCGAAGTGCACATGGCCAACTCCCATGAAAGTCCCCACCGAACGAGCACGAGGTCGGCGAAACCTCCGGCGCTCGCCGTCAAGTCCGCCGTTCTACCAGTCGGCGCACTCGTCAGAGCAACGTGGAGGTGTTCCGCACACCCGTCCTCAACCTGGCCGCCACCGCCAAGATAGCCGATTCCCTCTAGCCGACTGATTCAGAGGCTGGCAGAGGGATCGAGCAGATCTGTGCCCTGCTACACACGGCGCAGCAGCAAAATTCGGCGGTCTCCCAGTCGCACAACATGATTCACAATAGTTCTGTTCGCACGAACACGCATCGGTCAGTTCACAGCCCCGGTACTCATCAGCGACACAAGGGAGGCAGTCGCTCCATGAATCCCGAAGATCGTCACCGCTCACGCACCCCTCCGCGGGGTGGGCCTACGGGCCCCGACATCATGATGATCGGCGTTCAGTCGGTGACACTTCTGATCCAAGGCCCGACGCGAGGGGGCATATCGCCCAGAGGATGGTCGACAGGGGCCGAGCCCACTGCGATGGTCACGATATGGACCGTCCGAGTGGAAGCAGGACCATTGTCTCTGGTCCCGAGTGTTTCAGTCGAGCCATCCGTTCGGCTGACATCCCTCCCAACTTCCGATTGGCGACGGGGGTCAGCAAGTTCACATGAGAATCCAAGCCAAAAACGTGGCTGGACGACTACCGAGTGGCAGTCCAGATCGGAGGAGGGGACGACCACGTCGCCATGAAACACCTCCCTTTGATGCTCGACAGCTCGGCACGAGCGTGGCTGAACCAGTTGGCTCCCTCAAGCATCTACAGCTGGGCAGATCTGGCCCGAGTCTTCATCAGGACCTTCGAAGGGACGTGCAAACGCCCTGCTGGTCTCGTGGAGCTCCAACGCTGTGTCCAAAAGCAGAATGAGCCCCTGCGCAATTTAATTCAGCATTGGACGACCCTCTACCACACGGTGGAGAATGTCACAGAGCACCAAGCACTCTGCGCCTTCAAGGCAGGCGTGCGGTACAAAGATTTGTACCTGAAGTTCGGTCGAACAGGCGACATCTCCATGAACACGATGATGGAGATAGCGGCACGCTATGCAAATGGCGAAGAAGAGGACCGCATTCGTAGCGGCAAGCACAAAGCAGTCGCCGATGGAGATGGGAACGGCACTCGGAAGCAGAAGCAGAAAGCTCCGTCTACTCCGCAGGCAGAGGCAGCAGTCGTTACCAATGCCAAGTTCAAGGGAAAGGGGAAGGCTCAGTTCACCCCCAAGAAGAAGCAGTTCGGAAACCCCATCCTGGACCAGCCGTGTCCGATTCACACGAAGATGGATGAAGAGGGCAACGCCATATATCCGAAGCATACCACACGGCAATATCGCCTCCTGATCTAGGGGTTCGGCGAAGGGAAACCGAGTGAAAAGGGCAATGAACATGATGAGGAGGACAAGGAGGATCCGTTCCCTCAAGTCCATGCAACACTGATGATTTTTGCTGACGTTGAGAGGAAGAGTCGACTGAAGCTGGTGAATAAGGAGGTGAACATGGCCACGCCGACCAACCCGACGTTCCTCAAATGGTCTCAGACTGCGATCACCTTTGACCAGTCGGATCATCCAGCACACGTACCCAACCCACGGAGGCAGGCTCTGGTCGTCGACCCGGTGGTGGAAGGAGTCCGACTGTGCAAAGTCCTCATAGACGGCGGCAGTGGTTTGAACATCATGTACGCTGACACTCTCAAGGGGATGGGCATTCCGATGTCCAAACTTAGCAAGAGCAGCATGCAGTTCCATGGAGTCGTCCCTGGATGAAAGGCCAAGTCACTCGGCCAGATCGCGTTGGACGTCGTCTTCGGCTCCGACAAGAACTTCTTCAAGGAAAAGTTGACGTTCGAGGTGGTGGACTTCCAGAGTGCTTCTGGGCCGCCCGGTGTATGCGCGTTTCATGGCCCGTCCAAGTTACGTGTACCTGAAGCTGAAGATGCGAGGCCCGAAAGGTGTGATCACTATCACAGGCAATCGGCAGCGGGCCGAGGAGTGTCTGCAGCAGGGATCGAGGATCGCCGATCAGCAGATGGCTGTCCTCGAGCTTGACGAGTACAAGAAGACATTCGACCCCGCTGACTTGATGCGTTCGAAGAAGCCAGCTTCGGAGTCCGCATTCCAGTCGGCGGGAGAGACGAAGAAGGTCAGCATCCACCCGACGGACGACACCGCTGCCCCAACGAACATCTCCACCACCCTCGATCCTAAATAGGAAGCCGAGCTCATTCAATTCCTCCGTGAGAACTGGGACATCTTCGCATGGAAGCCCTCTGACATGCCAGGTGTACCCAGGGAGTTGGCTGAGCACCGACTTCATGTGGATCCCGCCGCTCGGCCTGTCTGAGAACGCATGCGTCGGTCCGCCGCGCACAAGAGGAAGGCAATCGGAGAAGAGGTGGCCAAGCTTTTGGCAGCCAACTTCATTCGCGAGGTACACCACTCCGAGTGGCTCGCCAATGTTGTCATGGTGCCCAAGAAGGAAAAGTCGCTCCGAATGTGCATCGACTTCAAGCATCTCAATAAGGTTTGCCCGAAAGACCATTTTCCGCTCCCCCGCATCGATCAAATTGTCGATTCGACTGCGGGGTGCGAGCGTTTGTCATTTCTTGATGCCTACTCGGGCTATCATCAGATCCGTCTGTATGGCCCCGATGAATTAAAAACAGCCTTCATCACCCCATTCGGGTGGTTCTGCTACATCACTATCCCATTTGGTTTGAAGAGTGCAGGAGCAACCTTTATGCGCATGATCCAAAAGTGCCTCCTCGACCAGATCGGTCGGAATGTGGAGGCGTATATGGATGATATCGTAGTCAAGTCACGCAAAGGTTCCGACCTGCTGACTGACTTGGTAGAAACATTCGCCAACCTTCGTAGGTACGATATCAAGCTCAACCCAGCCAAGTGTTTATTCGGCGTTCCCAGCGGAAAGTTACTCAGTTTCTTCGTTTCTGAACGAGGGATCGATGTCAACCCCGAAAAGATCGGGACCATCGTCCGAATGGAGCGGCCGGTCAGAATACACGATGTTCAAAGGCTTACAGGTTGCCTAGCGGCTTTGAGTAGGTTTATCAGTTGACTCGGCGAGAAGGCGCTTCCTCTGTACCGACTCATGAAGAAATTAGATACTTTCGAGTGGACAGATGAAGCCCAAGTCGCATTCGGCGACCTCAAAGTCCTACTTTCCACCCAGCCGGTTTTTACTGCCCCGCTCAGTAAAGAGCCCCTTCTTCTGTACATCTCGACTACAAATCAAGTCGTCAGCACTGTTCTCACAGTCGAACAGGAAGAAGAAGGCGAAGCATACAAGGTTCAGCGGCCAGTGTATTATGTCTCCGAAGTCCTGACTCCTTCCAAGCAGAGGTATCCCCACTATCAAAAACTTATCTACGGGATTTACATGACTGTGAAGAAGGTGGCTCATTATTTCCAAGACCACTCGGTGTCTGTCGTTTCTGATGCTCCGTTGTCGGAAATTCTCCACAATCAGGACGCATCGGGTCGAGTGGCGAAGTGGGAAATGGAGATGTTGTACTGCGACATCAGGTTCAAGGCCAAGAAAGCTATAAAGTCTCAAGCTCTGGCTGACTTCATAGCAGAATGGGTAGAACAACAGCAACCGACCCACATCTACTCGGCTCATTGGACAATGTTCTTCGATGGGTCCAAGATGTTGAATGGCTCCGGCGCTGGCGTTGTGATCATATCGCCAAAGGGTGACAAACTCAAGTACGTGTTGCAGATACACTTTGATTCCTCCAACAACGAGGCAGAGTACGAAGCTCTCCTTTATGGACTGCACATGGCCATCGCACTCGGCGTCCGTCGCCTGATGGTCTATGGCGATTCGGATTTGGTGGTTAATCAAGTGATGAAGGAGTGGGAAGTCAGGAACCCCACCATGACCACATATTGCAATGCGGTGAGGCAGCTCGAAAAAAGTTTGAAGGTCTGGAACTCCACCATGTTCCGCGACTGAAAAACCAAGCAACTGATGAGTTGGCAAAACTCGGATCCACTCGGAGACCAGTCCCGAGTGATGTATGCCTCGAGCACCTCCACCTTCCCTCAGTTAAAGAAGATCCTTTCACAGAGGAACCAGTACAACCAAAGAGCTCGGCAGATCCGACTGAAGTCGAAGTCCCTGCTGTGGTTGATTTGATCATGGAGATTCTTGCTATCATCCTCGATTGGACTGTGCCGATCGTTGCATGCATCCTGAGGCAAGAATTACCAGAAGACGAAGTCCAAGCCAGACAGATCGTCCGCAGGTCAAAGTCGTTCACTGTCATTGATGGCCAATTGTACAAGGAAAGCGTTTCAGGCGTCCTTCAACGATGCATCTCCCCTGAGGAGGGACAGTTAATCCTGGAAGAAATTCACTCGGGAACCTGCGGTCATCACGCCTATTCAAGAGCAATCGTCGCCAAAGCATTCAGAGCTTGCTTCTTCTGGCTGCAGGCGAACAAAATGGCGAAAGATATGGTCGACCGATGTGAAGGCTGTAAGTTCTACTCTAACAAGTCCCACAAGCCAACATCTGCGTTGAAGACAATCCCTCTTGTTTGGCCGTTTGCAGTATGGGGATTAGATACAGTCGGTCCATTCAGGACAGGCCAAGGGGGATTCACACATCTGTTGGTGGCAGTCAACAAGTTCACAAAGTGGATTGAAGCCAAGTCCATCAAGAAGCTCGACGCCCTAACGGCCATCAAGTTTGTCTGGGACATCATCTCCAGATTCGGGGTACCTCACAGCATAATCACTGACAACGGAACAAACTTTGACTCGGACAGATTCAAAAGTTTCTGTACAGGCCAAGGTATCCGAGTGGATTTTGCATCTGTGGCGCATCCCCAAACAAACGGGCAAGAAGAGCGGGCGGATGGACTTATTCTGCAAGGTTTGAAGCCTCGACTCCTGCGAGAAGTGGGACATGCCGCCGGCGCATGGGTCACCGAGCTACCTTCGGTGCTTTGGGGTCTCCGCACAACCCCAAATAGATCTACAGGGCGATCCCCGTTCTTCCTCGTTTATGGAGTAGAGGCAATCCTTCCGAGTGACTTGCTTCACAAAGCTCCACGAGTTGAACTCTTCTCTGAAGCTGAAGCTGAGCAAGCAAGGCAAGACAGAGTGGATCTTCTAGAGGAGGAGCGCGAGATGGCACTGACACGCTCAACCATTTACCAACAAGATCTGCGGCGCTTTCACATGCGACACGTCAGGAGTCGTACATTCCAAGCAGGCGAGCATGGAACGGAGATCTCCTGAAGCGCTTCTACACGTGACCGTCGACTGAAGCAATGTAAAGAACAAGTATCGTTGAAGTAGTACAAAGCAGATTGAGTTTTTGCAAATTCAAAATACTTCCGTGGTCGCAGACTCCTGTCTCAAAAAAAAAACTTAGTTGCGATCAAGAATCGCCTAAGTACAAACTTTCTCCTAGTGTGCACTAAACGTCGCACTCGGGGACTTAGCTGCGATCAAGAATCACCTAAGTACAAACTTTCTCCGAGTGTGCACTAAACGTCCCACTCGGCGACTTAGCTGCGATCAAGAATCGCCTAAGTACAAACTTTCTCCGAGTATGCACTAAACGTCGCACTCGGGGACTTAGCTGCAATCAAGAATCGCCTAAGTACAAACTTTCTCCGAGTGTGCACTAAACGTCGCACTCGGGGACTTAGCTGCGATCAAGAATCGCCTAAGTACAAACTTTCTTCGAGTGTGCACTAAACGTCGCACTCGGGGACTTAGCTGCGATCTAGACTCGCCGAAGTACAAACTTTCTCCGAGTGTGCACTAAACGTCGCACTCGGGGACTTAGCTGCCATCAAGAATCGCCTAAGTACAAACTTTCTCCGAGTATGCACTAAACGTCGCACTCGGGGACTTAGCTGCGATCAAGAATCGCCTAAGTACAAACTTTCTCCGAGTGTGCACTAAACGTCGCACTCGGGGACTTAGCTGCGATCAAGAATTGCCTAAGTACAAACTTTCTCCGAATGTGCACTAAACGTCGCACTCGGGGACTTAGCTGCGATCAAGAATCGCCTAAGTACAAACTTTCTCCCAGTATGCACTAAACGTCGCACTCGGGGACTTAGCTGCGATCAAGAATCGCCTAAGTACAAACTTTCTCCGAGTGTGCACTAAACGTCGCACTCGGGGACTTAGCTGCGATCAAGAATCGCCTAAGTACAAACTTTCTCCTAGTATGCACTAAACGTCGCACTCGGGGACTTAGCTGCGATCAAGAATCACCTAAGTACAAACTTTCTTCGAGTGTGCACTAAACGTCGCACTCGGGGACTTAGCTGCGATCAAGAATCGCCTAAGTACAAACTTTCTCCGAGTGTGCACTAAATGTCGCACTCGGGGACTTAGCTGCGATCAAGAATCGCCTAAGTAAAAACTTTCTCCGAGTGTGCACTAAATGTCGCACTCGGGGACTTAGCTGCGATCAAGAATCTCTTAAGTACAAACTTTCTCCGAGTGTGCACTAAACGTCGCACTCGGGGACTTAGCTGCGATCAAGAATCGCCGAAGTACTAACTTTCTCCGAATGTGCACTAAACGTCACACTCGGAGACTTGTCTGCGATCAATAATCGCCTAAATAGAAAGCTTCCTTCGAATGTATCTTACAGATCCACTCGGAGGCTTAGCAGACCCTCATTGAGGCTCATGTAGATGTCAAGACAACTGACAATTATATGAGTGGCAGAACCTCATTGAGACTCATGTGGATGTCAAGACAACTGACAATTATATGAGTAACAACTCGCTCCGAGTACGACCTGACAGTCCACTCAAAGACTTAGCCGCGATCACGAATCGCCTAAGGACACGATTGCCTTCGAGTGTATCCTACAGATCCACTCGGAGGCTTAGCAGACCCTCATTGGGACTCATGTAGATGTCAAGACAACTGACAATTACATGAGTGGCAGAACCTCATTGAGGCTCATGTAGATGTCAAGACAACTAACAATTACATGAGTAACAACTCGCTCCGAGTACGACCTGAGAGTCGCACTCGAAGACTTAGCCGCGATCACGAATCGCCTAAGTACTCGATTGCCTTCGAGTGTATCCTCCAGATCCACTCGGAGATTCACCAGACCCTCAGTGAGGCTCATGCAGATGTCAAGACAACTGACAATTACATGCTCCGCATGTTGGCCATTGGCTTCACCAAGAAACACCAAACAAAAACCACGAGCCAAAATCGTGTGAAAAACTCTTTGGCAAAGGAAGAGCAAAAGATTCGATTCAAATTCAAAGTTCGTCTAAAGATAGTTGGTTCGGTGTAGGTCAAGCTTATCCACACCGAACCACGAATGTGACGGCCAACAGCAGTGGCCAAAGTTTCATACATCTAACACTTGGCATACTGAGGTAAAAGTTTTCTTAAACGTCGTCAGGACTGGCACTGGGACTGGCAGGCTCCACGAAAGTGTCGAGGTCGATCCCGTCTGCGATGCGAGTGGCGCTCTCAAGGAAGGTCTCCATGAAATGTTCGAATCGAAGCTTTTTGGTGTAGGCGACTTGCAACGCCTTCAGCTTCTCTTCGCGAGCCTCCTTGCAGTGCACTCGGACCAGCGACAGCACCACGTTCGCACCACAGCGAGCCGCAGACTTCTTCCACGCCTGCACTCGGTTCGGGACCTCCTCCAACCGAGTCATCAAACCTTCCATCTCTTGCCGAGACTCGTCTTCAGGCCAAAGCTCCTTGTCGATTCGGCCGACAACCTCTCTCAGTCGACCGATGAAAGGTCCCACTTTGCCCAGGCGAATGTGCGCTCGGAGCAGGTCTCGATTGGCGTCCTCGCCGAGTGGAACGTTCGGAAGAACCGACCGCTCAACGTCAGCTGCCTCAGCCTCAACGTCCATGCAAAAATCTGCACAGACAGGACGAGCAAAAAATAAGCACAGAGTGAAATACAAAGTCAAGAAGCACTCGGAAAAACAGAACTTACCACCGAGAAGCGCTATCATCTTCCTTGCCCAGTCACTGACGTAATTCTCCTGTGCTATGCACCGCCTGTTCAACACCTGCATCTGTCCCATCAGCTCGGTCCTTTGTTTCCCCATTTTCTCCACTTCAGCCGCCAATGCCTTGTTTGCCTCACGGGACTCCTCCAAGGACTTTTCTCGTTCAGCCAGAACATCCTTCAGACCAGCCAAGGCAAGCATTGCTGCATCCAGTTCCGCAGCAAATTGAACCTTTTCAGCCCTCAGAGTCTTGTACGCTGATCCCATCTCGCAAGTCTTTTGCAAGTCAGCGCCAAGAGATGATCAGACAAATTCAACAAGGACAACAATAAAAATTTGAAGTTCTTCAGACCCCTGCCGACGCAAGCAGTCGACAGCGGTCTCGGGGACTACACCCAGTGGGTTCACTGAGAGTGACCCCACTAGCATGAAGCTCAAACAGGCCCGCCCTATTGAGATACATAACAACAAAAAATCCTATGAGGTTACTACTACCCGACCTGAGTAAAATTACTCTCGGGGACTCATCCTATAGGTGCACTCGGAGTGCCCTCACCGGTAACATTCGAACATATTAGTTTTGATCTGATCAAGTTAAAGAAAATGTATATAAAGACATCTGCCGGTGCAAGCACTCGACAGAAGTCTCGGGGACTACACCCACTGGGTTCACTAAGAGTGAACCCACTGCAAAATAATCATATTGTATCCGAGTACATTGCTTAAACACCAGTGGGTTACAAGAGGAAAGTAAATACTTACTAGCCCACTTACTCGGATATCGTCCCGGAGTTCCAAGCTTCGCTTGTACGCAGACGCGATGGAGTCGTACGCTCTCTTGGCATCTCCCGCCATCAACTCCGCCTGCACCATGCCCCCCTTGGCAGCTCCCACGTGATCTTCCGGGAGGCGCTGGACGTCGTACTGGATAGTCGACGGACCTGGCATCATAGGAGACTCCCTGGGCATCCCAAGTACTGCTCCAGTCGGTTCAGCAGCGATAAGTGTTGTTTTAGTCGTCGGCATCGTCTCGGTTGGCGACGCGTCCATGGCGGGAGTAGTAACAGACGGAACAACCTCAAGGACAGGCGCCGCAACTTGCTCGGACCTCTTCTGGTCGTCATCCTCCACATGGGTCACCTGTGAAGGAAACCCAACCAAACGACGTGAGACCATAGAAAAAAAGGCAAGACTAAAGACTGAATTCGCGAAACAATAATGTAAGCTCTCGGATTCGCCACAGCGTACCTTGCTGGGACATGACAACATTGTCTGTATCCATGGGATCGTCTTCCTGGCGCGGCACAGAAGTGGCGGAGGTGGCAGCTCTGTCAAGTTAAATTCATTCAACCGATAAGCATGAGTTCAATCAAATACTGGAAGAAGATGGAAGAACAATGCACTTACGCTGAGGCGACGGGAACGGCGATCCTCATCCACGGCAAAGCCTTCCGAGGCTTGGATCCACTCGGTTTGGCCACCTTAGAGGGCTGGCCCGCGGGCTCAGCAGAATAGTCCCTAGGCCTCTTTGTGCTCCGAGCACTCGGAACCACGGGAGCAGATGGCGAGGCACTCGGAACCACAGGAGCGGCTGGCGGAGCCGACGGAGCCACGGGTTCGTGGCGGCGTTTGGTTCGAGGCTTTGGAGGTTGGTGCGGCGAGTTCTCCTCCTCATCTTCCCCCTCTTCTTCTTCAGACTCCTCCTCCATCTCCCCACTGTCGGAGACGTACTCGACGCTCTCCACGCTGCCCTCCTAGCTGCCTTCTTCCTCCTCGGCCGGATTCCCGTCCGAGACACGAGAAAACCAGTTGGTCCATGCCTGCACGAGATACAGTCGACAACATCAGACGTCAGACCGTAATACAAGAAAAAGCGATAAATCTAAGACAATTGGGTGCACTCGACAAGTTGTACTCACCTCATTCGGAGGAGGGTTGTCTGCGCGGAAGGGCTTCACTCGCCGGGCTCCTCTGGGATTATCGCAGGTGCCTGTGATGTTGAGGACCCACGACACCACCAGCTCCCCGGTCACGCACTCGGGGTTAGTCCGAGTGGAGTCCTCAGGCCCCGTGTAGTGCCACATTGCGTGGTGTCGAGCTTGCAGAGGCTGGATACGCCGACCCAAAAAAACCTCCAGCAAATCTATGCGAGTCACTCACTTTCGGACAACCTCTACAAGCGCATCGACCAGAGGCTGGATCTGGATCTTCTCCATCTTCGTGAGCGCAAGCTGCCTAGGCGGAGCCGGTCGATCTAAGCTAAAAGGTGGTAGTCCAGTGGTGGCATTCGGGCTAGCAACGTCCTGGCAGTAAAACCAAGTCGACTGCCAGTTCCTAACAGATTCAGACAGCTGAAGAGCGGGATAGCTACTTTTACTTTTCTTTTGGAAGCCTAAGCCTCCGCAGAGCTGGAGGAGGTGAGTTTTGTCATCCGACTAGCTCAGCCTTTTTATGGTTTGAGATCTAGAAGAGAAGATGTGCTTAAAAATCCCCCAATGGGGAGGACAGCCGATAAAGCAATCACACATCACGACGAAGGCAGAGAGATGAGCTATTGCGTTGGGCGGAAAATGGTGGAGCTGCGCCCCGAAGTGGTTCAATATACCTCTGAAGAAGGGATGAGGAGGCAGAGAGAAGCCTCGGTGCACGTGACTGAGTAGCAAGACGCGCTCCCCCTCCTAGGGCGCCGGCTCGGTCTCGCCCTCCGCCGGCAACCTCCACGTCTTGTGCTCGATCATGCCGTGCTCCACCAACTCCAGCAAGTCCCCCTCTGTCACCGTGGACGGGAGGAAATCCCCCTGGATCCAACCCGCCGATAGTGCTCGCTGCCGCCGCTGAGCAGGAGCCACCGCCTTCCCCTTCTTCTTCCGCGCCTCGAGCTTGCTAGTCTGCCTCTTTGTCATGGCGGAGGCTGCAGATTCGCGAGGGAGAAGGAGAAGGAAGGAACTTGGGATGCGCAGGGGATGGCGAGAGAAGCGGGGCAAGTGCAAGCTATCTGGCGAGTGCAACGCAAAACCCTCGCCGTAGAGGTTTAAATAAGGTTCCGACTGGGTCACTACCAGGTGGCCCCGAAATCTTATCCCCCGACCGGTTGCTGCGATGTTAGTGGAGAAGATGAAGGCGCGGAAATCGAGGCGGCATATACTACTCGATTACGATGTCGTCATCCCCGCTGAGCGCGCGGCAACCGAAATTTGAGGATCCCGGAAAATCCACCGCTGTCAGTTGACTCGTCACGTCAAAAGATACCACGGAAGCACTCGGTCCCTGACGGTTTGTTTCACAAATACATCCGCTCGGATCACTGGTCAAAGAGGATAAAATGGATCGAGGCAAACAACGCCAAAGTCGCATCCGTACCAGTCGGATCCGTACTCCAAGCATAGCTTCGTCGTTCCAACCCCAATCCATTCGGGGACTAATGATGGGGTTATAGTCCTAGGGTAGGGTCATAGGCCTGCCCTATGAGTCCTACCCAAGGACTACCCTTCATAAGGGATAAGGCCCTTAGCCAGTTCCGACTGAATTAAGGACTTCCCATCATCCAGTCGGTGACGATTCCTCCATCATCCAGTCGGAGATGAGCATTCGGAGCGTATCGAACTTACCGACTGGATTCCACTCTGTGCATCGTAACCCCCTTGGAGGGCAACGGTCATACGTTTCCATGTACCTTTATTAGCATTTAAGGCATATGTTACCTGTAACGTAGGCATTTATTCGCCACTACTCCACCCCTGTGCGCCGAACCGTTGTGAAGGGCAGCGCACTCTATATAAGCCGCCCATCCCCACTGGTGCAAGGGTTAGCAATTCACTGTAATCCATATTCCACTCGACAACAAGCTCCCAAGAGCACTGAGACGTAGGGATTTTACCTCCACCGTAGAGAGCCTGGACTCATACAACCTTGCCGTAGCTAAGGCTCTGCCCATCCTTTCGTACCCTACACATCTACTATCAGACTTATACCCACGACAAGGCCCTTCGTCAGTTCCGACTGAATTAAGGACTTCCCATCATCCAGTCGGTGACGATTCCTCCATCATCCAGTCGGAGATGAGCATTCGGAGCGTATCAAACTTACCGACTGGATTCCACTCTGTACATCGTAACCCCCCTGGAGGGCAACGGTCATACGTTTTCATGTACCTTTAGTAGCATTTAAGGCATACGTTACCTGTAACATAGACATTTAATCGCCACTACTCCACCCCTGTGCACCGAACCGTTGTGAAGGGTAGCACACTCTATATAAGTCGCCCTTCCCCACTGGTGCAGGGGGGGAGCAATTCACTGTAATCCATATTCCACTCGACATCAAGCTCCCTAGAGCACTGAGACGTAGGGCTTTTACCTCCACCGTAGAGGGGCCTGAACTCATACAACCTCGCCGTAGCTAAGGCTCTACCCATCCTTTCGTACCCTACACATTTATTGTCAGAGTTATACCCACGACAGTTGGCGCCCACCGTGGGGCAGGCGTCTAAGCGACTTTCGGCGAGTTTGCGACTACATCTTTTCATCATGTCGTCCGGTGGAGATTTGTGCATGGGTCATGAGATCCTCTTCGGCGCTCTCTCCTTGATCGTCGACAATTCGGCATGGCTTCGGGATGCTCCTCTCGACGTCGAGGCACTCCCCAGTCGCGGGGCTACGCACTTCCGTGCCGGTGCCCGCAACATCCTTCTTCTCCAGCAGTCGGCTCCGGTGTCGACCTTCGCCACCGTCACGCGCCGCAACAAGTGGTCTCGCCGTCCGCGGCTCGAGCGTTGGGTGCAACACGCCCAGGCGCGCTAGAGCGCGTTTTCACAAGTGGCGGTCCTCGAGTCGGTTGTAGTTGCGCCGCCGTCCCAGCGCTCGGACTCAGTTCCGACTGAGTTTCCTTCCGAGTACTTGGGTCGCGGGCCTGTAGCCGAAGTGCACATGGCCAACTCCCATGAAAGTCCCCACCAAACCGGCTGGAACGAGCACGAGGTCGGCGAAACATCCGGCGCTCGCCGTCAGCCCCGCCGTTCTACCAGTCGGCGCACTCGTCAGAGCAACATGGAGGTGTTCCGCACACCCGTCCTCAACCTGGCTGCCGCTGCCAAGATAGCCGATTCCCTCCAGCCGACTAATTCAGAGGCTGGCAGAGGGATCGAGCAGATCAGTGCCCTGCTGCACACGGCGCAGCAGCAAAATTCGGCGGTCTCCCAGTCGCGCAACAGGATCCACAATAGTTCTGTTCACGCGAACACGCATCGGTCAGTTCACAGCCCCGGTTCTCATCAGCGACACAGGGGAGGTAGCCGTTCCATGAATCCCGAAGATCGTCGCCGTTCACGCACCCCTCCGCGGGGTGGGCCCTACGGGCCCCGACATCATGATGATCGGCGTTCGGTCGGTGACACTTATGATCCAAGGCCCGACGCAAGAGGATATATCGCCCAAAGGAGGGTCGACAGAGGCCGGGCCCACCGCGATGGTCATGATATAGACCGTCCGAGTGGAAGCAGGACCATTGTCTCTGGCCCCGAGTGTTTCAGTCGCGCCATCCGTTCGGCTGACATCCCTCCCAACTTCCGATTGGCGACGGGAATCAACAAGTTTACAGGAGAATTCAAGCCAGAAACGTGGCTGGACGACTACCGAGTGGCAGTCCAGATCGGCGGTGGAGACGACCAGGTCGCCATGAAACATCTCCCCCTGATGCTCGACGGCTAGGCACGAGCGTGGTTGAACCAGTTGGCTCCTTCAAGCATCTACAGTTGAGCAGATCTGGCCCGATTCTTCATCAGGACCTTCGAGGGGACGTGCAAATGCCCTACTGGTCTCGTGAAGCTCCAACACTGTGTCCAGAAGCAGAATGAGCCCCTACACGATTTCATCCAGCGTTGGACAACCCTCTACCACACGGTGGAGAACGTCACAGAGCACCAAGAAGTCTGCGCCTTCAAGGCAGGCGTGCGGTACAGAGATCTGTACCTGAAGTTCGGTCGAATAGGCGACATCTCCATGAGCAAGATGATGGAGATAGAGGCACGCTATGCAAATGGCGAAGAAGAGGACCGCATTCGTAGCGGCAAGCATAAAGCAGTCGCCGATGGAGATGGGAACAACACTCGGAAACAGAAGCAGAAAGCTCCGTCCGCTCCGCAGGCAAAGGCCGCAGCCTTTACCAATGCCTAGTTCAAGGGCAAGGGGAAGGCTCAGTTCACCCCCAAGAAGAAGCAGTTCGGAAACCACATCCTGGACCAGCCATGTCCAATCCACATGAAGATGGATGAAGAGGGCAACGCCAAATTTCCGAAGCATACCACTCGGCAATGTCGCCTCCTGATCCAGGGGTTCGGCGAAGGGCAGCCGAGTGAAAAGGACAATGAACAGGATGAGGAGGACAAGGAGGATCCGTTCCCCCAAGTCCATGCCAGACTGATGATTTTTGCTGACGTTGAAAGAAAGAGTCGACTGAAGTTGGTGAACAGGGAGGTGAGCATGGCCACCCCGACCAATCCCACGTTCCTCAAATGGTCTCAGACCGCGATCACCTTTGACCAGTCGGATCATCCAACACACGTACCCACCCCAGGGAGGCGGGCCCTGGTCGTCGACCCGGTGGTGGAAGGAGTCCGATTGCGCAAAGTCCTCATGGACGGCGGCAGCGACTTGAACATCATCTATGCTGACACTCTCAAGGGGATGGGCATTCCGGTGTCCAAACTTAGCGAGAGCAGCATGCAGTTCCATGGAGTCGTCCCTGGACGAAAGGCCAAGTCACTCGGCCAGATCGCGTTGGACGTTGTCTTCGGCTCCGACAAGAACTTCCGCAAGGAAAAACTGACGTTCGAGGTGGTGGACTTCCAGAGTGCGTACCACGCGATTCTGGGCCGCTCGGCGTATGCGCGTTTCATGGCCCGTCCATGTTACGTGTACCTAAAGCTGAAGATGCCAGGCCCAAAAGGTGTGATCACTATCACAGGCAATCGGCAGCGGGCCGAGGAGTGTCTGCAGCAGGGATCGAGGATCGCCGATCAGCAGATGGCTGTCCTCGAGCTTGACGAGTACAAGAAGACAGTCGACCCTGCTGACTTGATGCGTTCGAAGAAGCCAGCTTCGGAATCCGCATTCCAGTCGGCGGGAGAAACGAAGAAGGTCAGCATCCACCCGACAGACGACGCCATTGCCCCGACGAACATATGCACCACCCTCGATCCTAAATAGGAAGCCGAGCTCATCCAATTCCTCCTTGAGAACTGGGACATTTTCGCATGGAAGCCCGCTGACATGCCAGGTGTACCCAGGGAGTTGGCTGAGCACCGACTGCATGTGGATCTTGCTGCTCGGCTTGTCCGAGAAAGCCTCTGTCGGTCCGCCACGCACAAGAGGAAGGCAATCGGAGAAGAGGTGGCTAAGCTTTTGGCAGCCAACTTCATTCGCGAGGTACACCACTCCGAGTGGCTCACCAATGTTGTCATGGTGCCCAAGAAGGACAAGTCTCTCTGAATGTGCATCGACTTCGAGCATCTCAATAAGGTCTGTCTGAAAGACCATTTCCCGCTCCCCCGCATCGATCAAATTGTCAATTCGACAGCGGGTTGCGAGCGTTTGTCATTCCTTGATGCTTAGTCGGGCTATCATCAGATCCGTCTGTATGGCCCCAATGAATTAAAAACAGCCTTCATCACCCCATTCGGGTGCTTCTGCTACATCACTATGCCATTTGGTTTGAAGAATGCAGGAGCAACCTTTATGCGCATGATCCAAAAATGCCTCCTTGACCAGATCGGTCGAAATGTGGAGGCGTATATGGATGATATCGTAGTCAAGTCACGCAAAGGTTCCGACCTGCTGACTGACTTGGTAGAAACATTCGCCAACCTTCGTAGGTACGATATCAAGCTCAACCCAGCCAAGTGTTCATTCGGTGTTCCCAGCAGAAAGTTACTCGGTTTCTTCATTTCCGAACGAGGGATCGATGTCAACCCCGAAAAGATCGGGACCATCGTCCGAATGGAGCGGCCGGTCAGAATACACGATGTTCAAAGACTCACAGGTTGCCTAGCGGCTTTGAGCAGGTTTATCAGTCGACTCGGCGAGAAGGCACTTCCTCTGTACCGACTCATGAAGAAATCAGATACTTTCGAGTGGACAGATGAAGCCCAAATCGCATTCAACGACCTCAAAGTCCTACTTTCCACCCAGCCGGTTCTTACAGCTCCGCTCAGTAAAGAACCCCTTCTTCTGTACATCGCGGATACAAATCAAGTCGTCAGCACTGTTCTCATAGTCGAATGCAAAGAAGAAGGCAAAGCATACAAGGTTCAGCGGCCAGTGTATTATGTCTCTGAAGTCCTGACTCCTTCCAAGCAGAGGTATCCCCACTATCAAAAACTTATCTACGGGATTTACATGACTGCGAAGAAGGTGGCTCATTATTTCCAAGACCACTCGGTGTCTGTCGTTTTTGATGCTCCGTTGTCGGAAATCCTCCTCAATCGGGACGCATCGGGCCGAGTGGCGAAGTGGGCGATGGAGATGTTATACTGCGACATCAAGTTCGAGGCCAAGAAAGCTATAAAGTCTCAAGCTCTGGCTGACTTCATAGCAGAATGGGTAGAACAACAGCAACCGACCCACATCTACTCGGCTCATTGGACAATGTTCTTCGATGGGTCCAAGATGTTGAATGGCTCCGGCGCTGGCGTTGTGATCATATCGCCAAAGGGTGACAACCTCAAGTATGTGTTGCAGATACACTTTGATTCCTACAACAATGAGGCAGAGTATGAGGCTCTCCTTTATGGATTGCGCATGGCCATCGCACTCGGCGTCCGTTGCCTGATGGTCTACGACGATTCAGATTTGGTAGTTAATCAAGTGATGAAGGAGTGGGACGTAAGGAACCCCACCATGACCACATACTGCAATGCAGTGAGGAAGCTCGAGAAAAAGTTTGAAGGTCTGGAACTCCACCATGTTCCGCGACTGAAAAACCAAGCAGTTGATGAATTGGCGAAACTTGGATCCACTCGGAGACCAGTCCCGAGTGACGTCTGCCTCGAGCACCTTCACCTTCCTGAGTTAAAGAAGATCCTTTCACAGAGGAACCAGAATAACCAAAGAGGTTGACAGATCCGACTGAAGTCGAAGTCCCTGCTGTGGTTGATTTGATCATGGAGATTCTTGCTATCATCGCCGATTGGACTGTGCCGTTCATTGCATACATCCTGAGGCAAGAATTACCAGAAGACGAAGTCCAAGCCAGACAGATCGTCCGCTGGTCAAAGTCGTTCACTGTCATTGATGGCCAGTTGTACAAGGAAAGCATTTCAGGCGTCCTTCAACGATGCATCTCCACTCAGGAGGGACAGTTAATCCTGGAAGAAATTCACTCGGGAACCGGCGGTCATCACGCCTCCTCAAGGGTAATCGTCGCGAAAGCATTCAGAGCCGGTTTCTTCCGGTTGTAGGCGAATGAAATGGCAAAGGATATGGTCGACCGATGCGAAGGCTGTCAGTTCTACTCTAGCAAGTCCCACAAGCCAACATCTACGTTGAAGACAATCCTTCTTGTTTGGCCGTTTGCAGCGTGGGGATTAGATACAGTCGGTCCATTCAGGACAGGACAAGGGGGATTCACACATCTGTTGGTGGCAGTCGACAAGTTCACAAAGTGCATTGAAGCCAACCCATCAAGAAGCTCGACGCCCTTACAGCCATCAAGTTTGTCAAGGACATCATCTCTAGATTCGGGGTACCGCACAGCATAATCACTGACAATGGCACAAACTTTGACTCACACAGATTCAAAGGTTTTTGTACAGGCCAAGGTATCCGAGTGGATTTTGCATCTGTGGCGCATCCCCAAACAAACGGGCAATCAGAGCGGGCGAATGGACTTATTCTGCAAGGTTTGAAACCTCGACTCCTGCGAGAAGTGGGACATGCTGCCAGCGCATGGGTCACCGAGCTGCCTTCAGTGCTGTGGGGGTCTCCGCACAACCCCAAATAGATCTACAGGGCAATCCCCGTTCTTCCTCGTTTACGGAGCAGAGGCAGTCCTTCCGAGTGAGTTGCTTCACAAGGCTCCACGAGTTGAACTCTTCTCCGAAGCTGAAGCAGAGCAAGCAAGGCAAGACGGAGTGGATCTTCTAGAGGAGGAGCGCGATATGGCACTGACTCGCTCAACCATTTATCAACAAGATCTGCGGTCCTTTCACGCGCGACACGCATGAGTCGTACATTCCAAGGAGGCGACCTGGTGCTCCGAGTGGATCAGCAGAGACCTCACAAGTTGGCTCCCGCCTGGGAAGGACCCTTCATCGTCTCCAAGGTGCTCAACAACGGAGCATATCGACTCTACAACCTCGACAGGGAAACGGACGAGCCGAGAGCATGGAACGGAGATCTCCTGAAGCGCTTCTACACGTGACCGTCGACTGAAGTAATGTAAAGAACAAGTATCGTTGAAGTAATACAAAGCAGATTGAGTTTTTGCAGATGCAAAATTCTTCCGCGTTCACAGACTCCGGTCTAAAAAAAAAACTTTCTCCGAGTGTGCACTAACCGTCGCACTCGGGGACTTAGCTACGATCCAGAATCGCCTAAGTACAAACTTTCTCCGAGTGTGCACTAACCGTCGCACTCGGGGACTTAGCTGCGATCTAGAAATGCCTAAGTACAAACTTTCTCCGAGTGTGCACTAACCATCGCACTCGGGGACTTAGCTGCGATCCAGAATCACCTAAGTACAAACTTTCTCCGAGTGTGCACTAACCGTCGCACTCCGGGACTTAGCTGCGATCCAGAATCGCCTAAGTACAAACTTTCTCCGAGTGTGCACTAAACGTCGCACTCGCGGACTTAGCTGCGATCCAGAATCGCCTAAGTACAAACTTTCTCCGAGTGTGCACTAAACGTCGCACTCGGGGACTTAGCTGCGATCAAGAATCGCCTAAGTACAAACTTCCTTCGAGTGTGCACTAAACGTCGTACTCGGGGACTTAGCTGCGATCAAGAATCGCCTAAGTACAAACTTTCTCCGAGTGTGCACTAAACGTCGCACTCGGGGACTTAGCTGCGATCAAGAATCGCCTAAGTACAAACTTTCTCCGAGTGTGCACTAAACGTCGCACTCGGGGACTTAGCTGCGATCAAGAATCACCTAAGTAGAAACTTTCCCCGAGACTTG
Organism: Hordeum vulgare subsp. vulgare; assembly: GCF_904849725.1. NCBI lineage: Eukaryota > Viridiplantae > Streptophyta > Magnoliopsida > Poales > Poaceae > Hordeum > Hordeum vulgare. The sequence goes on along the minus strand of NC_058523.1, from coordinate 428,096,303 downwards.
AGATAGTGGATTTGGCCTCGAAACAACGGGTGCAAAACAGTTGCACACGCAGAACACTCGGGTTAAGCTTGACGAGCCTAGCATGTGCAGACATGGCCTCGGAACACATGAGACCGAAAGGTCGAGCATGAATCGTATAGTTGATATGATTAGCATAGAGATGCTTACCACTGAAACTATTCTCGACTCACGTGATGATCGGACTTGAGATAGTGGATTTGGATAATGTACCACTCAAATGACTAGAGAGATGTATTTTTTGAGTGGGAGTTCTTAAGTAATATGATTAATTGAACTAATTGTCATGAACATAGTCTAATGGTCTTTGCGAATTATGATGTAGCTTGCGCTATAGCTCTACTATTTTTATATGTTCCTAGAGAAAATTTAGTTGAAAGTTGATAGTAGCAAACTTTGCAGACTGAGTCTGTAAAACCGAGGATTGTCCTCGTTGCTGCACAGAAGGCTAATGTCCTTAATGCACCACTCGGTGTGCTGCACCTCCAGCGTCGTCTGTAGATGTTGTGAACATCCAACATACACGTTTCTGATGACTACACGATAGTTCAGTACAAAATACTTAATGGCTTAGAAGCAAGCGCTGAAGACGTTTTGAAACGTCACGGAACATAAGAGATGTTCTAAAGAGATGAAATTGTGATTTCATGCTTGTGCCCTTGTTAATAGGTATTAGACCCCCGACAAGATTCTTTGTCCATGAAGTAGAGGAGAAAAGCTCAATCATTGAGCGTGTGCTCAGATTATCTGAGTACGACAATCACTTGAATCAAGTGGGAGTTGATCTTCCAGATAAGATAGTGATGGTTCTCCAAAGTCACTGCCACCAAGCTGTAAGAGCTTCGTGATGAACTATAACATATCAAGGATAGATACAATGATCCTTGAGTGATTCGCGATGTTTGACACTGCGAAAGTAGAAATCAAGAAGGAGCATCAATAGTTGATGGTTAGTAAAACCACTAAGTTTCGAGAAAGGCAAGGGCTAGAAGGGATAGTTCGTGAAACGGCAAAGCAGTTGCTGCACTAATGAAGAGACCCCAGATTAAACCCAAGCCCGGGACTAAGTGCTTCTGTTATGAGGGGAACGGTCACTGAGGCGGAGAAACTCTAGATACTTGGTAGATAAGAAGGCTAGCAAAAGTCGAATGAAGTATATTTGATATGCATGATGTTGATGTGCACTTTACTAGTACTCCTAGTAGCATGAGGGTATTGGATACCGGTTCGGTTGCTAAGTGATTAGTAACACAAAATGAAAGCTACGGCATAAACGGAGACTAGCTAAAGGCGAGGTGACGATACGTGTTGGAAGTGTTTCCAAGGTTGATATGATCAAACGTCGCACGCTCTACCATCGGGATTGGTGTTAAACCTAAATAATTGTTATTTGGTGCTTGCGTTAAGCACGAACATGATTGGATCGTGTTTATTGCAATACGATTATTCATTTAAAGAGAATAATGGTTACTCTATTTGCTTGAATAATCACCTTCAATGGTTTGTTGAATCTCAATCGTAGTGTTACACATGTTCATGATATTGGTGCCAAAAGATACGAGGTAATGATGATAGTACCACTTACTTGTGGCACTGCCGCTTGAGTCATGTTGGTATAAATTGCATGAAGAGGCTCCATGCTGATGGATCTTTATGCTCACTTGATTTTGAATCACTAGTGACATGCAAATCATACCACATGAGCAAGGCCTTGTTTTCATTGAGATGAAACAAGATAGTACCTTGTTGGAAGTGATACATTTTTATGTATGCAGTCCAATGGGTGCTGAGGCACGCAGTGGATATCATTTTGTTCTTACTTCAATGACGATTTGAGCAGATACAAGAGTATTTACTTAATGAATCACAAGTCTGAAATATTGAAAAGTTCAATTCTATTTCGGTGTGAAGTTCGTCGTAACAAGAGGATAAACTGTCTACGATATGATCATAGAAATGAATATCTGAGTTACGAGTTTTGGTACGCAGTTAAGACAATGTGGAAATTGTTTCGCAGTTCATGCCACCTGGAACATCATAGTGTGATGATGTGTCTGAACGTCATAGCCACGCACTATTTGGTATGGTGCATGCTATGATGTATCTTATCGAATTACCACTATCGTTTATGAGTTATGCATTAGAGACAACCGCATTCATTTTAAATAGGGCACCGCGTATTTCCGTTGAGATGACACAGTATAGACTGAGGTTTAGAGAAATCTAAAACTGTCGTTTCTTGAAAGTTTGGGGCTTCGACACTTATGTGAAAAAGTTTCAGTCTGATAAGCTCGAACCCAAAGCAGATAAATGCATCTTCATAGGATATCCAAAACGGTTGGGTACATCTCCTATCTCAGATTCGAAAGCAAAGTGTTTGTTTCTAGAAACGGATCCTTTCTCGAGGAAAGGTTTCTCTCGAAAGAATTGAGTGGGAGGGTGGTAGAACTTGATGAGGTTATTGAACCATCACTTCAAACCAGTGTGTAGCAGGGTGCAGGAAGTTGTTCCTGTGGCGCCTACACCAATTGAAGTGAAAGCTGATGATGGTGATCATCGAGCATCGGGTCAAGTTACTACAAACCTCGTAGGTTGACAAGGTGGCGTACTACTGCAGAGTGGTACTGTAACCCTGTCTTGGAATTCATGTTGTTGAGCAACAGTGAACCTACGAGTTATGAAGAAAGCAATGGTGGGCCCGGATTCCGACGAATGGCTGGAGGCCATGAAATCCGAGAGAGGATCCATGTATGAAAACAAAGTGTAGACTTTGGAAGAACTACTTGATGGTCATAGGACTATTGAGTAAAGATGGATCTTTAAAAGGAAGACAGACGATGATGGTGATAAGTCACTATTAAGAAAAGCTCGACTTGTCGCAAAGATGTTTCCGACAAGATCAAACAGTTGACTATGATGAGACTTTCTCACTCGTAGCGATGCTAAAAGTATGTTAGAATTATGTTAGTAGTTGCTGCATTATTTATGAAATATTGCACATAGGATGTCAAAACATTGTTTCCTCGACAGTTTCCTTGAGCAAACATTGTATGTGATACAACCAGGAGGTTTTGTCGATCCTAAAGATACTAGCAAGTATGCAAGCTCCAGCGATCCTTCAATGGACTGGTGCAAGCATCTCGGAGTTGGAATATACACTTTGATGAGATGATCAAAGATTTTGGGTTTGTACAAGGTTTATGAGAAACTTGTATTTCCAAAGAAGTGATGGGAGCACTATAGAATTTCTGATAAGTATATGTGGTTGACATATTGTGGATCAGAAGTAATATAGAATTTCTGTAAAGCATACAAGGTTGTTTGAAAGGAGTTTTTCAAAGGAATACCTGGATTGAGCTACTTGAACGTTGAGCATCAAGATCTATGGGGATAGATCAAAACGCTTAATAGAAGTTTCAACAAGATGCATGCCTTGACAAGTTTTTGAAGGAATTCGAAATGTATCAAGCAAAGAAGGAGTTCTTGACGGTGTTGTAAGGTGTGAATTTGAGTAAGACTCAAAACCCGACCACGGCAGAATAAAGAGAATAGACGAAGGTCATCTTCTATGCCTTAGCCGTAGAATCTAAAGTATGCCATGCTGAGTACCGCACCTGATGTGTGCCTTGACTCAAAGTCTGTTGAGAGGTACAGAGAGTGATCCATGATTGAATCACTAGCAGCGGTCAAAATTTATCCTTAGTAACTGATGGACTAAGGATTTTTTTCTCGATTATGGAGGTGGTTAAAGAGTTTGTCGTAAAGGGTTACGTCGATGCAAGCTTTGACACTAATCCGTATAACTATGAGTAGTGAAACGGATTCGTATAGTAGAGTAGATATTTGGAGTATTTCGGAATAGCACATAGTAGCAGCATCTATAAGATGACATAAAGATTTGTAAAGAACACACGGATCTGAAAGATTCTGAACCGTTGACTAAAACCTCTCTCGCGAGCAAGACGTGATCAGACCCCATAACTATATGGGTGTTGGATTCGTTGGAATCACATGGTGATGTGAACTAGATTATTGACTCTAGTGCAAGTGGGAGACTGTTGGAAATATGCCAAAGAGGCAATAATAAATTAGTTATTATTATATTTCTTTGTTCATGATAATCGCTTATTATCCATGCTATAATTGTATTGATTGGAAACACAATACTTGTGTGGATACATAGACAAAACACTATCCCTAGTAAGCCTCTAGTTGACTAGCTCGTTGATCAAAGATGGTCAAGGTTTCCTGGCCATAGGCAAGTGTTGTTAGTTGATAACGGGATCACATCATTAGGAGAATCATGTGATGGACTGGACCCAAACTAATAGATGTAGCATGTTGTTCGTGTCATTTTGTTGCTACTGTTTTCTGCGTGTCAAGTATTTGTTCCTATGACCATGAGATCATATAACTCACTGACACTGGAGGAATGCTTTGTGTGTATCAAACGTCGCAACGTAACGGGGTGACTATAAAGATGCTCTACAGGTATCTCCGAAGGTGTTCGTTGAGTTAGTATGGATCAAGACTGGGATTTGTCACTCCGTATGACGGAGAGGTATCTCGGGGCCCATTCGGTAATACAACATCACACACAAGCCTTGCAAGCAATGTGACTTAGTGTAAGTTGCGGGATCTTGTATTACGGAACGAGTAAAGAGACTTGCCGGTAAACGAGATTGAAATAGGTATGCGGATACTGACGATCGAATCTCGGGCAAGTAACATACCGAAGGACAAAGGGAATGACATACGAGATTATATGAATCCTTGGCACTGAGGTTCAAACGATAAGATCTTCGTAGAATATGTGGGATCCAATATGGGCATCCAGGTCCCGCTATTGGATATTGACCGAGGAGTCACTCGGGTCATGTCTACATAGTTCTCGAACCCGCAGGGTCTGCACACTTAAGGTTCGACGTTGTTTTATGCGTATTTGAGTTATATGGTTGGTTATTGAATGTTGTTCGGAGTCCCGGATGAGATCACGGACATCACGAGGGTTTCTGGAATGGTCCGGAAATGAAGATTGATCTATAGGATGACCTCATTTGATTACCGGAAGGTTTTCGGAGTTACCGGGAATGTACCGGGAATGACGAATGGGTTCCGGATGTTCACCTGGGGGGGGGGGGGGCAACCCACCCCGGGGAAGCCCATAGGCCTTGGGGGTGGCGCACCAGCCCTTAGTGGGCTGGTGGGACAGCCCAAGAGGGCCCTATGCGCCGAGGATAGAAAATCAAAGAGAAAAGAAAAAAAAAGGTGGGAAAGGAGAGAAGGACTCCACTTTCCAATCCTAGTTGGACTAGGATTGGAGGAGGACTCCTCCTCCCTTGGTGGCGCAGCCCTTGGGGCTCCTTGAGCCTCAAGGCAAGCCTCCCCTCCCTCCTCCTATATATATGGAGTAATTAGGGCTGATCTGAGACAACTTTTTCAAGGCAGCCCGACCACATACCTCCACGGTTTTACCTCTAGATCGCGTTTCTGCGGAGCTCGGGCGGAGCCCTGCTGAGATTAGATCACCACCAACCTCCGGAGCGCCGTCACGCTGCCGGAGAACTCATCTACCTCTCCATCTCTCTTGCTGGATCAAGAAGGCCGAGATCATCGTCGAGCTCTACGTGTGCTGAACGCGGAGGTGCCGTCCGTTCGGCACTAGATCGGAGCGGATCGTGGGACGGATCGCGGGACGGTTCGCGGGGCGGATCGAGGGACGTGAGGACGTTCCACTACATCAACCACGTTTCTTAACGCTTCTGTTGTGCGATCTACAAGGGTACGTAGATCGGAAATGCCCTCTCATAGATGGACATCACCATGTTAGGTCTTCGTGGGCGTAGGAAATTTTTTGTTTCCCATGCGACGTTCCCCAACACGAAAGAAGGCTGGAGGCCATACAAGGGGCCCACTATCCAATAGGGCATGGCCTGGCGGGCACCCTGATGGCTTGTGCCTCCCTCGTGGCCCTCCCAACTGCGTTCTCTGGCTTATAAATTCTCTTTTACCCTAAAAACCATAAGGAGACCCTAAACACTTTTTATGCCGCCGCAAGTATTTGTTCCGTTGGGATGCCATCTGGAGCTCTGTTTCATCACCCTGCCGGAGGAGGGATCGATAAGACAGGGCCTCTTCATCAACCTTGCTGCCCTCACGATCATGTGTGAGTAGCTCACTACACACCTACGGGTCCATAGCTAGTACCTAGATGGCAATCTCTCTCTTTGATCTTCAATACGATGATCATCACATCTTGACTTTGATCCACATGATGTAATTCCTTTTGTGCGCTGTGTTTGTTGGGATCCGATGAATTGTGGGTTTATGTTCAGATTATTCATCATAAGTATCCGAGTCTCCTTTGAATACTTATATGATTCTTATGCGCATGATTATGATAGCTTCGTGATTCTCTCCAATCTATTGAAATAGTTTGGCCAACTATTTTGATATTTCTTCGGTGAGAGAGGTGCGCTGTGGTAGGTTCAACCTGGTGTATTTCTATATCCCAGTGACAGAAGGGGACAAGATGCATCTTTGTGTTGCTGCTACTAAGGACAAAATGACGGGGTTTATTCATATTGCTTGAGTTTACTTTCTCTACATCATGTCATTTTCTCCATGCAATGCTCTGTTTTACTTAATACTCTAGATGCATGTTGGATAGCGGTTGATGAGTGGAGTAATAGTACTAGGTGCAGGTAGGAGTCGGCCTATTTTTGTGTGGACGTGATGCCTATATACACATGATCATTGCCTTGAATATCGCATAACTATCCACTTTTCTGTCAATTGCCCAACACTATGTGTACCCATTGTATGTTATTTTTCATTGAGATGCCATTAGGGAAAACTATGGCCCCTGGGTCTATTCACAAGATATTGATAAAACCTTCAATACCTTGCTGCCATTTACTTGTTTTTATTTTATCTTGATATCTACAATTATCTACACACCTCACTCACTTGGAAATAACAAGAACAAGAGGATTGACAACCCTCTTGCCCGCGTTGGGTGCAAGTTGTTTGTTCTTTTTTGTGCAGCCACTGAAGACGGTTGTGTTTGGTATCCCTATTGGTTCGATAAACCTTGGTTTCATAACTGAGGGAAATACTTACCCACATTGTGTTGCGATAATCCATTCCTGTTCACGAAAAACCCAACGCAGATCACAAGTATCATGGAAGACATTGCTTGCTTGTTCTAAAACTGAAGACATTCATCAAAAACAATCATCTGGTCTGCATTTTTCTTCGCACTACTTTAGTCTATCTTCAATACACTTATCTTTGCATGATGACTATGCCATACTTGTCTGAATGTCTTAATCTTACTGCATGACATGCCTAGATCATTGACTTCTATCATTATCTGATCTTGATTCGTTTCCGCTCACCTCGAAGACATTTAGTGTGTCGAAGCTTTACATAAAAATCACCTATTCACCCCCTCTAGTCGATAACTAGCACTTTCAGGTATCGAACCAATAGGAGAACCAAACAAATTCTCGTCGTCCGCACCTACACACACAAGAGCAAACACTTGCACCCAACACGGGCAAGAAGGTTGTCAAGCCCCTTGAACTCGTTACTTGCAAGAATAAATAGTGATAGAAGGGTAGTATAAATATAAAAAGTAAATGCCAATAATGAAAGGCATCAAGGTGTTTATGTAGACCACGGGGCCATAGTTTTCTCTAGTGGCACCTCTATCAAAGATAGCATATGGTGGGTAGACAAATTACTATTGGGCAATTGATAGAAAAACACATAGTTATGAAATATTTATTCACGGAAATGATCATGTATATAGGCATCACATCTATAAGCAAGTATACTAACTCCTACCTGCATCCACTACTGTTACTCCACTCATCGACCGCTATCGAGCATGCATCTAGAATATTAAGTATAAAACATGGTAATGCTTGGAGCAAGATGACATGATGTGGACAAAGTAAAGTCAACCAATATGAATGAACTCCATCCTTTTTATCCTTAATGGAAGCAATACAAATACGTGTCATGTCTCTTTTTGTCACTGGGATTGAGCACCACAAGATTGAACCCATTACAACGCATCACTCCCACTAAAGATAAACCAATCTAGTTGGCCAAACTAAACCGGTAGGTGGGAGAGAAATATGAAGCTATAATAATCATGCATAAAGAATTCAGAGAAGACTCAATATTTATTCATGGATAATCTGATCATAAACCCACGATCCATTGGATCCCAAGAAGCACACCGCAAAGAAGATTACATCACCGCGGGAATCACGGTGAACTTTGTATTGAAGAACATAGAGAGAGAGAGAGAGAGAGGTAGCCATCTAGGTACTAGATATGAACGTGTAGGTCTATGGTAGACTACTCACACAACATCATGGGAGAAGCAAGGTTGATGTAGAGGCCCTCCGTGATTGTTTCCCCCTCCAGCATGACAGTAGAACAGGGCGCGAGATTGGATCTCGGCGGAACAGAGACTTGCAACGGCGGAAAAAGTGTTTCGCGCGGCTCTCTATTGTTTTCCTAATTCTAGAAGACTTATGGAGGCAGATTTAGGTCAGGAGGTGCGAGGGGGTGGCCCCAAGGCATCAGGGCGGACATTGTTGCCTTGGCAGAACCTCGTGTGGTGCATGGCCTCCCTCCGAAGCTTCTATGTCTTATTTTTGTCTAGGAAAAAATAATGAAAAAGTTTCATGGCATCTGGACTTCGTTTGTTACTGATTTCCTGAAAAGCCAAAAACATGTAGAAAACAGCAACTCAAAGTGGGCACTTGGTTATGTTGGAAATATGCCCTAGAGGCAATAATAAATCGGTTATTATCATATTTCCTTGTTCATGATAATTTTTTATTATCCATGCTATAATTTTAATGATTGGAAATCAAATAAATGTGTGGATACTTAGGCAATATAGTGTCCCTAGTAAGCCTCTACTAGACTAGCTCGTTGATCAAACATGGTTAAGGTTTCCTAACCATATACATGAGATGTCATTTGATAATGGGATCACATCATTAGGGGAATCATGTGATGGACAAGACCCAACCATAAGAAGAACATGTGATCGTATCATTAAGTTTATTGTTATTCCTTTATACATGTCAAGTATCTATTCCTAAGACAATGAGATCATGCAACTCTCTGACATCGCAGGAATGCCTTGTGTGTACCAAACGTCACAACGTAACTGGGTGATCATAAAGATGCTCTACAGGTATCTCCGAGGGTGTCTATTGGGTTCGCATGGATCGAGACTGGGATTTGTCACTCCATCTGATGGAGAGGTATCTCTCGGCCCACTTGGTAATACATCATCACAAGAAGCTTGCAAGCAATGTGACTAAGGAGTAAGTCAGAGGATCTTGTATATGGAACGAGTAAAGAGACTTTCTCATACATCTCCAACGTATCTATATTTTTTGATTGTTCCATGTTGTTATATTATCAGTCTTGGATGTTTTACAATCATTTTATAGCAACTTTATATCATTTTTTGGGACTAACCTATTGACATAGTTCCAGTGCTAGTTGTTGTTTTTTGCTTGTTTTTTACTTCAGTGAAAATCAATATCAAACGAAGTGCAAATGTCATGAAACTTTTTGGAGATCTTTTTGTGCCTAGAAGACATCCATAGGACCAAGGAAGCCAACCAGAGGAGGCCCAGGATGCCCACTAGGCATGAGGGCATGCCTGCCCCCCTAGCGCAGCTTGGTACCTAGTGGGAACCTTGTGGCCCATCTTGGCATGATTCCAACGCCCAAACAATCCTGTAAATAGAGAAACCTCCGGAAATAACCTTAGATGAGAAGTTCTGCAGTTGAAGCCTCTCTGGCCATGAAAACCAATCGGGAGCCTGTTTTGGCACCCTTTCGGAGGGGGTGATCATCACCGGAGGCCATTTTCAGCATCTATATGGCCACCATGATTAGGAGGGAGTAGTCCACCCTCGGGACAGAGGGTTTGTACCAGTAGCAATGAGTTTAATCTCTCTCTCTCTCTTGTGTTATTGAGATGACACGATCTTGATGTATCATGGGCTTTGTTAATATAGTTGGATCATATGGTGTTTCTCCCTCTCTATCTTGTTGTGATGAATTGAGTTTCCCTTTGAAATTTTGTTTTATCGGATTGAATAATTTTATGGATTTGAGAGCACTTGGTTCATGTATTGATATGAATACCCGTGATGACAGTGGGGTATCATATTGATTCACCTGATATATGTGTTGGCACTCAACTCGCGGATTCCCGAGGTGACATTCAGGTAATCTATGCATGGGTGTTGATGCACGTTCTCATCTTTGTTTCTGGTAGCAATCTTTGGGCACTCTTCGAGGTTCTTTGTGTTGGATTGAGTATTATGAATCTTAATTTGTTATGGTGTTATTTTAGTATGAACTCTTGGATAGGTCGGTCGGGAAGGATAACTTGTTATTTTAGTATGAACTCTTGGAAAGATTGATTGAAAAGAATAACTTTGAGGTGGTTTCCTACCCTACAAACAATTTCTACTTATGTTCTCCGCTAGATAGGAACTTGGGAGTGATTCTTTATCACACGTTGAGGGATTGTTAAGTGATCCAGTTATATTAGCATTGTTGAGAGATTTCACTAGAGAAAGTATGGACCCTAGGCCTCATTCAAGCATTGCAATAGTGTTTGTGCATACTTTTGTTACTTGCTACCTTGTTGTTTTTCTTTATTAAGATTATAAAAATATATTTCTACCATCCATATTACACTTGTATCATCCCTTCGCTGAACTAGTGCACCTATACAATTTACCATCATATTGAGTGTGTTGGGGACACAAGAGACTCTTTGTTATTTGGTTGAAGGGATGTTTGAGAGATACCATCTTCATCCTACGTCTCCCACTGATTGATAAACTTTAGGTCAGCAACTTGAGGGTAATTTTCTACTGTCCTACAAAACACTGTGCTTTGAGGCCCAACACGGGTCTAAAAGAACAAGTTGTGTAGTAGACATCACTTGCCGGTAACGAGATTGAACTAGGTATAGAGATACCGATGATCGAATCTCTAGCAAGTAACATACCGTTGGACAAAGGGAACTGCATACGGGATTGACTGAATCCTTGGCATCATTGTTCGACCAGTAAAGATCTTTGTGGAATATGTAGGAACCAATATAGGCATCCAGGTCCCTCTATTGGTTATTGACCGTAGAGGTGTCTCGGTCATGTCTGCATAGTGCTTGAACCCGCAGGGTCCGCACGCTTAACGTTTGATGACGATATAGTATTGTTGAGTTAGATATGTTGGTAACCAAAGGTTGTTCAGAGTCCCGGATGAGATTCCGGACATGACGAGGAGATCCAGAATGGTCCAGAGGTAAAGATTCATATATGGGAAGTTGGTATTCGGTTTCCATAATAGTTTTGGGATTTATCGCATTTCGCCGGAAGTGCCGGAAGGAGTTCCGGGGGTCCATAGGGATGGTCCACCTACCCCTAAGGGCCCCATGGGTTGAGAGGGATACGCAACAGCCCATGGTGGGCTGGGCGCTCCTCCTCCCCTAAGTCCCATGCGGCCAAGGGCTAGGGCTAGCCCAAGGGTGGCCGCCGCCCCTTGCCTTGGGGGCCAAGGCAGCCCCCTTGGCCGCCGCCCACACCCTAGGGGAAACCCTAATGCCGCCCCCTGCTCCCTTCCCCCTATATGTATGAGACGAGAGGGATGGCATCCAACACACAAAGCCTTTGACGACACCCTCCCTCTTTCTCGAGATCAGCTTTCTTCTCCCATCGTGTCGCGATCGCGCTTGGCGAGGCCATGCCGAGATCGAACCACCACCACCGTCGTGCTGCCAAAGAACTCATCTACTACTCTGCCTTTGCTCGTTGGATCGAGGAGGTGGACACGTCATCGAGATGTACGTGTGGTGAACATGGAGGTGTCGTCCGTTCGGCGCTAAATCGGGATGGATCGTGATTGGATCGCGAAGACGTTCGACTACATCAACCGCGTTTCTTAATGCTTCCGCTTAGCGATCTAGAAGGGTATGTAGATGCACCCCCCTCTAGTAGCTATACATCTCCATAGATAGATCGTGGGTGCACGTAGGAAATTTTTTGTATCCCATGGAACGTTCCCCAATACTGGCATCATGAGCTAGGTCTATGCGTAGATGATATGCGCGAGTAGAACACAAAGTGTTTGTGGGCATTGATGTTCAGATTTTCTTACTTCCTTAGTCTTATATTGATTCAATGGTATTGTGGATGAAGCGGCTCGGACCAACCTTACTTGTCCTCACATAAGAGACCGGTTCCACCGAATGACATGTAACTTGGTTGCATAAAGGTGGCTCATGAGTGTCTGTCTCTCGCACTTTAGTTGAACCGGATTCGACAGAGGCAGTCCTTGTAGAAGGTTAGATAACAACTTGAATATCACCATTGTGGCTCTGTGTATGTAAGAACAGTTCTTGCTAGTTGCCCATAGCAGCCACATAAAACTTCCAAAAACAAAGTAGAGGACGTCTAACTTGTTTTTGCAGGGCATGTTGTGATGTGATATGGCCAAAGATGTGATTTGATATATGTGATGGATGAGATGATCATGTTTTTTATAGATTATCACAACTTGCATGTCGATGAGTACAGCAACCGGTAGGAGCCATAGGGTTGTCTTTAATTTGCTATTTGCTTTACATTATTGCTATGAGTTAGCAATAGTTGTAGAAGCAATAGTTGGCGTGACAACCACATGACGACATGATGATGGAGATCATGGTGTCATGCTGTTGACAATGGATATCATGCCGGTACTTCAGAGATGGAGATCAAAAGAACAAGATGATAATGTTCATATCATATCACTTATATGAGTTGCATGTGATGTTTATCTTTTATGCAACTTATTTTCCTTAGACGGTGATAGCATTATAAGATGATCCCTCAGTAAATTTCAAGATAAAATTGTGTTCTCCCCAAGTGTGCACCATTGCGAAGGTTCGTTGTTTCAAAGCACCTTGTGATGATCGGGTGTGATAGACTCTACGTTCACATATAATGGGTGTAAGCCAGTTTTGCACATGCAGAATACTTGGGTTAAACTTGAAGAGCCTACCATGTACAGACATGGCCTCGAAACACGGGGGACAAAAAGATCCAACATGAGTCATATATTTGATATGATTAACAATTGAACATGAAGATTTTCACCATTGAAACCACCTCTTCTCACATGATTATCAGACTTGGGGTTGATGCATTTGGATTATGTCACACTTTGACAACCTGAGGGATGTTGATTTTATTGGGAGTACTTTGGTAATATGATTAATTGAACTCATTATCATGAACATAGTCTAAGTTGTCTTTGCAAGTTATGTTGTAGATCAATGGCTCATGCACTAGCTCCCCTGAATTTTAGTGCGTTCCTAAAGAAAGCTAACCTGAAAGATGATGGAAGTAACTTTGAAGACTGGGTCCGTAATCTGAGGATTATCCTCATGGATTCGCCAAAAGGCTTATGTCCTTGATGCACCGCTTGATGTGCCAACCCCTCCGGTGTCACATGTGGATGTTGTGAATGTCTGGCAGGCGCGTGCTGATGACTACTAGATAGTTCAGTGCACCATACTGTATGGCTTAGAATCGGGAGTTTAAAAGCATTTTGAATGCCATGGAGCATATGAGATGTTCGAGGAGTTGAAGTTAGTATTTCAAGCAAATGCCCAGATCGAGAGGTATGAGACCTCCGTTGCGTGCAAGATGGAGGAGAATAGTTTTGTCAGTGAGCACATACTCAGAATGTGTGGGTAATACAACCGCTTGAGTCACCTGGGAGTTGAGCTTCCGCGTGAGACGGTCACTCACAGAGTTTTCGAGTCACTACCACCTAGCTACAAAGGCTTCGTGATGAACTATAATATGCAAGGGGTGAATGATACGTCTCGAACGTATCTATAATTTTTGGTTGTTCCATGCTATTATATTATCATTCTAGGATAATTTTTGAGTAATTGTTTACCAATTTATATTATTTTTGAGCACTAACCTATTGACCTAGTGCCCAGTGACAGTTCCTATTTTTATGTGTTTTTGTTTCGTAAAAAATCCATTTCAAACGGACTACAAATGCCATAAAAATTTGTGGATATTCTTTTTGGAATGTATGTGAATTTTGGGGGTCGGAATCAACACAACATGATGCCCGAGGGAGGCACAAGCCAACAAGCCACGACCTAGGGGGCGTCCTGATGGCTTGTGGCCACCCCTTAAGTCAATTGATGCTCTCCTTCTGCTGCAAGGAAGATATTTTCGCCATAAAAATCTCCTCAAAATTTTAGCCGAATCGGAGTTATGGATCTTCGAATATTTAAGAAACGGCGAAGGTCTAGAAAACAGGTCACAAAATAGGAGAGAAACAGAGAGAGATCCAATCCCGGAGGGGCTGGCGCCCTTCGAGTGCCATGGCAGCCATGTACCAGAGGAGAAACCCTCCTCCCACCTAGGGAGGAGGCCAAGGGAGAAGAATAAGGAGGGGGATCTCTCCCCCTCTCTTCTGGTGGCGCAGAAGCACCACCGGGGCAACCATCGTGATGACGATCTACACCAACAACTTCGCCACCGTCACCACCAACTCTCTCCTCCTCTATGCAGCGGTGTAAAACCTCTCTTCCCTGTTGTAATATCTACTTGAACATGGTGCTTTTTTAATGCTATATATTATTATCCAATGATGTGTGGCTATCCTATGATGTTTGAGTAGATTTATTTTGTACCACGGGTTAATTGTGATATGGTGTTATTCATATGAATTGTGTGTTGATATGGTGTTGTTCTAAGGTGCTTTCCGTGAGGCACACACATGAAATACTAACGCTGGAGGGTTTCTAGTATGTTCATGATTCACTTATAGTGGGTGGCTAGAGTGACAGAAGCTTACACCTAAGTAAGGGAGTTGTGTACGTATGGGAGTAAAGAGGACCTGATGTTTAATACTATGGGTGGGTTTATGATACGTCTCCAACGTATCTATAATTTTTGATGGTTTCATGCTCTTATCTTGTGAAACTTTGGATGTTTTGCATGCCTTTTATATATTTTTTGGGACTAACTTATTAACTCAGTGCCAAGTGCGAGTTCGAGTTTTTTTCCATGTTTTGACCCCTTTCAGAGGAGATTTTGAAACGGAGTCCAAACGGAATAAAATCCCCGAAAAGAATTTTCCGTAACGGAAGAAGATCAGGAGACTTGAGAGCCAAGGCAGGGGGGCCAGGGGCCCCACAAGCCCTCACCCCAAGGCCAGGGGGGAGGCCGTGGCCCACAGGCTTGTGGGCCCCCTGGACCTCCTTTTCCCTAGGGTTTGCGCCTATATATCCGCAAAAATTCCACAAAAAATCAGGAGATCATCGAAAGTACTTTTTCGCCGCCGCAAGCTTCTGTCTCCGCAAGATCCCATCTGGGGCACGTTCTGGTGCCTTGACCGAGGGGGGATTCGGCCATGGAGGGCTTGTTCATCAACACCATGACGTCTCCGATGATGCGTGAGTACTTCACCATAGACGTCCGGGTCCGTAGCTAGTAACTAGATGGCTTCTTGTCTCTCTTGGATCTTCAATACAAAGTTCTCCATGATCTTCATGGAGATCTATCCGATGTAATCTTCTTTTGCGGTGTGTTTGTCGAGATCCGATGAATTGTGGATTTATGATCAGATTATCTATGAATCTTATTTGAGTTTCTTGTGATCTCTCTTATGCATGATTTCATATCCTTGTAATTTTATTCGAGTTGTGGGTTTTGTCTGGCCAACTAGATCTATGATTCTTGCAATGGGAGAAGTGCTTGGTTTTGGGTTCATACCGTGCGGTGACCTCACCCAGTGACAGAAGGGGTAGCGAGGCACGTATCGTGTTGTTGCCATCAAGGGTAAAAAGTTGGGGTTTTCATCATTGGTTTGAGATTATCCCTCTACATCATGTCATCTTGCTTAAGGCGTTACTCTGTTCGTCATGAACTCAATACACTAGATGCATGCTGGATAGCGGTCGATGTGTGGAGTACTAGTAGTAGATGTAGAAAGTATTGGTCTACTTGTCTCGGACGTGATGCCTATATGTATGATCATTGCCTTAGATATCGTCATGACTTTGCGCGGTTCTATCATTTGCTCGATAGTAATTTGTTCACCCACCGTAATACTTGCTATTTTGAGAGAAGCCTCTAGTGAACACTATGGCCCCCAGGGTCTACTCCACAACATATTTTCAGCCTTACACTTTTTACTTCATTGCACTTTCCGCCTTCAGATCTCACTTTGCAAACAATCTTGAAGGGATTGACAACCCCTTTACTATGTTGGTGCAAGCTCTTTTGTGTTTGTGCAGGTACTCTGGACTTGACGAGAGTCTCCTACCGGATTGATACCTTGGTTCTCAAACTGAGGGAAATACTTACTGCTCCTGTGCTGCATCACCCTTTCCTCTTCAAGGTAAAAACCAACGCAAGCAAGTCTCCGTTAACGTGTCAATTTCTGGCACTATTGTTTGAGAAGTAGCAGTTTACCTTAATGATTTCTAGTAGCTGTGGATGCTTGTTAGAGGTCCAATCATAAGTGCATATGATCCAAGTACGGAAAGTGTGTTAGCGTATGTCTCTCCCTCATTGCATATGATAAGTATCTATCATGTTATATTCAATTACCTATGGACAATCTTTCTCTTTCGTTACACAAAAAAAGATTTCTACTAAACAGCCCCTAACTTTATTTCCATGCTCTTTATTTTCTTGCAAAACAGCACCTACCTTTTATTTAGTTGTTCTTTATTATCTTGCAAAACTATCTTTTACACCTACTAAGTATTTCTAGTTTCATTCCAGCAAAATAATTTCGTACTTGTTCTAGGTAAAGTAAGCATTAGCGTGTGTAGAGTTGTATCGGTGGTCGATAGAACTTGAGAGAATATTAATTCTACCTTTAACTCCTCGTTGGGTTCGACACTCTTACTTATCAAAAAAGGCTACAAATGATCCCCTACACTTGTGGGTTATCAAATCCTTTTTCTGGCGCCGTTGCCGGGGAGAAATAACGTAGTGGTTGATATTCTCGTTTGTGCTTGTTTGCTTGGTTATTAAGTAATTTTTGTTATTCGTTGTTTTCTATCTTTATTTATGGGTAGGAAATGCAAAACACCAATAAAATTAGATGTACTTGTTGCTCCAAAAGTTGAGGAAACACCAAAAATGTATCCTTCCATTGAAGCTTATTACTTGGATAATCTTTGATCCCTTTGTGCTCGTGCTGAAAACCCAACTAGCTTAGTTGAGGGAAATCATTAAACTAGCATGCTTATTATGTGCGACATCGCTTATCTCAAAAAGGATAACTCTTGTGACATCACATTAATACTTTGTGTTGCTATGCCTAGAATTTATGCGAAATATATGATATTACTTGTTGTTCTAGAGAAACTAAAAAACACCTTCTTACCAATGTGTGTTTAATGACAATGAAATATTATCTTCTTATGCCAAGGAGGTCCATTGTTATTATGATGTTGAACAAATTGAAGAATTTGTTGCTTTTAAGGGTGCTTATGAAATAGCTTTTTGATTGAAAACTGTGGTGCTGCTCTTTACAAATCTTAAAATTTTGGCGTACTTTAATATTTATATGAAAACTATGCTTGTAATTCTTATGTTAAAGAATTTATTGAAAGAATGACCGCAGCCTTGGAAGCGAATAATATTTCATAGGAATCTATAGAAGAAGTAATTGCTGAAATTCTGAGCTCATTAGATGAAAAAGATGAGGAGGAGAGTGAAGAACAAAAGGAGGAAGAGCGGATTAGCTACCCATGCCCACCTTCTAATGAGAGTAACTCTTCAACTCATACATTTTTTAATTTCCCTTCGCACTTACCAAAGGATGAATGCTATGATGATTGCTATGATCCCTTGGATTCATTTGAATTATCCCTTTTTGATGAACTTGATGCTTTCCATGCTTGTGGCCATGATGCCAATATGAATTATGCTTATGAAGATGAACTTGTTGTAGTTACTTATGTTAAGCATGAAATTGTTGCTATTGCACCCACATATGATAGTCCTATTATCCTTTTGAATTCTCCCAACTACACCATATCGGAGAAGTTTGCACTTATTAAGGATTATATTGATGTGTTCCATTTTACCACTTCACATGATAATTATGATGGATATAATATGCATGTGCTTGCTTCTTATTCTTGCAATTATTATGAGAGAGGCACCAAATCTTGAGCTCTTTATGTTTCCAATACGATAAAATTGTAAGAAACTACTTATGCTATGTATTGGTCTTTACTTCATGTGAATGAATTGTTCTTTTATGACATGCCAATGCATAGGAAGAGAGTTAGGCTTCGTGAGCAAGCAAGTTGGATGCACACCCACTAGTTCTCCTTGTATGCCAATCCCTACTCATTCACATTGATATCTATTAATGGGCATCTCCATAGATCTTTGATACGCCGAGTCAATGTGACCATCTCCTCCTTTTTGTCTCACAACCACCACCAAGCTCTATTCCACCTATAGTGCTATATCCATGGCTCACGCTCATGTATTGCGTGATAGTTATAAAAATTTGAGAAAGTAAGAGTGCGAAAAAAATTACTTGGCCAATACCAGGGTTGTGCATCATTTACATTAGTTGTGTGAGGATGATGGAGCATAGCCGGACTATATGATTCTGTAGGGATAACTTTCCTTGGCCTTGTTATTTTGAAAGTTCATGATTACTTTGCTAGTTTGCTTGAAGTATTATTGTTTTCATGTCAATAGGAAACTATTGTTTTGAATCTTACGGATCTGAACATTCATGTCAGTGAAAGAAGTTGCAAAGGACAACTATGCTAGGTAGCATTCCACATCAAAAATTCATTCTTTATCACTTCCCTACTCGAGGACGAGCAGGAGTTAAGCTTGGGGATGCTTGATACGTATCCAACGTATCTATAATTTTTGATGGTTTCATGCTATTATCTTGTCAAACTTTGGATGTTTTGCATGCCTTTTATATAATTTTTGGGACTAACTTATTAACTCAGTGCCAAGTGCCAGTTCCTGTTTTTTTCATGTTTTTGACCCCTTTCAGAGGAGATTTTGAAACGGAGTCCAAACGGAATAAAATCCCCGAAAAGAATTTTCCGTAACGGAAGAAGATCAGGAGACTTGAGAGCCAAGGCAGGGGGGCCAGGGGCCCCACAAGCCCTCACCCCAAGGCCAGGGGGAGGCCGTGGCCCACAGGCTTGTGGGCCCCCTGGACCTCCTTTTCCCTAGGGTTTGCGCCTATATATCCGCAAAAATTCCACAAAAAATCAGGAGATCATCGAAAGTACTTTTCCACCGCCGCAAGCTTCTGTCTCCGCAAGATCCCATCTGGGGCACGTTCTGGTGCCTTGACGTAGGGGGGATTCGGCCATGGAGGGCTTGTTCATCAACACCATGACGTCTCCGATGATGCGTGAGTACTTCACCATAGACGTCCGGGTCCATAGCTAGTAACTAGATGGCTTCTTGTCTCTCTTGGATCTTCAATACAAAGTTCTCCATGATCTTCATGGAGATCTATCCGATGTAATCTTCTTTTGCGGTGTGTTTGTCGAGATCCGATGAATTGTGGATTTATGATCAGATTATCTATGAATCTTATTTGAGTTTCTTGTGATCTCTCTTATGCATGATTTCATATCCTTGTAATTTTATTCGAGTTGTGGGTTTTGTCTGGCCAACTAGATCTATGATTCTTGCAATGGGAGAAGTGCTTGGTTTTGGGTTCATACCGTGCGGTGACCTCACCCAGTGACAGAAGGGGTAGCGAGGCACGTATCGTGTTGTTGCCATCAAGGGTAAAAAGTTGGGGTTTTCATCATTGGTTTGAGATTATCCGTCTACATCATGTCATCTTGCTTAAGGCGTTACTCTGTTCGTCATGAACTCAATAGACTAGATGCATGCTGGATAGCGGTCGATGTGTGGAGTACTAGTAGTAGATGTAGAAAGTATTGGTCTACTTGTCTCGGACGTGATGCCTATATGTATGATCATTGCCTTAGATATCGTCATGACTTTGTGTGGTTCTATCAATTGCTCGACAATAATTTGTTCACCCACCGTAATACTTGCTATTTTGAGAGAAGCCTCTAGTGAACACTATGGCCCCCAGGGTCTACTCCACACCATATTTTCAGCCTTACACTTGTTACTTCATTGCACTTTCCGCCTTCAGATCTCACTTTGCAAACAATCTTGAAGGGATTGACAACCCCTTTACTGTGTTGGTGCAAGCTCTTTTGTGTTTGTGCAGGTACTCTGGACTTGACGAGAGTCTCCTACCGGATTGATACCTTGGTTCTCAAACTGAGGGAAATACTTACTGCTCCTATGCTGCATCACCCTTTCCTCTTCAAGGTAAAAACCAACGCAAGCAAGTCTCCATTAACGTGTCAATTTCTGGCACTGTTGTTTGAGAAGTAGCAGTTTACCTTAATGATTTCTAGTAGCTGTGGATGCTTGTTAGAGGTCCAATCATAAGTGCATATGATCCAAGTACGGAAAGTGTGTTAGCGTATGTCTCTCCCTCATTGCATATGATAAGTATCTATCATGTTATATTCAATTACCTATGGACAATCTTTCTCTTTCGTTACACAAAAAAAGATTTCTACTAAACAGCCCCTAACTTTATTTCCATGCTCTTTATTTTCTTGCAAAATAGCACCTACCTTTTATTTAGTTGTTCTTTATTATCTTGCAAAACTATCTTTTACACCTACTAAGTATTTCTAGTTTCATTCCCGCAAAATAATTTCGTACTTGTTCTAGGTAAAGTAAGCATTAGCGTGTGTAGAGTTGTATCGGTGGTCGATAGAACTTGAGAGAATATTAATTCTACCTTTAACTCCTCGTTGGGTTCGACACTCTTACTTATCAAAAAAGGCTACAAATGATCCCCTACACTTGTGGGTTATCAAATCCTTTTTCTGGCGCCGTTGCTGGGGATAAATAACGTAGTGGTTGATATTCTCGTTTGTGCTTGTTTGCTTGGTTATTAAGTAATTTTTGTTATTCGTTGTTTTCTATCTTTATTTATGGGTAGGAAATGCAAAACACCAATAAAATTAGATGTACTTGTTGCTCCAAAAGTTGAGGAAACACCAAAAATGTATCCTTCCATTGAAGCTTATTACTTGGATCATCTTTGATCCCTTTGTGCTCGTGCTGAAAACCCAACTAGATTAGTTGAGGGAAATCATTAAACTAGCATGCTTATTATGTGCGACATCGCTTATCTCAAAAAGGATAACTCTTGTGACATCACATTAATACTTTGTGTTGCTATGCCTAGAATTTATGCGAAATATATGATATTACTTGTTGTTCTAGAGAAACAAAAAACACGTTCTTACCAATGTGTGTTTAATGACAATGAAATATTATCTTCTTATGCCAAGGAGGCCCATTGTTATTATGATGTTGAACAAATTAAAGAATTTGTTGCTTTTAAGGGTGCTTATTAAATAGCTTTTTGATTGAAAATTGTGGTGCTGCTCTTTACAAATCTTAAAATTTTGGCGTACTTTAATATTGCTATGAAAACTATGCTTGTAATTCTTATGTTAAAGAATTTATTGAAAGAATGACCGCAGCCTTGGAAGTGAATAATATTTCATAGGAATCTATAGAAGAAGTAATTGCTGAAATTCTGAGCTCATTAGATGAAAAAGATGAGGAGGAGAGTGAAGAACAAAAGGAGGAAGAGCGGATTAGCTACCCATGCCCACCTTCTAATGAGAGTAACTCTTCAACTCATACATTTTTTAATTTCCCTTCGCACTTACCAAAGGATGAATGCTATGATGATTGCTATGATCCCTTGGATTCATTTGAATTATCCCTTTTTGATGAACTTGATGCTTTCCATGCTTGTGGCCATGATGCCAATATGAATTATGCTTATGAAGATGAACTTGTTGTAGTTCCTTATGTTAAGCATGAAATTGTTGCTATTGCACCCACATATGATAGTCCTATTATCTTTTTGAATTCTCCCAACTACACCATATCGGAGAAGTTTGCACTTATCAAGGATTATATTGATGTGTTGCGTTTTACCACTTCACATGATGATTATGATGGATATAATATGCATGTGCTTGCTTCTTATTCTTGCAATTATTATGAGAGAGGCACCAAATCTTGAGCTCTTTATGTTTCCAATACGATAAAATTGTAAGAAACTACTTATGCTATGTATTGGTCTTTACTTCATGTGAATGAATTGTTCTTTTATGACATGCCAATGCATAGCAAGAGAGTTAGGCTTCGTTGTCACATGATATATATCACTTTGTGCTCACTACTAACTTACAAATCATTGTTAATTAAAATTGGCTTTGATATACCTTGGGATCCGTGTGGATCAATTACTTGAGCACGATATGCCTAGCTTAATGGATTTAAAGAAAGCATTGCCAGGGAGACAACCTGGAAGTTTTACAGAGTCTTTTATTCCTGTTGTGTTCTTTTAAAATAATCAAAAACAAAAAAAAATGTGGGGAACCTAATACATTTTCAAAAAGAAAGAGGAAAGTGAGAAAGATGACCACCGTTGAAGTGTGGGCGAGCCTTGAACTTTGTTCATGCCCATGGAAACTTTTTGAATCTTGATTACAGAAACTTTTCAACAAATATAATTATCCCCTTGTATAAATACTTTTGTACAACAAAAATAATGTGCCAAGTAAAGCCTTTGGCATGATTTGTATGATGAGTAGAATTGATACGCTGCAAAAACAGAAACTTTAACATCGAGTGCAGAATTTCTTTGATTTTACTAGAACGTATTTTTAATCTGAATTTTTTATGCAGTACTGATATACAATTTTTCACGTCTTCCTAATTTTAAGATTGTTTTGAGTTACATAAGTATGGCAATTAAATGTATCATCGCAGGCTGTTTTGTTTTAGATAGACTCTATTTTTTTGCTAGTTTGATTTCTTTTGGTGATGCTATTGATTGTCACAGAGGGTATAAACTATGCAGAAGTTAGAATACAGTACCTGATGCTAAAATAAAATAAGAAACAACTTATAACAGTACCTAATGTATTTGATATGTGGCTTATACTAATGGATCTCACACAGTTTTGTTGAGTTTTATGTGATGGAAGTTTTCAAGTTTTGGGTGAGACACCGATATGTAGAGAATAAGGAGCAAAATGAACCTAAGATTGGGGATGACCAAGGCATCTCCAAGTTAAGGTCCAAGCAATACTCAAGCGTCTAAGCTTGGGAATGCCCTAGAAGGCACACCCTCTTTCGTCTTCAACACTATTGGTATATCTTACTTGGAGCTATATTTTTATCCCTTACATAATATGTGTTTTGCTTGGAGTGTCATTTTTTCTCTGTTGTATGTCATTTATAGTCTTGTTTTTTAATAAAAATTTCCAAGAATTGCCTTTGGGATGTTTAAATTGCTTGTTTGATATGTGTTGTGTAAAAACAAAAACTTTGGCTGTAGTGTTTGATTTTTTATATTTTACTGGAACACAAAAAAAATCTAATTTTTTTACACATTGTGTTTATACATTTGTTTTACCTCGTCCTAATTTTTCAGAATTTTCTAAGTTACATAAGTATACGTTTGATCTTCATCTTTCTAGACTGTCCTGTTTTTCACAGATTGATGTTATAATTGCTTTGCGTGCTTATGTTTTGAATTCTTGTTCAGCACCATTTACTTGGGAGCCATAGAATTATGATAGAATACAGAGGGTAATGTTATATTATAATTATAACATGATTTTATGGTAGGACATGATGAGATTTGATGTTATATGAACTAACCTCTCTAATGAAAATTCTCCTAAGTTTTGTGTGAATGAAGTGTTCGAAGATCAAGGAGGTAGTGCTATGAGAAGAATAAGGAGAGATAAGAGTTCAAGATTGGGGATTCCCAAGGCAACTCAAGTAATTATTCAAGGAGACTCAAGCTTCTAAGCTTGGGTATATCCCTGAAAGCATCCCATCTTTCTTCTTCAACAATTATCGGTATGTCTCGGGTTTTGTTTTGTTCACATGTTATGCGTTAATTCTTGGAGGGTAGTGTGCCTTTTATTTTTATTTTAGTAGTGCACCATGCGGGTATGGGAATGTCCATGGTTGATTTATTGAATGTTCTTTGTACTTCACCTATATCTTTTGAGTATGGCTTTATAGAGTGCTTCATATGCTTCACTTATATCATTTGAAGTTGGATGCGTGTTTCTCTACATATAGAAAACCGTTATTTCTAGAATGCTCTTGTGCTCCATTTATATTTTTTAGAGCATGATATTTTGTAGAAATAATTAAACTCTCATTCTTCACTTATATTTTTTGAGAATAATTTGCATGGGTTGTAAGACTAGTCCAAAAATAATAGGTATTCAAGGAGTGATAATCAAAACCTTCATGTCGCACATTAAAGAGAAATTATGGGCTAATGATATTGATGTGGTACTGATAAAGGGTATGAGTGCATCATTGTTGATTCATAGATGTGTCAATATTAAGAGGTATTAACTTCTTGTTTGTCTAAAAATTAAAAGGTCATGGTGATGATGTGTGAGCATTTCTATTCCTCATTGAAATCCTAGTGTTGTTTCGAGTCAAAGTCGCGCGATCATTAATTCCCCCCAACCCTCTCCCTCGGGGCTTGCGAGTAGTACATTTATTTTTGATAAAACTAATAGAACATTGTAATAAGTATATGAGTTTATTATGACTAATGTGACACCATGGACATCGGCAATCTCACGTCCACATATTTGCTAGCCTCTTCAGTACCGTGCATTGCCCATCATCACCTCGAGGATTGGTGCAACTTTCACCAGTGCATCCAAAACCCGAGACATGATACACTCTATTGCACATAAGCCTTGTTATATCTTCCTCAAAATAGCCACCATACCTACCTATCATGGCATTTCCATAGCCATTCTGATATATATTACCATGCAACTTCCACCGTCACTTCATATGACTTGTACTTCCATTATCATATTGCTTTGCATGATCGTAAGATAGCTAGCATGATATGTACATGGCTTGTCCGTTTTTGATATCTTTCGCTATGTGAGATCATTGCACATCCTGGTACACTGCTACGAGCATTCATATAGAGTCATATCATCCTATCAGTTTTTCATAGCTAGTTGTAAGTAAATAAAAATGTGATGATCATCATTATTATAGCATTGCCCAAGTGAGGAAATAAAAATGGGGGAGGCCAATTGAATGCACCATAAAAAATGGGGAGCCAAAAAATAAGAAGAATAAAAAGCCCACCATGAAAAAAAATAAACAATAAAAAATAAATGAGAGAAAAAGAGAGCTACTATCCTTTACCACACTTGTGCCTCAAAGTGGCACCATGTTCCTCATATAGAGAGTCTCTTGTTTTGTCACTTCCATATGCTAGTGGGAATTTTTCATTATAGATCTTGGCTAGTATATTCCGATGACGGGCGTCCTCAAACGCCCGAGGTCTTCATGAACAAGCAAGTTGGATGGACACCCACTTAGCTTCAGTCGAGCTTTCATACACTTATAGCTCTAGTACATATGTTTCATGGAAATCCCTACTCCTCGCATTGATATCTATTGATGGGCATCTCCATATCCCGTTGATACACCGAGTAGATGCGAGACTTTCTTATCAACTTTTACCCCTTTGAAACCTATCACCACATTCTATTCCACCTTTTATCTTATGTCCATGGTTCACGCTCACGTATTGCACGAAGAATAAAAATTTGATGCATATTGAGAAAGTACGACCCAATTGCCTAACTTGGGCACTGTGATGCTTGACATTTGTATTAATGTGGTGAAGATGGATCCATGCCTTGCTAATATAATAAGATGAATGGGGGTAAACATTCTTTGAGGATCGTATGCTTTGAAAGATTGACGATTTTGTTGCTTGTTCTTGTAAGTATTATTGTGTCAATGTTTTTCAATTCATCATTTCTCAATGAGCATACATGCAAAAGAGTACATATTGGGTATCATGTCACATAGAAAAAATCATGTTTTTATCATTTACCTACTCGAGGACGAGCAGGAATTAAGCTTGGGGATGCTTGATACGTATCCAACATATATATAAATATATATATATATTGTTCCATGCTATTATATTATCATTCTAGGATACTTTTAAGTAAACTCTTAACCATTTATATTATTTTTGAGCACTAACCTATTGACCCAGGACCAGTGCTAGTTCTTGCTTTTTGTGTGTTTTTTGTTTTGCAGAAAATCCATATCAATCGGACACGAAACACGATAAAAATTTACGAAGATTTTTTGGATTATATTTGAATTTTTGGAGTCGGAAACAATGCAACACGATGCCCGAGGGAGGCACCACCCAACATGGTGTAGCCTGGGGGCGCAGCCTGATGGCTTGTGGCCACTGCTTAAGTCGGTTGATGCTCTCCTTTTGCTACAAGGAAGATATTTTTGTGATAAAAATCCCCTCAAAATATCCGACCAATCGGATTTCCAGATCTCCAAATATTTAAGAAACTGTGAACGGCTAGAAAACAGGTCGCGAAAACAGGAGAGGAAGAGAGAGAGAGAGAGAGAGAGAGAGAGAGAGAGAGAGAGAGAGAGAGAGAGAGAGAGATCCAATCTGGGAGGGGCTGCTGCCCTCCGGGTGCCATGACGGACATGGACTATAGGAGAAACTCTACTCCCACCTAGGGAGGAGGCCAATTAAGATGAATAAGGAGGGGGGCTCTCCCCCCTCTCTCCTGGTGGTGTTGGAGCGCCGCCGGGGCAACAATCGTGATGACGATCTACACCACCAACTTCGCCGTTGTCACCACAAACTCTCTCCTCCTCTATGCAGCGGCGTAAAACCTCTCTTCCCCACTATAATATCTACTTTAACATGGTTATTAATGCTATATATTACTATCCGATGAAGTGTGGATGTCCTATGATGTTTGAGTAGATTTCTTTTGTCAAACGGGTTAATTGTGATATGATGTTATTGATATGACTTGTGTGTTGATATGGTGTTGTCCTAAGGTGCTTTCCATGAGGCGCACACGTGAAAGATTAACTCTGGAGGTTTTGTAATATGTTCATGATTCGCTTATAGTGGGTGGCTAGAGTGGTAGAAGCTTACACCCAAGTAAGGGAGTTGTGTGTGTATGAGAGTAAAGAGGACTTCATGTTTAATGCTATGGTTGGGTTTACCTTAATGATTTCTAGTGGTTGCGTATGCTTGCTAGAGGTCGAATCATAAGTGCATATGATCCAAGTACATAAAGTGTGTTAGTGTATGCCTCTCCCTCATTGCATATGATAAGTATCTATCATCTTATATTCAATTACCTATGGACAATCTTTCTCTTGCATTACACAAAAAAGCTTTCTACTGAATAACCCCTAACTTTTATTTCCACGCTCTTTATTTTCTTGCAAAACAACACCTAACTTTTATTTACTTGTTCTTTATTATCTTGCAAAACTATATCTTACACCTACTAAGTACGACTAGTTTCATTCCTGCAAAGTAGTATCATACTTGTTCTAGGTAAAGTAAGTGTTAGCCTGCGTAGAGTTGTATCGGTGGTCGATAGAACTTCAGAGAATATTATTTTCTACCTTTATATCCTCGATGGGTTCGACACTCTTACTTATTGAAAAAGGCGACAAACGATCCCCTACACTTGTGGATTATCAATGAACAAGTCAATCTCTGAGCTATTCACGATGCTGACAGTCGCGGAACTAGAAACCAAAAAGGAGCATCACATGTTCATGGTGACTAAAACCACTAGCTTAAAGAAAGTCAAGGGAAAGAAGGGAAACTTCAAGAAGAACGACAAGCTAGTTGCCGCTCCCGTGAAGAAACCCAAGGCTAGACCCAATCCTGAGACTGGGTGCTTCTATTGCAAGGGAACTGGCCACTAGAAGCGGAATTGCCCTATGTATCTGGCCGATAAGAAGGTTGGCAATGTAAACTAAGGTATATTTGATATACATGTTGTTGGTGTGTACCTTACTAGCTCTCATAGTAGTTATTTGGTATTTGATACCGGTTTGGTTGCTCATATTTGTAACTTGAAATAGGAATTATGAAATAAACGGAGGCTGGCAAAGGACAAAGTGACGATGCGCGTCAGAAATGGTTCCAAGGTTGATGTGATCGCCATTAGCACACTCACTCTTCGATTACCATCATGATTAGTTATGAACCTAAATACTTGTTATTTAGTGCCCATGTTGAGCATCAACATTATATCAGGATCTAGTTTAATGTGAGACGGTCACTTATTTAAATCAGAGAATAATTGTTGTTCTATTTATATGAGTAATATCTTTTATGGTCATACACCCAATGTGAATGGTTTATTCTTGTTGAATATTGATAGCGATGCTACACATGTTCATAACATTGATTCCAAAAGATGTAGAATTGATAATGATAGTACAACTTTCTTGTGGCACTACCGCTTAGGTCATATTGGTGTAAAACTCATGAAAAAGCTCCAGTCTCATGGACATGTGGAATCACTCGATTTTGAATCACTTGATACATGTGAACCATGCCTCATGGTAAAGATGATGAAAATCCCATTTTTCGGTACAATGGATGGGGCAAGTGACTTGTTGGAGATCATACATACTGATGTGTGCGTTCCTATGAGTGATGAAGCGCGCGGTGGATATCGTTATTTTCTTACCTTCACTGATGATTTGAGTAGATATGGATATATTTACTTGATGAAGCTCAAGTCTGGAATGTTTGAAAAGTTGAAGCAATTTCAGAGTGAAGTTAAGAATCATCGTAACATGAAGATAAAGTTTTCGTGATCTAATCATGGAGGAGAATATGTGAGTTATGAGTTTGGTATGCACTTAAGACAATGTGGAATTGTTCCACAGCTCACGTCACGTGGAACACTACAACGTAATGGTGTGTTCGGATGACGTAATCGTACTTTATGGGATATAGTGCGTTCTATGATGTCTCTTACCGATTTTCCACTGTCATTTTGGGGTTATGAATTAGAGATAGTTGCATTCACTTTAAATAGGGCACCATCTAAAACCTTCAGATGACACCATATGAATTATGGTTTGGCAAGAAACCTAACGTGTCATTTCTTAAAGTTTGGGTTTGTGATGTTTATGTCAAAAGGCTTTAACCTGATAACCTTGAAACCAAAGGGGAGAAGTGTGTCTTCATAGGATACCCGAAGGAAACAGTTGGGTATACCTTCTATCTCACATCTGAAGGCAAGGTCTTTGTTGCCAAGAACGGGTCCTTTCTATTGAAAGAGTTTCTCTTGAAAGAATTGAGTGGGAGGAAGGTGGAACTTGATGAGGTTACTGAATCATCACTTCAATTAGAGAGTAACACGACACACGAAGATGTTTTTGTGATGCCTACACCAATTGAAGAGGACACATACTTCTTGTGAGTGGTACAGTAATCTTATCGTGTAGGTCATGTTGTTAGACAGCAATGAAGCCATGAGCTATGGAGAAGCGATGGTGGGCCCGTATTCCAACAAATGGCTAGAGGCCATGAAATCCGAGATAGGATCCATGTACGAAAACAAACTACGAACTTTGTAAGTATTATCTAATGGTCAAAAGGCTATTCAGAACAAATGGATCTTTAAGAGGAAGACGAATGCTTTCGGTAATGCCATCATCTATAAAGCACGACTTGTTGTAAAGGGGTTTTCACAAGTTCGAGTTCACTACGATGAGACTTTCTCACCCATAGTGATGCTTAAGTCCGTCAGAATCATGATAGCAATAGATGCATTTTTGGATTATTAAATTTGGCACATGGATGTCAAAACCCGTATATGATGCAACCAAAAGGTTTTGTCGATCCTGAAAATGTTGACAAAGTATGCAAGCTCCAATGATCCATTTATGGACTGGTGCAAGCATCTCGGATTTGAAATCTTTGCTTTGATGAGGTGTTCAAAGAGTTTGGGTTTATACAAGTCTATGGAGAATCTTGTATTTCCAAGAAAGTGAGTGGGAGCTCTATAGCGTTTCTAATATTATATGTGGATGACATATTGTTGATTGGAAATAATATGGAACTTTTGGAAAGCGTGAAGATGTATTTGAACAAGACTTTTCCAATGGAAGACTCGGGGAAGTTGCTTACATATTAGCCATCAAGATCTATAGAGATAGATCAAGACGCTTAATAGGGTTTTTACAAAGCACATACCTTGATAAACTTTTAAAGAAGTTCAAAATGGATCAGGCGAATAAGGGGTTCTTGCTTGTCCTGCAAGGTGTGAAGTTGAGTAAGACTCAATGCCCAACAACTATAGTGGACAAAGAAAAGATGAGTGTCATCCCCTATGCCTCAGCCATAGGCTCTATCATGCATGCAATGTTTTGCACAAGACTAGATGTCAGCCTTTCCATAAGTATGTCGGAAAGGTTTCAAAGTGATCCAGTAATGGAACACTAGACAACGGTCAAGGATATCCTTAAGTACGTGAAGAGGACTAAGGAGATGTTTCTCATTTATGGAGGTGATCAAGAGCTCGTCCTAAAGGGTTACATCGATGCTAGCTTTAACACAGATCCAGATGACTCCAATTCTCAAACCGGTTACGTATTTATTCTAAATGCTGGAGCGGTCAGCTGGTGTAGTTCCAAGCAAACTGTGGTAGCAGATCCTACATGTGAAGTTGAGTGCATCACTGCTTCGGAAGCAACAAAGGAAGGTGTCTCGATGAAGGAGTTCATGATGGATCTTGGAGTTGTGCCCAATGAAGTGGATCCAATGACCCTCTTTTTTGACAACACTGGTGCCATTGCTCCAGCCAAGGAACCCAGGTTTCACAAAAGGACCAGACACATAAAGCATCACTTCAATTCCATCCGCAATTATATCAAGGAGGAGGGCATAAAAATTTGCAAAGTACATACAGATTTGAATGTTGCACACCCGTTGAGTAAACCTATCTCACGAGAAAAACATGATGAGCACCAGAACTCTATGGGTGTTAGATTCATTACTATGTAATACTAGATTACTAACTCGAGTGCAAGTGGGAGACTATTGCAAATATGCCCTAGAGGCAATAATAAATTAGTTATTATCATATTTTCTTGTTCATGATAGTTGTTTATTATCCATGCTAAAATTGTATTGATTGGAAACTAAGATACATGTGTAGATATGTAGACAACATATTGTCTCTAGTAAGCCTCTCCTAGACTAGCTCATTGAACAAAGATGGTTAAGGTTTCCTAACCATAGAAATGAATTGTCATTTGATAATGGGATCACATGATTAGGGGAATGATGTGATGGACAAGACCCAACCGTAAGCATCACATGCAACTCCCAAAAAACCAGAGGAATGCCTTATGTGTATCAAACGTTGCAACATAACTGGGTAATCATAAAGATGCTCTACAAGTATCTCTCAGAGTGTATGTAAGGTTGGCATGGATTGAAACCGGGATTTGTCACTCTGTATGACAGAGAGGTATCTCTGGGCCCACTCGATAAAACAACATCACAAGAAGCCTGCAAGCAATGTGACTAAGGAGTTAGTGACGTGATCTTGTATTAAAGAACGAGTAAAGAGCCTTGACAGTAACGGGATTGAACTTGGTATGGAGATACCAACGATCGAACCTCACGCAAGTAACGTACCGTTGGACAAAGGGAACTGCATACGAGGTTGATTGAATCCTTAGCATCGTGGTTCGACCGATAAAGATCTTCCTGGAATATGTAAGAATCAATATGGGTATCCATGTCATGTTATTTTTTATTGACCATAGAGGTGTCTCGGTCATGTTGATACGTCTCCAACGTATCTATTATTTTTTATTGTTCCATGCTGATATATTATCCATTTAGAAAAAAAATTGGGTATTTATTTACCAATTTATATTATTTTTGAGAACTAACCTATTGACCCAGTGCCGAGTGCGAGTTGCTATTTTCTGCATGTTTTTCACTTCTCACTTTTTCCATACCAAACTAAATCCAATTGACATGAAACTTTTTGGTGATTTTTTCTGGACCAAAAGAAGATCGAGGAGTATCAGAAGAAGGCTGGAGGCCACACGAGGGGCCCGCAAGCCAACAGTGCGTGATGTTGGGTGGTGATGGAATGTGCCTCCCTCATGGCCCTTCCGACTCCGTTCTCTGGCTTATAAATTCTCTTTTACCCTACAAACACAAGAAGGAGTCCTGAAACATAGTTTACGGTGCCACAAGTCTTTGTTCCAATGGGAGGCCATCTGGAGCTCCGTTCCAGCATCCTGCCGGAGGGGGATTGATCATGGAGGGCCTCTTCATCAACCTTGCTACCTCACGATGATGTGTGAGTAGTTCACCGCATACCTACGAGTCCATGGCAAGTACCTCGATGGCAATCTCTCTCTTTGACTTTCAATACAATGATCGTCACATCTTTGCTGTGATCCACATGATGTAATTCGTTTTGTGCGGTGCGTTTGTTGGGATCCGATGAGTTGTGGGTTTATGTTCAGATTATTCACGATAAGTATTTGAGTCTATCCTGAGTACTTATGTGATTCTTATGTGCATGATTACGATAGCTTCGTAATTCTCTCCGATATATTGAATTAGTTTGGCCAACTAGATTGATATTTCTTCGGTTAGGGAGGTGCGTTGTAGTAGGTTCAACCTGGCGAATTTCTATATCCAAGTGACAGTAGGGGAAAAATGCGTCTTTGTGTTGCATCTACTATGTATAAGCCGATGGGGTTTATTCATATTTCTTGAGTTTACTTTGTCTACATCATGTCATTGTTCTCCAAGCATTACTCTATTTTACTTAATACTCTAGATGCATGTTGGATAGAGGTTGATGAGTGGAGTAATAGTATTAGGTGCAGGCAGGAGTCAGCCTATTTGTTTATGAACGTGATGCCTATATACACATGATCATTGCTATGTAGATCGCATATCTTTCAGCTTTTCTGTCAATTGCCCAACAGTAATTGTTTTACCCACCGTTTACTTGAAAGTTGCTACCAAGTCTGAATTTCAGAAAGTTATTGTTGAAGAGCTAGTGATAGCACTAGTGAATTAGATAAAGCGGGACAAAAATTTATTGATTCGACTCATGATCCTCATATCGATCAAGTCCCTACTACTAATACTTACACAACTCTAAATTCTAAAATTTATCATGTGGGTAGTGGGAACATTATTGGAAAACATGTCATCCAAGAATTCTTTGAGTATTCGTTAGCTTCCCCGCTCATTAAAAGATCTATACTTGAGGAAACAAATTGTTATTTGGATGCTATCACCATGCTTATATTGAAAATGGAAAGAAAATTTGTGCATCTACATCCTATGCATCAAAAGAAATTCTTGAGACTCCCTAGCTTGCATGATCCCGAGATTAAGGAATTTGCCATCACCATCCTAATGCATGAATTTGATTATACTTTGTGTGAAGCAAATGAAAATTTATCTTCTATGGAATAAAACCTGAATGCCCTCCCATAGAAGTTATCCTCCATAATAAAGACACTATGCGTAGCTTGGAATCTAATGACTATCACGGATTTGATATGAATATGAGAAGGAATGTGCTTCCCGAAGAGTCAACACAATCTTTGTTTCTCCATACTTGTGATAAATTTGAATGCATTGCTAAAGGAATTAATTAAGGGTTTAGTGATTATTGGCAAGAAAACACTATTAGGGAACCTATTATTGATGAAATCCATGTCTTATATGAAGAATCCTTAGATGATAGTAATGTTAGCAATGACTGTATAAACCCCTTTGAGTACTTGAGTGCTTCAATGAGGTTGGACAAGGGTTATTTATTAACTAAAAGTTTGGAGGAACTAATTTTGAAAGACATGAAGGAATCCAACACTTGAAACTATGCAATATGCCTAGCTAGGGGCGTAAAACAATAGCGCTTGTTGGGAAGAAACCCAATAGTTATCTTTATTTATGTCTTTTACTTGCTGTTTTTTTGTGATAACATGATTATTGCATCTGTAATGATTGCGTTTTTATGTTTAATTTGTGTTTGTGCAAAGTAAATCCTTTGGGATGATTTGCATGATGAGTAGAATTGACATGGTGCAAAAACAGAAACATTGAAGTCTAGTGCAGAATTTCTCTAATTTTACTAGAATGTTTTTTTTAAACTGAATTTTTTTCCAAAGTATTACTATACAAATTACCCAGGTATTCTTAATTTTCCAGAATTGTTCGAGTTACATAAGTTTAGGTTCATTATAGATTACTACAGACTATTTTGTTTCGGTCAGATTCTGTTTTTGCATGTGCCGTTTGCCTGTTTTGATGATGCTATTGATTGTATCAGGGGTATAATACATTATCCTATGATAAAATAAAATAATAATCAACTTATAACAACACCTGAAAGTATTTGATATGTTGCTTATACTAACGGGTCTCATGAAGTTTGGTTGAGTTTTATGTGATTGAAGTTTTCAAGTTTTGGGTATTACCCCGATAGAAAAAGGATTGAGGGGCAGCAAAAGCCTAAGATTGGGGATGCCCAAGGCACCCCAAGGTAATATTCCAGGAAGACTCAAGCGTCTAAGCTTGGGGATGCCCCGGAAGGCATCCCCTCTTTTCGTCTCAATCCATCGTTATGTCACTTGGTGCTATATTTTTATTCATCACATGATATTAATTTTGCTTGAAGCGTCGTTTGTTCTTGTTTGCGTTCACTTTTATTTTGCCACAATCGTTTATTGGAGACACCTATTTTATAGAGATACCACATCATCATAATTTGTTAGAATACTCTATGTGCTTCACTTCTATCTTTTGAGCTTAGCTGTTGCTCTAGTACTTCACTTGTATCTTTTTGACCATGGTGGCGTGTAGATTTTATAGAAATATTATGCTCTATTTATTCACTTATATTTGGTTTGGAGTTAGACAAATAGTGACGGTAATTGGCATGGGTCATAGGACTAGATCAAAAGTAATGGGTATTCAGCGAGTGATAATTAAAACCATCAAGTAGCACATGTAGAGAAATTGTGGGTTAATGATATTGATGTGTTGATATGGAAAAGGAGTGAGTGCATTATTATTAATTCAGAGAGGTGTCCATATTAAGAGATGGTAAACTTCTTGTTCATCTAAAAAATTAAAAGGGCATGGTCTTAATGTGTGAGCATTTCTATTCCTTGTTGAAATCGTACTGTTGTTTGAGTTAGAGTCTCGCGATGGTTAATTCCTACCAATCCTCTCCCTCGAGGCATGCGAATAGTACTTTGATTTGTTATAAAACTAATAAAACTTTGCACCAGGGCTTCTTGGTACTCTGCCCAAAGCACCATGAATATGCGAGTAACTACATCACCGATTTCATGGTCGCCAATAAGGACAAGGAGATGATTCTCTTGCCTTATCATCGCATGTAAGTCATCCACATATATCTTTCCTTCGATTTCAGTCATTCATTTGAACGTGTGGAGGCTAATTTGAGGTGTACTTATTTTGCACAGCGACAGGCGCGTTTCCCTCATCATCCTTTACCCCCCATTCTCCCACGCTCTTTACTTGGACTCGTCGAAGAACATGAAGAAAGAGGATTACACCCACATCAAGTATGTTCTCGACAGTGCTATCTTTTTCTACGGGCTACGGGGTGGAGAGATCACAACCAGGAAGACAAGGAATCGCACGCACGCCTTCGGCCATAAGACCGACTTCTGCTGCATCTAGCAACCGAGTGGTACTCTTAGTGATGAATTCCATGTCCTCCACCGCATGCTGGAGTACAGATGGGATCACAAGAACCTTCGCATGTCACCTAGATCCGGCGATGCCCATATTCTGCAATGGGCAAAGAACCTAGGAGATATCCTAGATCATCGACTTCGAGCTGAGTTTTATCACATCCAGCATGAACTTGCCCAAATCATCATGAAGGAGGTCATCAAAAAACAGGGATGTTCTACGAAGAAGGGCAAATGTCGCGGGAAGACGTCCGAACACACATATCAGCTTAGCGTCTTGACCTGAAGTCTTTAACTATGCTCGAGGACTATCTCCCTGACTTGGATGGATGGCAGGACATGTTGGAGTGATTGACAATATATGACAAAGTGTCCGTTTAGTCCATACTTTCTCTATGACGAAACTTTAAGTTATGCACGGCGAAACTTTATTTGTGATGTAATTGAACCATCCTCCTCAACTAGCGAAGATCACTCTAGTTAGGGAAGTTTGGGTACTATGAACTTTGTTATTTATGCTTATGAGATGTTGATTCTATTTTTCTGTCTCTTTCTGTTGCTCAACTATATATGTTGCATATTATTGACTCATGTGACGATGCAGGTACATAGATCATCGATGGCGAAGAAGCGCTACGTCAGGAGTATACGACGAGTGACCGGAGTGTCACGCCCACGTGTACCGGTTTCCGAGCAACAGCCAGAGAGGGTTAGATAGCAGAGCCAAAGCAGAAAGTAGTTAGTTTAGGTTCACGCAAGTGCGAGAGAGGGATACGAACCGATGCCTCAAGAAATACTATATTATGTATGACGAGACATGCCATGTAACTTGTATAGATATATCATGATTATGATGTGACGACATGATTTGTGTTCGATGATATGATGAGACTATTATGTGTATGATAATCATATCATAAACTGGCAATATGCTCGTCATAGAATACTGTATAATATCTATACAAAAACATCGCAAATATGTAGCAAAAAAAGATATGTGAAAATATAGTAGTAGCGCTCTTTCGCACTGAACTGGAAAACGCTACTGCTAAGACACTTAGCAGTAGCGTTGGTATGGACAGCGCAAGTGCTAAGTAGCTATAGCAGTAGCACGGGCCGAAGCGCGCTACTACTAAACGTTAGTTGTAGTGCCGTATCAATAGCGCGGTGCCCCACGCTACTGATAGCCCTTAGAACCGCGCTGTTGCTAGGCTTTTCCCTAGTAGTGATAATTCACGAACCCACAGGGTCCGCACGCTTAACGTTCATTTATGATATTGTATTGTTGAGTTATTTACAAAGTTGTCAGAATCATGACTCATGTCTTAGAATCTTATGACTCTACGATCCAAACTAGCCCTTCCGATTTTACGATTTTGCTCATAGAATCTAAGTTTCTATGATCCTAGTAGTTATGATTCTACGATTCACGATCCTACCAACGGAGCTTCGATCCAACTTAGAATCGCGATTCTGACAACCTTGGTTATATATGTTAGTAACCGGAGGTTGTTTGGAGTCTCGGATGATATCCTGGACATATATAGGAAGTTGGTATTCGGGTTTTGGAATAGTTTCGGGATTTACCGGATTTCACTGGTAGTGCCGGAAGGAGTTCCGAGGGTCTACTTGGAGAGTCCACCTGCCTTGGAAGGACCCATGGGCTGAGAGGGAAGACCACCAGCCCTTAGTGGGCTGGGCTCGCCTCCTCCCCTAAGGCCCATGCTGCCAAAGGCTAGGGCTACCCAAGGGTGGTCGCCGCCCCCTTGCCTTGGGGGCCAAGGCAGCCCCCTTCGCCGCCGCCCACACCGTAAGGGAAAACCTACGAATGGCCCCCTCCTCCCATCCTAGATCAGTTTAAAGGCATCCTCCCTCTCTCTCTAGATCAGTTTTTCTTCTCCCATCGCATCGAGACAGCGCTTGGTGAAACCCTGCCGAGATTGTACCACCACCACCGTCACCATGTTGTCGTGCTACCAGAGAACTTATCTACTACTCTGCCTTTGCTCGCTGGATTAAGGAGGTGGAGACGTCGTTGAGCCGTATGTTTGCTAAACACGGAGGTGTCGTCCATTCGGCGCTGGATCGGGACGAATCGTGATTGGACCATGAAGACTTTCAACTACATCAACCGCTTTTCTTAGCGCTTCCTCTTAGCGATCTACAAGGGTATGTAGATGCACTTCCCCTCTCGTAGCTATAAATCTCCATAGATAGATCTTGGGTGAGCGTAGGAGTTTTTATTTCCCATGCAATGTTCCCAAACAAGTTAATTGGTTAGTTACCTAAAATGATATAAAACAACATAATAATGCATATAAGGTATCCAAGATTGATAATATAATAGCATAGAATAATAAAATAATTATAGATATGTTGGATGCGTATCAGCATCCCCAAGATTAATTCCTTCTCGTCCTCGAGTAGGTAAATATAAAAATAGAATTTTTTATGTGACATGGTACCCAACATGTTGTTTTTTCATGTATGATCTTTGAGAAATGATGAACTTATAAACCTCAACATAATAATGTCCATAAACATAAACAACATAATCATTCATATTCAAAATATATGATGCTTGAAGAATGGTATTCCCTGCTAATTTTATCATATTAGCATGGCATGACTCCGTCCTCACTACGTAAGTATAAGTCGTGAGCACCTCGGCGTCAAGTCGGGCAATTGAATCCTACTTCTAACGCACCTCATCATTTCCAACCTTACTCAATACATGAGTGTGAACCATGGATCTGGCATATAGGTGGAATAGAGTATGCTGGTAGGGATCAAAAGGAGTCAATGTGGAAATAAAGTCTCACATCAACTAGGCCGACTAACAGGCTATGGAGATTCCCCTCAATAGATATTAATTTGAGGAGTAGGGATTGCCATGCAACTGATGCACTAGAGATACAAGTGTATGAAAGCTCAAATGAAGCTAAGTGGATGTGCATCCAACTTGCTTGATCATGAAGTCCTCATGCGTTTGAGGAAGCCCTTCATCGAAATACACAAGCCAAGTTCATAATGAAAAATTTCCACTAGCATATGAAAGTGAGAACTCATCAGACTCTCTGTATGACGAACATGGTGCTCCCTCTAAGCACAAGTGTGGAGAAAGAAGTACTAGCACCACCCCTTCTATTCTTATCTCTCATTTATTTCTTTTTTCTTCCTTTTTGTTTTCTTTTTGTTTTTAGCTTTTTTTTTCATTTTCTCTTTTTTTTTTCTCTTTTTATTTTATTTTTTGTTCGGAGTCTCATCCCAACTTGTGGGGGAATCATACTCTCCATGATACTTTCCTCACTAGGACAGTGCTCTAATCAATATGATCATAATACTTCTATCTACTTGCAACTATATATAACAAGTCAATGGTGATAATATAAATGAATCTATATGATTGCATCTAGAAGTGTACCACATGTACAATGATCAACCGTAACATGTAAATAATGATGAACTATGGACTTTCCACGAATACTATGTCAGCTACATGGTCATGCAAAGCAATATTATGATGAACACAGAAGTCGTGTGATGTAGTGGTGGAAGTTGCATGCCAATATATCTCAGAATGGCTATGGAAATACCATAATAGGTAGGTATGGTGGCTATTTTGAGGAAGATATAACACTACTACTGGAAGGTCCTAAGACAACACATCAATCAGAGACCCTTTGACTAAACTATGTGCTATCCATCAATCGCAAACGGTATAGTTCTAGCTCCGTTGCCAATATAAAAAACTACGTGGGATGGCAAATCCATCAAATATGATTCAGATGAGACTTGTGTGTGTGTTGCATGGCATACATTTGGTTCTTTTGAAATGTTTGCGATTAGCCCAGATAACACAAACACTTAACAAAATACAGATGTGTGTGAAGTACATCATACTGTTCACTCGGATAAACTGTTTGCGCCGATCCAACATAACACAAACAAGTTAGCATAAGAAGGTGTGTGTGAGGCCCGACAAACAGTTCTCATCAAAATTGTGTGGGAAGGTCAATAATTACCAAAACTATTCATCCTCACAAGCTATATGTGTTCTGGGCAGACGGTTGCTGCTAAACAATTGTCAGCAATTGATGAAATCACTACCGATTCTAGGTAGGGAAGTGTCATTTCCACGTATTAATGTCGCAAACGTTTTATTATTATTACTTGTCTCCTTGTGCATCACCTCGTCATCCTCCATCATGTCTTGTCTCCACATTTCCGCTCGAGGATTCCAGTGTACGCTTCGTCACCAGACACGCGTATCTTTCGACATGCAATGCACTCGACTCCACCAGCTCGTCGGCATGCTCCTCCTCATGTGGCTCTTACTGAGCACGCTCAATTCTACTGGAAGTAGTACAAAGCCCCTTCTTAGTACCATTTAGGGGCTATTTTTTTCAACTCATCTAACTATAGATATGGTTGAACTATACTATGTACATTAAATTAGCTAGTATATATAGTTGACTTAGCTATTTCAGTACATGGTTGGCAACAATTGAGGAAAAGTTTGTTTGGTTCAGTGGCCGAGTTGAACTATTTTGTACAAAACCACTTCTCAATCTATGAATAAAATCTATG
Organism: Hordeum vulgare subsp. vulgare; assembly: GCF_904849725.1. Classification (NCBI taxonomy): domain Eukaryota; kingdom Viridiplantae; phylum Streptophyta; class Magnoliopsida; order Poales; family Poaceae; genus Hordeum; species Hordeum vulgare. The sequence goes on along the minus strand of NC_058523.1, from coordinate 428,055,876 downwards.
TTTAGTGAATTTCAGTTCTAAAATTGTACCGTGATAGTGATTTGTTTTCTTGCAAAATTTAACAAATGTGAGAGTTACAATGTTGGCAAATGCGAATGTTACTAGATCCACAAATGGCAATGTTTCCAATTTGACATATGGCAATTTACCCAATATGAGAGATGCAAATCTAAACTCATTGTCTACACTAAGCGCACTAATCATCGTAGACAAACATTCGTCATGACGCGATGCACAAATCTTTCATGCCAATTTTTAACTTGGCTTACTCGCGAAGGAAACATAGTTGTTGATCTGCAAATGGGATTCTATCTAAACCGCTTGTCATGATTGTTTGTTCAGAGAAAAACATTGATATTTTTATATTTACTTTGATTACTATGTGAATTCAGAGATAAAAACTTAGTTGATCAAACATTAGATTTCCTTCACTCAAGCATTGACTTTACGTTCATACGACTGAGATACAATATATACAAAACTAGTTGCAGCGGCGACGGCGCCATTGTATGTCGGCGTTGTCATGCTCTGAGACACAGTTGTTCAATTCTTCAAACGATACCATAATGTTATGGACTTCCCAATCAAAGAGTCGGTCATCGCGTGATCAATGAGTGGGGCGGCGACTAGCAACATTTCAAAGAAGCAGTCAACGGTGGTGTCCGAATCCACTTAGGGGACTATGACGGGTGCAAGCATGCGGACGGGCACATGTGTGGTGGGTGCAGGCGTGTGCGCGGGCACGGGAGCGGTGGGTGCATGCGCATGCATGGGCACATGCACTTTGGGTGCAGGCGCGCACATGGGCATGAAAGCCGTGGGTGCAGGCACACGCATAGCCACGGGAGTGGTGTGTGCAAGCGCACACACGGTGATGGGCATGGTGGGTGCACGCATGCACACAGTGACCGACGAGGCATGTGCATGAGCGAGCGGGAGGAGGCGTTTACGCTTGCACGTACACGAGCTCGCACGGGTCCGATGGGACCTCGTTGACGCCCACGATTCCTAGCACTGTGATGATGCTTGGCGACCAGCCCGTCAATACCACGGGGATGGTTGCTGACGAGTGCGTCGGGGCAGCATCCGCTACGGCATGCAACTCTTACAGGGCCATGTTCATGGTGTACCATTAGTCTTTATGTTCTATCTCCTCCGGCTCGGTGTCGACTTCACCAAACCGAAATACTAGTGGCATATGATCCTTGTGTGCCATGGTTTAGGTGAGTGGAGGTCTGAATGATAGAGGGGAATGGGAGGCAAAGAGAAAGGATTGTGAGTGGGTGGGAAGTAAAGTCGCCTATTAAACAATGGCTCGGGCGCCATTGATGGACAGGTTGGAAGTGAGGCACATGGATATGGAGGACAAAGGGCTCGCCTCCAGGTGAGCTGACGACACACAAGTATAGGGGATCTATCGTAGTCCTTTGGATAAGTAAGAGTGTCGAACCCAACGAGGAGCATAAGGAAATGATAGGTAATTTTCAGCAAGGTATTCTCTACAAGTGCTATTAGTGATAGGATTAGATAGTTTTGCAGCAAGATATTTTGTAACAAGTGACAAGTAACAATAGTTACTAAGGTGCAGCAAGGTATCCCAATCCTTTTTACAGAAAAGGACTGGCCGGAAAGTGTTCTTATATGAAGAAAGTGCTCCCGAGAACACATGTGTATTTTTATCTAGTCATGTTCATCAGGTTGAATTGATTTGCGTTCGCTACTTTTATAATTTGATATGTGGGTGCACCAGTGCTAAGGTGATGTTCTTACTTGAACAAACAACCCACTTATGACTACCCCCTCGCGCAAGCATCCGCAACTATGAAATAAGAATTAAGATAAATCTAACCATAGCATGAAACGTGTGGATCCAAATCAGCCCCTTATGAAGTGACGCGTATAGTGGGGTTAAGCTTCTGTCACTCTTGCAACAATCACCTACTTGTTACTCCACAATGTCTTCCCATAGGCCCATAACATGGTGAAGTTTCGTGTAGTCAACGTTCACACGACACCACTAAGAGAAGAAACAACATACGTATCATCAAAATATCAAACGAATGTGATTTCACATGATTACTTGTGACAAACTTATCCCATGTCCTCAGGAACAATAGTAACTACTCACACCTCATCAACATGTTCAAGATCAAAGGTATAATGATGGTGACAAAGGATCTGAACGTAATATCTTTCACCAATTAAGCCAACAAGCATCAACTACAAGATGTAATCAACACTACTAGCAACCCACAGGTACCAATCTGAGGTTTTGAGACAAAGATCGAATACAAGAGATGAACTTGGGTTAGAGATGAGATGGTGCTGGTGTTGATGTTGACGAAGATTGGTTCTCCCACAAAGTAGGAAGCATTAGTGATGACGATGGCTTAGATCTCCCCCTCCCGGAGGGAAATTTCCCCGACAGAATCAGACTGCCGAAGAGAGAAAGGGCATCTGCCTAGGTTTCCGCCTGAAGACTGCAGCACTTCGTCCCGAAAGTAATCTCCTGATTTTTCTATGGTAAAACACACCATATAGGAGAAGATGGACGTTAGAGGGCCAGTAGGGGCCCCACAAGCAATCAGGGTGCGACCAGGGGCTAGGTCGCGCCCTCTTGTCTTGTGCCCAGCTGGCATCTCTCCTCTGGTGTATGTTTGTTCTAGAAATTCTTAAATATTCCAAAAATATTCTCCGTGAAATTTCAGGTCATTTGTAGTGTAGTGATTTCTCTCCCTATTCTTCCGTTTTCTGGTCCAGAATCCTAGTTTCCCAATATTTCCCTCATTGTGATGTTCCTTGCATGTTCAGATAGAAAAAGGCATAAGAATTGCATAAAAATTTGGAACAATGGACAAGAACAAAGTAAAAAGGGACAAGAAATCATGATGCAAAATGGACGTATCAACTCCCCCAAGCTTAGACCTCGTTTGTCCTCAAGCAAAAGCCGAGCTCTAAAATAATGACGAAATAATTTGAGAGAGAGGTGTCGATAAAAACAGAATACGAGCATGAGAGCATCATGAATAACATCTTAGCAGCAAGTTTTCATCATATAACTTCTCATACACAAGTAATATTCTATTCACAAGTGAAGAAACACGAAGCATAATCTTTATTGAGAACCAACAAGCAATGCAATTAGTTATTGGGATAATCATAGCTTTTGTACTTGAGAGAAGAGTCTATGTAAGAGCTTTGTATTTCTAGCAAGTTCACATATTCAACTATAATGTAGCCCTCTATGATTGTTAACACGCATTGTATATTTTTGGGACAAGTGATTCCGTGGGACGAATAGGAAGATGGGGGCTTTATTATTCTTTCCACCCAACTTACATACCCCAGGGATAATGTCAACAGTAATGGAACATGATCATCTACATTGAACTCGCGATATTTGTTAGAATATTTCCTTAACACATAATGCTTGTCGCTAAAGAGTTGAAGAATATAAAATTTGTAAGAATGTAAAGGACAGGCCCTTCATAGAGGGAAGGAGAGGTCGTCGTGAGGTTTTATTTGTTTGATATGTTCAATCTCTTAATGCAAAGGAACATCACTTAATATTGCCTCTTGTGATAGAAAACTTTATTATGCACTTCGTCGCTTTTATTGCTTCACCACCACAAGATCGTACAAAGCTTACTTTCCCTTATAATAAAAATCTTACATGATTAGAGGCAATTTTTATCGCCTTGTGCAACAATGAAGACTTACTTGAAGGATCTTATACAATCCATGGGTAGGTATGGTGGACTCTCATGGCAACAAACTGGGTTTAAAGGTTATGGATGTACATGTAGTATCTCTACTTAGTGCGACTCTTTAGGGCTAGTGAAAAACCTTAAGCAAGCATCACATGTTAAAGGATTCAATACCATATAACTTTTATGCAAATGAAAACAACCATGACCACTATGTTGTCTTCCATGTCCCACTTCAACACTTGGTCATTGTATACTATTTTGATGGGAGCTCACAATCATAGCAGGTGTTCAAAATAGTGTATTTATATGTAAATCTCCTCTTCTCTATCATACTTTTGCATAGATCATACCAATTACTAACACTATGTTTGTTAGTTTTCAACACTTATTATTGCTCGTACCTATTTTCTATGTGAAGTCATTACTTCTCATGAGATAGGCATATGATCTTTCTATTATTTTTATTGCCATGCTAAGATGATGCGTGCAAGTGAGGAGAGGCACATGATCCCAAATAACTTTATTATATAACTCTTGCACTCGATTACAAGGATAGGTAGAACTCAAAACAAAGAAAATCTGAAATTTAAACTTTCCAAATCATGAAAAACTAAAGATCGAACCAAAATAGATAGTGGTGATAAAAAGGCGATGGTGATATGATACCGAGGTACCTCCCCCAAGCTTGGAACAAGCCAAAGGTAGTACCCATATCCATGTACTCAAGCGTTCTTCGGTGATGGTGGTGGTGAGCGGCGATCCTCCATCTTCCAAGGCATAGGTTTCTGATACGTCCATTTTGCATCATGTTTTCATGTTGATATTTATCGCTTCTTTGGCTGTTACTTCACTTCACGGTACAATTCTTATGCCTTTCCTCTCTTATTTTGCAAGGTTTACATGAAGAGGGAGAATGCCGGCAATTGGAATTCTGGCCTGAAAGTGGAGCAAAGTTGAGATACCTATTCTGCGCAACTCCAAACGCCGTGAAAATCAACGGGGATTTTTTCCCCAATTTATCAAAAATACTAGGCCGAAGAAGTGCCAGAGGGGCACCAGGGGGTGCCCAGAAGCCTGCACGGCGCGACCACCGCCCAGGCCGCACCATGGGGGCTTGTGGGCAGCCCACTGATACGTCTCCATCGTATCTACTTTTCCAAACTCTTTTGCCCTTGTTTTGGACTCTAGTTTGCATGATTTGAATGGAACTAACCTGGACTGACGCTGTTTTCAGCAAAATTGCCTTGGTGTTATTTTTGTGCAGAAATAAAAGTTCTCCAAACGTCCTGAAAATTTACGGGGAGCAGTTTTGGAAAATAAGAAAAATATCTGTGCCAAGTTCCACCTCAGGGGTTGGGCCAGTGGGCCACAAGCCCTGGCTCCGCCACCACCCCCCTGGTGGCGGTGGGCAAGCTTGTGGGGCACTCATGGCTCTGCCGCCCCCAATCTCAGGTCTATAAGATCCCTTTCGTCCTAGAAAAAATAAAAGAGAAGTTTTCGTCGCGTTTTCGATACGGAGGCGCCGCCACCACCTGTTCTTCATCTGGAGGGCAGATCTGGAGTCCGTCTTGGGCTCCGGGGAGGGGAAATCATCGCCATCGTCATCATCAACCTTCTTCCCTCTCCAATTCCATGAAGCTCTTCGTCGTTCGTGAGTAATCTATTCGTAGGCTCGCTAGACGGTGATGAGTAGGATGAGATCTATCATGTAATCGAGTTTGTTATGACGGGGATTGATCCCTAGTATCCACTATGTTCTGAGATTGATGTTGCTACTACTTTGCCATGCTTAATGTTTGTCACTAGGGCCCGAGTGCCATGATTTCAGATCTAAAATTATTATGTTGTCACCAATATATGTGTGTTTTAGATCCGATCTTGCAAGTTGTAGTTACCTAATATGTGTTATGATCCGGCAACCCTGGAGTGACAATAACCGGAACCACTCCCGGTGATGACCATAGTTTGAGGAGTTCATGTGTTCACCAAGTGCTAATGCGTTGGTCTGGTTCTTTATTAAATGGAGAACATTAATATCCCGTAGTTTCCTTTTGGACCCCGCTGCCACGGGAGGGATGGACAATAGATGTCATGCAAGTTCTTTTCCCTAAGCATGTATGACGACACACGGAATGCATGCCTACATCACATTGACGAACGGGAGCTAGCCACATATCTCTCCGTGTTATTGCTGTTGCATGATGAATATCATCCAAACAAATCGCCGACCCATTGCCTACGAGTTTGAACTACTGCTGTTACTTGTCTTGCTGTGTTGCTGTTGCTACTACTGTTGCTACTGTTGTTACTTGTTTTGCTCTGCTACTGCTGCTACTGTTGCTACTAGTGTCGCTTGCTACTGTTGCTACTTGCCGCTGCTATTGCTCGTTACACTGCTGCTACCTGCTACAATTTTGGTTCGCTGGTCGTTGACGGGAACTGACAACTTCCGTCAACGAGGCAACTTGGCGCCATTGATACAATCGTTAGGAATAGTCTGCCGTCTACAGATCGTTTCTCACACCGTTGTTATCATACTACTTTGCTGTTACTACTTTGCTTGCACATACTAATCTTTCAGGTGTGGTTGAATCTGACAAATTCAGCTGCTATTACTAGAGAGTATTCTCTCACCTCCTGTCTCGTAAACCAACAAATTTGGGTCTAATACTCTACCCTCGAAAACTGTTGCGAACCCACGCGCTGGTGGGCCATCAACAACATTCTTCTAGTTTCGTTGCCGGGGAGTGCTAGCAACATTCTTCTGGTGCCGTTGCAGGGGAAAGTTTGTTGTCATTAGCATTCGTCTAGCCATCGCCAGAGATTGCAATCAGCATTTTTCTAGCGCTGTTTCCGGGGAGGTATTGCTATATTCTCCGAGTTACTTGGGATTTATATCTGCTGATCACTATGAAGAATCTGAAGGATCCGAAGACCAAAGTCTTGCCCTCAACTACGAGGGGAGGTAAGGAATTGCCATCTAGCTCTGCACTTGTTTCACCTTCAGTTATGAGTAAGTTTGCGACATCACCTCCTCCTAGAACTCTTGATATATCGCGTGTGCTTGATGATGCTTGTGATACTACTGCTAGAGATGCTATGCTTGATACTATGCCTGATACTGCTACAGATGCTATGCTTGATACTGCTTTGCCTGATGATGCTAGAGATGCTATTTTGCCTGATGATGCTATGCTTGATACTGCTAGAGATACTCCTTTGCCTGATGTTCCACTAGGAGTGTTCCTTGATGCTCATATTGCTAGAGTTACTGCCAATGCTCGTGATGCTTCTGAAACTGCCAATACTATTGAGATGGAACCTGCTTTTGCTCCTATTAGATCTAGCTCTCCTAGATATGAATTGCCTGATATACCCGAGGGTTACGTTATGGAGGGAGAGATAGCTGAGGATTTTCTTGCGTGTAAGGATTCCTATGACGCTAAGAAATTACTTCTCAAGTGGAAGGAAAAATCTTGGGAAGCTAGGATGAAAAATGACCCGAAGTTTGCCACTTCGCCTATCTTGCTCACCGATAAGGATTATGAATTCTCTGTCGACCCTGAGATAATCTCTCTAGTCGAATCTGATCCTTTTTACGGTTATGAGTCTGACACGGTCATAGCCCATCTTGCCAAACTATCCGAAATAGCCAACCTTTTCACTAATGAGGAGAATATCCGCCACTACTGTATCCTTAAGCTGTTTCCTTTCTCTCTAAAGGATGACGCTAAAGTCTGGTTCACCTCTCTTGCTCCTGGATGTGTGCGTAGTCCCTAGGAGATGGTCTATTACTTCTGTGAGAAATATTTCCCTGCCCATAAGAAGCAAGTTGCCTTGCAGGAAATATACAACTTTGCTCAACTCCAAGAAGAGAGTCTTCCACAAGCTTGGGGGAGGCTCGTCCAGCTACAGAATGCTTTGCGTGATCACCCTCTTAAGAAGAACGAGATACTTGATATCCTCTATAACGGACTTACCGATGCCTCTAGAGACCACCTAGATAGTTGTGTCGGTTGTGTTTTCAGGGAACGAACTGTAGAACAAGCTGAGACCCTACTGAATAACCTCTTGATCAACGATAATGCTTGGACTATTTCTGAACCACCTCCTAAGCCAACTCCAACGAAAAGAGGTATTCTATTCCTCAGTCCCGAAGATATGCAAGAAGCCAAGAAATCTATGCAAGAGAAAGGCATTAGATCTGAAGATGTCAAAAATCTACCAGCTATCGAAGAGATCCATGGTCTTGATAAACCGATACAGGTAGTGGAAGTGAATTCTCTGCGTAGGTTTGATGAGAGAGATATTCCTTTTGATAAACGTGCTAGCCTATGCTTTGATGAATTTGACAACTTTGTTGCCAAACAACAGAGTTTCAATGATTATGTTAGCAGACATTTGGAACAAAGTACTCGTATGCTTAGCCATTTAAGTGCTTGTGTAGACAGAAATGTCAATGATCTGAAGCTTCTGAGTAAACATGCCTCTATGATTACTACTCAGGTAGAACAAGTACTTAAAGCTCAGAATGACCTGCTCAATGAATTAAATGACAACTCTGTCAGAGTCATTACTAGAGGAGGCAAAATGACTCAGGAACCTTAGTATCCTGAAGGTCATCCTAAGAGAATTGATCAAGATTCTCAAGGAATCAATGCTGATACACCCAGTCATCCTAAGGAGAAGAAGAATGATGATAGAAACCTGCACGCTAGTTCACCAAATACTGTCACACCTGAAGAACCTAATGATATTTTTGGGTCTGATGCAGAAACACAATCAGGTGATGAACATGAACCTAGTGACAATGTGGACAGCGATGTTCATAATAATGCTCAACCTAGCAATGATGAGGATGTGGAGATTGAACCTACGGTTAATCCTGATAATCCACAACCTAAGAGATACGACAAGAATGACTTCACGGCTAGGAAGCATGGTAAAGAAAGAGAGCCATGGGTTCAGAGACCTATGCCCTTTCCTCCTAAGCCATCCAAGAAAAAGGATGATGAGGATTTTGAGCGCTTCGTTGAGATGATAAGACCCGTCTTTATGCAGATGCGGTTAACTGATATGCTCAAGATGTCTCCGTATGCCAAGTACATGAAAGATATCGTGACTAATAAACGGAAGATACCAGATCTTGAGATCTCCACCATGCTTGCTAATTATACTTTCAAAGGTGGAACTCCTAAGAAACTTGGTGATCCCAGAGTGCCCACTATACCTTGCTCCATTAAAGGAAACTATGTAAGAACTGCCTTATGTGACCTTGGGCCGGTGTTAGTGTTATGCCGCTCTCTCTTTATCATAGACTTGAATTGGATAAGTTGACACCCACTGAAATTTCTCTGCAAATGGCCGACAAATCACTTTCCCTATCGGCGTTTCCGAGGATATGCCTGTTGTGGTTGCTAATACCACTATCTTAAAAGACTTTGTTATCTTTGATATTCCCGAGGACGATACCATGGCTATCATCCTCGGAAGACCCTTTTTAAACACTGCAGGGGCTGTTATAGATTGCAACAAAGGCAATGTCACTTTCCATGTCAACGGTAATGAGCACACAGTGCACTTTCCAAAAAAACGATATCCAGTACATTGCATCAATGCTATCGAAAAGACTTCATCGATTCTCATTGGGAGCTTTGAAAGCCCTATTCCTCGTGTCCAAATGAAGTATGATTTGCTTGTTGGGGAGATACATATCCCCATTGAGGTGACTTAGTGGCTATCCAAAATTTCTCCGTTCTCTCTTGCGATTCAAGAAGGTTTTGTCATAGGGACTTGATCAATCCCATTGACGGATTTCTTTCGATGACCATGAAACGGATGAATCAAAGAGTCCCATACCTCTATTTTGAGTTTTCCTTTTCTGTTGCTTAGCAGAAAAATGATAGATTTAGTTTAGCTTTTTTGTTTTTTGTTTTAGCATCCCGGAGAAAAATACCTCGAAAATAAAAGTTCTCCGATTGTCCTGAAAATTTAGTATGATTTTTTCTGGAATTTTTGAAAATTACTGGGCCTGAGAGCTGGCGTGGGGGCCAGACCAGTGGGCCACAAGCCCTGCCACCGCCACCTACCCCCTGGCGGCGGGGTGCAAACTTGTGGGGCCCAAAGGCACCCCCTCCACTCATTCCAGCTCCCAGCCTCTTCTTCCACCTCCAGAAAAAATTGTTTCGCAGCTCAAACCTGCGTTCTTGCTCATTTGACTGTGATTTTCGATCTCCTTGCTAAAAGCACCATTCTCCAAACCGTTTTGGGGAAATTACTCCTTGGTAAGTGACTCCTCCATTGGTCCAATTAGTTTTTGCTCTAGTGCTTTATCTTTCGCGAATTCTTGCTACCTTGGTGACCCTGTTCTTGAGCTAGAAATGTTGATTTTAGCCGGTCCCAAGTAGTTTTAGCGCGTGATACGGTCTCTAGGCACTAGTGGGAGTAGTTGCTACAAGTTGGGTTAATCCTTATTCACTTTTCTTTCGAAGTCTCTAAAAATTTCAGAATTTTTCAGAGCTAGAAAAAGGAAAAGATGAGGAGGTTCTTGAGAGGCTCTTCAAGCCGTAACCCCAAGGAGGATGAGAAGAACCACCCCAAGTACGTAGTCCCTCGAGTCACAGAAGTTTGAGCGTGCAAGTGGCCAAGTGATGAATTTTTGCGCGCTGCCGGACTTTATGAAGACTTTTATTACTTGGTGGAGAACGCAGGTCTTACTGCGTTCGTTGAAGATAAGTGCCCACAATACCTCCTCCTCACCAATATTTTCGTTCAAAGCTTCAACTTTTATTCGAGGAAGAATCCTCCCATGGTTGAGTTCATGATTTACGATGTCCCCCAGTGCATGATGTTGCATGACTTTTGCAATGTATGCAAATTACATTATGTTGGGGATATCCGTGACCCTCGTCCATGGGACTTGGAGGATTTCATTGGTTCTATTGCTATTGGAGAGGAGAGAGGAGTGTCTCGCGCTAGAATTGCTAGCATACATTTTCCTGTGCTTCGTTACTTCTCACTATTTGTGGGAAAATGTTTGATTGGCCGTGGGGAGGCTGGATCACTTAGTTCTCCAGACCTTGCGGTTTTGCGCGAAGGCCTTTATAACGATAAGACTTATAGCCTCGGCACTATAGTAGCTCAACGGTTGAACCTGAACCATTCTAAAGGTGTTGTCTATGGAAGTATCTATGCTACCCGTCTTGCCAGACACTTTGAGATGCCCATTAGACTGGGAGAGGAAGGAGAGATGCTTCTCCCTGAGAGATATCTGGATTATGACAGCATGGTTCGCCATGATTTTCTGGATAGAGATGCTAGTAGACAGATGATTTATAACCTGGTGTTTAGTCAGGGTACTCGAGAGACTATTACTTTGCCTGCTCCTTCTTTGTTTGATCTTCATGCAGGCAGGTACACTATTATGCCCCCGGACATCTACGCATATTGGGGCTTGGCCCAACCACAGGCGCCCGTGCCCGAGCCGCCAGTCGAGTACCATACGCCAGTTTATCAGTGGGAGCCAGAGGAGCTCACACAGCAGTGGCATCCATAGTCTACTCCAGATTATCCCGGAGCTAGTTATTTCCCACCTTGGGAGTAGACCAAGATAGGCCAAAAGCCTAAGCTTGGGGGAGTACGTGTTCTCACCGACTTTACATTCATGCTTATGCTTTCACTTTATTAGTCGGTGTTTACACTTTGCCACTGTATTATCCATGCTAGTTTATTTTCGTTTTCTTGTTTTCTTGTTTTGAGTCCTTTTGAGAAAACCCAAAAAGATTTTTCTTTCTTCTTTTGCTTGTTGGGAGCTTTCCCGTGTAAATAGTTTTCTTTTTCTTTGTGTCAAGGTAGAAGATATTGGTTACAATGTTTAGTGGTTCTTACATGCTTACCTGTTTAGCTTTCAAAGAGCCATATTATCTTGTCTTCTCCTTTGTGTTTTCCTGCAGATTCAGCTTAGTCCAATGCGCTTATTATCGTTTTCATCGTTCGATCGTACAAATGAAAGGCAACAATGATGATATATGATGAAGTGACTGAGACTGAAAAGCTGGTATGAACTCTATCTATTTTGTTTTTGTAAATATGACTAGCTTGTCGACCCAGATTTAGCTTTGTTGTGAGAGAACCATGTTTGGAATGACAACTTTGAGATCATAGTTTCTGATGCCATGCTTATTTAGCTGAGAGCTTATAATGGTTTGTCTTGAATGCCAACATAGATTTTGAGATGACTATGATGTAGTATGATAGGATGGTATTCTTCTTTGAATGTTTCAAGTGGCTTGACTTGGCGCATGTTCATGCATGTAGTTGAAACAAAATCAACATAGCCTCTATGATGTTCGTGTTCATGGTGATTTATATCCTGTTCATGCTTGCATTTAATGTTAGTCAAACTCATTGCATCTTGATGACTCTTGTCGCTCTCTAGTTGGTCACTTCCCAGTCTTTTGCTAGCCTTCACTTGTACTAAGCGGAATACTACTTGTGCATCAACTTCCATAAACCCAAAAGTTTTTCCATGAGAGTCCAGCATACCAACCTATTTGCGGTATCTACCTGCCGTTCCAAGTAAATTTGCATGTGCCATTCTCTAAACCTTTAAGAAATAATCTGTTTTGCATGCCCGAACCGCTCATGTGGTGACAGAGGTCTATTGGTATCTTCCATGCTAGGAGTGTTATCCTCGACATGTGTTTATTCACAGTCATTCATGAGAAAGGGGCCGGTAATTGGAATGCCGAGTTCCACGCTTAAATCGAAAACATAACTGTAAAACAAGACTCCCCCCGGATTGATGTTAGTATGGACGGTACCCGAGGATTCGGCTAGCCGTGGAGTGTGATTGATTTGTGGTGGGGGAGTTAAAACTTTACTTTTCTGTTTGGGAACCGCCTATAGCATGAGTAGCATGGAAGATATTGAGAACTCTTGGTCATTGCGTTGACAATGAAAGCATGACACCCAAATTTTTTATCAATGTTTTCAAAGCTTGAGCTCTGGCACCTCTGCAAATCAATGCTTCCCTCTGCGAAGGGTCTGTCTATTTATTTTCCTGTTGAGTCATCCTCCTCTTATATAAGCACCAATTAGAGAGCACCTCTCTCATTTTTATGCTTTGCTTTTGATTGATATTGAGTATGACTATGATTGGATCTTCGTTACTATGAATTACAATGTTTAGTCAGCCCTTGATCTTTGAAAGTGCTCTGCATTTATGTTTTGTGGTCTCAGAAAGAGCTAGCGAGATACCACCTATTCATATTGCTGCATGCTTGTTTTGATTGAAGTATTGGTATTTGAAACTCATTATTATTTTCTCGTTAGCTGATTATGCCATTGATATTAGCTTACCGTGAGACCTTTGTGTCATTTGCTTATGTGGTTAACTTGTGATCTTGCTGAAATTCTGGGTATGAGTTAGACATAGTTGCAACAACAAGATCAAACAGAGTTTGTCAAAGTTTTTCTTTCTCTCTCAGTTTGTCAACTGAGTTGCATGAGGAAAAGCAAGGTTTTAAGCTTGGGGGAGTTGATACGTCTCCATCGTCTCTACTTTTCCAAACTCTTTTGCCCTTGTTTTGGACTCTAATTTGCATGATTTGAATGGAACTAACCTGGACTCACGCTGTTTTCAACAGAATTGCCTTGGTGTTATTTTTGTGCAGAAATCAAAGTTCTCCAAACGTCCTGAAAATTTACGGGGAGCAGTTTTGGAAAATAAGAAAAATATCTATGCCAAGTTCCACCTCAGGGGGTGGGCCAGTGGGCCACAAGCCCTCGCTCTGCCACCACCCCCCTGGTGGCGTGGGGCAGGCTTGTGGGGCCCACACAGCTCTGTCGTCCCCAATCTCAGGTCTATAAGATCCATTTCGTCCCAGAAAAAATAAAAAAGAAAAGTTTTCATCGCGTTTTCGATACGGAGGCGCCGCCACCACCTGTTCTTCATCTGGAGGGCAGATCTGGAGTCCGTCTTGGGCTCCGGAGAGGGGAAATCATCACCATCGTCATCATCAACCTTCTTCCCTCTCCAATTCTATGAAGCTCTTTGTCGTTTGTGAGTAATCTATTCGTAGGCTCGCTAGGCGGTGATGAGTAGGATGAGATCTATCATGTAATCGAGTTAGTTTTGACGAGGATTGATCCCTTGTATCCACTATGTTCTGAGATTGATGTTGCTACTACTTTGCCATGCTTAATGCTTGTCACTAGGGCCCGAGTGCCATGATTTCAGATCTGAAATTATTATGTTGTCACCAATATATGTGTGTTTTAGATTCGATCTTGCAAGTTGTAGTTACCTACTATGTGTTATGATCCGGCAACCCCGGAGTGACAATAACCGGAACCACTCCCGGTGATGACCATAGTTTGAGGAGTTCATGTGTTCACCAACTGCTAATGCGTTGGTCCGGTTCTTTATTAAAAGGAGAACCTTAATATCCCGTAGTTTCCTTTTGGACCCCGCTGCCACGGGAGGGATGGACAATAGATGTCATGCAAGTTCTTTTCCCTAAGCACGTATGACGACACACAGAATGCATGCCTACATCACATTGACGAACGGGAGCTAGGCACATATCTCTCCGTGTTATAGTTCTTGCATGATATGCAATATCATCCAAACAAATCACCGACCCATTGCCTACGAGTTTGTCCTACTTCTATTACTTGTCTTGCTCTGCTGCTGCTGCTACTACTGTTGCTACTGTTGTTACTTGTTTTGCTATGTTGCTGTTGCTACTGTTGCTACTTGATTCTGCTGTCACTACTGCTATTCCTTGCCGCTGCTATTGCTCGTTATACTGCTGCTACCTACTACAGTTTTGGTTCGCTGGCCGTTGACAGGAACTGACAACTTCCGTCAATGAGGCAACTTGGCGCCATTGATACAATCGTTAGGAATAGTCTGCCGTCAACAGATCGTTTCTGACACCGTTGTTATCATACTACTTTGCTGTTACTACTTTACTTGCGGATACTAATCTTTCAGGTGTGGTTGCATCTGACAAATTCAGCTCCTAATACTCGAGAGTATTCTCTCACCTCCTGTCTGGTAAACCAACAAATTTGGGTCGAATACTCTACCCTCGAAAACTGCTCCGAACCCACGCGTTGGTGGGCCATCAACAACATTCTTCTAGTTTCGTTGCCGGGGAGTGCTAGCAGCATTCTTCTGGTGCCATTGCAGGGGAAGGTTTGTTGTCATTCGCGTTCGTCTAGCCATTGCCAGAGATTGCAATCACCCACTGGCCCACTGGCCCACTGGCCCACTGGCCCCCCTCTTTTGCTATATGGAGGGTTTCGTCTAGGAAAAAATCAAGGCGGAACTTTTTCGTGGTTTCGCCGCCGCCACGAGGCGGAACTTGAGCAGAACCAATCTAGAGCTCTGATAGGACAATCCTGCCAGGGAAACTTCCCTCTCGAAGGAGGAAATCATCGTCATCATCATCACCAACACTCCTCTCATCGGAGGGGACTCGTCACCATCAACATCTTCATCAGCACCATCTCATCTCCAAACCCTAGTTCATCACTTGTAACCAATCTCCGTCTCGCGACTCCGATTGGTACTTGTAAGGTTGCTAGTAGTGTTGATTACTCTTTGTAGTTGATGCTAGTTGGATTATTTGGTGGAAGAGTTTATGTTCAGATCCTTGATGCTACTCATTACCTCTCTGATCATGCATATGATTATGCTTTGTGAGTAGTTACTTTTGTTCCTGAGGACATGGGATAAGTCATGCTAATAGTAGTCATGTGAATTTGGTATTCGTTCGGTTATTTGATATGTTGTATGTTGTTTTTCCTCTAGTGGTGTTATGTGAACATCGACTACATAACACTTCACCATTATTTGGGCCTAGAGGAAGGCATTGGGAAGTAGTAAGTAGATGATGGGTTGCTAGAGTGACATAAGCTTAAACCCAAGTTTATGCGTTGCTTCGTAAGGGGCTGATTTGGATCCACTAGTTTAATGTTATGGTTAGACTTTGTGTAACATCCCAATTTTCCTAATTGGGAATGTTTTACATTGTAGCTAAGCATCTATGCATGTTGATTGAAATAAATTTAGCACGTGAATTTATTTCGTCTTTTGATTCGCATTTTCCATTTTTCCTCGCACGAGAAAAGCCCGGAGAAATACACTCTTGCACGCAAGAGAGAGAGCGGAGGAAAATGACCCTCCAAAGAGCGGGCAATTTTTGAAATGTTGGAGCCAAGAAAATCCAAGGATTATTTGCAAAAAGAAAATAAAGCAAATTGGGAATTTCTGAAAAAAACATTTTTTAAGTTTTTATTTTTGCTTTGGAAAAATGTTATTCGGGTAGAGGATATTTTTCTGAATTTTTTGGTATATAATACCCTATATTAATATTTTGATTTATTTCCTTTTTATTCATTTTTATTTTATGACTCGGAAAAAGTTAGATATTAGGAAAGTTTTTTTTCTTCTTAGCCGCCGCCCTAGCGCACTATAGGCCATGGGCCGAAATCCCCTGTCTCGGGATCTGAATCCCTTAGATCCATGGCGACTGCCCCATCTTTCCCCACCTCCCTCTCTCTGCCGAGTGGCCCCCACCGACCGAACCCCCTCCCCGTCGGTCATCCCTCTCCTCCCCCTTCCTATTTTCTGCCCGAACCGAGACTGCCGTAGAACTCGGGATCCTTCCCCTCGGATTCTTCTCCTCCTTCCTTTCTACTCCTCCCCCTCGCCTATATAAAAGCCTACCCCCGGCCGCCCCCGTTCCCACCCTTCCCCGTCAAACCGCCGCCCGAGCCACCCTCGCCGGCAGCAGCAGGAGCCCGAGCTGCTGCCCACTTCGACAGCCCCTGGGAGCGCCCCCCCGAGCCCCTCTCCGCCCCCCCGAGCCCCACCCCGCGGAGGAGGAGCACCACCGCCGCCGCCCCGACTCTCCACCGCCCCCCCGGAGCCCTCCCTCGCCGGCGGCCATCATCTCCCTCGCCGGAGCTACCCCACAGCACGGTAGCTTCCTCTCCCACCTCTCTGTTATTTCTCTTTTTTTAGTAGCCCTTAGATCTTTATGCAAGGGTGTAGATTAGATCCTTTAGTACCCTTTCGGTTTAGTTTAGAAAACCAACGGTTTTTATTTTCACTTATACTTTTAGCCAGCAGTTTCTGGTTAGCCTCGGCCGTTTGCTCAAAACTTTGCAACAAACGTCCCCCGCAGCCTATAGAAACATGCCACGTGTACCCCCTATTTGTAGATAGTTAGCTTCAGTTTTTTTTGCCTGTTTGCAAAAACAGAAAGTTTCTGTTTTGTTTTGGCCAAAACTTTTTATCCCGAAGTCCAATGACATTGATTCTTTTTCCACTAGCTCACAAATTTCCTGTAGTTTTTAAAAAGATATAATTTGTCTATGTTTGAAATTTTCAAATATAAGTTAGATCAGATTTAGTTTAAACCTTGTTTTGCCCATTCCAGGAGTTTAAAAAATTATTTTGAGTTGTTCTTTTTGCTACTGCTTCCTAGTGATAAAATCTTACTGTGGTAAAAGTTTCAGAAAAATTTAAAGTATTTTTACTCGTGTTTTCGACAGAAACAAGTTTCTGCCATACCGGCGCGTGACGAATTTTTTGCTTAGACTACAGCAAATCCTTACTTGTGATGTTATTTTTACTTGTGGCATGATTGAAGTGCTTATGGTGTGCTTTGTGTTTGTATCAGTAGATCATCCGGAGTGCGAAGCGTGTTACTTAGAAGCGCTCGAGCAAGACAACTATCATCAAGGCAAGTCATTTTGATCATGTTATTTTACCTATGTTTTCGATGCATGGTAGATCACCTTCTTTGCCCAATTGCGTGCTGCCTAGGTACTTGGAAACTTTAGTATAAGTTGTAGTATCATGTGGTAGGCACACAACAACCCTGGGACGACAAATCCTTAATGCTATGCTTGAGTAGACGGGTTATCGGTTGAGTGTATATCACGAGTGATGCGAGGTTGATATGATAATCAAGACCGGCTAAGACAAGATTTTCAAGACCTCGGACGCAATGCAACTCTGGGTGAAGGATGGTTGATCGGCTCCCTGGAGAACCCAGTGGATGCCCGGGATGCTGGAGAGGCCATGTCATCCTGCGGAAAGCTTCACCCAGGCTCGAAGAGACGGACGGATACTTCAAGACTCAAGGCTTACCTGCACAGCCACAAGTCATTATGGGCTCTGGCTTGGTTGGACAACGCGGCGACTCTGGATAGGCGGTGCTAGCAGATGTAGAAGAACGGTAGGAATGGATGGGCACCGACAGGGATTCAGAGGGACCCGTTGAAAGACCATGTTTTGATCATCCGGTCTTCAAACACCCTGAAGTGCGAGGACAAACCCGGAGGCGATCAAATCTTGTGGGGAACGTGTGCAAAACTCTGTAGAGTGCCCAACCTAATCGATTAGCCGTGTCCATGGTCATGGACAACTTGAGCTGAAGGCATTGAATTTCCCCTGAACTCTCGACACAACTTAATAATGATGTGGGTGTTAACAACTAATCGGGTACGAGAATTGGTTGGCGGAACCATCTCGTTAACGACAAACATTGTAGTAATATTTTGCTTCCAACCCCTTTGTTATAGGACAAAACTGGCTTTATGCAAAACTTAGCCCCACTGGCCAAATATGCATGTAGAGATATTTGATTATTATTTTACTCCTCTCTTTGATGACTTGCCGGCATATTCAATATGCTGACCTACACGGCTGCAACGTATCATGTTGCAGAGTACTTTTCCGACCAGGAGTGAGGCTACGATCTACGCTTAGCGACATGCCCTTGGAGTCGGATGACTCGTGTACCTGATGCTTCTGCTAGTCTTCGTTAGATATCTCATGAGGTGGCCTTCAACCACTTTATTGTAATCCTTTATTGTAATAAAGTACTCTTTATGAGATTTTGATTAATAAAGCTGTGTGATTGAACTCTTGAATACATACATTATGTACTGAGTGTGTACCAGCATGATCTTGGGATGGTACGGAAACACGAGAGGTTTGACTCGTCTTGAGTCGGGTTGCTACATAAATGGTATTCAGAGCACACGCTGACCTTAGGACGTAACCTCTAGGAAGCACAACAGGACTCTGGAGCATCGTGTGATCAAGGACGCGAGGATGATCAAGCAACTGTCACTCCGCGAGCTTGAACTCGAAGAAGCAGCCCAGGAAGCCCACTATGAACATGAACT
This sequence comes from Hordeum vulgare subsp. vulgare, assembly GCF_904849725.1. Lineage (NCBI taxonomy): Eukaryota > Viridiplantae > Streptophyta > Magnoliopsida > Poales > Poaceae > Hordeum > Hordeum vulgare. Next base: position 428,036,953 of record NC_058523.1, on the reverse strand, counting down.
GGAGGTGAAGGACTTTCTGGAGCGAATAGAGAAGCTGAAGACTCGAGTTGCATACCTGGAGGAGGAACTGGACATGGGCGAGAACCTTCACCCCGAAGGAGACGTAGCCCACTAGATCAGCAACGACGAGGACTATGAAGAAAGCTCCACCGAAGGACCCATCACCATGCTTTTCTCAGGAGGACATTTAGACTAGACCACCAAATTTACTTTATCGTTTTATGTTTTAGGCCGATGTTTAGGATTATTGAATTTTGTATCCCCGTGTGAACCTTTGTGATGATTGAATAAAATGTGTGGTGTGATGCTTGTGTGTTGCATTCATATGGGTAGTGTAATTACTCTTAGACCATTGTTCTATGCTAATCTCACCCCTCTACAAACATCAGATGCCTCCGAGACGCGCCCCTAAGTCCAGCTTTCCGCCAGAACTCACCCAGTTGATCCAGCAACAAAACACCCTGATGCAGCTGATCATCCAGAACCAGAACAATAACAACAACCGTCACCCACCCCAGGCCGACAACCTCACCCGTTTCTTGAGGTTGAACCCTCCAACTTTCTCCAGCAACATTGAGCCCATTGTGGCAGATGATTGGCTCCGCAAGATGGAGCGTGAACTTATCACTGCTGGTTGTTCTGAAGCTGAGAAGGTGCGTTTTGCCGCGCATCAACTTGAAGGCCCTGTAGCTGCTTGGTGGGAGAACTACACCACCACTTATCCCATTGCTGGAGTCACTTGGGAGCAATTCAAGCAAGCCTTCCGCACCGCACATGTCTCAGCTGGTGCAATGAGTCTGAAGAAGCGTGAGTTTCGCAACTTACGCTAGGGGAATCGCTCTATGGCCCAGTACATCGATGAATTCAGCATGCTCGCCCGTTATGCACCTGGAGATGTGGCCGATGATGCGGCCAAGCAGGAAAAGTTCTTGGAGGGACTCAATGATGAGCTAAGCATTCAGTTGACTGTAGCCACCTTCAACAACTACCAGGAGCTGGTTGATAAGGCCCTCATCTTGGAGGGGAAACATCAGCAGATGGAGAACCGCAAGCGAAAGTATGGGGTTGGAAAGTTCAACTCCGGCACTCAGCAGAAGCCTTGCTACACCCCTTATCCGGGGAATACCGGGACTGGATCCGGTAAGTTTGGAGGACACGTTCAGCATAACCACCCGGTGCACAACCATGGAGGCCACAACCATGGAGGAAATGGGAACCACCGCAACAACAGCAACTTCAAGAATGGCGGTACTGGCACTCAGCAGCATTCAGCTCCAGCTCAGAAGGATCTGACTCACATCACCTGCTTCAAGTGTCAGAAGACGGGACACTATGCCACTGAATGTCCCCAGAACATGCAGGGAAATGGAAACGGCAACGACAACTCTGCAGCAAAGAAGCCCAATCCTTTTCCTCGAGCTCAGGTGAACCACATTGATGTTGAAGAGGTCTATGATCACCCCGATACTGTGGTTGGTAAGTTTTTGCTAAATTCACGTCCAGTATTGGTACTTTTTGATTCTGGTGCAACACATTCATTCATATCAAGGGTAGTTGTGGAAAAGTGTAGTTTGCCAACTAGAACCCTCAGCCAGCCTATTAAGGTCAGTTCCCCAGGAGGCATGATGACAGCCGGGATAGGATGCCATGCTTTGAGTCTCAACATCGGCAACCATAATTTTCCCACCGACCTCATCGTATTAGAGTCCCAGGGATTGGATGTAATCCTAGGCATGGATTGGTTGGCCAAGTATGAAGGGAATATCGATTGTGCCCTTAAGTCTATTTTGCTCACCACCCCCGAGCATAAGCGGATTAAGTACGTGTCTCAGTGCCCGACACGGAGTTAGCGAGTAAACTCTCTCACGGGAGTAGTCCAGGAAGAAGTACCGATTGTACAGGAGTACCCAGATGTATTTCCGGAGGAATTGCCGGGCATGCCACCCGATAGAGAGATTGAGTTCTTGATTGAGCTATTACCCGGAACAGCCCCGATATCCAAGAGAGCCTATCGGATGCCCGCAAATGACTTGATTGAAATCAAGAAGCAAATTAAGGAGTTATTGGACAAAGGGTATATTCGCCCAAGTCCTTCACCTTGGGGAGCCCCAGTGCTCTTGGTTGAAAAGAAGGACAAGTCCTTGAGGATGGTTGTCGATTATCGTGCATTGAACGATGTGACCATCAAGAACAAGTACCCCTTGCCGATGATCAATGATCTGTTTGATCAGTTAGTTGGAGCTCGCGTATTCTCAAAGATCGATCTTCGATCCGGGTATCATCAGTTGAAGATTCGTGAACAGGATATACCCAAAACAGCCTTTACCACTCGGTACGCCTTGTATGAGTACATGGTCATGTCATTTGGACTAACTAATGCTCCGGCATATTTTATGAATCTGATGAACAAGGTATTTATGGAATACTTGGACAAGTTTGTCGTGGTGTTCATCGATGACATACTGATATTCTCCAAGAACGAAGAGGAACACAAGGAACATCTGCGTCTAGTTCTGGAGAAACTTCGAGAGCATAAGCTATATGCAAAGTTTAGCAAATGTGAGTTTTGGTTGAAGGAAGTCGGATTCCTCGGACACGTCATCTCAGGAGAAGGAATAGCAGTGGACCCTGCCAAGGTCGCAGCAGTCACCGAATGGGTAGCACCCACTTCAGTCAAGGAGACCAGCAGTTTCTTCGGACTTGCCGGATAATACCGGAGGTTCATTGAGAATTTCTCAAAGATTTCCAAACCCATGACAGAGTTGTTGAAGAAGGAATCCAAGTATATTTGGACTGAGGAATGTGAAACCAGTTTTCAAGAGCTGAAGAAACGTCTTGTTACAGCCCCAGTGCTGATATTGCCAAACATTCGGAAGGATTTCCAGGTTTACTGTGACGCTTCTCGTCAAGGACTCGGAGGAGTGCTCATGCAAGAAGGCAAAGTTGTAGCCTATGCATCCAGACAGCTCAGACCTCATGAGTTGAATTATGCCACACATGACTTGGAACTAGCAGCCGTAGTGCACGCTCTCAAGACCTGGAGACATTTCCTGATCGGAAATAGTTGTGATGTTTACACTGATCACAAGAGCCTGAAATATATCTTCAAGCAGAAGGAGTTGAACCTCAGACAGAGGTGATGGCTAGAGTTGATCAAGGACTATGACATGAGATTGCATTATCACCCACGCAAGGCAAATGTTGTAGCCGATGCGTTGAGCCGCAAGAGTTATGTAAACACGCTCACAGCAGGAGGATTACCCCAGGAGTTAGTCGATGACCTCCGAGAGCTCAAATTGGAAATAATTCCAAGAGGATTTATTTCCACTCTAGAAATTCAGTCCACCTTGACAGAAAAGATCCGCGAAGCACAGAAATCAGACAAGGAGATAGCTGAGATTAAGCAGAAAATGGAAGACGGGAAGGCTAAAGGTTTTCGTGAGGATGAACACGGAACTTTATGGTTTGAGGATCGCATCTACGTGCCCAATGATCCCGAACTCAAGAAGTTGATACTTCAGGAGGCCCATGATTCCCTGTACTCGATACACCCCGGCAACACCAAGATGTATTTGGATCTGAAAGAAAGTTTCTGGTGGACAGGATTGAAGAAAGACATTGCCGAGTTTGTAGCAATATGCGATGTTTGTCAGCGAGTAAAAGCCGAGCATCAGAAGCCAACAGGTTTACTCCAACCTCTGCCGATACCCGAGTGGAAATGGGAAAAGCTTGGTATGGACTTCATCACAGGATTACCCAGGACCCGTTCTGGCTATGATTCTATTTGGGTTGTGGTCGATCGTTTGACCAAGGTAGCTCACTTCATCCCGGTGAAGACTACTTACACGAGTGCCAAGCTGGCCAAGATATATATGACGAGGATCGTATGTCTGCACGGAGTACCGAAGAGCATTGTGTCTGATAGAGGGACTCAGTTCACATCAAAATTTTGGCACCAACTGCATGAAACCTTGGGAACGAGATTGGAGTTCAGTACAGCTTTTCATCCGCAGACAGATGGACAGACCGAGAGAGTCAATCAGATTCTGGAGGACATGTTGAGAGCTTGCGCACTAGACTATGGGTCTAGTTGGGATGACAATTTAGCGTATGCCGAGTTCTCATACAACAACAGCTACCAGACCAGTCTGAAGATGGCCCCTTTCGAAGTTCTATACGGAAGGAGGTGCAGAACACCGTTGATGTGGGATGGAGTTGGAGACCGACAACTTTTTGGTCCCGACCTTATCCGAGATTCTGAAGAGAAGGTCAAGCTAATTCGTGACCGACTCAAGATAGCTCAGTCCAGGCAGAAGAGTTATGCCGACGGCAAACGCAAGGAAGTAACGTACGAAGTGGGAGACCGAGCATATCTTCGGGTGTCTCCACTTCGAGGAATCAAGAGATTCGGCGTGAAAGGAAAATTAGCACCTCGTTTCATTGGCCCCTACAAAATTCTTGAACGTAGAGGCGAAGTTGCATACAAACTAGAACTGCCGGAAGGATTGTCCGGAGTTCATAATGTCTTTCATGTTTCCCAGTTGAAGAAATGCCACGCTGAGATGGCTGATGTTCCGTTGAGAGATACAGTGCCCCTAGAGGCCATACAGCTTGACAGTGATCTGACGTATGAGGAGAAACCCGTCAGGATTCTCGAGACTGCCAACAGAGTTACCCGCAGCAAGATCATCAAGTTCTGGAAGGTGTTGTGCAGCCACCACACCGAGGAAGAGGCCACCTCAGAACGAGAAGAGGATCTTCGTCGAGACCACCCGCACCTATTTTCTAGCCAACCCGAATCTCGAGGGCGAGATTCATCTTAAGGTGGGTAGGTTTGTAAAATTCCAATTTTCCTAATTGGGAACGTTTTACATTGTAGCTAAGCATGTATGCATGTTGATTGAAATAAATTTAGCACATGAATTTCTTTCGTCTTTTGATTCGCATTTTCCATTTTTCCTCGCACGAGAAAAGCCCGGAGAAGTACTCTCTTGCACGCAAGAGAGAGAGCGGAGGAAAATGACCCTCCAAAGAGCGGGCAATTTTTGAATTGTTGGAGCCAAGAAAATCCAAGGATTATTCGCAAAAATATATGCAAAAAGAAAATAAAGCAAATTGGGAATTTCTGAAAAAAAACATTTTTTTAAGTTTTTATTTTTGCTTTTGAAAAATGTTATTCGGGTAGAGGATATTTTTCTGAATTTTTTGGTATATAATACCCTATATTAATATTTTGATTTATTTCCTTTTTATTCATTTTTATTTTCTGACTCGGAAAAAGTTAGATATTAGGAAAGTTTTTTTCTTCTTAGCCGCCGCCCCAGCGCACTATAGGCCATGGGCCGAAATCCCGTGTCCCCGGGATCTGAATCCCTTAGATCCAGGGCGACCGCCCCATCTTTCACCGCCTCCCTCTCTCTGCCGAGTGGCCCCCACCGACCGAACCCCCCTCCCCATCGGTCATCCCTCTCCTCCCCCTTCCTATTTTCTGCCCGAGACCGAGACTGCCCGCAGAACTCAGGATCCTTCCCCTCGGATTCTTCTCCTCCTTCCTTTCTACTCCTCCCCCCTGGCCTATATAAGAGCCTACCCGCGGCCGCCCCCGTTCCCACCCCTTCCCCGTCAAACCGCCGCCCAAGCCACCCTCGCCGGCAGCAGCAGGAGCCCGAGCTGCTGCCCACTTCGGCAACCCCTGGGAGCCCCCCCCCCCCCCCGAGCCCCTCTCCGCCCCCCCGAGCCCCACCCCGCGGAGGAGGAGCACCACCGCCGCCGCCCCGACTCTCCACCGCCCCCCGGAGCCCTCCCTCACCGGCGGCCATCGTCTCCCTCGCCGGAGCTACCCCACAGCACGGTAGCTTCCTCTCCCACCTCTCTGTTATTTCTGTTTTTTGTTAGTAGCCCTTAGATCTTTATGCAAGGGTGTAGATTAGATCCTTTAGTACCCTTTCGGTTTAGTTTAGAAAACCAGCGGTTATTATTTTCACTTATACTTTTAGCCAGCAGTTTCTGGTTAGCATCAGCCGTTTGCTCAAAACTTTGCAACAAACGTCCCCCGCAGCCTATAGAAACATGCCACGTGTACCCCCTATTTGTAGATAGTTAGCTTCAGTTTTTTTCTGCCTGTTTGCAAAAACAGAAAGTTTCTGTTTTGTTTTGGCCACAACTTTTTATCCCGAAGTCCAATGACATTAATTCTTTTTCCAGTAGCTCACAAATTTCCTGTAGTTTTTAAAAACATATAATTTGTCTATGTTTGAAATTTGCAAATATAAGTTAGATCAAATTTAGTTTAAACCTTGTTTTGCCTATTCCAGGAGTTTAAAAAATGATTTTGAGTTGATTCTTTTTGCTATTGCTTCCTAGTGATAAAATCTTACTGTGGTAAAAGTTTGAAATTTTTTTTAAAGTATTTTTACTGGTGCTTTCAACAGAGACACGTTTCTGCCATACCGGCGCGTGACAAATTCTTTTGCTTAGACTATAGCAAATGCTTACTTGTGATGTTATTTTTACTTGTGGCATGATTGAAGTGCTTATGGTGTGCTTTGTGTTTGTATCGGTAGATCATCCGGAGTGCGAAGCGTGTTACTTAGATGCGCTCGAGCAAGATAACTATCATCAAGGCAAGTCATTTTGATCATGTTATTTTACCTATGTTTTCAATGCATGGTAGATCACCTTCTTTGCCCAATTGCATGCTGCCTAGGTACTTGGAAACTTTAGTATAAGTTGTAGTATCATGTGGTAGGCACACAACAACCCCGATACTTGGCCCCGGGACGACAATTCCTTAATGCTATGCTTGAGTTGACGGGTTATCGGTTGAGTGTATATCACGAGTGATGCGAGGTTGATATAATAATCAAGACCGGCTAAGACAAGATTTTCAAGACCTCGGACGCAATGCAACTCTGGGTGAAGGACGGTTGATCGGCTCCCTGGAGAACCCAGTGGATGCCCGGGATGCTGGAGAGGCCATGTCATCCTGCGGAAAGCTTCACCCAGGCTCGAAAAGACGGACGGAGACTTCAAGACTCAAGGCTTACTGCACAGCCACAAGTCATTATGGGCTCTGGCTTGGTTGGACAACGCGGCGACTCTGGACAGGCGGTGCTAGCAGATGTAGAAGAACGGTAGGAATGGATGGGCACCGACAGGAATTCAGAGGGACCCGTTGAAAGACCATGTTTTGATCATCCGTCCTTCAAACACCCTGAATTGCGAGGACAAACCCGGAGGCGATCAAATCTTGTGGGGAACGTGTGCAAAACTCTGCAGGGTGCCCAACCTAATCAATTAGCCGTGTCCACGGTCATGGACAACTTGAGCCGAAGGCATTGAATTTCCCCTGAAGTCTCGACACAACTTAATAATGATGTGGGTGTTAACAACTAATCGGGTACGATAATTGGTTGGCGGAACCATCTCGTTAACAACAAACATTGTAGTAATATTTTGCTTCCAACCCCTTTGTTGTAGGACAAAACTGGCTTTATGCAAAACTTTGCCCCACTGGCCAAATATGCATGTATAGATAGTTGATTATTATTTTACTCCTCTCTTTGATGACTTGCCGGCATATTCAATATGCTGACCTACACGGCTGCAACGTATCATGTTGCAGAGTACTTTTCCGACCAGGAGTGAGGCTATGATCTACGCTCAGCGACATGCCCTTGGAGTCGGATGGACTCGTCTACCTGATGCTTCCGCTAGTCTTCGTTAGATATCTCATGAGATGGCCTTCAGCCACTTTATTGTAATCCTTTATTGTAATAAAGTACTCTTTATGAGATTTCGATTAATAAAGTTGTGTGATGGAACTCTTGAATATAAACATTATGTACTGAGTGTGTACCAGCATGATCTTGGGATGGTACGGAAACACCAGAGGCTTGACTCATCTTGAGTCGGGTCGCTACACTTTGTCTTAATTCGTCTTTCATAGTTGCGTATGCTTGCGAGAGGGGTTAATCATAAGTGGGATGCTTGTACAAGTAAGGGCAGTACCCAAGCGCCGGTCCACCCACATATTAAACAATCAAAGTAACGAACGCGAATCATATGAACATGATGAAACTAGCATGACAGAAATTCATGTGTGTCCTCGGGAGCGTTTTTCCTCCTATAAGACTTTGTCCAGGCTTGTCCCTTGCTACAAAAGGGATTGGGCCACTTTGCTGCACTGTTGCTACTTTTGTTACTTGTTGCTTGCTATGAATCATCTCACCACACAATCACTTGTTACCGATAATTTTAGTTCCTGCAGATTTTTCCTTGCTGAAAACCACTTGTCAGATCCTTCTGCTCCTCGTTGGGTTCAACACTCTTACTTATCGAAAGGAGTACAATTGATCCCCTATACTTGTCAGTCATCAAGACTCTTTTCTGGCGCCGTTGCCGGGGAGTGAAGCGCCTTTGGTAAGTGGAACTTGGTAAGGAAACATTCATATAGTGTGCTGAATTTTTTTGTCACTTATCACTATGGATACTAATTCTTTGAGGGGCTTGTTCGGGGTATCTTCACCTCGAACGGAAGCACAAATAGTTGCTCCTCAACCTGCTGCACCTACTAATCCTTTTACAGGAGATGGAACATCACATCCAGACTTGCATCTAATCTATGTAGATGAAGTTTGTGGTTTATTTAAGCTTGCAGGTTTGCTCGAGGATGAGATCAAGAAGAAGGTCTTTCCTTTATCTTTGAAGGATAAGGCGTTGACATGGTATAGGCCATGTGATCATACTGGATCATGGGACTACAATCGGTTGAAATTGGAATTTCATCAAAAGTTTTATTCTATGCATTTAGTACGTCGTGATCGAAATTATATTTACAATTTTTGGCCTCGTGACAGAGAAAGCATCGCTCAAGCTTGGGGGAGGCTTAAATCAATGCTATATTCATGCCCCAATCATGAGCTCTCGAGAGAAATTATCATTCAGAACTTCTATGCTCGGCTTTCTCATGATGATCGCAACATGCTTGACACTTCTTGTACCGGTTCTTTTATGATGAGAGATATTGACTTCAAGTGGAATTTATTGGAGAGAATTAAACGCAACTCTGAAGATTGGGAGCTTGAAGAAGGTAAGGAGTCAGGTATGAATTTCACGTTTGATTGCGTCAAATCCTTTGTTGAGACAAATACCTTTAGTGATTTTAGCGCTAAGTATGGACTTGACTCTGAGATAGTAGCTTCATTGTGTGAATCCTTTGCTTCTCATATTGATCTCCCAAAGAGAAGTGGTTTAAATATCATCCTCCTTTAGAAGTCAACGTAGTTAAACCCACTCAAGTTGAAGAGAAAGTCATTGCCTATAATGATCCTGTTGTTCCCAGTGCTTACATTGAGAAACAACCTTTCCCTGTTAGGATAAAGGATCATTCTAAAGCTTCAACTGTGATACGTAGAGGCTATATTAGAACACCTACACCCCCTGAGCAAATTAGAGTTGAACCTAGCATTGCTATTATCAAAGATCTTCTGTCTGAAGAAGTTGAGGGACAAAATATTCACTTGTGTGAAGATGTTGCTAGAATTGCTAAACCTCACGCTTGAGACAGACATAGGCCTGTTGTTGGCATGCCTGTTGTTTCTGTTAAGATAGGAGATCATTGTTATCATGGCTTATGTGACGTGGGTGCTAGTGTTAGTGCAATACCTCAATCCTTATATGATGAAATCAAAGATGAGATTGCACCTGTTGAGATAGAGCCTATTGATGTCACTATTCAGCTTGCCAATAGAGATACTATCTGCCTTGTGGGAATTGTTAGGGATGTTGAAGTCTTGTGTGGTAAAACGAAGTATCCTGCTGATTTCCTCGTTCTTGCTACTGCACAAGATAGCTTTTGTCCCATCATATTTGGTAGACCCTTTCTCAATACTATCAATGCTCATATTGATTGTGAGAAGCAAACTGTCACTTTTGGCTTTGAAGGTGTGTCACAAGAGTTCAGTTTCTCTAAGTTTGGTAGACAACCTCATGAAAAGGAGTTGCCTAGTAGGGATGAAACTATTGCCTTAGCTTCTATTTTCGTGCCTCCTGCTGATCCATTAGAGCAATAATTGCTTGAGCATGAAAATGATATGCATATGGATGAAAGGGATGAGATAGATAGAGTTGTCTTAGAACAATATCCTATCCTTAAGAATAACTTGCATGTTGAACTGCTTGGGGATCCACCCCCACCAAAGGGTGATCCTGTGTTCGAGCTTAAACAGTTGCCTGATACTCTTAAGTATGCCTACCTTGATTGAAAGGAGATATATCCTGTTATTAATAGTGCTAGCCTCTCAGAGCATTAAGAAAAAAAGTTACTAAAAACTCTGAGGAAGCACCGTGCTGCCATTGGATATACTCTTGAGGATCTTAAGGGCATTAGTCCTACCCTATGCCAGCACAAGACTAAAACTGATCCTGACTTCAAACCAGTTGCTGATCATCAAAGGAGATTGAATCCTAAGATGAAAGAAGTAGTGAGGAAAGAAATACTAAAGCTCCTGGAAGCAGTTATCATTTGTCTTGTTGCTCATAGCGATTGAGTGAGTCCGGTGCATTGCGTTCCTAAGAAGGGAGGCATTACCATTGTCCCCAATGATAAGGATGAATTGATCCCACAGAGGATTATTACTGGCTATAGGATGGTGATCGATTTTAGGAAATTGAATAAAGCCACTAGGAAAGATCATTACCCTTTGCCTTTTATCGACCAAATGCTAGAAAGACTGTCTAAACACACACACTTCTGCTTTCTAGACGGTTATTCTGGTTTCTCCCAAATACCAGTTGCACAAGCTGATCAAGAGAAAACCACTTTCACCTGCCCTTTCGGTACCTTTTCTTATAGACGTATGCCTTTTGGCTTATGTAATGCACCTGCTACCTTTCAAAGATGTATGATGGCTATATTCTCTGACTTTTGTGAAAATATTGGTGAGGTTTTCATGGATGACTTCTCCGTCTATGGGTCTTCTTTTGATGATTGCCTCAGCAACCTTGATCGTGTCTTGCAGAGATGTAAAGACACCAATCTTGTCTTGAATTGGGAGAACTGCCACTTTATGGTTAATGAAGGCATCGTCTTAGGACATAAAATTTCTGAAAGAGGTATTGAAGTCGATAAGGCTAAGGTTGATGCAATCGAGAAAATGACATACCCCACAGATATCAAAGGTATAAGAAGTTTCCTTGGTCATGCTGATTTCGATAGGAGGTTCATTAAAGACTTCTCTAAGATTTCTAGGCCTCTTACTAATCACTCGCAAAAGTATATTCCTTTTGTCTTTGACGATGATTGTGAGGAAGCCTTCAAGATACTTAAGAAGGCCTTGATAACTGCACCTATTGTTCAATCACCTGATTGGAACTTACCTTTTGAGATCATGTGTGACAATAGTGATTATCATGTTGGTGATGCTCTAGGGAAAAGAGTTGACAAGAAGTTGAATGTTATTCACTATGCTAGTAAAACTCTAGACAGTGCCCAGAGAAACTATGCTACTACGGAGAAGGAATTTTTAGCAGTCATGTTTGCGTGTGAAAAGTTCAGGTCTTACATAGTTGATTCCAAAGTCACTATTCACACCGATCATGCTGCTATTAAGTACCTCATGGAGAATAAGGATGCTAAACCTAGACTTATCAGATCGGTTCTCTTGCTACAAGAATTTGATTTTCATGTTGTCGACATAAAGGGTGCTGATAACCCCGTAGCAGATAACTTGTCTAGGTTGGAGAACGTTCTTGATGACCCACAACCTATTGATGATAGCTTTCCCGATGAGCAATTGAATGTCATCAATGCTTCACGTAGTGCATCGTGGTATGCTGATTATGCAAACTATATCGTTGCCAAATACATACCACCTAGTTTCACGTACCAGCAAAAGAAGAAATTCTTCTTTGACTTGTGACACTACTTTTGGGATGATTCTCACCTTTATAAGGAAGGAGTAGATGGTGTTATTAGACGTTGTGTACCTGAACATGAACAGGGACAGATCCTACAGAAGTGTCACTCTGAGGCCTACGGAGGACACCATGCGGGAGATAGAACTTCACACAAGGTATTGCAATCAGGTTTCTATTAGCCCACTCTCTTCAACGATGCCCGTAAGTTTGTCTTGTCTTGTGACGAATGTCAAAGAATAGGTAATATTAGCAAACGTCAGGAAATGCATATGAACTATTCACTTGTCATTGAACCATTTGATGTTTGGGGCTTTGATTATATGGGACCTTTTCCAAAATCCAATGGGTATACTCACATCCTAGTTGTGTTGATTACGTCACTAAGTGGGTAGAAGCTATCCCGACTAGTAGTGCTGATCACAACACCTCTATCAAGATGTTGAAAGAAATTATCTTCCCTAGCTTTGGAGTCCCTAGATATGTAATGACCGACGGTGGTTCACACTTCATTCATGGTGCTTTCCGTAAAACGCTTGCTAAGTACGATGTCAACCATAGAATTGCGTCTCCCTCTCACCCTCAGTCCAGTGGTCAAGTAGAGCTAAGTAATAGAGAGATTAAACTGATTCTGCAAAAGACTGTCAACAGGTCTAGAAAGAATTGGTCTAAGAAGCTCTATGATGCACTGTGGACTTATAGAACTACCTATAAGAATCCCATGGGCATGTCTTCGTACAAAATGGTGTATGGGAAAGCATGTCACTTACCTCTTGAGCTAGATCATAAAGCTTATTGGGCAATCAAAGAGCTCAATTTGATTTCAAACTTGCCGGTGAGAAGAGGTTATTTGATATTAGCTCGCTTGATGAGTGGAGAACTTAGGCATATGAGAATGCCAAGCTGTTCAAAGAGAAGGTTAAGAGGTGGCATGATAAGAGGATACAAAAGCGTGAGTTCAATGTAGGTGATAGTGTCTTGCTATATAACTCTCGTTTAAGATTCTTTGCAGGCAAGTTTCTCTCTAAATGGGAAGGTCCCTATGTTGTTGAGGAAGTATATCGTTCCGGTGCTATCAAGATCAACAACACGGAAGGTAATTGTCCGAGAGTTGTAAATGGGCAGAGAATCAAGCATTATATCTCAGGTACTCCCATAAATATTGAAAGCAATATCATCAATACTATAACTCAGGAAGAATCCCTAAGGGATATTTATCAGCCTATTTCAGACTCCGAAAACGAAGAGGTATGTGATTCGGTAAGAAAACAGAGTCCAAAAAATTTCCAGAAGGAAATTTTCTCCGTTTTGGAATATTTGAAAAAATTCAAAAATTGGAAGTAGTCCGGAAAGTGCGCGAGGAGGCGACAAGGCTGCACGGTGCGGGCCCACCCCCTGGCCGCGCCGTGAGGGCTTGTGGCCACCTCGTGCGCCTCCCAGACTCTGTTTTTGTGCGGGGTACTCCTTCTGGTCTGGAAAAAATCATTATATATACTTTCGTTTGGTGTGACCCCTGCATCACGCAGATTTTCTCGGTTTCTCATTTCGAGCCAGTTTTCTGCCACAGATCTAGGTCAAGATGTCGTCCCAGGAATCTGTTGGGGAGAACAACCTCCGTCAAATCTATGGAGAAGTTCATGATGATCTGAAAAGGATGGAGGTCATGGAGGGTAAGGAGAGGACACCTAAAGAAGTCAAGGGCAAGGCTAAGGAGAAGGATCAGGCATGGTACGAAGTGCAATCTGTGCTCAACAATGAAGAAGTTGAAGAAGTGGATTTCCTCCAACCTTACCTCCACCTACTGTCTCCATCTTTGATTGAGCTCTTGAGGTTTTGTGAAACAACTCGTGCTCACAATACTTGTCTCACTCGTGAAGTTGTTTTACTGGAGAAACATATCACAGATCCCCAAAGTATAAATCGAAGACTGATGGCCCTCTTGGAATCAAAGGTTGCAACAACTTCATCACCATCACCACCAAAGGAAGACAACTGAGCATTGGTATGGGCAAACCCCTTGGCTTTTGTCAAGCTTGGGGGAGTTGCCCCGGTATCGTATCACCATCGTATCTTTTGCCTTCACCTTTGTTTTAGTTTTCCTTTTCAGTTTTCTTTTTCTCTAGCAGTTTAAAAGTCTTAGTGTTTTAGTCTTGAGTTTTGCTTTGTGTCACCCCCGATGTATTATTGCTTGTGAGCCATATAATAAAGAGTGTCTTAGTTGAAGGGCTTTGCCTCTTGCCATGATCAAAAGAGTGAGAATAGAACAAAAGCATGAAAGATCATGTAATGATCCTATGGGAAGTGATGGCTTCAGATATAAAAACAATGAGGATTGAAATTTGTTGAGGGTAGGCAAACGTAGACCTTGGTCATGGTTGCAATTAATAGGAAGTGATAAAGAAGGAGAGGTTCACATATAAATATATCATCTCTGACACCATCTATGATTGTGAACACTGACTAAACTATTGCATGCCTAGAAGTAGATGTTGGACAAGGAAGACAAGGTAATGAATTGTGTTTGCTTGGCTCTGAACAATTTTATATGATTAGAGATCCCTTAGCATGTGACGATTGCTTCCACCTCATATTAGCCAAAAGTCCCCTACCAATTAGAGATACTACTTGTGCATCCATAAACCTTCAAACCAGTTTTGCCATGAGTGTCCACCATACCTACCTATGGATTGAATAATATCCCTCAAGTAACTTGTCATCGGTGCAAGCAATAAAAATTGCTCTCTAATATGTATGATCTATTAGTGTGTGGAAAATAAGCTTTATACGAACCTGTGATGAGGAAGACATAAAAGCGACAGACTGCATAATAAAGTTCTTTATCACAGGAGCCAATATAAAGTGACGTTCCTCCGCACTAAGAGGACACACATCCAAACCTTAAAATCGCATGACAGCCTCTCCTTCCCTCTGCGAAGGGCCTATCTTGTACCTTTACTTTTTCTCCCTGAAAGAGTCATGGTGATCTTCACCAATTCCTTATTTTGCCTTTGTCTTGGCTACCGTCACATGCTTGGGAAAGATCTATATTCATATGTCAACTTGGAGGTAAGTACTCATGAATTATTATTGTTGACATTACCCTTGAGGTAAGTAGTTGGGAGGCAAAACTGTAAGCCCCTATCTTTCTCTGTGTCTAGCTGAAACTTTGATCTCATGAGTACCATGTGAGTTGTAGCAATTGTATAGAACGAAAGAATGATTGAGTATGTGGATTTGCTTTACAAGCTCTTATTTGACTCTTTCTAATGTTGTCATAAATTGCAATTGCTTCAATGACTAAAGGCTATCGGTTGTTACTTCTCGGTAAGGTTCTTGATCCATGCTTTACTTTGTGAAGGAATTATCACTATAGCATGAGAGATTATATGTTGGTATTGTTGTTCTGATCTTGATCATGATGCATGCATGTTCGTATCTTGTTTTGTCGACACCTCTCTCCCTAAACATGTGGACATATTTATTGAGCTCGGCTTTCGCTTGAGACAAGCGAGGTCTAAGCTTGGGGGAGTTGATACGTCCATTTTGCATCATGTTTTCATGTTGATATTTATCGCTTCTTTGGCTGTTATTTCACTTCACGGTACAATTCTTATGCCTTTTCTCTCTTATTGTGCACGGTTTATATGAAGAGGGAGAATGCCGGCAACTGGAATTCTGGCCTGAAAGTGGAGCAAAGTTGAGATACCTATTCTGGGCAACTCCAAACGCCGTGAAAATCAACGGGGATTTTTTCCCAATTTATCAAAAATACTGGGCCGAAGAAGTGCCAGAGGGGCACCAGGGGGTGCCCACAAGCCTGCACGGCGTGGCCAACCCCCTAGGTCGCGCCATGGGGGCTTGTGGGCAGCCCACTGGCCCATTGGCCCCCCTCTTTTGCTATATAGAGGGTTTTGTCAAGGAAAAAAATCAAGGAGGAGCTTTTTCGTGGTTTCGCCGCCGCCACGAGGCGGAACTTGAGCAGAACCAATCTAGAGCTCCGGCAGGACGATCCTGCCGGGGAAACTTCCCTCCCGGAGGGGGAAATCGTCATCACCAACACTCCTCTCGTCGGAGGGGAGTCATCTCCGTCAACATCTTCATCAGCACCATCTCCTCTCCAAACCCTAGTTCATCTCTTGTAACCAATCTCCGTCTCGCGACTCCGATTGGTACTTGTAAGGTCGCTAGTAGTGTTGGTTACTCTTTGTAGTTGATGCTAGTTGGATTATTTGGTGGAAGAGTTTATGTTCAGATCCTTGATGCTACTCATTACCTCTCTTATCATGAATATGATTATGCTTTGTGAGTAGTTACTTTTGTTCCTGAGGACATGGGATAAGTCATGCTAATAGTAGTCATGTGAATTTGGTATTCGTTCGGTATTTTGATATGTTGTATGTTGTTTTTCCTCTAGTGGTGTTATGTGAACGTCGACTACATAACACTTCACCATTATTTGGGCCTAGATGAAGGCATTGTGAAGTAGTAAGTAGATGATGGGTTGCTTGAGTGACAGAAGCTTAAACCCTAGTTTCTGTGTTGCTTCGTAAGGGGCTGATTTGGATCCACTAGTTTAATGCTATTGTTAGACTTTGTCTTAATTCTTCTTTCGTAGTTGCGGATGCTTGTGAGAGGGGTTAATCATAAGTGGGATTCTTGTCCAAGTAAGGGCAGTACCCAAGCGCCGGTCCACCCACATATCAAACTATCAAAGTAACGAACGCGAATCATATGAACATGATGAAACTAGCATGACAGAAATTCCCGTGTGTCCTCGGGAGCGTTTTTCCTCCCATAAGACTTTGTCCAGGCTTGTCCCTTGCTACAAAAGGGATTGGGCCACTTTGCTGCATTATTGCTACTTCTGTTACTTGTTGCTTGCTACGAATCATCTCACCACACAATCACTTGTTACCGACAATTTCAGTGCGTGCAGATTTTTCCTTGCTGAAAACCACTTGTCAGATCCTTCTGCTCCTCGTTGGGTTCGACACTCTTACTTATCGAAATGACTACGATTGATCGCCTATACTTGTGGGTCATCAGTTTCTCATCAAAGAAATGATCCATCGTCTCCGAGATCCTGAAATCAGCGGCGAGGCTCATCCTTTTAAATGTAGATTCATACTCACAGTTCTGGAGTTCGAGTTCATAGATTTGATCTTGGAGGTGGTAAACTCGTTCTTGGAGCTTGGAAAGAATCTCCCCCATGCTCTTTATGTCCATCTTATTCTCCCGGATGAAATTCGTGATCTTGGAGTGGTTAGCACTCAGACACACTCAACCATCCCTTGGCACTTGAAGTTCTCCTGCTCCACCGCTGCAAGCCTGGCGTTCTCGCTTCCCTCCTTCTTGGGACCTTGAACATCCTGGATGTGAAGCACCCCATCGCTCATCTCAATTGCTTGAGGGTTCTTCATCACCTCCGGTAGGTAGGGGTTGATGACCTTCTCGAAAAACTTGTCCTTAGATGGCCTTGGTGAAGTCATTACGATCTAAATCTGTCAAAAAAAAACAGCTCGAAACAAGAAGAGAGGATAAACTCACGATGTGATGGTCAAAACATACGGGAGTATATATAATGATTTTTTCTAGGTCAGAATATGTGTTATGGAAGAAATCGAAGTCCGGAGGGCACACGGGGCCCCCACAAGCCATCAGGGCGCGACCAAGGGCTGCGTCGCGCCCTGTTGGCTTGTGCCTCCCTCGTGAGTCCTCCCGACTCCGTTTTATTTTTGTAATTTTTCTAAAATACCAAAAACGATAGAAATTATTATTTTTGGAATTTTTGAACTCAGTTTACTTACTGAATCACGTACCTACCCCTTTTCAACATTGTGGAGCGTTCTGGAGGGTCTCTCTTATGTGTTCTTCCGGAGACATAACTTGAACAAAGTTAGTTTCAACGTTAAGGGGCGTACCTGAGATATAGTGCTTAATTCTTTGACCATTTAGCACCTTCGGGTTTTTGCCTTTGAAGTTATTAATCTTTATAGCACCTGACCGATAGACCTCTTCAACGACATAAGGGACTTCCCACTTGGAGAGAAGCTTACCTGCAAAAAATCTGAAATGGTAATTGTACAAAAGCACCAGGTCTCCTACATTAAATTCCCATTTTTGGATTCGTTTTTCATGCCATCTTTTAACATTTTCCTTAAACAACTTGGCATTTTTGTAAGCTTGTGTCCTCCATTCATCTAGTGAACTAATGTCAAATAACCTTTTCTCACCAGCAAGGTTAAAGTCATTGTTAAGTTATTTAATTGCGCAATAAGCTTTATGTTCCAACTCAAGAGGTAAATGACAACTTTCCCATAAACCGTTTTATAAGGGGACATCCCCATAGGGTTCTTGTAGGCACTTCTATAAGCCCATAGAGCATCTTCAGGTTTCTTAGACCAACTCTTTCTAGATCTATTAACCGTCTTTTGCAAAATTAACTTTATTTCTTGATTACTCAATTCAAATTGACCACTAGATTGAGGGTGATAGGGTGATGCAATTCTATGGTTAACATCATATTTAGCTAAGAGTTTATGGAAAGCACCATGAATAAATGAGAACCACCATCAGTCATTTAATATCTAGGGACTCCAAACCTCAGGAAGATAATATCCTTAAGCATTTCAATAGAAGTGTTATGATTAGCACTATTAGTAGGAATAGCTTCTACCCAGTTAGTGACATAATAAACAACAACTAGAATATGCGTGTACCCATTAGTGGAAGGAAAAGGTCCCATATAATAAAATCCCCAAACATCAAATGGTTCAATAGCAAGTGAATAATTCATAGGCATTTCCTCGCGTCTACTAATGTTACCAATTCTTTGACATTCATCACATGAAAGTACATATTTACGAGCATCTTTAAAAAGAGTAGGCCAATAAAAACCAGATTGTAATACCTTGTGTGCAGTTCTATCACCAGCAAGGTGCCCTCCATAAGCCTCGGAGTGACATTTCCGGAAGATTTGTCCTTATTCATGCTGAGGTACACAACGTCTAGTAATACCATCTACTCCTTCTTTATAAAGATGTCGGTCATCCCAGAAGTCATGTCATAAATCATAGAAGAATTTTTTTTCTTTTGTTGGTACATGAAATTAGGTGGTATGTATTTAGCGTCAGTATAATTAGCATAATCAGCATAACAAGGAGTACTTTGTGAAGTATTTATAGGAGCAAGTTGTTCATGAGGAAAATTATCATCAATAGGTAGTGGGTCATCAAGAACATTATGCATTCTAGATAAGTTATCTGCTACTGGGTTTTCAGCTCCCTTCCTATCAACAATATGCAAGTCAAACTCCTGTAGTAAAATCACCCACCTAATAATTCTAGGTTTAGCATCCTTCTTTTCCATTAGGTATTTAATAGTAGCATGATCTGTGTGAATGGTAACTTTTGAGTCAACAATGTAAGGTCTAAATTTATCACAAGTAAACACAATTGCTAAAAATTTCTTCTCATTGGTGGCATAATTTTGTTGAGCATTGTCTAAGGTCTTACTAGCATAATGAATAACATTCAATTTCTTGTCTACTCTTTGCCCTAGAACAACACCAACAGTGTAGTCACTAGCATCACACATTATTTCAAATGATAAATTCCAATCAGGTGGTTGGACAATAGGTGTAGTAATCAAGGCTTTCTTAAGTATTTCAAAGGCTTCCATACAATCATCATCAAAAACAAAAGGAATATCTTTTTGAAGAAGATTAGTTAGTGGCCTAGATTTTTTTGAGAAATCTTTAATGAAGCGCCTAGAAAAACAAGCATGACCAAGGAACTTCTTATATCTTTGATATCTTTTGGGCAAGAAAATTTCTCTATTGCATCAACTTTGGCTTTGTCTACTTCAATACCTCGCTCAAAAATTTTATGCCCAAGTACTATACCTCCGTTTACCATAAAGTGGCACTTCTCCCAATTCAAAACAAGATTAGTTTCTTCACATCTCTGCAAAACCCGATCAAGGTTGCTTAAGAAATCATCAAAGGAAGTCCCGTAAACGGAAAAATCATCCATGAAAACCTCAATAATCTTTCACAAAAGTCAGAGAATATAGCACTCATACATCTTTGAAAGGTTGCAGGTGCATTGCATAAACCAAAAGGCATACCTCTATAAGCATAAGTTCCAAAAGGGCACATGAAAGTAGTTTTCTCTTGGTCATCCTTGGACACATGTATTTGATAAAACCGGAATATCCATCAAGAAAACAAAAATGTGTGTGCTTAGATAATCTTTCCAACATTTGATGAATAAAAGGCAAGGGGTAATGATCTTTCCTAGTAGCTTTATTTAACTTCCTAAAATCTATCACCATGCTATAACCAGTTACAATTCTTTGCAGAATAAGTTCATTCTTATCATTAGGAACAACAGTTATACCTCCTTTCTTAGGAACACAATGAACGGGACTTACCCATTTACTATCAGCAATAGGATAGATTATACCTGCCTCCAGAATTTTAGTATTTCAATTCTCACCACTTCTTTCATTTTTGGATTTAAGTGGCGTTGATGATCAATGACAGGTTTAGCATCTGGCTCCATATTAATCTTGTTATGACATAGAGTGGGACTTATGCCCTTAAGATCACGAAGAATATATCCAATAGCAGCCATGTACTTCTTTCGAGTTTTAAGTAATCCCATTTCTTCATGCTTTGAAAGGTTAGCACTGATATTAATATGATATATCTTCTTCTCATCAAGATAAACATATTTCAAGGTATCAGGTAAAGTTTTTAGCTCAAACACGGGATCTCCCTTGGGTGGAGGGGGATCACCTAAAATATCAATTGGTAAGTTGTGTTTAAGAATAGGTGTTTGTCTAAGAAATATATCATCTATCTCATTTCTTTGATTCATATGCATATCATTTTCATGGTCTAGCAAATATTGTTCTAGTGGATCTGTAGGAGGCACGACAATAGAGGCAAGACCAATTGTTTCATCCTTACTCGGTAATTCCTTATCATGAGGTTTCTTACTAAACTTGGAGAAATAAAATTCATGAGATACATCGCCAAATTTTACTTTAACCTTTTCAGTTAAACAATTAATTTCAGCATTAACACTACTCAAGAAAGGCCTACCAAATATAATGGGACACAAATTATCTTGTTCTGAACCAAGTACTAGGAAATCCGTTGTGTACTTATATTTTCACACAAAACTTCAACATCTCTAACAATCCCAAGCGGTGCAATAGTGTCTCTATTTGCAAGTTTAATAGTAACATCAATATATTCAAGTTCAGAGGGTGATATGTCATTCTTGATTTCATCATAGAGGAAATAGGTATTGCACTAACACTAGCTCCCAAGTCACACAAGCCATGATAACAATGATCTCCAATTTTAAGTGAAACAACATGCATGCCAAGAATTGGTTTATTTTTATCTAGCTCATCATGTTTTTTTCTAACAGGTTTCACAATTCTAGTACCTTCATCACAGAAGTAGATAACCTGACCATCAATATTATCAACTAGAATATCTTTAACCATGGCAACATTGGGCTCAAAAGTTATTTGTTCAGAAGGTGCAGGTGTTCTAATGTAGCTCTTATTAACCATAATTGTAACCTTAGCATGTTCCTTAATTCTAACAGGGAAAGGTGGTTTCTCAATGTAAGCAGTAGGAACAATTGGGTCAACATGGCTAACAATTATTTCTTCCTTCTTAATCTTAAGAGGTTCCGCTAATTTTTTTGAGTGGGTGGATGATATTTATACCACTTCTCCTTAGGGATATCAACGTAAGTAGAAAAATATTCACAAAAAGAAGCTACTATCTCAGAGTTAAGGCCATACTTATTGTTGAACTCATGAAAGGTATTAGTTTCCACAAAAAAATTAACACAATCAAACTTAAGCCTTGTACTTGACTCTTTACCTTTGTCGACTTCCCAATCTTCAGAGTTGCGTTTGATTCTTTCCAGAAGATCCCATTTGAATTCAATAGTTATATTCATAAAGAAACCAATAGAAGAAGAATCGAGTAGTACTTGATCATCATGAGAAAGTCGAGCATAAATTTTTTGTATAATCATTTTTATTGAGAGTTCATGGTTGAGGCAGGAGTGCATCACATATTTAAGCCTCCCCCAAGCTTGAGCTATAATTTCTCCTTCACGAGGCCAGCAATTATAAATAAAATACCAATCAGGATGAACTAGATGCATAGGGTAAAACTTCTGATGAAATTCCAGCCTCGAGCGTTTCTAGTCCCACGATCCAATATCATCCAATAGCCTATACCATATCAATGCTTTTCCCTCCAAACATAAAGGGAGAATTTTTTTTCTTAACTTTGTCTCTAGCCAAACTTGCAAGCTTAAAGATTCCACAAACTTCATCGACAACTATTAAATGATAATCAGGATGAGTTGTACCATCATAAGGACTAGCTAGCAGTCTCTCTAACAAACCAGAAGGAATCTCATAATAAATATTCTCAGTAGGTTCAATAGGTTGAGGAGCAACCTTTTCCACTTCTCTTCAAGGCGAAGATGCCCCGAACAAGCCACTCAAAGGGTGACCATCCATAGCAACAAGTAACAGTAAATTTCAGCACTTAGCAAAAACATTTCCTTATCAATTTCCACTTACAAGAGGCGCTTCACCTCCCGGCAACGGCGCCAAAAAAGAGTCGTGATGACACACAAGTATAGGGGGTCAATCTTAGTCCTTTAGATAAGTAAGAGTGTCAAACCCAACAAGGAGAAGAAGGAAATGATAGGCAGTTTTCAGCAAGGTATTCTATGCACGTGCTATTAGTGACAGGAGTAGATAGTTTTGCAGCAATATATTTTGTAAGAAGTGACAAGTAAAATAGTAAATAAGGTGCAGCAAGGTAGACCAATCCTTTCTATAGCAAAGCACAAGCTGAAAAGTGTTCTTATATGAAGAAAGTGCTCCCGAGAAAACATGGGGATTTTTATTTAGTCATGTTCATCATGTTGAATTGATTCTCATTCGCTACTTTGATAATTTGATATGTGGGTGGACCGGTGCTAAGGTGCTATTATTACTTGAACAAACAACCCACTTATTATTACCCCCTCGTGCAAGCATCCGCAACTATGAAAGAAGAATTAAGATACATCTAACTATAGCATGAAACACGTTGATCCAAATCAGCCCCTTATGAAGTAACGTGTAAACTGGGATTTAAGCTTCTGTCACTCTCGCAACCCATCATCTACTTGTTACTATGCAATTGCTTCCCTTAGTCCCATAACATGGTGAAGTGTCATGTAGTCGATGTTCACACGACACCACTAAGAGAAGCAACAACATACATATCATCAAGATACCGAAAGAATGCCAATTTCACATGATTACTTGTGACAAGACTTATCCGATGTCCTCAGGAACAATAGTAACTACTCAGACCTCATCAACATGTTCAAGATTAGAGGTATAATGATGGTGAAAAAGGATATGAACATAATATCTATCACCAATTAATCCAGCAAGCATCAACTACAAGATGTAATCAACACTACTAGCAACCCACATGTACCAATCTGAGGTTTTGGGACAAAGAACGAATACAAGAGATGAACTAGAGTTAGAGATGAGCTGGTGTTGGTGTTGATATTGACAAATATTGGTTCCCATGAAGGAGGAAGTGTCGGTGATGATGATGGCTTCGATCTCCCCCTCACGGAGGGAAATTTCCCCGACAGAATCACACTGCTGGAGAGAAAAAGGGCCTCTTCCTAAGTTTCCGCCTCGAGATGGGGGCGCTTCATCCCGAAAGTAATCTCCTGATTTTTTCAAGGGTAAAACACACCACAAAGGAGAAGATGGACATCGGAGGGCCAGCAGGGGCCGCACAAGCCATCAGGTTGGCTTGTGCCCAGCTGGCAACCCTCATTTGGTGTATTTTTGTTCCAGAAATTCTCAATATTCCAAAAATATTCTCCTTGAAATTTCAGGTCATTTGGAGTCTGGTGATTTCTGTGCCTATTTGTAACATCCCAAATTTTGGAATGTTAAAATAATTTTTAGATTGTTTTTTTTTGATTGAGTGATTGAAACTTGAGTTGAGTTTGAAACTTTTCAAAAACTTTTGAATGAGAGGGAATGAAATGACTTTCCCCTTCTCCGGTAAATTCAAATTCATCCAATTAAAAGCAATGAGAGAAGATGACATGACCTCTTCAACTATAAAGAATTTGAACGGAGTTTCGCATTTGAATACTATCAAATATTTGCCCTTGCTTCTATATTTTTCTTCCCCGAGAAATACCCCGAAAATAATCCTTGCCAAGCAAGAAAGAGAGGAGGAACATGACCCTCCAGACCGGGGATATTTCTTTGAAATATTTGGACCATAAAACCCAAGGTTTATTTGAAAAATATTTGCAAAAAGAAAATAAACCAATTTAGGGATTTTCTAAAAAAACATTTTTTTGAAGTATTTATTTTGGTAGTGGAAAAATGCCCATCTTTTTGGATTATTTTTCTGAAAATTTTAATATATTATACCCCTATATTCCGAGGATATTCTATTTCCTTTTAATCGTATTAATTCCTGTTTTAATAAAAAAGGGAAAGAGATCTCTTATTTTAGGAATGTACTTGGGCCACGTTAGGAAACCAATCTGGCCCAATCCCACCTTCTTCTTCCTCCTCACGAGCTTCCTTCTCTAGCCATGGCAGAAGCTTCCCAGGAAGCTTCCCTCCCCCGATTTGCGGGCTACACTTCCTTCCCGAGCCTCCCACCACCCCTATAAGAACGCCCCTCCTCTCCTTGTTCCATTTTCCACATCACCTCGCCTTCTCCCTGCTCGTAGCCACGGCGCCACCATCCTCATCTTCCTGTCAAGAACGGAGTAAGTAGGTCTCGTGGCGCTTCCCCATCACCCCTGCCGAGCCTCTCCAGCGCCCCACCCCCTGCCGTGCTACCCCTCCTCCGTTCCCCCTCCCCGCCAGTGACCTCCCCACCTCGCCGGAGCAGCTACCTCGCCGGAGTTCTTCTTCTCTGTCACCCATGGTGAGATTTACGAAATCCCGTATTGCAGTTTTTTCAGAAAATTGCAATCATAGAAAATTCATATCTATTAGTCTATAACTCCGAATTAGGTGATTGTTTTTGCATTGGATCACATATTTTATGTAGTTTCTGTAGATATATAATTTGTCTATGTTTGGATTTATAAAAATTGAGTTAGATCAGTTTTGAATTAAAGCTTGTTTTGCTTATTCCGGGAGTTTAAAAATAGCTTTTAATTTGATTCTTTTTGCTGCTGCTTCCTATTGATCATATCTTTAAGTAGTTTAAGTTTCAATTTTTTGAAAAATATTTTTAATTGGATTTTTTACCAAAACAGATTCTGTTTTAGTTCTTTTAGGATTATAGCTATTTCTTTTTCTATATTTGTTTTTAAATTAGTTTCTTTTATATTTGAGAAAGTTTATATTTGGTTTTCTCGAGAAATTCTTCTTCGTCAACATAACCAGGCAAGTCACTTTGATCATACTATCACCTATGTTTTATGCATCGTAGTTCTACCATCCTATGCCCAATTGCATGCTGCTTAGGTACATGGAAATTTTAGTATAGATTTGTAGTATCATGTGGTAGGCACCCAACAACCCCGTTACTTGGCCCGGGACGACAAATTTAATATTGCTATGCTTGAGTAGACGGGATTTTGGTTGAGTGCATAACACGAGTGATGCGAGGTTGATTAAATAATCAAGACCGGTTAGGACAAGACTTTTCAAGACCTTGGACGCAATGCAACTCTGGGTGAAGGACGGTTGATCGGCTCCCTGGAGAACCCAGTGGATGACCCGGGATGCTGGAGAGGCCATGACATCCTGTGGAAAGCTTCACCCAGTCTCAAAGAGACGGACGGATATTTTCAAGACCCAAGGCTTACCTCCACAGCCACAAGTCATTATGGGCTCTGGCTTGGTTGGACAACGCGGTGACTCTGGACAGGCGGTGCTAGCAGATGTAGAAGAACGGTAGGAATGGATGGGCACCGACAGGGATTCAGAGGGAGCCGTTGAAAGACCATGTTTTGATCATCCGGTCTTGACATACACGGACATACACCCTTGTTGTAGGACATACACGGAGGCGATCAAATCTTGTGGGGAACGTGTGCAAAACTCTACAGAGTACTCAAACCTAATCGATTAGCCGTGTCCACGGTCATGGACAACTTGAGCCAAAGGAACTGAAGTTATCTGGATTTCTCAACACCATTAAATATATTTGATGAGGGTAATTATTGACAACTCGGGTACGAGAACTGGTTGGCGGAACCATCTCGTTAACAACCAACAATGTAGTAACATTTTGCTTTTAGCCCTCTCTTGTTGTAGGAGAAAATTTGCTTTACGCTAAAACTTACAACACCACCTTCCATATATGCATATAGTATAGATGATATTTTACCCCCTCTCATATGTGACTTGCTGGCATATTCAATATGCTGACCTACACAGCTGCAACGTCTTATGTTGCAGATATTTTTCTTCGACGAGTAAGAGTATGATTCAGGGTTACGGTCTACACTCAACTTGCCGTAGGTGTTTATTGGGACTCCACTCCCTTGACTGCTTCCGCTGAAATATTTAAGGTATATATCAGTTTTACGCTATTTACATGTGATTGCACTTTGATATATACATTGATGTACTGTGTGTGCCAGCATACTGATCCAGGGATGGCACAGAAACACAGAGGCTTGACTCGTCTTGAGTCGGGTCGCTACAGAAATGGTATTCAGAGCACATGTTGACTCTAGGACATGACCCTAGAAACTGGAAACTTCTTAGGATAGGATCTCTCAAAAATCTTATTTTTGAGAACACCTTTCACTTCTCATCTCTTTTGATTTCATCAAATATTCTCTCTCACCTCAAATAGTTATACAATCCCCTTACCCCTTTTGACCGCATGAAGAATGAACGGAGTTCTACTTCAAAGTAAAGAGGATTTCACCACGCATTTGAAGAATTGAAGCTACACCAACAAAAGACTCTCAAGACCCGAAGAACTAGAAGACCCTGAAGTGTTCGAATAATTATATGACCATTAGATGTACAAACCCCTTTTATATACCCACGGTAGATACGATGATTTGTGAGCCGTCATTGGTGTGTGTTTTCCGACGGCCACAAATAAAACCCATTCTCAAAAATATTGTTTGTATTGTGTGTATCTCCCTCCCTCTCTTACTCGTCTCATCCCCAAAACCTCAACTCTACGAGATGGAGTATGAAGCTTTACTTGTAGTCTCTGGACCAATGACCCAGCTAGAGGCTGAAATATGGATTCAGAACATGGAGAACCACTTTGGGAGCAACTTGATCTCAAGGAAGTATGAAGTGGAACACGCTCTTCAGTACTTTACACAAAGTGCTGCAATCTGGTGGAAAATGCACCATGCCATACAAGGATTTAGTGGAGCAGAAACTTGGGACGAATTCAAGAACACCCTGTTAAGATCCCGACTTATTCAGAAGATCTATGACAATCCAAAGGAGAAGACTTGTGCATGCAAGATCTGTGGAGAAATAGGACACACCCAGGAAGAACACAAGGATGGATCCACTCATTGTGAAGAGAATCACCCAGCTGAGGAGTGCCCAAGTAGTCAGGTGACTTGTTTCCTTTGTGAGGGAACCACCCACTACCCAGCTCAGTGTCACATTTACCCCGAGGTGCAACAGGTTGTCAAGCAGCAGAAAGATGCAATGAAGGAAACCCTCAAGAAGAAGATTCTAGAAGAACCTGTGATGAACGAATATATTGAAGACCCTGATGGACAAGGTCTGACCAGATTTTTCTCCAATGCATGCTACTCATGTGGAGAAGAAGGACATTATTCACAGAATTGCACGAAGAGAAGCCAAGAGTATCTGGGAAACTTCCCAACGGAAGAAGTGGAGTTTGATCCACTTGAAATAGAAGAACTGGCCAAAATAAAGGAGTCCGGAAAGAAGAAAAAGTACCCTCGGAAGAGCCAAATCTCTGCAGAAAAAGACCTGAGTCATGTCAGATGTTACAAGTGTATGGAATTTGGCCACCACAAATACATGTGCTCAGGAAGGAAGCCGGAAATCCAAGGAGCAAAAGCAAACACTAAGACGCCTCGAGACTTGTCAGAACTCATTTGCTTTCGTTGCAAGGAAGCAGGACATTTTGCAAGCGATTGTCCACAAAGGAAGAAAGCTAAAAAGGAGTAGTTACGTTTTGACCATGGCAATTAGTGTAATATGAAGAACTCTTGTTTTCATGAGATCATGGAGTGAAATTCTTTGTAACGGAAGTCCTTGAGATTGTAATAACATCATGAATAAATGGAATTTATTGTCTCATGATTGCCTATGTTGAATATGTATGCGTTGTTTCTCTTCGAACAAAGATCTCTGAACAATTATGAGGATATGAGGAAATATGGTCTATGCAGGCATGAGTATAATTCATTTAAGTGTGGTAGTAATCGGTAAACCCACAGGATCCACTGAGTAGGATTGTACCATGATTACCAAGGAGACATATACATTCCTCTAAGTACCTATTTACTGACACCTGCAGATGACAACTCTCTACGAGTCATTCCTCAAGGGCCCAGAAACGATCATGACCCTGACCAGTGAGCATGATTACCCGAAAATCCTGAAGGACATGATGAAGCACATTCGTCTTGAAGGAGATGCGGTCTACAAAGGCTACCCATTCATGGAAAGTGGAGTAGAACTTTGGTACGTGGAAGTACACCTCCACCATGTGAAAGGAGTTTGTCCAAAGACTATGGGGCGATACTTTTTCATTTCACGTGTACCACGAGCAACCTTCTTTGATGCTGTTCGTGAAGCTGCCATGGAAGCCATCCGTCAGATTGGAGAAATACTTGAAGCAAGACTCCGTCATACCCAGGAATACCTGAGTGAGGTACGTGCGGAGATGATGGAGATGAAGCTCATGACCACCATGATGAAGCGAAAGATGGATGATTTCAAGGAGCACCTCGGACAGTTCGAGTGGAACTAAAGTACCTCCAAGAGAGACATATGAATAAGTTGGCAGAAATGCTTGACCATACCGAACAATGAGGATGGCAGCATTTGTAATAAATTACTTTTGAGTTAGAATTTTGAAGAAAGCAAGGATGTAATAAAGGATTGATTATGAAATGAATATGATTTATGGAAGAAGCTATGATGGCTCAGCAAACGTTTTCTTAGGAACATACGAAAGCCAGAGAGTTGTGAAGATACGATAGATGTTTTGTTCAGCTTGCAGAACCAATGGATTATCCGAACTCCGTTCGTGGACAAGATAAATTCTGCAACGCTTGTGAGGATGCCCAACTGTTAGAATATGAGATTCACTAAGCCTTATACGAGGTAATGGTTTTAGTTCGACATGGCTTGGCCACCATGACGACTTACTATTATCATTCTCTTGCTATTCGGAATGGTAAATCTGAGAGACTTACCCATAGTGAGAGATGACGTTCTTTGAAGCTTTTGTTTAAGCCTTAGAATGGTATGATGAAAGCCCCATGTACATGGCATTTGTGTCATGCGTAAGAAATTTTACGGTGAGGATGAAACCAAGACCCCTCACTCTGCAGGATAACCACAAATGGCAGACCACCATGAGGACCATCGATATGTTAATTAGAATTGACCACGAGACTGGCAGTTAAGAAGACCCAGTAACGGAAGAAGCTTATATCAACGGAAGAGCACTCAATTTTTATGGAAAACGTTATGAATATAATGGGAGAGCATCACCAAAGGATTTAATATGAAGACTATGCGATGTCAGTTGCCAAAACCCCAGAGGATTGTTAAAATCTTAAGGGACCAGTATCTCTCATTTTAAGTGTGGTAGCATCCCGCTTTGCCGGAGGTTGGAATTGTTAGAAGACCCCCAAACCCTAACCTTTCTTTCTAGCCTCTTCGAATCTCGAGGACGAGATTCATTTTATGTGTGGTAGGTTTGTAACATCCCAAATTTTGGATGTTAAAATAATTATTAGATTGTTTGTTTGTTTGATTGAGTGATTGAAACTTGAGTGGAGTTTGAAACTTTTCAAAAACTTTTGAATGAGAGGGAATGAAATGACTTTCCCCTTCTCCGGTAAATTCAAATTCATCCAATTAAAAGCAATGAGAGAAGATGACGTGACCTCTTCAACTATAAAGAATTTGAACGGAGTTTTGCATTTGAACTCTTTCAAATATTTGCCCTTGCTTCTATATTTTTCTTGCCCGAGAAATACCCCAAAAATAATCCTTGCCAAGCAAGAAAGAGAGGAGGAACATGACCCTCCAGACCGGGGATATTTGTTTGAAATATTTGGACCATAAAACCCAAGGTTTATTTGAAAAATATTTGCAAAAATAAAATAAACCAATTTAGGGATTTTCTAAAAAACATTTTTTTGAAGTATTTATTTTGGTACTGAAAAAATGCCCATCTTTGTGGATTTATTTTTCTGAAAATTTTAATATATTATACCCCTATATTCCGAGGATATTCTATTTCCTTTTAATCGTATTAATTCCTGTTTTAATGAAAAAGGGAAAGAGATCTCTTATTTTAGGAATGTACTTGGGCCACGTTAGGATACCAATCTGGCCCAATCCCACCTTCTTCTTCTTCCTCCTCACGAGCTTCCTTCTCTAGCCATGGCAGAAGCTTCCCAGGAAGCTTCCCTCCCCCGATTCGCGGGCTACACTTCCTTCCCGAGCCTCCCACCATCCCTATAAGAACGCCCCTCCTCTCCTCGTTCCATTTTCCACAACACCTCGCCTTCTCCCTGCTCGTAGCCACGGCGCCACCATCCTCATCTTCCTGTCAAGAACGGAGTACAGTAGGTCTCGTGGCGCTTCCCCATCACCCCTGCCGAGCCTCTCCAGCGCCCCACCCCCTGCCGCGCTACCCCTCCGCCGTTCCCCCTCCCTGCCAGTGACCTCCCCACCTCGCCGAAGCAGCTACCTCGCCGGAGTTCTTTCTCTCTATCACCCATGGTGAGATTCACGAAATCCCGTATTGCAGTTTTTTCAGAAAATTGCAATCTTAGAAAATTCATATCTATTAGTCTATAACTCCGAATTAGATGATTCTTTTTGCGTTGGATCAAAAATTTTATGTAGTTTCTGCAGATATATAATTTTTCTATGTTTGGATATATAAAAGTTGAGTTAGATCAGATGTGAGTTAAAGCTTGTTTTGCTTATTCCGGGAGTTTAAAAATAGCTTTTAATTTGATTCTTTTTGCTGTTGCTTCCTATTGATCATATCTTTCAGTAGTTTAAGTTTAAATTTTTTAAAAATATTTTTAATTGGGTTTTTTACAAAAACAGATTCTGTTTTAGTTCTTTTAGGATTATAGCTATTTCTTTTTCTATATTTGTTTTTAAATTAGTTTCTTTCATATTTGAGAAAGTTTATATTTGGTTTTCCGTTATATAACAGTAGGTTTGCAACAAGTTTTGATCTTTATTTTTATATGTTGTCATGAAATCAATTCTAGTTCTCTAATAACTTGCAATTGGTTTCTCCACGGTTTCAAATCCCGTTTGGAAATACTTTCAAATAGTTTTGTGAAAAAATACTTTATTTTATCTTAGTTAAATTTATATCTTAGTTCCCTGTTATTTAAGTATTTTATTTTCTGTTAGACAAAAACTATTTAGTGTTGATGTAGTAGAAGACTCCCTAGTTTTATTTGAAGTTTCCTTCAAATTCCTATTTCGCTCTCTCTTTTGTTTTGATTGTTAGAATGATTGCTAGTATGAGTGCTTATGTGAATGATATGTTTGTTATATAGATTTCATCGGAGAGTGACGAGTAGTCTATCAAGTTATTTCTCGAGAAATTCTTCTTCGTCAACATCACCAGGCAAGTCACTTTGATCATACTATCACCTATGTTTTATGCATCGTAGTTCCACCATCCTATGCCCAATTGCATGCTGCTTAGGTACTTGGAAATTTTAGTATAGATTCGTAGTATCATGTGGTAGGCACCCAACAACCCCGTTACTTGGCCCGGGACGACAAATTTCATATTGCTATGCTTGAGTAGACGGGATTTCGGTTGAGTTCATAACACGAGTGATGCGAGGTTGATTAAATAATCAAGACCGGTTAAGACAAGACTTTTCAAGACCTTGGACACAATGCAACTCTGGGTGAAGGACGGTTGATCGGCTCCCTGGAGAACCCAGTGGATGACCCGGGATGCTGGAGAGGCCATGACATCCTGTGGAAAGCTTCACCCAGTCTCAAAGAGACGGACGGATATTTTCAAGACCCAAGGCTTACCTGCACAGCCACAAGTCATTATGGGCTCTGGCTTGGTTGGACAACGTGGCGACTCTGGACAGGCGGTGCTAGCAGATGTAGAAGAACGGTAGGAATGGATGGGCACCGACAGGGATTCAGAGGGACCCGTTGAAAGACCATGTTTTGATCATCCGGTCTTCAAACACCCTGAAGTGCGAGGACATACACGGAGGCGATCAAATCTTGTAGGGAACGTGTGCAAAACTCTGCAGAGTACTCAAACCTAATCGATTAGCCGTGTCCACGGTCATGGACAACTTGAGCCAAAGGAACTGAAGTTATCTGGATTTCTCAACACCATTAAATATATTTGATGAGGGTAATTATTGACAACTCGGGTACGAGAACTGGTTGGCGGAACCATCTCGTTAACAACCAATAATGTAGTAACATTTTGCTTTTAGCCCTCTCTTGTTGTAGGAGAAAATTTGCTTTACGCTAAAACTTACAACACCACCTGCCATATATGCATATAGTATAGATGATATTTTACCCCCTCTCATATGTGACTTACCGGCATATTCAATATGCTGACCTACACGGCTGCAACGTCTTATGTTGCAGATATTTTTCTTCGACGAGTAAGCGTACGATTCAGGGTTACGGTCTACACTCAACTTGTCGTTGGTGTTTATTGGGACTCCACTCCCTTGACTGCTTCCGCTGAAATATTTAAGGTATATATCAGTTTTACGCTATTTACATGTGATTGCACTTTGATATATACATTGATGTAATGTGTGTGCCAGCATACTGATCCAGGGATGGCACAGAAACACACAGGCTTGACTCGTCTTGAGTCGGGTCGCTACACTATTCTTGCTTTTTCCGGTCGAGAATCCTAGTTTCCAGATATTTCCCTCATTGTGATGTTCCTTGCATGTTCAGATAGAAATGGGCATAAGAATTGCCTAACAATTTGGAATAATGGACAATAACAAATAAAAAGGTACAAGAAATCATGATGCAAATGGACGTATCATGAGCCTATGGCATACTGCTCGCATGCCTCCCGATGATTATGTGTAGCGGAGCCAGCTCGCACGTCTCCTCTCAACTCAAACACCTGCTTGCACGACACCTCCTAGCCAATAAAAGAGTGTGATGCGTGGCAACATGTAAGGGCAGTAGAACGCCCATGGTTTGTGATGTCTACTACGCAACCTTCTTCTTGTAGAGGTTGTTGGGTCTCCAAGTGCAGAGGTTTGTAGGACAGTAGCAATTTTCCCTCAAGTGGGTGACCTAAGGTTTATCAATCCGCGGGAGGCGTAGGATGAAGATGGTCTCTCTCAAGCAACCCTGCAACCAAATAACAAAGAGTATCTTGTGTCCTCAACACACCCAATACAATGGTAAGTTGTATAGGTGCACTAGTTCGGCGAAGAGATGGTGATACAAGTGCAATATGGACGGTAGATATAGGTGTTTGTAATCTGAAATTATAAAAACAACAAGGTAACTAATAATAAAAGTGAGCACGAACGGTATTGCCATGCGTCGAAACAAGGCCTAGTGTTCCTACTTTCACTAGTGAAGTTATCTCAACAATGATAACATAATTAGATTATATAACTAGCCCTCAACGTGCAACAAAGAGTCACTCCAAAGTCACTAATAGCAGAGAACAAACAAAGAGATTATTGTCGAGTACGAAACCACCACAAAGTTATTATTTCTGATCGATCTATTCAATAGTCCGTAGTAAAATAACACGAAGCTATTCTTTCCGTTCAATCTATCCTAGAGGTCGTACTAGAATAACACCTTAAGACACACATCAACCAAAACCCTAATGTCACCTAGATACTCAATTGTCACCTCAAGTTTCCGTGGGCATGATTATATGATATGCATCACACAATCTCAGAATCATCTATTCAACCAACACATAGAACTTCAAAGACTGCCCTGAA
Source organism: Hordeum vulgare subsp. vulgare (assembly GCF_904849725.1). Taxonomy (NCBI): domain Eukaryota; kingdom Viridiplantae; phylum Streptophyta; class Magnoliopsida; order Poales; family Poaceae; genus Hordeum; species Hordeum vulgare. Next base: position 428,002,772 of record NC_058523.1, on the reverse strand, counting down.
GTTTCTAGCAGAGAGTCAAAATGTGTGCCAACCCATATGCACAGGTTCCCAATGTCACGAAACTTGCAAGTTGATCACCAAAACATACATCAAGTACTCACATGAATATCCCATTGTCACCACAGATAGACACGTGCAAGACATACATCAAGTGTTCTTAAAGACTCAATCCGATAAGATAACTTCAAAGGGGAAACTCAATTCATTACAAGAAGGGAGAGGGGGAAGAACATCATAGGATCCAAATATAGTAGCAAAGCCCGCGGTACATCAAGATCATGACATCTCAAGAACACGAGAGAAAGATATCAAACACATAGATACTGGTACTTACCCTCATCCCTGAGGGAGAACTACTCCCTCCTCGTCATGGAGATCGCCGAGATGATGAAGATGGCCACCGGAGATGGATTCCCCCTCCGGTAGGGCGCCGGAACGGGCTTCCGATTTGTTTTTGGTGGCTACATAGGCTTGCGGTGGCGGAACTCCCGATCTAGGTTTCTTCTTGGGGGTTTCTGTATTTATAGGAATTTATGGCGGTGGAATTACGTCTGTTGGGCCCACGAGGAGGTCACGAGCCTGCTAGGCCCCGCGGGGGGGGGGGGGGGGGGAGGGCGCGCCTACCGGGATCGTGACTCCCTCGTGGCTCTTCTAGCCTTCTTCCAAAGCTTCGGGGGTCTCTTTTGGTCCAAAAAAATCATCACAAAGGTTTTATTCCATTTGGACTCCGTTTGATATTCCTATCTGAAAAAGGTCAAAAACAAGGAAAAACAGAAACTGGCACTGGGCTCTAGGTTAATAGGTTAGTCCCAAAAATAATATAAAATAGCATATTAATGCATATAAAACATCCAAAGTTGATAATATAATAGCATGGAACGATCACAAATTATAGATACGTTGGAGACGTATCAAGCATCCCCAAGCTTAATTCCTGCTCGTCCTCGAGTAGGTAAATGAGAAAAACAGAATTTTTGATGTGGAATGCTACCTAACATATATTGTAACATGAATATTCATATCCATATGATTCAAAGCAAAAAATTTAATATTGACATAAGAAAAATAATAGTTCAAGCATACTAACAAAGCAATCATGTCTTCTCGAAATAACATGGCCAAAGAAAGTTATCCCTACAATATCATATAGTCTGGCTATGCTCCATCTTCCCCACACAACGTATTTAAATCATGCACAACCCCGGTCTTAGTCAAGCAATTATTTTCACACTTTTACTTTCTCAAACCTTTTCAACTCTCACGCAATACATGAGCGTGAGCCATGGACATAGCACTATAGGTGGAATAGAATATGGTGGATGTTGTGAGGCAAAAATGAGGAGATAGTCACATCAACTAGGCGTATCAACGGGCTATGGAGATGCCCATCAATAGATATCAATGTGAGTGAGTAGGGACTGCCATGCAACGGATGCACTAGAGCTATAAGTGTATGAGAGCTCAAAAAGAAACTAAGTCGGTGTGCATCCAACTCGCTTGCTCATGAAGACCTAGGGCATTTTGAGGAAGCCCATCATTGGAATATACAAGCCAAGTTCTATAATGAAAATTCCCACTAGTATATGAATGTGACAATATATGAGACTCTCTATCATGAAGAACATGCTGCTACTTTGAAGCACAAAGCTATTCTTTCCATTCAATCTATCCTAGAGTTCGTACTAGAGTAACACCTTAAGACACACATCAACCAAGACCCTAATTTCACCTAGATACTCCATTGTCACCTCAAGAATCCATGGGCATGACTATACGATATGCATCACACAATCTCAGAATCATCTATTCAACCAACACATAGAACTTCAAAGAGTGTCCCGAAGTTTCTATCGGAGAGTCAAAACGTGTGCCAACCCATATGCATAGGTTCCCAATGTCACGAAACCCGCAAGTTGATCACCAAAACAAACATCAAGTACTCACATGAATATCCCATTGTCACCACAGATAGACACGTGCAAGACATACATCAAGTGTTCTTAAAGAATCAATCCGATAAGATAACTTCAAAGGGGAAACTCAATTCATTACAAGAAGGGAGAGGGGAAAGAACATCATAGGATCCAACTATAGTAGCAAATCCCGCGGTACATCAAGATCATGACATCTCAAGAACACGAGAGAAAGAGATCAAACACATAGCTACTGGTACATACCCTCAGCGCCGAGGGAGAACTACTCCCTCCTCGTCATGGAGATCATCGGGATCACCGTAGATGGATTCCCCCTCCGGCAGGGTGCCGAAATGGGCTCCCGATAGGTTTTTGGTGGATATAGAGGCTTGCGGCGGCGGAACTCCCGATCTAGGTTTCTTCTTGGGGGTTTCTGTATTTATAGGAATTTATGGCGGTGGAATTACGTCAGTTGGGCCCACGAGGAGGTCACGAGCATGCTAGGCTCTCCGGGGGGGGGGGGGGGTAGGGTGCGCCTACCAGGCTCGTGACTCCCTCGTGGCTCTTCTAGCCTTCTTCCAAAGCTTCGGGGGTCTCTTTTGGTCCAAAAAGAATCATCGCGAAAGTTTCATTCCATTTGGACTCCGTTTGATATTCCTATCTGAAAAATGTCAAAAACAAGGAAAAAACAGAAACTGACACTGGTCTCTAGGTCAATAGGTTAGTCCCAAAAATAATATAAAATAGCATATTAATGCATATAAAACATCCAAAGTTGATAATATAATAGCATGGAATGATCAAAAATTATAAATACATTGGAGACATATCAGTTTGTAAATAATACAACCGTTGGTGTGGTAACGTCACATGTCTTTGTTCCAAGAAGCTTTTATTGGCTATTAATGTGTGTGCCTTTTCCCAAAGTGGACACAAAAAATACCACAACATATTTGTGATATATCATGACGCCATGCCCAATGTCTTGAATTTTCTATGAGTTTTAGATTTACTATAATTTAAATCAATATTCTTAATTTTGGCTCTACAATAAAAAATATTTAAAAACATGTCTCAAATAGGAAAACAAAATCCTATGTTGCCTTTATATGCCATGTAATGACACCATGCCAAGTTTCATGAATTTCTAATAAGTTTTTGATTTACATGAATTCAAAAACCCAAGTTTCTCATTGTTTGCAGTCAAGCCAAAAACCTAAGATGTTTGCAATTCATTCACATTTCTTGCATGGGACCAAAAGATGCAGCCATGCACACTTATATGATCTTTTAACCCGTTTTGATGCACCGGATCTTGTGATTGTAGTTCAAATTTGAATTATGCACATCAAATGCCTATGAAACCCAATTAATTTATAATAAGGGACAAACGAACCTCGGATAATTCCATATTTTAGCACGACACTCCTACTTGTCTATGTTGCCTCTAGAAAAAGTTCAAGGCGAGAAGAGGTAGCGGATGTCGTTTCACCCACGTAAGGTGATGTATTCCATATTGGAACCACAAAGCTTCCCGTAAGAAGCTACGGTTTGTAAAGGGCTTGTGCCAATACTTGTCCCCAATAGGTCAATTGTTTTACCACGACAAATAGGTACCATGTCATGACATCATGCAAAGTTTCATGATTTTTTAACGAGTTTTTGATTTACATGAATTTAAAACCCGAGTTTCCGAATGTTTGTGTGGCCGAGCCAAGACCCCGAGATGTTTCAAATTCATTCACATATATTGCATGGGACCTAAAGATGCAACCATGTACACTTATAGGATTTTTCAATCCAGTTTGATGGACCGGACCTTGTGATTGTAGTTCAAATTTGAACAGTGCACATTAAATGCCTATAGAAGTCAATTAATGTATAAAAAAGGTCAAGCGAACCCTATATAATTCCATATTTTAGCACGACACTCATGTTGGTCTACGTTGCCTCTAGAAATAGTTCAAGACGAGAAGAGGCATCGGATGCCGTTTCGCCCACGTATGTGTTCCATATCGGAACCACAAAGCTTCCCATGAGAAGTTCCGGTTTGTAAGGGGCTTGTGCAAAAACTTAACCCAAATTGGAAAATATTTTTACCACGGCACATATGAGCCATGTCATGACGCCATGCCAAGTTTCATGAATTTCTCACAAGTTTTTGATTTGCATGAATTTAAAACCCAATTTCTCAATGTTTATTACCGAGGCAAAACCCCGAGATATTTGAAATTCATTCCCATTTCCTGTATGGGGCCCAAAGATGCATCCATGGACACTTATATGATTTTTAACCCATATTTATTCACCACACCATGTGATGTTAGTTCAAATTTTAAGTATACACAATAAATGCCTAGAAAACTCAATTAATTTATAAAAAAATACAAAACAAACCCTGAATAATTCCATATTTTAGCAAGACACTCCTATTGGTCTATGTTTCCTCTAGAAAATGTTCAAGGCGAGAAGATGAGCAGATGTCATTTCGCCCATATAAGGTGATGTGTTCCCTATCGAAACCACAAAGCTTCACATGAGAAGATCCTGTTTGTAAGGGGCTTGTGGTAAACTTGTCCCAAATTGGACATTTACCATGGCACGTATGTGCCATGCCATGTGAACATGCCAAGTTTCATGTATTTTTGACACCTTTTCGATTTACAGTAATTTAAAAACCAATTTTCTCAATGTTTGTGGCTGAGTCAAGATGATGCGATGTTTGAAATTCATTCTCATTTCTTGCATGTGACACAAAGATAAGGCCATGTACACTTATATGATTTTTGAACCCATTTTGATGCAACGGGCATTGGGACGGTAGTTCAAATTTGAATTATACACATTAAATTACTAGAAAACTCAATTAATGTATAAAAATGCCAAACGAACAGTGAATAATTCCATATTTTAGCACGTCACTCTATTGGCCCGTGTTCACTACAGATAAATCTTATTGCAATCCAAACATTGTCCTTTGCCGAAGTAACCTCATTTTCATTTTCAAAACAATATGAAAATCAAGTATTTCACAAACAGTTCATGATAATGAATCCTGTGTGATGCAGTACAAAATATCTTGGGCACATCCTCATACATGGCGTAGGTCGGAAGCTTCGTCGGCTACAATCCACCGTCGCCCAGTTTACTGCACTAACTCCACAAGACCATTTTACCCAATCGCCATTGGTGAAAGATGGGGACATGGATCCCCGTCGTGAGGGAAACTTCGGCAACCCACTTCGGCCCGAACGCGGCCGCATCAACCATGAGCGTGCTCTCAACATGCTTGAACATGGCCTCTACCTATGACATAGCGGTTGTTGCAACCGAAAGGGCAGCTCTTGCAGGTGAGAGAGCGACAGCACCAATCGTACGGGGATAGCAAGTGGCGAGAACGACACATCAACTATCAGTTTCTCGATGGTCGTTGTAGCCCTGATGGCATATGCCCACCCCCATCTCGAGGCCGCCCACGCCCATCTCATGTTGGTCACTTCACAAATCAGAGCGGCCTTCTCCGATACCGGTCGACAACCCACATCTGATGAGTTGGTAATCATTGAGTGTGCTCGAGCAGGCGTTCGTTCATTGCCGACCTCCCTAACTAAGATGGTGGCTGCCCATGCCCGGAACAAGGCCGCCGACACCCGTCTCATGGAGGCCTTATACGAAGAGATGGTGGACAAGGACTGTGTAGCGACCCGACTCAAGACGAGTCAAACCTTTGTGTTTCTGTGCCATCCTTGGATCAGTATGCTGGCACACACAGTACATCAATGTATATATCAAAGTGCACTCACATGTAAATAGCGTAAAACTGATATATACCTTAAATATCTCAGCGGAAGCAGTCAAGGGAGTGGAGTCCCAATAAACACCAACGGCAAGTTGAGTGTAGACCGTAACCCTGAATCGTACTCTTACTTGTCGAAGAAAATATCAGCAACATAAGACATTGCAGCCGTGTAGGTCAGCATATTGAATATGCTGGCAAGTCACATAAGAGAGGGGTGAAAAGTAATCATCTATACTATATGCATATATGGCAGGTGGGGCTATAAGTTTTTAGTGAAAAGCAAGTTTTCTCCTACATCAAGAGAGGGCTAGAAGCAAAATGTTACTACGTTGTTTGTTGTTAACGAGATGGTTCCGCCAACCAGTTCTCGTACCCGAGTTGTCAATAATTACCCTCATCAAATATAATTAATGGTGTTGAGAAATCCAGATAACTTCAGTTCCTTTGGCTCAAGTTGTCCATGACCGTGGACACGGCTAATCGATTAGGTGTGAGTACTTTGCAGAGTTTCGCACACGTTCCCCACAAGATTTGATCGCCTCCAAGTATGTCCTCGCACTTCAGGGTGTTTGAAGACCGGATGATCAAAACATGGTCTTTCAACGGGTCCCTCTGAATCCCTGTCGGTGCCCATCCATTCCTACCGTTCTTCTACATATGCTAGCACCGCCTGTCCAGAGTCGCCGCGTTGTCCAACCAAGCTAGAGCCCATAATGACTTGTGGCTGTGCAGGTAAGCTTTGGGTCTTGAAAATATCCGTCCGTCTCTTTGAGCCTGGGTGAAGCTTTCCGCAGGATGTCATGGCCTCTCCAGCATCCCGGGTCATCCACTGGGTTCTCCAGGGAGCCGATCAACCGTCCTTCACCCAGAGTTGCATTGCGTCCGAGGTCTTGAAAATCTTGTCTTAACCGGTCTTGATTATTTAATCAACCTTGCATCACTCGTGTTATGCACTCAACCGAAATCCCGTCTACTCAAGCATAGCAATATGAAATTTGTCGTCCCGGGGCCAAGTATCGGGGTTGTTGTGTGCCTACCACATGATACTACAATCTATACTAAAATTTCCAAGTACCTAAGCAGCATGCAATTGGGCATATGATGGTAGATCTACGATGCATAAAACATAGGTGATAGTATGATCAAAGTGACTTGCCTGGTGATGTTGACGAAGAAGAATTTTCGTTCTCGGGAAATACGTGATAGAACTATTCGTCACTCTCCGATGAAATCTATATAATCAAACATAGTATTCACATAAGCACTCATACTAGCAATCATTCTAGCAATCAAAACAAAAGAGAGAGCGAATAGGAATTCGAAGGAAACTTCAAATAAGACTAGAGAGTCCTCTACTACATCAAACACTAAATGATTTTTGTCCAACAGAAAATAATAACAAGGAACTAAGATATAAATCTAACTAAGATAAAATAAAGTATTCCCAAACGGGATTTGGAACAGTGGGGAAACCAATTGCAAGTTACTAAGGAACTAGAATTGATTTTGTGATAACAAATAAAAATGAAATCAACACTTGTTGCAAACTACTGTTAACTAACATAAACAAAACAATAATCTTTCTGAAATAATAAAGAAAATAATTTAAAAACAAATATAGAAAAGGAATTAGCCGCAATCCTAAAAGAGGTGAAACAGAAATTGTTTCACAAGAAACAGTGAGCAAAAACACTCAAACAAATCTGACATTTTTACCACTGATAAATAAGATAACTAGTGATCAGTAGCAAAAGGAATCAAATTAAAAGCTATTTTAAACTCCTGGAATAAGCAAAACAAGGTTTAAACTAAATCTGATCTAATTCAAATTTCAAAATTTCAAACATAGACATATTATATGTTTTTAAAAACTACAGGCAATTTGTGAGCTATTGGGAAAAGAATCAACTCTATTGGACTTATGGATCAAAAGTTATGGGCTAAACAAGATTGGAACTTTTCTGTTTTTGGAATTAAACAGAAAAAAGAAAAATCCAACTAACGGACAGGGTGTACACATGGTGCTCTCTGATTGGCTAAGGGGGTGTTTGCTGCGAGAGATATAAGCAAACGGCCGAAATCTAACTAAGAGCTCCGGCTAAAAGGTAAGTAAATAAAAATCAGCGCGGTTTTTGTTTAAAAACCGAAAGGGTAAATTACTCTAATCTACACCGTTGAAAATAGATCTAAGGGTAATACAAAAAAAAACAGAACAAGTTAAAAGAAAAAAAAAGAAAGAAAAGAGGGGTTACCTCCCGTGGGTGAACCCAGCAGGGGCTGGAGCCTTCTCCGGCGAGGTGGGTAATCTCCGGCGGGGGGGGGGGGGGCGGAGGGGTCGCCGGCGAGGGTGGGGAAGGGGTGGGGCGGCGAGGCTCCAGGGGGGCGAGGGGGAGGTGGAGAGGGGTGCAGGGGGGGCCGACGGGGAAGCTCCTGGCTGCTCGTGCTCCTGGTAGGAGTGTACCGTGGGGGTGGGGAGGGATGCAGGGGGCCGACGGGGTGGGTGGTGGAGGAGCCGAAGTGGTGAAGGGGTGGCGGCGGGGTGGGGTGGGCTCGGCAGGGAGGGGAGGGAGTGCAGGGATGATGGGGTGGGGCTCCGGTGAGCTCTCTGGTGGCCGACTCCGGCGAGGTGCAGGGGGAGGAGGAGGTGGGGAGAGGCGGCGGTTTCAATGGGAATGGAACGAGGAGGCCATGGGGGTTCTTATAGAGGCGACGGGAGGTGCTGGGAGGGAAAGAGCTTCGCGAATCCCGGAGGTGGGGATTCCACTGTCCATGGAAGGAAAGCTCCTGTGACGTGAGGGAGAGGAAGAGGAGGAAGAAGATCTCCTGTTGTGCCAAAATAGGAAAGCTCTTAATGGGCCAGCTGGAGTTTCCTAATAAAAGTGATTCCTTTCCTATTTTTAAAACTAGGAAACTAAAATGATAAAAGGGAATTCAAATCAATTCGGAATAAAGAGTTTCTATATACTAAAATTATCAGAAAAATAAAATATAAAAGATGGGCATTTTTCCACGGCAAAAATAAAAACTTCAGAAAAAATTATTTTCACAAATTTGCCTAAAAGATTTATTTTCTTTTGCAAATAATTTTTCGCAAATAAACTTTGGATTTCTTGGCTCCAAATATTTCAGAAATGCCCGCACTTTGGAGGGTCATTTTCCTCCGCTCTCTCTCTTGCGTGCAAGAGAGTATTTTCCCGGCATTTCTCGCACGAAGAAAACGAATAGAATTGCAAAAGAATTCAAATGCAAATATCTCCGTTCAAATTATTTATAGTTGAAGAAGTCATGTCATCTTGTCTCTTTGCTTTTAAAGGATTGAATTTGAATTCACTGGAGAAGGGGAAGTTATTTTATTCCCTCTCATTCAAAAGTTTTTGAAAAGTTTCAAATTTCACACAAGTTTCAATCACTCAAGCAAACAAACAAACAATCAATCTAATAATTATATTAACATTCCAAAATTTATAATTTTGGGATGTTACAAACTACCACACTTAAAATGAATATCGTCCTCGAGATTCGAAGAGGCTAGAAAGGAAGGTTAGGGTTTGGGGGTCTTCTAACATATCCAATCTCCGGCAAGGTGGGAATGCTACCACACTTAAAATGAGAGATATTGGTCCCTCAAAATGCTTTAACGATTCCTCTGGGGTTTTGGCAACTGACATCACACAGTCTTCATATTAAATCCTTTGGTGATGCTCTCCCGTTGATATAAGCTTCTTCCGTCACTAGGTCTTCTTAACTGACAGTCTCGTGGTCAATTCTAAATAGCATATCGATGGTTCTCATGGTGGTCTACCATTCGTGGTTATCCTGCAGAGAGAGGGGTATTGGTTTCATTCTCACCGTCAAATTTCCTACGCGTGATAACAAGTGCCATGTACTTGGGCTTTTCTTATACCACTCTAAGGATTAAACAAAAGCTTCAAAGAACGTCGTCTCTCTATATGGGTAAGTCTCTCAGATTTACCATTCCGAATAGCAAGATAAATGATAGAGTAAGTCGTCATGGTGATCAATCCATTCCGCACCCAAATCATTTCTCTGTATAAGGTTTAGCGAAGCTCGCATTCTAACACTTGGACATCCTCACAAGCGTTTGCAGAATTTCTCTTGTCCATGAACGAAGTTCGGATAATCCATTGGTTCTGCAAGCTGAACGAAACATCTATCGTATCTTCACAACTCTCAGGTTTTCGTATGCTCCCAAGAAAACGTTTGCTGATCCATCATAGCTTCTTCCATAAATCATATTCATTTCAGAATCAATCCTTTATTACAACCTTAAAAACTCCAATTCAACAGTACTCTATTACAAATGCTGCCATCCACATTGTTCAGTATGGTCGAGCATTTCTGCCAACTTTATTCATCTGTCTCTCTTGGAGGTACTTTAGTTCCACTCGAACTTTCCGAGGTGCTCCTTGAAATCATCCATCTTTTGCTTCATCATGGTGGTCATGAGCTTCATCTCTATCATCTCCGCATGCACCTCACTCAGGCATTCCTGGGTATGATGGAGTCTTGCTTTAAGTATTTCTCCGATCTGACGTATGGCTTCCATCGCAGCTTCACGAACAGCATCAAAGAAGGTTGCTCGTGGTACACGTGAAATGAAAAAGTATCGCCCCATAGTCTTTGGACAAACTCCTTTCACATGGTGGAGGTGTACTTCCACGTACCAAAGTTCTACTCCACTTTCCATGAATGGGTAGCCTTTGTAGACTGCATCTCCTTCAAGACGAATCTCCTTCATCATGTCCTTCAGGATTTTCGGGTAATCATGATCACTGGTCAGGGTCATGATCGTTTCTGGGCCCTTGAGGAATGACTCGTAGAGAGTTGTCATCTGCAGGTGTCAGTAAATAGGTATCTCAGAGGAATGTATATGTCTCCTTGGTACATTCCTTCTCAGTGGATCCTGTGGGTTTTACCGATTGCTACCACACTTAAATGAGTTATACTCATGCCTGCATAGACCATATTTTCTCATATCCTCATAATTGTGCAGAGATCTTTGTTCGAATAGAAACAACGCATACAGTTTCAACATAGGTAATCATGAGACAATGAATTCCATTTATTCATGATGTTATTACAATCTCAGGGACTTCTGCTACAAAAAATTTCACTCCATGATCTTATGAAAAACAAGAGTGCTTTGGATTACACTTATTGCCATGGTCAAAACTTAACTACTCCATTCTAGCTTTCTTCCTTTGTGGACAATCGCTAGCAAAATGTCCCGCTTCCTTGCAACAAAAGAAAATGATTTCTGACAAGTCTCGAGGTGTCTTAGTGTTTGCCTTTGCTCCTTGGGTTCCCGGCTTCCTTCCTGAGAACATGTATTTGTGGTGGCGAAATTTCATACACTTGTAACATCTGACATGACTCAGGTCTATGTCTGCAGAGATTTGGCTCTTTCAAGGGTACTTTTTCTTCTTTCCGGACTCCTTTATTTTGGCCAGTTCTTCTATTTCAAGTGGATCACACTCCACTTTTTCCGTCGGAAAGTTTCCCAGATACTCTTCGCTTCTCTTCGTGCAATCCTGTGAATAATGTCCTTCTTCTCCACATGAGTAGCATGCATTGGAGAAAAATCTGGTCAGACCTTGTCCATCAAGGTCTTCAATATTTTCGTTCATCACCGGTTCTTCTAGAATCTTCTTCTTGAGGGTTTCCTTCACTGCATCTTTCTGTTGCTTGACAACTTGTTGCACCTTAGGGTAAATGTGACACTGAGCTGGGTAGTGGTTGGTTCCCTCACAAAGGAAACAAGTCACCTGACTACTTGGGCACTCCTCAGCTGGGTGATTTTCTTCACAATGAGTGCATCCATCCTTGTGTTCTTCCTGGGTGTGTCCTATTTCTCTACAGATCTTGCATGCACAAGTCTTCTCCTTCGGATTATCATAGCTCTTCTGAATAAGTCGGGATCTTAACAGAGTGTTCTTGAATTTGTCCCAAGTTTCTGCTCCACTAAATCCCTGTATGGCATGGTGCATTTTCCACCAGATTGCAGAACTTTGTGTAAAGTACTGAAGAGCGTGTTCCACTTCATACTTCCTTGAGATCAAGTTGCTCCCGAAGTGGTTCTCCATGTTCTGAATCCATATATTAGCTTCCAGCTGGGTCATTGGTCCAGAGACTACAAGTCCAGCTTCATACTCCATCTGGTAGGGTTGAGGTTTTGGGGATGAGATGGGTAAGAGAGGGAGGGAGATACACACAGTACAAACAATATTTTTTTAGATAGGTTTTATTTGTGGCCGTCGGAAAACACACACCAATGACGGCTCACAAATCATCGTATCTAACATGGGTATATAACAGGGGTTTGGACTTCTAATGGTCATATAAATATTCGAACGCTTCAGGGTCTTCGAATTCTTCGGGTCTTGAGAGTCTTCAATTGGTGTAGCTTCAATTGCATGATGAAATCCTCTTTACTTTGAAGTAGAACTCCGTTGATTCTTCATGAGGTCGAAGGGGTAAGGGGATTGTATAACTATTTGAGGTGAGAGAGAACATTTGATGAAATCAGAAGAGATGAGAAATAAAGGATGTTCTTGAAAAATAGAAATTTTTGAGAGATCCTTTCCTAAGAAATTTCCAGTTTCTAGGGGTCACGTCCTACAGTCAACATGTGCTCTGATACCATTTCTGTAGCGACCCGACTCAAGACGAGTCAAGCCTCTATGTTTCTGTGCCATCCCTGGATCAGTATGCTGGCACACATAGTACATCAATGTATATATCAAAGTGCAATCACATGTAAATAGCGTAAAACTGATATATACCTTAAATATCTTAGCGGAAGCAGTCAAGGGAATGGAGTCCCAATAAACACCAACGACATGTTGAGTGTAGACCGTAACCCTGAATCGTACTCTTACTCGTCGAAGAAAAATATCTGCAACATAAGACGTTGCAGCCGTGTAGGTCAGCATATTGAATATGCCGGCAAGTCACATAAGAGAGTGGTGAAAAGTACTCATCTATCCTATATGCATATATGGCAGGTGGGGCTATAAGTTTTTAGCGAAAAGCAAGTTTTCTCCTACATCAAGAGAGGGCTAGAAGCAAAATGTTACTACGTTGTTTGTTGTTAACGAGATGGTTCCGCCAACCAGTTCTCGTACCCGAGTTGTCAATAATTACCCTCATCAAATATAATTAATGGTGTTGAGAAATCCAGATAACTTTAGTTCCTTTGGCTCAAGTTGTCCATGACCGTGGACACGGCTAATCGATTAGGTTTGAGTACTCTGCAGAGTATTGCACACGTTCCCCACAAGATTTGATCGCCTCCGAGTATGTCCTCGCACTTCAGGGTGTTTGAAGACCGGATGATCAAAACATGGTCTTTCAACGGGTCCCTCTGAATCCCTGTCGGTGCCCATCCATTCCTACCGTTCTTCTACATCTGCTAGCACCACCTGTCCAGAGTCGCCGCGTTGTCCAACCAAGCCAGAGCCCATAATGACTTGTGGCTGTGCAGGTAAGCCTTGGGTCTTGAAAATATTCGTCCGTCTCTTCGAGCCTGGGTGAAGCTTTCCGCAGGATGTCATGGCCTCTCCAGCATCCCGGGTCATCCACTGGGTTCTCCAGGGAGCCGATCAACCGTCCTTCACCCAGAGTTGCATTGCGTACGAGGTCTTGAAAATCTTGTCTTAACCGGTCTTGATTATTTAATCAACCTCGCATCACTCGTGTTATGCACTCAACCGAAATCCCGTCTACTCAAGCATAGCAATATGAAATTTGTTGTCCCGGGGCCAAGTATCGGGGTTGTTGTGTGCCTACCACATGATACTACAATCTATACTAAAATTTCCAAGTACCTAAGCATCATGCAATTGGGCATATGATGGTAGATCTACGATGCATAAAACATAGGTGATAGTATGATCAAAGTGACTTGCCTGGTGATGTTGACGAAGAAGAATTTTCGTTCTCGGGAAATACGTGATAGAACTATTCGTCACTCTCCGATGAAATCTATATAATCAAACATAGTATTCACATAAGCACTCATACTAGCAATCATTCTAGCAATCAAAACAAAAGAGAGAGCGAATAGGAATCCGAAGGAAACTTCAAATAAGACTAGAGAGTCCTCTACTACATCAAACACTAAATGATTTTTGTCCAACAGAAAATAATAACAAGGAACTAAGATATAAATCTAACTAAGATAAAATAAATTATTTTGCACAAAACTTTTTGAAAGTATTCCCAAACGGGATTTGAAACAGTGGGGAAACCAATTGCAAGTTACTAAGGAACTAGAATTGATTTCGTGATAACAAATAAAAATAAAATCAACACTTGTTGCAAACTACTGTTAACTAACATAAACAAAACAATAATCTTTCTGAAATAATAAAGAAAATATTTTAAAAACAAATATAGAAAAGGAATTAGCCGCAATCCTAAAAGAGGTGAAACAGAAATTGTTTCACAAGAAACAGTGAGCTAAAATACTCAAACAAATCTGAAATTTTTACCACTGATAAATAAGATCACTAGTGATCAGTAGCAAAAGGAATCAAATTAAAAGCTATTTTTAAACTCCTGGAATAAGCAAAACGAGGTTTAACCTAAATCTGATCTAATTCAAATTTGAAAATTTCACACATAGACAAATTATATGTTTTTACAAACTACAGGAAGTTTGTGAGCTACTGGAAAAAGAATCAACTCTATTGGACTTATGGATCAAAAGTTATGGGCTAAACAAGATTGGAACTTTTCTGTTTTTGGAATTAAACAGAAAAAAGAAAAATCCAACTAACGGACAGGGTGTACACATGGTGCTCTCTGATTGGCTAAGGGGGTGTTTGCTGCGAGACAGATAAGCAAATGGCCGAAATCTAACTAAAAGCTCCGGCTAAAAGTTAAGTAAATAAAAATCAGCGTGGTTTTTGTTTAAAAACCGAAAGGGTAAGTTACTCTAATCTACACCGTTGAAAATAGATCTAAGGGTAATACAAAAAAAAACAGAACAAGTTAAAAGAAAAAAAAGAAAGAAAAGAGGGGTTACCTCCCGTGGGTGAACCCAGCAGGGGCTGGAGCCTTCTCCGGCGAGGTGGGTAATCTCCGGCGGGGGGGGGGGGGGGAGGGGTCACCGGCGAGGGTGGGGAAGGGGCGGGGCGGCGAGGCTCCAGGGAGGGCGAGGGGGAGGTGGAGAGGGGTGCAGGGGGGGCGACGGGGAAGCTCCTGGCTGCTCGTGCTCCTAGCAGGAGTGTACCGTGGGGTGGGGAGGGATGTAGGGGGGCCGACGGGGTGGGGTGGGCTCGACAGGGAGGGGAGGGAGTGCAGGGGCGACGGGGTGGGGCTCCGGTGAGCTCTCTGGTGGCCGACTCCGGCGAGGTGCAGGGGGAGGAGGAGGTGGGGAGAGGCGGCGGTTTCAACGGGAATGGAACGAGGAGGCCATGGGGGTTCTTAGAGAGGCGACGGGAGGTGCTGGGAGGGAAAGAGCTTCGCGAATCCCGGAGGTGGGGATTCCTCTGTCCATGGAAGGAAAGCTCCTGTGACGTGAGGGAGAGGCAGAGGAGGAAGAAGATCTCCTGTTGGGCCAAAATAGGAAAGGTCTTAATGGGCTAGCTGGATTTTCATAATAAAAGTGATTCCTTTCCTATTTTTAAAACTAGGAAACTAAAACGATAAAAGGGAATTCAAATCAATTCGGAATAAAGAGTTTCTATATACTAAAATTATCAGAAAAATAAAATATAAAAGATGGGCATTTTTCCACGGCAAAAATAAAAACTTCAGAAAAAATTATTTTCACAAATTTCCCTAAAAGATTTATTTTCTTTTGCAAATATTTTTTTGCAAATAAACTTTGGATTTCTTGGCTCCAAATATTTCAGAAATGCCCGCACTTTGGAGGGTCATTTTCCTCCGCTCTCTCTCTTGCGTGCAAGAGAGTATTTTCCCGGCATTTCTCGCACGAAGAAAACGAATAGAATTGCAAAAGAATTCAAATGCAAATATCTCCATTCAAATTATTTATAGTTGAAGAAGTCATGTCATCTTCTCTCTTTGCTTTTAAAGGATTGAATTTGAATTCACCGGAGAAGGGGAAAGTCATTTTATTCCCTCTCATTCAAAAGTTTTTGAAAAGTTTCAAATTTCACACAAGTTTCAGTCACTCAAGCAAACAAACAAACAATCAATCTAATAATTATATTAACATTCCAAAATTTATAATTTTGGGATGTTAGAGACTGCGAGATGCTGGTGGAGTATATGGTGATGGATTCCATGGATCTCTTTACCCCATACGTAGTCTAGTAGGAGATGGTCATCGAGGAGGCGACAGAGATCGACAAGTGGGAGGTGGAATATTAGTCTTTGTTTAGAGCATTGGTATTTTGTTAGAGTAATGTTCACGTCGAGTAACTATGTTTAATTGCTAGATTAGGTAAGTGCGGGTAGTGTTGTAGGCTCTTTTCTATAGTACTCAAATTCGCAAGTGTTGTTATATTAAGCAATGACGTGGATGTCCACTTTAACAAGGAAAATTCAGACCAAAATTTGACAATGTATCTCCCTTTTCTCTTCCAAATAAAAATGAACTGCAAGTACCGTGCGCAATGTAGTATCCAATATCTTACGCCGGAAGCTTGGAGACAAAGAATCTCTATTTACAATCTCATCACACATGGGATAAACTATAGGATTCGTTTATGATGTTGGATATCACACACAGTTCAAATAAAGGTGTGTCCGATGTGACTGTGCGCGCTAGTTTTTTGCCGCACCAAACAAAATTTTTTGCTGCCGCACAAATATCTACCTCCCCCACCCCTCGTACCAACAAAAAGCCACATTTCCCCTGCTTCCCCCTTCCTTTCCTAAGTTCAAACCTTCACTACTTGCTTGCATTGTCGCCTCCTCGCTGGCAATGCTTGCTACGGCAACAAAAGACCTTCCCTAGCAACGGCGCCAGGAATCCTTCTGCTACGGGCTACGCCTATAGGGACTTCCTTGGCAAATATGCAAAGGATTTCCCCGCGACCTAGGAGCCTTGCGTTGGTGTTCCCTTGAAGAGGAAAGGGTGATGTAGAACATCGGCGGTAAGTATTTCCCTCAGTTTGAGAACAAAGGTATCAATCCAGTAGGAGGATCACGTCAAGTCACAAGTACCTGCACAAACACAAAGAGCTTGCACCCAACGCTATGAAGGGGTTGTCAATCCCTTATAGATTGTTTGCAAAGTGAGAACTGAAAGCAAAAAGTAAACAAAGCAAAGTAAAAGTGAAAGTGGGGACGGTAGTTGTGAATAGACCCGGGGGCCCTAGTGTTCACTCGTGGCTTCTCTCATGAAAGCAAGTAAACGGTGGCTGAACAAATTACTGTCGAGCAATTGATAGAACCACGCAAAGTCATGACGTTATCTATGGCAATGATCATATCTATAGGCATCACGTCCAAAACAAGTAGACCGATACTTTCTGCATCTACTACTATTACTCCACACGTCGACCGATATCCAACATGCATCTAGTGTATTGAGTTCATAAGAACAGAGTAATGCCTTAAGAAAGATGACATGATGTAGATGGACAATCTCAAATCTATGATGAAAGCCCATCTTGTTACCCTTGATGGCAACAACCTGATGCGTGCCTTGCTGCCCTTTCTGTCATTGGGAAAGGTCACCGGACGGTATGAACCCAAAACCAAGCATTTCTCCCATTGCAAGAATCATAGATCTAGTTGGCCAAACAAAACCCAAGAGTCAGAGAGACTTACAAGGATATCAAATCATGCATATAAGAAATCAGAAAAGACTCAAATATACTTCATAGATAATCTGATCACAAATCCACAATTCATCGGATCTCGACAAACACACCGCCGAAGAGGATTACATCGGATAGATCTCCATGAAGAGCATGGAGAACTTTGTATTGAAGATCCAAGAGAGAGAAGAAGCCATCTAGCTACTAATTACGGACCCGTAGGTCTGAAGTGGAGTACTCACGAGTCATTGGAGAGGCGATGATGTTGATGTAGAAGCCCTCCAACTCCAAAGTCCCCTCCGGCAGGTGCTACGGCAACAAAAGACCTTCCCTGGCAACGGCGCCAGGAATCCTTCTGCTACGGGCTATGCCTATAGGGACTTCCTTGGCAATTATACAAAGGATTCCCCCGTGGACTTGGAGCCTTGCGTTGGTGTTCCCTTGAAGAGGAAAGGGTGATGTAGCATAGCGGCGGTAAGTATTTCCCTCAGTTTGAGAACCAAGGTATCAATCCAGTAGGAGGATCGACTCAAGTCACAAGTATCTGCACAAACACAAAGAGCTTGCACCCAACGCTATGAAGGGGTTGTCAATCCCTTATAGATTGTTTGCAAAGTGAGAACTGAAAGCAAAAAGTAAACAAAGTAAAGTAAAAGTGAAAGTGGAGACGATCGTTGTGAATAGACCCGGGGGCCCTAGTGTTCACTAGTGGCTTCTCTCATGAAAGCAAGTAGACGGTGGGTGAACGAATTACTGTCGAGCAATTGATAGAACCGCGCAAAATCATGACGTTATCTATGGCAATGATCATATCTATAGGCATCATGTCCAAAACAAGTAGACCGATACTTTCTGCATCTACTACTATTACTCCACACGTCGACCGCTATCCACCATAAATCTAGTGTATTGAGTTCATAAGAAAAGTGTAATGTGTTAAGCAAGATGACATGATGTAGATGGACAATTTGAAATCTATGATGAAAGCCCATCTTGTTATCCTTCATGCCAACAACACGATGCGTGCCTTGCTGCCCCTTCTGTCACTGGCAAAGTTCACCGCACGGTATGAACCAAAAACCAAGCACTTCTCCCATTGCAAGAATCATAGATCTAGTTGGCCAAACAAAACCCAAGACTCGGAGAGACTTACAAGGATATAAAATCATGCATATAAGAAATCAGCAAAGGCTCAAATATAATTCATAGATAATCTGATCACAAACGCACAATTCATTGGATCTCGGCAAACACACCGCCAAAGAGGATTACATCGGATAGATCTCCATGAAGATCATGGGGAACTTTGTATTGAAGATCCAAGAGAGAGAAGAAGCCATCTAGCTACTAACTACGGACCCGTAGGTCTGAAGTGGACTACTCACGAGTCATTGGAGAGGCGATGATGTTGATGAAGAAGCCCTCCAACTCCAAAGTCCCCTCCGGCAGGGCACCAGGAAGGGTCTCCAGATGAGATCTTGCGGAAATGGAATCTTGCGGCGGCGGAAAAGTGTTTTCGTGGATGCCCTGATTTTTCTGGGATTTTAGGGAATATATAGGCCAAAGAGCTAGGGCAGGGGAGCACCAGGGAAGCCACAAGCCTGGTCGCCGTGGGCCCGCTGGCTGCGGCGTCAGGGCTTGTGGGCTCCGTGTGGGCCTCCTGCCATGGCCCTCAAGTCCCCCGATCTTCTTCTGTTCTGGAAAAATTTATTTCAGGGATTTTATTCTGTTTGGACTCCTTTCCAAAATCAGATTTGAAAAGAGTCAAAAACACAGAAAAAACAGGAACTGTCACTTGGCACTGAATTAATAAGTTAGTCCCAAAAAACATATAAAAGGTATATAAAACATCCAAAGTTGACAAGATAACAACATGAAACCATCAAAAATTATAGATACGTTTAAGACGTATCAAGCATCCCCAAGCTTAACTCCTGCTCGTCCTGGAGTAGGGAAGTGATAAAGAATGAATTTTTGATGCTTTCATGCTACCTAGCATAGATGTCCGTTGTAACTCCTCTCATGTGACGTGAATGTTCAGATCCATTAGATTCAAAACAATAGTTTGCTATTGACGTGGAGACAATAATACTTCAAGCAAACTAGCAAGGTAATCATGAACTTTCAAAATAACAAGGCCAAAAAGAAAGTTATCCCTACAAAATCATATAGTCTGGCTATGCTCCATCATCCTTGCACAACGAATTTAAATCATGCACAAGCTCGGTATTGGCCAAGTAATTGTTTTCACACTTTTACTTTCTCAAACTTTTTCAACTCTCATGCAATACATGAGCGTGAGCCATGGTTTTAGCACTATAAGTCGAATGGAGTGTGGTGGAGGTTGCAAGGCAAACAAGGAGAAGATGGTCACATCGACTAGGCATATCAATGAGCTATGGAGATGCTCATCAATAGATAACAATGTGAATGAGTAGAGATTTCCATACAAATGATGCACTAGAGCTAAGAGTATGTGAAAGCTCTTCAAGAAAACTAGTGGGTGTGCATCCAACTTGCTTGCTCACGAAGACCTAAGGCAATTTTGAGGAAGCATATCATTGGAATATACAAGCCAAGTTATATAATGAAAAATTCCCACTAGCTATATGGTGGTGACAAAACAAGAGACTCTCAATCATGAAGATCATGGTGCTTAATAAGCACAAGTGTGGAAGGATGGTAGCATTGTCCCTTCTCTCTTTTTATCTCATTATTATTATTATTATTTTGGTGGGCTCTTTGGCCTCTCTTTTTTTGGTGGGCATCTTTGGCCTCTTTTTGTAAATGGGCTTCGCTGGCCTCTTTTATTTCCTCACATGGGACAATGCTCCATCAATGATGATCATCAAACTTACAACTCAAAACTTAGAGGAATGATGACTCTATATGAAATGCCTTCGGCAGTGTACCGTGACAATGATCTAGCATGGCATAGACATCAATGGAAACATCATGCTAGCTATCTTATGATCATGCAATGGCAATGTCGAAGTAGTGGCATATGTCATGGTGGTAGTTGCATGTCAATATATCTCAGAATGGCTTTGAAAAAGCCATAGTAGGTAGGTATGGTGGCTGTTTTGAGGGGAGGCTAATGGTGGGTTTTATGCACCGGCGAAAGTTGCACGACACTAAAGAAGATAGTGATGGTGGAATGTGAAAGTGCATCTAAACCATGGACTCAACATTAGTCATGAAGAACTCATATACTTGTTGCAAAAGCTTTAGTAGTAATCAAAACAAAGCATTCAACGCATACACCTAGGGGAAGGGTTGGTAGGTATAAACCATCGCGCGATCCCGACCGCCACACAAAGGATGACAATCAATAGACTAATCATGCTCAGACTTCATCACATAGCGGTTCAGCATACGTGCATGCTACGGGAATCACTAACTTCAACATAAGTATTTCTAGATCCACAACACCTTACTAGTATAACTTCAATATTATCACAACCACAACTCAAAACTAATTGAGATGAATCAAACTTCTCTAACTATTCAATGCACATGAAGGTGGAAGTTTTCATATCCCTTTGGATACCTACCCCTTTTGAGACTACTTTCATAGCATAGATAAACTACGACGCCACGCGCTTCCGTGCTCTAAAAGATATAAGTGAAGCACATAGAGCAAAATCAACTAGCTCTAAAGATATAAGTGAAACACATGTGAGCTGAATTGTCTAAACAAGGGATATAAGTGAAGCTCGACAAAATCACGGTGAGTGCATGTCTCTCTATCTAGGTGTGCAGCAAGGAAGATTGTGACACAACAAAAATAAAAGACTCCTACGATACAAGACGCTCCAAGCAAAACATATAACATGTGGTGAATAAAAATATAGCCCCAAGTAACATTACCGATGGATTGAAGACGAAAGATGGGATGCCTTCCCGGGGCATCCCCAAGCTTACGCTTTTACGGCATCCTTGAATCAACTTGGGGTGCCTTGGGCATCCCAAGCTTGAGCTCTTGCCACTCTTTATCTCTTTGTCCATAAGAACTTCACCCAAAACTTGAAAACTTCACAACACGAAACTTCAACAGAAACTCATGATATCATTAGTATAAGAAAGGAAATCACCACTTCCTTAGGTATTGTAGAAAACTTAAATTCTACTTATGTTGATGTTGGGTTACTGTATTTTCAATCTTCCATCGCTAATACCCCCGATACTATCCATAGTTTCATCAAAATAAGCAACCAACTTAGCAAAAACAGAATCTGTTAACAGCAGACCAGTCTGTAGCAATATGTATACTTTGTATACTTATGTTACTTCGAAAATTCTGTCAAATTACGACAGTCTGAAGAATTTGCGTAGCAATCAGCAACAAAAATAATCAACTCAAAAGCTCTTACAGAAAAAATGAAAATTCTTTTCGTGAGTAGAAAGTTTCTGACTTTTCCAGCATGACCGAACGATCATCCCCAGGACTAATCATAGCGGTTTTACTTGGCACAAACGCAAAAGAAACACAAAAAACACAATCATAACAGAATTATGAAAGTGTGGAAAACAGAAAACAGAAATAAAAAGGATAGATTCGTTGGGTTGCCTCCCAACAAGCACTATTGTTTAACGCCCTTAGCTAGGCATAAGGTGATGGAATCACATATAGTCATCTTTGATGCTCAAACCATAAGTAGCCCTCGTCATAGATTCATAAGGCAATATTATTTTCTTTCTAGGAAAATGCTAAATGCCCTTCTTTAGAGGAAATTGAAATATAATATTCCCTTCCTTCATATCGATGATAGCACCAATAGTCCTTAGGAAAGGTCTACCAAGAATAATGGGACATGAAGGATTGCAATCTATGTCAAGTACAATGAAATCCATGGGTGCATAGTTCTTATTTGCAACAATAAGAACATCATCGATCCTTCCCATGGGTTTCTTGACGGTAGAATCCGCAAGATGCAAATTAAGAGAACACACTTCAATCTCATGATAACCAAGAATATCACATAAAGACTTTGGAATCACGGAAACACTAGTACCCAAATCACACAAAGCATTGCATTCATAGTTTTTGATTTTGATTTTGATAGTAGGTTCCCACTCATCATGAAGTTTTCTAGGTATAGAGACTTCTAATTCGAGTTTCTCTTCAAGAGATTTCATCATAGCATCTACGATATGTGTTGTAAAGGCTTTCCTTTGGCTATAAGCATGTGGAGAGTTTGTAATGGATTGCATCAAAGAAAGGCATTCAAACAAGGAGCAACTATCATAATTGAATTCCTTGAAATCCAAAGTGGGAGTTTCATTACTACCCAATATTTTCATTTCTTCTACTCCACTCTCCACACCTTTATCATCAAGATAGGTGGACTCCGAATCATTGGGGCGTTTTTCAACCAAAGTGGATTCACATCCAGCCCCTTCATCAGTAGGTTTGACACACAAAAACAAAGATTCAAGAGGACTCACACCAAGCACTTTAATATCTTCGTGATTTGCATCACTAGAACGCACCCTTTTAAACCATTCATGCCTAGCGCGAATTTGGGCTGTTCTTTCTTTGCTCTCATTCATGGAGACACGCGTAGCTTTTAAAGTTTCATCCAAGTTAATCTTGGGAGGAGCACATCTAACTTTCAAAGCATCAATATCACAAGACATCCTATCAACGCTCTTAGCTAAATCGTCTATTTTGAGTAGTTTTTCCTCTATGGACGCATTGAAAATCTTTTGAGCGTTGATGAACTCTTTGATATTAATCTCTAAATCAGAGGGTAATTTGTTATGATTTCCATAAGTGTTGTTGTAGGAATTGCCATAATTGTTAGAGGAGTTACTAGGAAAAGGCCTAGGAACATAGTTTCCTCTAAAAGCATTGTTGTTGCCAAAATTGTTCCTACCAAGAAAATTAAGGTCCAAACTAGCGTTGCTACTCTCAATCAAGGAAGATAGTGGCATTTCATTAGGATCTAAAGGAGCATTTCTACTAGCAACCAAATTCATCAACTCGTCCATCTTAGCACTAAGCGAGTTAATTTCTTCTATAGCGTGTACATTTTTGCTAGCAGGTGACCTTTCAGTGTGCCACTGACAGTAGTTGGTCATGATATTGTCTAGGAGTTTTGTAGCTTCTCCTAACGTGATTTCCATGAACGTTCCACCTGAGGCGGAGTCCAAGATATTGCGAGAAGAAAAATTCAAACCAGCATAAAAGATTTGTATAATCATCCACAAACTCAAGCCATGAGAGGGACAATTTCTAATCGTTAACTTCATCCTCTCCCAAGATTGTGCAACGTGTTCATGATCAAGTTGCTTGAAATTCATGATATCGTTACGGAGAGAGATAATCTTAGCCGGCGGAAAATACTTGGATATGTAAGCATCTTTGTACTTATTCCAAGAATCGATACTATTTTTAGGCAAAGAAGAAAACCAAGTTTTCGCACGATCTCGCAAAGAGAACGGAAAAAGCTTCAATTTAATCACGTCATTATCCACATCTCTTTTCTTTTGCATATCGCAAAGCTCAATGAAGGTATTGAGATGGGATGCGGCATCTTCACTAGGAAGGCCAGCGAATTACTCTTTCATAACAAGATTCACCAAGGCAGCGTTGATTTCATATGATTCCGCACTAGTGGCAGGAGCAATCAGAGTACTAATAAAATCATTATTAGTAGTACTCGAGAAGTCGTAAAGTTTGGTGCTTTCAGCCATGATGACTTCAACAAAAAAACAAGAACACAAGCAAGCAAGAAAACTGGCAAAGCAAAACGGCAAAAAGGCTAAAGAAAACGGCAAAGGAGGAAGGCAAAAGGAAATGGCAAATGTGAAGTGGGGAGAGGAAAACGAGAGGCAATTGGCAAAAAAGGTGAATGCGAGAGATGAGTTTGTAACACCTACTTGGATAGATCTTGACTTGATCTCTCCCCAGCAACGGCGCGATAAATACTTCTGCTACGGCAACAAAATACCTTCCCTGGCAACGGCGCCAGGAATCCTTCTGCTACGGGCTACGCCTATAGGCACTTCCTTGGCAAATATGCAAAAGATTTCCCCGCGGCCTTGGAGCCTTGCCTTGGTGTTCCCTTGAAGAGGAAAGGGTGATGTAGCACAGCGGCGTAAGTATTTCCCTCAGTTTGAGAACAAAGGTATCAATCGAGTAGGAGGATCACGTCAAGTCACAAGTACTAGCACAAACACAAAGAGCTTGCACCCAATGCTATGAAGGGGTTGTCAATCCCTTATACATTGTTTCAAAGTGAGAACTGAAAGCAAAAAGTAAACAAAGCAAAGTAAAAGTGAAAGTGGGGACGATAGTTGTGAATCGACCCGGGGGCCGTAGTGTTCACTAGTGGCTTCTCTTATGAAAGATAGTAAACGGTGGGTGAACAAATTACTGTCGAGCAATTGATAGAACCACGCAAAGTGAAAGAAAGAGAACTTTTTTGCATCTACTACTATTTCTCCACACGTCGAAAGCTATCCAGCATGCATCTAGTGTATTGAGCTCATAAGAACAGATTAACGCCTTAAGAAAGATGACATCATGTAGATGGACAATATCAAATCCATGATGAAATCCCATCTTGTTACCCCTGATGGCAACAACATGATGCGTGCCTTTCTGCCCTTTCTGTCACTGGGAAAGGTCACTGCACGGTATGAACCCAAAACCAAGCACTTCTCCCATTGCAAGAATCATAGATCTAGTTGGCCAAACAAAACCCAAGACTCGGAGAGACTTACAAGGATATCAAATCATGTATATGAGAAATTAGCAAAGACTCAAATATAATTCATAGATAATCTGATCAAAAATCCACAATTCATCGGATCTCGACAAACACACCGCGAAAGAGGATTACATCGGATAGATCTCCATGAAGATCATGGAGAACTTTGTATTGAAGATCCAAGAGAGAGAAGAAGCCATCTAGATACTAACTACGGACCCGTAGGTCTGAAGTGGACTACTCACGAGTCATTGGAGAGGCGAGGATGTTGATGTAGAAGCCCTCCAACTCCAAAGTCCCCTCCGACAGGGCACTAGGAAGGGTCTCCAGATGAGATCTTGCGGAAACAGAAGCTTGCGGCGGCAGAAAAGTGTTTTCGTGGACGCCCTGGTTTTTTTTTGGGATTTTAGGGAATATATAGGCGAAAGAGCTAGGGCACGGGAGCGCCACGGAGGCCACAAGCCTGGTCGCTGCGGGGCCTGCTGGCCGCGGCGTCAGGGCTTGTGGGCTCCCTGTGGGCCTCCTGCCTTGGCCCTCAAGTCCCTCGATCTTCTTCTGTTCTGGAAAAATTTATTTCGAGAATTTTATTCCGTTTGGACTCCGTTCCAAAATCAGATCTAAAAAGAGTCAAAAACACAGAAAAACTGGAACTCACACTTGGAACTGAATTAATAAGTTAGTCCCAAAAAACATATAAAAGGTATATAAAACATCCAAAGTTGACAAGATAACAACATGAAACCATCAAAAATTCTAGATACGTTTGAGACGTATCAATGCTCCCCTCCCCCTCCCCCTCTATCGCACATGCTCCGACCGTCGGTGCGACACCTTCCAGAAAATCACTGGTCCATCCCCCAAATAGTCACCGCCGAAGGACATGGTGCACGCAGTATAGCCAGGATGTCAAGGAGCATCTGGTAGTTGAGAAGAAAATCACGCCCGCACATGGGAGTGAGGTCATGATGGCTGCATGCGTGTCGACCCGCAAATCTTGGAGCAGCACCTTGCCGATGAGGCCACCATCAATGCCTCACGCACGGATGGCTCCACGCGGCAGGCTGCTTTAAACAATAGTTCTTGTGTTTTCTCCACGGCTCCGGTGGTGCCTTTGATGAAGACTACGAGTTGTTTTATCAGTGTGCCCATGCTTTCCTCAGTTCTAGAACCGTTAGGTTGGTGCCCGGACAGGCTCAAGCCAGTAACCACTATGAGGAGGCACCCATGATGTGGAGGCCTCGCCCTCTTCCAAACCCATCAGTTATTGATATGTCCCACGATGGGGAATAGCTTGTTTCTTAGCTTAATTACTAATGAGTTGTGTTTAGCTAGCTATGCCTATTAAGCATGTTTGGTTTACCCATTGTATGTGCTGGTCTGACCTTTCCTTAAGAAATTCTAGTGAAATATGAAATGTAATGCTACTATGCAATCTGACCTTCTAGTATGCTCTATTATGCAATGTGATGCTCAGTTAACTATTTGGTTCATTTGTTTTCGTGATCATCTATAGTGTGATGTTTGATTGTTGTTGGTACAATTTTGTATTGTTATGCATGTGAGAAGTAAATAGAATTTGTATATAGTAAATACATGTGAAACATACAATTGCTATATTTCATAGTTCTTAGCACGCTTTGTTTTCCCATGTGGATTGAATTTATATGTTATTTTTCATTAAAACATTTTACTAATAGCACATCAAATCTCGCTTATAACCTGATCAATATTTATCTTAAATACGTTACAAGGGGAAACAATGAGAGGCACTGAAGTTTACTATCGAGGTTTGCACATTCACGATCCTTTGTTTAATAGCACATTATTATGCAATTGCACGAACCATTCTAATATGTAGGTTTCTAATCATTTGGTCTTGCACATGTAGGTCCTGCTATAAAAGTTTTAGACCCATTGTTTGACCCATTTTGCATGTGGGGAAATGAGGTGTTCATGAATATCAGTCAAATCAAGAAACTTGGAAAGATTGTTAAGATAAATAAAGTAGCGACGAAAAACAACAAGATGTTTGTGTGCACAATGAATAATACATTAGACAACTATAGGATGGTACTATCTCTTCCGCCTTGTCTTTTTTCCCTTTGCTACATTTCAATTTTTTGAAACAAAATTTATGCATATCTTTGTTTTGAGTCCTTTCCATAGAAGTTCATCGATCGGTATGTCTCAAACCACCTGTATGGTCAAGAGGAGAGGAAGGTATTCATACATCACACATGATACAATCTTGAAGTCTTCCTCAAGAAGTTGAAGGATGGGCGGGCAACCATCCACACGCACTAGCCTAAAGTTGCAAGGACCTATGACATCGGTGAAGGCTCAATATTTGCCTTTCACTTTAACAATTTTTTAGACAAGATTTATTTGTTTATTCATCGTCTATGATGCTACTTTCGAAAGGTTTTAGATGTTGCATGTGAAACTTGGTCGTGTCGTGTAATTGGGTAGTGAGGTAGTATATGCCTATATGATGTTGTACTCTGATGTATTTCAAATATGAAATCAGGGTTGCCATAATACGAATATGAAATATATTGTGTGCTTGATATGAAGTGTCGATTTGATTACTAACTAGATTATAAATAATAGAGCAATTAGGCTGATAATTGGGGTTTCCTATTGCAAACGATTTCTCAGACAACGCCATGAGCGACGACCTCAACAAAACCACATGGTTTATGGAAAGTTAGCGTGTTGGATTAGTGAACAATCACGCATGACTTCCGACTAACAATTGTGCATGTTAGGCCACCCTTTCACAAACATCTTCACGTAAAAGTGTGTGTGATGGATAGCCCATATGCCAAATAGTTTCTTCTAGGCACCGTGCGTGATGGCCACCCCTAACACAGACGATGTTTTGCAGAAAATTGTGTGTGATGTATAATACGAACGGAAACGTATCTTTGGTATCCCCTATGTGGGATGCAAAACACATCTCACACGACTTCGCCAATATGTCTATCTATGATGGCCATTCCAATCGCACATGCTATATTTTCCCCATCATGTGTGACTCGACGTAGGCATCGCCGACGATTCATCTGTGTCATGTGGGATAGGCCCCCCTATCACGCACACAGGCAAGGTGATGGTTTACAACTGACGTGGAAAGGGGGTAAAACCCTTTTGTATAGGAGCCGCCTGCACTAGCGTAAGGAGGCTTATGTGTGATAGAGCGTATCATATCACGGGGTTTGGATGCATCGCGAAGGTTGCACCGATCCTCGAGGTGAAAATGTGCATTGCACGGTACCGAATAGGCTAACAAATATGAAAAGGTGAGAGTGCGCATAAGCATGGATTCACATTATTCATAAAGCACTCATATACTTATTGCAAAGCCTATTATCTATCTCAAAGCAAAGTACTACCACATGCCCCTAGGTAGAAGGTTGATAGGCGTTAACCGTCACGCGCCTCCAACCCAAACAACACATAGGATTTCATTCAGACATAAGAACGCTCACACATCATGTTTATGCCATAACCAATAATTAGATGGGTAATTAATAACATGCTTTGATACCGATATTTCTACTAATGAAAAATCATATATTCATGTTCTTTCGTATTACTACATCAATATCATTAACCCACAATTTCTCTTTTATGTGCACATGAAGGTTTTTATTAAATCCTCCTTGTCTACATGTCGTTTTTAGACTGGACTTATAACCCATGCAAATTACCGTTACTACCTATTATACACTCAAACAAATATAAGTGAAGAACGAGAGTGCAATTATTTCTATAAAATCTACACGCCATCGTGCTCTAAAAGATATAGCTGAAGTACTATAGCAACTGCTAAGCTCAAAAGATATAAGTGAAGCACATAGAGTATTCTAACAAATCATGATGAACATGTGTCTCTATTAAATGGGGGTGTCCAACAAAAATTATTGATAGAAACATAAACAAAATCAAACTATAATACACAACGCTCCAGGCAAACACATATCATGTGATGAATAAAAATGTAGCTCCGAGTGACATACAAATGGAATGGAGATGAAAGAGGGGATACATTCCGGGGCATCCCCAAGATTAGACGCTCGAGTCTTCCTAGAATATTCTCTAGTGGTGCCTTGGGAATCCCAAAGCTTAGGGTATTGCTGCTCCTTATTCTTTCATCCATCGTGATCAAACGCTAAACATGAAAACTTCAACACACAAAATTCAATAGAAACCTCGTGAGATCCTTTAGTATGATAGGTAAATCATAAACTTTAGGTACTCTTATAAATTGATTAACATTTAATTACTGCATAAAGTACTCTATTCTAACTTCTCCATTGCTTATACTCCCCGATATAATCCATAGCATCATCGAAACAAGCAAACCATGCAAGTAAAAACATAATGTGTCTAAAACAGAATAGTTTGTAATGATCAACACTAAAACCATAATTTTATAATTCCTAAAATTATGTAAAATTAGGACAGCCTCGGGTATTTGTATAGTAATAGTATGTAAAACAATTAGATCAAAAATATGTTCGAGTGAAATCACATAAATTCTGCACTAGACATAAAAGTTTCTGTTTTTACACTGTATCAATTCTACTATCATCCAAATCATCCCAAAGGCTTTACTTGACACAAACACTAACTAGAACATAAAAAAATCATTAAAGTAGCAATAATCATGTCAAATCAAGATAAAATAAATTAGAACAAAAAATTAAGATAACTATTGGGTTGCCTCCTAAGAAGTGTTATCGTTTTATGCTCCTAGCTTGGCATAATGCATACTATCAAATGATATTGTTTTTGTCAACCAACTTAGATACCTTAGAGGGATCCTTATCAAACCCCACAGGACCAATTCATTTTTTCATAACCTGTGAAAGTGAAGTGACAAATTTCTCAAGGGGCTCAAGTTTTTTATTGGAAGTAGTGAGGAAAGAATTCATGCGATGAAGGCTAGGGCCTAATGTTTTGATAGGTTCATTAACTTTATGTGTCACACTTAGATTTTTCTATAAATCCCCCAACTTCTCTAATATTTGGATCCCTTCGTGTGTAACATGTCACATCCCTAACCCTTAAGCAAGATAGCATTGTGCTCATGTCTTCTTTGCATTTGCATCTAAGAAGTTTCAACAAAAACAACAAAGTGGCAAAGGAAAAACTCAAAACCCTAGCCACCATTTCAATTAAAGGAAATTTCAACTAGTTCAAAATCAATGAACCCAAAATCGCCTCAAGAAATGTTCAAACTTTCTGATAAATCATGAAAGTAAATGAGCATTGGAGAAAACTATTTTTCTTGACACTTTAAGCATTTAATAAATGCAAAAGCTACTGGTTTGAAATTTAAAAAATTGAAATCAGAAACTATAATTTTCCAAAAATGTTGAAAACCTTGGAAATGAGTGGGGATATTATAACAAATATTTCAGGAGGTCTAAAATAGTTTTTAATTTTTGTTTTGGAGCTGAATTAATTAGCAATACAATAATTAGCAAAACAGAAAAACAAAAACAGAGGAAATGGAAAAAGACTTACCTGTCGCCCTAGCCTGGCCCGGCCCATCTCCCCGCTCGTCCCCTCCCTCGCGCCAGTAGGCAGCAGGAGGTGGCGGCCGCCTCCTCCGGCGCGGCCACGCACTTGCGTGCCTGCCTGGCCGCCGGTTCGCGCTGGCGACGACGGGGATAAGCTCCCCAGAGCTTCCCCTATCCATTCCCGCCTCGGTTCTTCCCCTCCTCCCGGATCCCCTCCTTCTCCCTGCTGCCGCCATTAGAGCCGAGCTCGAGCTCGAACTGCCCGTGCCCCTGGCCATAGGATCCCCTCCCAGAGCACGCCATTAGCTCCGCCTCGTCGCCCTGGTCGTCTCTGCAGAAGCCGAAGCCTCCTCGAGCCCTGCAACGCCCGCAACGCCGTCGTCTTCCTCCTCCGGCCGCCGGACCTCTCCCGTCGATTCGTCGCCCCCAGGCCTTCCCCGAGCCGTCTAAGCTCTGCTCTGCACTCCCTGTGAGCATGCGGTCGTTTCCCCTAAGTTTTCCCCCTCGATCCACTCCTCTAGCCCTAGTTTCACCGGAGCCCGACGAGGACCGCCGCTGCCGCTCGTCGCCGGTAGCCCTCCGATGTCCAGCTCGTCCTTCCGAGGGCACCAACAGCTCCAGGACGACGCGTAGATGACGTAGCAGCTAAGAACCGAGCGTAGATCCCTCTGATTCAAAGACCCCGATGACGCCCGAACCTTGGCCGCCGCCAAGCTCGTCGCCGGCGTCATCTCCGGCCAGATCAGCCCCGGCTAGGCGCAGAAATGAAGCTGCGGGAGACGTGCCTTTCCTCTGGTGCTCTCCGCGCAGCATTTGGCCCCCTGTGCGCCGTTTCCGAGCCCCTCCGCCGTGCTGGTGGTCGCCGGAGGCTCCCCGCCGGCGAGGACGACCTCGCCGCCGGTGGAGGTCGACGTGGCAAGCTAACCCAGCCGATTAGTGACGTAATCACTCGTTGACAAGTGGGCCCAAGGCCAAGTCAAACCTCAGTTAGGGCTGGTCAGCGCGGGATTAGTCCCAGAGAGGCCGACCAGTGGGGCCCCCCTGTCAGGTTTGACCTGAACAGGTCGGCTGACCTGCTGACGTCAGCCTGATGCAATAAATGGAATTTCCAGTTTAAAACTAATTCAGGAAATTGCTAAAAATTGCAAAAATCATAGAAATTAATCTGTAACTCCAATGAAAATAAATTATATATGAAAAAGTATCAGAAAAATTCAAGGATTCTGATTATGCTATTTTCAACTATGTTTGAAAAAGTTACAGGACCCTAAATTGTGAAATAATGAATAATTCAATTCTTTAATCACTTTATAAATGGAATTTGCAAAAATATCCAAATTTCATTATAAATGCAATGATCACGCACTGCCCTAGATATAAATCAGTACCATAACATGACATTTCATGCATGTTAACATTAGGTTGATCTGAGCATCAGGTCGAATCAATTAAACCGGTATCCGAGAATACCCGTTTCAATTGCTATTCGAATGTGATTCAAATCAACTCTAAACCTAAAACATCTTGATTATAATAACTTATCACTTTGCATTCTCATGCCATGCTCATGCATCATTTTGATTGCATATGATTGTTATTGAATGTTGCCATTCATTTTGGTAGGCTCCGCACCCCCGGATTCCACCGAATATCCGTCTGACGGATATCGTTCCTCCTCTGAGAAACAAGGCAAGCAACCCTTTTGATCATCCCGATAACTCCTATGTTCTTGCTCCTGCACCTATTTATTGCATTAGGATCAAATGCTTCAACTGCTTTTGCCACGATAGTTGGACCCACTTCCTTTGCATGACTTAACCTTGTCACAGTAAATAGCCGAACCTTGCAACCTAGCATACCTGGTAGTTGCTTGAGCTATGATGTGCCTTATCCTGCTATGCATGCTATGCTTAGAGTTGTGTATGGTCTGTCATCTGGGAGATGAACAGAAATGTGGAATGTGTTCGGTGAGCAAAGGTCGTGTGTTGAACTTGATTTGGTAAAGGTACCGGTGAAAGGCTGTGTAGGAGTACATGGCGGGTTGTTTCATTGGAACCGTCCTTAGGAACTGAGTTCCGTGTATGTAATCCAAGACTAGATACTACCACATGGTGGGCCCTGAAATATGACCCCGCTCGGCCTATTAATCGCGTAGTACTCGGTCCAGGAGTTGCAAGTAGTTTCTGGTGTTTATAGCAATGCTGGAGGCCGTGCATGGTGCTGACCTGAGAGGTGGACCGTGATGCGGTAGGCAGTGGCACGGTGTACCAAGTGGCACCCGGATGGTGGGCTTGGGAACCCTGCGCACATCGTTTGAGGCCGTGGCGGAAACCTCGGCCGGACTTCCGTACGGGTTACTCTCAGATAGGTGATAAACCTGGACTAGGTACTAGTGTGGTTAACGGTCGTGGCCGACTCCCGCGCTGGGCTTCCGCTTGAAGGTTGCCGAGGTGCATGACGTGCACATGGCGATAAGTGGCGAGAGCGTGTGTGGTGAAGTACACCCCTGCAGGGTTATGATCTATTCGAATAGCCGCGTTCGCGGATATGGACTACTTGGAGACATATGTTGTTCATAGATAACTTCAATGGCTACTCATAAAATTGTCAAGATAAGCGTGAGTGTCGAGGACGGCATTTCCGTATGGAGACGGAATGATTCCACGATGGTGTATTGTTGTGGTGTTAGTTGACTCGTGTGCGAGAAATCAAGTTGTCAAAACTAATTTCAAAAAGCAAGTTGTCTAGCCACGAGTCAAATGCTGCCTTCCCGCATGAAACCCCACAATACCTTTTGATACCTTGCATGAGTAGTTAGTTCTCCTAAAGTCTTGCTGAGTACCTTCGTACTCATGTTTGCTTAATAAATGTTGCAGAGGTTGCTAATGACCCTAATGGAGGGTTCTTCGTAGACATCGACGACGACGAGTAGCTGGTGTCCCGGCTACGATCTGGCCCTAC
Source organism: Hordeum vulgare subsp. vulgare (assembly GCF_904849725.1). Lineage (NCBI taxonomy): Eukaryota > Viridiplantae > Streptophyta > Magnoliopsida > Poales > Poaceae > Hordeum > Hordeum vulgare. Next base: position 427,969,091 of record NC_058523.1, on the reverse strand, counting down.
GTCGGCTCTGTAGTATAGTCAGGCCACATGCCTACTAGTTGCCCTGTCTGTACCCAGACAATTTATAACTCTTCCGCTGGCTTGTATTGTATGACTGCTATTATGGGTCGTGAGACCCTTAATGTGTAATATTATGTTAGTGGCTCTTCCGAGCCTCTTAAATAAAGCTTGTATGTTTATGGTTATGTTGTGATGCCATCGATGTATCTATACATATCGGTATGACATGCGTACGTGTGTCGTACTTGATATGTATGGGGTTCGAATACCTAGTCGTGAACTTTAGTAGTACTCCTTACAAGGAAATGCCCCTTTGTGATCCAACGAGCCTTGGTAGTTCGCTACTGCTCCGGACACATTGGTTGACCGGCATGTGTCCTTCTTAGCTGCTGTGTCTGTCCCCTTTAGGGAAATGTCACGCGACGTAATGGAGTCCTTGTAGCTTGCTACGACTCATCTACGTTCGGTGATGACCGACACCTGCTTTGTTGGGTCATGTATGCCTGTCCTTGTGCGGAACTGCCACTTTAGTTTATGACTAGACATGTCGATCCGGATTCTTTGACATTGGATTGCTTGCGACACTATCGCATACGTGAGTCAAAAGACGCAAACGGTCCCGGCTAAGGTAAGGCTGCAGCCGTGGAGTTAACCGTGCGTGAGACCACAAAGGGATGCGATTTGTTACAGGCTGGATTCCTATGGCTTAGGATCGGGGTCCCGACAGCGTTGGTATCAGAGCCTGACTAACTGTAGGATTACTAAGCCAAACTGGTCGAAGTTGAGTCTAGAATTTCTTAGTTATATATAGGGGAATTGTTTGTGGAAGGGAACGTAACACTCTTGTTCTCTTCTCAAGATATTCTATCCTGGTCATCCTCGTCTTTTCCGCGGGAATTAAGGACTAGATTTCTCATCTTCTCCTAGGCTCGTGTTTCCGATCGGTAGCTTATTGGATTACGGGTCGAGAGATATTGGGTTTCTTTTATTCCTAGGAAGCAGGAAGTAAGTTTGATGATCAGAGAGTTGAACTTGATAGTTGAGTGGTTACGCTATTCTATTTTGGGTTGTCTCAAAATTTGTTTTTGAGCATTTACAGCCGTTATGCTGCCCAATTTTTCATTCAGAGCTCTAATGCTTTTGCATTACTCTCTATTTACAGATGCCTGGCCGTCCTTCTCGTCAGGTGGTACGTTTGACCAGGTGCATTGATGTACCAGGTCATACGACCATGCTGGTCAGGGTGATGTCGGTGTGCGGTTACCGCTGGTACCCCGAGTACACGGTAGAGGAACAGTACCGAGACTTCAACCAGAGCCAGTACATCTGCACTGTTAGGGTATTTCCAGACTACCCTGGAGCGGAGAAGCCAATCCATTGGTCCTATGGGTTGGGAGTCACTGTTGACATGGCAGTACAAGATGCTGCCTATTCAATGCTGACTATTATGAGAGCGAGACATGCACTGCTGCAGAATTCAGAGTTCTGCTATGTTCCGGCCTCTCAGTCTGGTGAAGAGGGATACCTCAGTGGAGTCTATTTTGATTCTTCTATGGAGGATCCACTTCTGTAGTCCACTGTTGAGATGCTAGAGAACACAGACAAGGATGCTCGTGCTCTCCGCATGGAGCTTTATGCTACCCGTGCCCGTCTGTGGACAGCTTTGACGCAGCTGGCACCGGTAGTCCAGACAGGGTATGGAGAGATGGAGATGCTGAACCCTGTTAGGAACCATCTTCCGGCCCACGTTGACTGGCCAGCTATAGGAGGAGTTACACCTCTTCGGGGACCCCTCTTACCACCAGTCAGGGGACCAAGGACACATCCGTGTCCTTATGGATCCCAGGGATCTCAGGCTAGAGTGTTTCCTGATCCGCAGGTTGAACTTCCAGGTCATGGAGGTAATCTCTATGAGATGTTCTATGCGGATGCCTGAGCTGTGAGCGGAAGGATAGTATGGTAGTAGCCGTACGTTCACAGTCCTGCGTGACTTGTGAAGTATGGTAGTAATGTGAAACGAATTCCGGAGGCCTAGATAAATAATGTATAGGAAGCTTGTACGCCTCTGATGAGTAGTTTCACAATTTCAGCAGTTTGCTCTACGGTTAAGGTTGTACTGATCTATGTAAGGGTGTGTATGAACCATGGTGTATATATAGCAGTTGCTTGTTACCATGTTGTTCGGATATTCATTTCCGCATTCCGTGTGTTCAGTACATTCTTAATCCATAGCCAGTATTGATTTGATATTGGTCTAAGCTATGAGTTTGTTTGACAGGATGGTGTTCACCAGGTTGAACCGTGCCCCTGCTCATGAGCAAGGTGAGGGTAGTCAAGCGTCGCAGGAAGACCTGCCTCACCCACCTTCTCTGGTAGAAGTGATGCTTGAGGCAGAAAGAAACAAAAGGGAGACCAGCCGACTGCTAGAGCGTATTGAGTAGAATACGGCTCAACAGCCTAGGAATGCTGCAGTGTCCCTCAATGACTTTGTGAAGCTGAATCCTCCAAAGTTTCATCATTCCGTCGATCCCCTCGACGCTGATGACTGGTTGTGCAGCATCTCACGCAAGATTCTCTCTGCAAATGTGTCTGAGGCCGACAAGGTGACCTTGCGGCGTATTTCCTGGAGGGACCCGCCAATCTGTGGTGAGAGAATTTTGAAGCTATGCGTCCCGCTGAACCAGTGGCCACATGGGCAGACTTCAGTGCAGCTTTTCGTCTGCACCATATTCCAGAGGGCCTGATGGACAGAAAGAGAGAGGAGTTATGTGCCTTCACTCAGGGCAAGTTGTCTGTGGATGCCTATAGCCGCGAGTTCGGTAACCTCGCCCGCTATGCAACACAGGAGGTGTCTACTGACGCCAAGAAGCAAGCAAGATTCCGTAAGGGTCTGAGCCCTGAGCTCCGTCGTGATCTGCGCCTCCATGAGTGTGCAAGTTTTCAAGCCCTAGTCAACAAAGCGATCAGTGCGGAGACTGGTCATTCTGACTTCGAAGCCACAAGGAAGCACTCCCGTGACTTTGGCTCGTCTTCTGGTTCCGCGTTTCCAAAACGCAGGCTGTGGGTTCCAAACAGTTCTCTTCCGCCAAGATACACTCCGAGCCCATCCTACGTGGCGCCTCAGACGAATCAGGCCAACCCTCCAGCAAAAGCTTATGGTGGTCCAGCTAGCAATGCTGCACCACGTGCCAACCAGGTGATATGCTACAAGTGTGGAGAACCAGGGCATTATTCCCATGAGTGTCCTCAGAATGTGGGTGCCAAGCAACCCGGAAAGTCCGTCGGGCAGGCCAAGTCGGGCAAAGCTTTTTATGTGAAGCCAACTCCTGCACGTGGCCGTGTGAACTATGTGTCAGCAGAAGAAGCTGTAGACGATCCCGACGTCATGCTGGGTACGCTTCCTGTTAATCATCACCCAGCGTCCGTTCTCTTTGACACTGGGTCTTCTCATTCCTTCATTTCAGAAAGTTATGCACAGTTGCATAACATGTCATTTTGTGATATGCCAACCCCATTGGTTGTCCAAACCCCTGGTAGTAAATGGCAAACCTCTAGGATAACCTATGATAATGAAATTCTAGTAGACAGGCTAGTTTTTCTAGACTCATTGATAGCATTGAAATCTTCGGATATTAATATCATCTTGGGCATGGACTGGATGTCAGCTCACTATGCCAAGATTGATACTCAATCTAGAAATGTCCAGTTTACCCATCCCTCGGGTGAGATAGTAAATGTCTCTACTCGAGTTGCCAAATGCCAACTCTATTCCCTAAATGCCAACCCTCTTCCGGAACTTGAAGACATTCTGGTAGTCCGTGACTTCCCAGATGTTTTTCCAGAGGAACTGCCAGGACTTCCACCTGACAGATATGTAGAGTTTGTGATAGATCTTGTTCCGGGAACTGTCCCAATAGCCAGAAGACCTTATAAGATGGCACCCCTAGAGCTAGCCGAACTTAAGAAGCAATTAGATGAGGCCTTGAACAAAGGTTTCATTCGTCCTAGCTCTTCTCCTTGGGCTTGTCCCGTCCTCTTCGTCAAGAAGAAAGACGGAACGGATCGGATGGTTGTAGATTACCGACCAGTTAACCTGGTCACCATTAAGAACAAGTATCCGCTCCCCAGGATCAACGACCTGTACGATCAGCTCGCTGGATCCTCAGTCTTCTCCAAAATGGATTTGAGGTTGGGATACCATCAAATCAAGATTAAGAACGGGGACATTCCAAAAACGGCTTTAGTTACTCGTTATGGCCAATATGAGTACACCGTTATGTCCTTCGGTTTAACCAATGCCCCAGCCACCTTCTCTCGGCTGATGAATTCAATCTTTATGGAGTATTTGGATAAATTCGTCGTAGTATACCTCGATGATATTCTCATCTACTCAAAGAATGAACAAGAACATGCCGAGCATCTAATGCTGGTATTGATGAAACTTCGAGAGCATCGCCTTTATGCCAAATGTGAATTCTGGTTACCAGAAGTGACCTATCTAGGCCACGTAATCTCTGGTAAGGGTATTGCTGTCAATCCCGAGAGAGTTCAAGCTGTCCTTGATTGGACTCAACCTGAATCGGTTAAGCAAGTTAGGAGTTTTCTTGGTCTAGCGAGCTATTGTCGCCGCTTCGTCGAGAATTTCTCCAAGGTTGCAAAGCCTCTGACTGAACTCCTCAAGAAGGATAAAAAGTTCGAGTGGACACCACAGTGTGAGCATAGTTTTCAGGAACTGAAAAGACGCCTGACTTCCGCACCTGTGTTGCTACCACCAGATTTTTCTAAGGACTTTGTTATCTATTGCGACGCCTCGCGACAAGGATTAGGTTGCATTCTCATGCAAAATCGTCATGTGATCGCATACGCATCTCGACAGTTGCGTCCACATGAGGATAATTATCCCAAACATGACCTTGAGCTTGCAGCTGTGGTCCATGCACTAAAAACCTAGCGACATTACCTTTTGGGTAATCGTTGCGAAATATTCACTGATCACCAAAGTCTAAAATATATCTTCACCCAGCCGGATTTGAATCTCAGGCAAAGACGATGGGTTGAGTTGATCTCGGATTACGACTTAGGGATAACTTACACCCCGGGGAAGGCCAATGTTATGGCCGATGCACTAAGTCGTAAATCTTATTGTAACAATTAGATGCTACAACAAGGTCAACCACTTCTCCATGAGGACTTTCGGAAGTTGAATCTTCATATTGTTCCTCAAGGATTCCTTTCTACCCTGGTGGCGAAGCCTACTCTTAAGGATCAAATTATAGCTGGCTAAAAGCGTGAGAAGGGTATATCACGGATCAAGGAGAATATTTTTAGCGGAAACGCTAAAGAATTTTCCATGAATGATCAAGGTGTGGTGTTCTTCCAGAATCATTTAGTGGTTCCTAAGAACCCACATCTAAGGCAGTTAATCCTTAAGGAGGCTCATGATTCCCCTCTCACCATTCATCCCGGTAGTACTAAGATGTATAAGGACCTACGCCAGAGGTTCTGGTGGACTAGGATGAAGAGAGAAATTGCTGAGTTCGTTGCTAACTGCGACGTTTGTCGCCGAGTTAAGGCAGAACAACAAAGGCCTGCTGGCACCCTTCAACCTTTAGCTATTCCTGAATGGAAATGGGATAAAGTTAGCATGGATTTCATTACCGGATTTCCCAAGACCAAGAAAGGAAATAATGCTATCTTTGTGGTCATTGACCGTATTTCCAAAGTGGCTCATTTTCTTCCTGTTCGTGAGAGTATAACAGCTAGCCAGCTAGCAGAGTTATATATCTCTCAAATAGTGTCTCTTCATGGTGTTCCCCTGGAAATTAACTCGGACCGTGGGAGTATCTTTACTTCTCGCTTCTGGGAAAGTTTTCAGAATGCCATGGGGACTCACCTATCTTTTAGCACTCCTTTCCATCCTCAATCAAGTGGTCAAGTAGAAAGAGTGAATCAAATTCTAGAAGATATGCTCCGAGCTTGTGTTATTTCGTTCGGTATGAATTGGGAGAAGTGCCTTCCATTTGCCGAATTCGCTTATAACAATAGTTATCAATCAAGCTTGGGCAAAGCCCCTTTTGAAGTTCTCTATGGACGAAGATGTCGAACCCCTCTTAATTGGTCAGAAACCGGAGAGAGGCAACTCTTTGGCCCGGACATGATCCAGGATGCAGAAGAGCAGGTTCGCATTATTCGTGAAAAGTTGAAAACAGCCCAGTCTTGTCAAAAGAGCCAATATGATCGTCATCATAAGGCTGTGACCTTTGAAGTTGACGAGAAGGCTTACCTTCGGGTTACACCTTTGAAGGGTACCCATCGTTTCGGTATCAAGGGCAAGTTGGCTCCCCGTTACATTGGACCTTTTCGCATTCTTGCAAAACAAGGAGAAGTTGCCTACCAGTTGGAACTTCCTCCGCATCTTTCCAAGGTTCATGATGTTTTCCACGTCTCGCAACTCAGGCGTTGCTTTTCGGATCCTATCCGTGATGTGGACCACGAAACGCTTGATCTACAAGATAACCTTTCTTACCGAGAATACCCCGTGCGTATTCTTGATCAAGCTGAGCGTACCACTCGATGTCGAAACCTCAAGTTTCTTAAAGTTCAGTGGTCAAATCATTCTGAAAAGGAGGCAACTTGGGAAAGAGAGGATCGTCTCCGACTTGAGTATCCTGCGTTATTCCCGACGACTTCTAAATCTCGGGACGAGATTCTTTTGAGTGGGGGTGAGTTGTCACATCCCTAACCCTTAAGCAAGATAGCATTGTGCTCATGTCTTCTTTGCATTTGCATCTAAGAAGTTTCAACAAAAACAACAAAGTGGCAAAGGAAAAACTCAAAACCCTAGCCACCATTTCAATTAAAGGAAATTTCAACTAGTTCAAAATCAATGAACCCAAAATGGCCTCAAGAAATGTTCAAACTTTCTGATAAATCATGAAAGTAAATGAGCATTGGAGAAAACTATTTTTCTTGACACTTTAAGCATTTAATAAATGCAAAAGCTACTGGTTTCAAATTTAAAAAATTGAAATCAGAAGCTATAATTTTCCAAAAATGTTGAAAACCTTGGAAATGAGTGGGGATATTATAACAAATATTTCAGGAGGTCTAAAATAGTTTTTGCTTTTTGTTTTGGAGCTGAATTAATTAGCAATACAATAATTAGCAAAACAGAAAAACAAAAACAGAGGAAATGGAAAAAGACTTACCTGTCGCCCTAGCCTGGCCCGGCCCATCTCCCCGCTCGTCCCCTCCCTCGCGCCAGTAGGCAGCAGGAGGTGGCCGCCGCCTCCTCCGGCGCGGCCACGCACCTGCGTGCCTGCCTGGCCGCCGGTTCGCGCTGGCGACGACGGGGATAAGCTCCCAGAGCTTCCCCTATCCATTCCCGCCTCGGTTCTTCCCCTCCTCCCGGATCCCCTCCTTCTCCCTGCTGCCGCCATTAGAGCCGAGCTCGAGCTCGAGCTGCCCGTGCCCCTGGCCATAGGATCCCCTCCCAGAGCACGCCATTAGCTCCGCCTCGTCGCCCTGGTCGTCTCTGCAGAAGCCGAAGCCTCCTCGACCCCTGCAACGCCCGCAACGCCATCGTCTTCCTCCTCCGGCCGCCGGACCTCTCCCGTCGATTCGTCGCCCCCAGGCCTTCCCCAAGCCGTCTAAGCTCTGCTCTGCACTCCTTGTGAGCATGCGGTCGTTTCCCCTAAGTTTTCCCCCTCGATCCCCTCCTCTAGCCCTAGTTTCACCGGAGCCGACGAGGACCGCCTCTGCCGCTCGTCACCGGTAGCCCTCCGATGTCCAGCTCGTCCTTCCGAGGGCACCAACAGCTCCAGGACGACGCGTAGATGCCGTAGCAGCTAAGAACCGAGCGTAGATCCCTCTGATTCAAAGACCCCGATGACGCCCGAGCCTTGGCCGCCGCCAAGCTCGTCGCCGGCGTCATCTCCGGCCAGATCAGCCCCGGCTAGGCGTAGAAATGAAGCTGCGCGAGACGTGCCGTTCCTCTGGTGCTCTCCGCGCAACATTTGGCCCCGTGTGCGCCGTTTCCGAGCCCCTCCGCCGTGCTGGTGGTCGCCGGAGGCTCCCCGCCGGCGAGGACAACCTCGCCGCCGGTGGAGGTCGACGTGGGAAGCTAACCCAGCCGATTAGTGACGTAATCACTCGCTGACAAGTGGGCCCAAGGCCAAGTCAAACCTCAGTTAGGGCTGGTCAGCGCGGGATTAGTCCCAGAGAGGCTGACCAGTGGGGCCCCCCTGTCAGGTTTGACCTGAACAGGTCGGCTGACCTGCTGACGTCAGCCTGATGCAATAAATGGAATCTCCAGTTTAGAACTAATTCAGGAAATTGCTAAAAATTGCAAAAATCATAGAAATTAATCTGTAACTCCAATGAAAATAAATTATATATGAAAAAGTATCAGAAAAATTCAAGGATTTTGATGATGCTATTTTCAACTATGTTTGAAAAAGTTACAAGACCCTAAATTGTGAAATAAGGAATAATTCAATTCTTTAATCACTTTATAAATGGAATTTGCAAAAATATCCAAATTTCATTATAAATGCAATGATCACACACTGCCCTAGATATAAATCAGTACCATAACATGACATTTCATGCATGTTAACATTAGGTTGATCTGAGCATCAGGTCGAATCAATTAAACCGGTATCCGAGAATACCCGTTTGAATTGCTATTCGAATGTGATTCAAATCAACTCTAAACTTAAAACATCTTGATTATAATAACTTATCACTTTGCATTCTCATGCCATGCTCATGCATCATTTTGATTGCATATGATTGTTATTGAATGTTGCCATTCATTTCGGTAGGCTCCACACCCCCGGATTCCACCGAATATCCGTCTGACGGATATCGTTCCTCCTCTGAGGAACAAGGCAAGCAACCCTTTTGATCATCCCGATAACTCCTATGTTCTTGCTCCTGCACCTATTTATTGCATTAGGATCAAATGCTTCAACTGCTTTTGCCACGATAGTTGGACCCACTTCCTTTGCATGACTTAACCTTGTCACAGTAAATAGCCGAACCTTGCAACCTAGCATACCTGGTAGTTGCTTGAGCTATGATGTGCCTTATCCTGCTATGCATGCTATGCTTAGAGTTGTGTATAGTCTGTCATCTGGGAGATGAACAGAAATGTGGAATGTGTTCGGTGAGCAAAGGTCGTGTGTTGAACTTGATTTGGTAAAGGTACCGGTGAAAGGCTGTGTAGGAGTACATGGCGGGTTGTTTCATTGGAACCGTCCTTAGGAACTGAGTTCCGTGTATGTAATCCAAGACTAGATACTACCACAGGCTGGGCCCTGAAATATGACCCCGCTCGGCCTATTAATCGCGTAGTACTCGGTCCAGGAGTTGCAAGTAGTTTCTGGTGTTTATAGCAATGCTGGAGGCCGTGCATGGTGCTGACCTGAGAGGTGGACCGTGATGCGGTAGGCAGTGGCACGGTGTACCAAGTGGCACCCGGATGGTGGGCTTGGGAACCCTGCGCACATCGTTTGAGGCCGTGGCGGAAACCTCGGCCGGACTTCCGTACGGGTTACTCTCAGATAGGCGATAAACCTGGACTAGGTACTAGTGTGGTTAACGGTCGTGGCCGACTCCCTCGCTGGGCTTCCGCTTGAAGGTTGCCGAGGTGCATGACGTGCACATGGCGATAAGTGGCGAGAGCGTGTGTGACGAAGTACACCCCTGCAGGGTTATGATCTATTCGAATAGCCGCGTCCGCGGATATGGACTACTTGGAGACATATGTTGTTCATAGATAACTTCAATGGCTACTCATAAAATTGTCAAGATAAGCGTGAGTGTCGTGGACGGCATTTCCGTATGGAGACGGAATGATTCCACGATGGTGTATTGTTGTGGTGTTAGTGGACTCGTGTGTGAGAAATCAAGTTGTCAAAACTAATTTCAAAAAGCAAGTTGTCTAGCCACGAGTCAAATGCTGGCTTCCCGCATGAAACCCCACAATACCTTTTGATACCTTGCATGAGTAGTTAGTTCTCCTAAAGTCTTGCTGAGTACCTTCGTACTCATGTTTGCTTAATAAATGTTGCAGAGGTTGCTAATGACCCTAATGGAGGGTTCTTCGTAGACATCGACGACGACGAGTAGCTCGTGTCCCAGCTACGATCTGGCCCTACGTCGGCTCTGTAGTATAGTCAGGACACATGCCTACTAGTTGCCCTGTCTGTACCCAGACAGTTTATAACTCTTCGCTGGCTTGTATTGTATGACTGCTATTATGGGTCGTGAGACCCTTAATGTGTAATATTATGTGTGTGGCTCTTCCGAGCCTCTTAAATAAAGCTTGTATGTTTATGGTTATGTTGTGATGCCATCGATGTATCTATACATATCGGTATGCCATGCGTACGTGTGTCGTACTTGATATGTATGGGGTTCGAATACCTAGTCGTGAACTTTAGTAGTACTCCTTACAAGGAAATGCCCCTTTGTGATCCAACGAGCCTTGGTAGTTCGCTACTGCTCCGGACACATTGGTTGACCGGCATGTGTCCTTCTTAGCTACTGTGCCTGTCCCCTTTAGGGAAATGTCACGCGACGTAATGGAGTCCTTGTAGCTTGCTACGACTCGTCTACGTTCATTGATGACCGACACCTGCTTTGTTGGGTCATGTATGCTTGTCCTTGTGCGGAACTGCCACTTTGGTTTATGACTAGACATGTCGATCCGGGTTCTTTGACATTGGATTGCTAGCGACACTATCGCATACGTGAGTCAAAAGACGCAAACGGTCCCGGCTAAGGTAAGGCTGCAGCCGTGGAGTTAACCGTGCGTGAGAACACAAAGGGATGCGATGTGTTACAGGCTGGATTCCTATGGCTTAGGATCGGGGTCCCGACATAACAGAAGAGATTTGAGGTAATGGAGGAGTTCCTACCATTCCTTCTACTATTTCACACGCAACATTGGAATCAAATTCGATAAAATTTCCTTTTGCAACAAAGTCTAGAACTTGTCTATTGGACATCCCTAGTTCTACCTCGATACCAAGCATCTTTCAAATTCTCACCCTATTTCTATGTAAAGTAGAGTACTTAATAATCCAGAGAAACATTAACGGGTCGTCCAAATACTCTAACAAGCAAGGAAAGTAAACTAGCAAAGATAAATATTTTTGTGTTTTTATATTTATAGGCAAGCAAATATAAAGTCAAATAAAAAGTAGAACAAGTGAATGATAATTTGTGTGAAGGAATTTCATAAAACTTTGATGATGTCTCCCCTAGAACGACGCGAGAAATTCTTCCTGCTACTTGTAAACTGTGTTGGGATTTCCCCCAAAGTGGAGAGGAGATGCAACACAGTAGAGATATGTATTTCCCTCAGTGAGAACCAAGATTATCAAACCAATAGGAGAACCATGCAAATTCTCATAGTCAACACCTACACACACCAGAGCAAACACTTGCACCCAACGTGGGCAAGAGGGTTGTCAAGCCCCTTGATCTCGTTACTTGCAAGGATTAAATAGTGATAGAAGGATAATGTAAATATAAAAACTAAATGCAAATAATATAAAGCAGCAGGGTATTTTTATTGTATTTGTATTTATGTTTAGGTAGACCTGGGGGGCATAGTTTTCTCTAGTGGCATCTCTCTCGAAGATAGCATACACTAGGTAGACAAATTACTGTGGGGCAATTATAGAAAAGCACATAGGTATGAAATATTTATTCACGACAATGATCATCTATATTAGTCTCACGTCCACCAGCAAGTAGATCGATTCTTGCCTGCATCTACTATTATTATTCCACTCATCCACTGCTATCCAACATGCATCTAGAGTATTAAGTATGAAACATAGTAATGCTTGGAGAAAGATGACATGATGTAGAAAAAGTAAACTCAAGCAATATGAATAAACCCCATCTTTTTATACTGAATGGAAACAATACAAATATGTCTCATGTACCTTTCTGTGACTCGGATTGATCATTGCAAGATTGAACCCATTATAATGCACCACTCCCAATGAAGATAAACCAATCTAGTTAGCCAAATGAAACCCGATAGATCAAAAATAAATATGAATCTATTATAATCATGCATAAAGAATTCAGAGAAGGCTCAATATTTATTCATGAATAATCTAATCATAAACCCACAATTCATCAGATCCAAACAAACACATCGCAAAGAATATTACATCGAGTAGATCATCGGGGGAATCGCGGTCAACTTTATATTGAAGAACATAGAGAGAGACATATCCATCTAGGTACTAGCTATGGACCATAGGTCTATGGAGACTACTCACACAACATCGCGGCAGCATCAAGGTTGATGTAGAGGCCCTCCGTGATTGATCCCCCTTTTGGCAAGGCAACGAAACAGGGCTCAAGATAGAATCACAATGGAACAGAGACTTGTGAAGGTCAAAAAAGTGTTTTGGGTGGCTCTCTAGTGTTTACTCAATATTATAAGATCTATATAGGCAGAGTTAGGTCAGGAGGCGCTAGGGGGTGGCCCCAAGGCATTATGGGGCGCCTATCCCCTAGGGCGCGCCCTATTGCCTTGGCACCACCTCGTGTGGTGCCTGGCCTCCCTCCGAAGCTTGCAGGTCTTATTTTTGTCTAGAAAAAAATCATCAAAAATTTTCATGGAATTTAGACTTTGTTTGGTACTAATTTCCTAAAAGGCCAAGAACACGCAGAAAAGAACAACTTACATTGGGGCACTCGGTTAATTGGTTAGTTCCCCAAAATGATATAAGATAACATATAAATGCATATAAAGTATACAAGATTGATAATATAATATCATGGAATAATAAAAAATTATAGATACGTTGGAGACGTATCATTGCTCACCTAGCTAGTGGCAAAATTGTGGCTTGCAACTGTACCATCAATTTCCATGCGTATACCATGGGGTACTATCATGCAGATGGTATTTATCCTTCATGTTCAACATTTGTGAAGAGAATTAGTGACCCCGAAATCAAGAAGCACAATTTTTGATGAAGCACAAGAAGCTTGTGGAAGAACACCGAGAGGGATTTTGGTTCTTGCAAGCTCGGTTTGCTATTGTTTGAGGTCCTGCTTGCCTCTGGGATAAAAAATCCCTCATAAACATCATGATTGATTGTGTAATTTTACACATTATGATGATTCAGGATGCAAGAGATTTGAACTTAGAGTACAATTATGACAATGTTGTTAGACGTTTGAAGGTTGCAAGAGACGCAGATGAGATCACTGCATTTCTTAACACCTATCGGAAGATCGATAACCGTTATTCACACAACCAACTGAAGCACGACCTTATTGAGCATTGCTGGCAACTCTATGGGGGGAGATATATCCCCATTTTTATTCATATGTATTTGTGTGTGATTTGAACAATTTGGTCTTGTAATAATTATTCAAATTTTAACATTTGTCTTAATGAGAACTATTGTTGTACTGTGTTATTCTAATTTGAACATTTTATATTCATATATTAAATTTGTATTACGATTCCACTCAGTTTTAATTGTTGAAATTTTTAATTTACGATGTTATGCAAAACTTGTGGTACCACGAGCCTTATGACACGGAACAAATCTCATAAACGCGTTCCGCAAAACATTTGCTGGACGGGTTTGCAGGATCTGTTCCGTCGGAGGCCTCACAATACTGTATTAAACTTATTCGGGCACCCATAAACGAGTTTTGAGGGACAAACGGCTGTGGGATCTGCTAGAGATGCTCTCACCTATGATTTTATTATTAAACATGTAACATATCAGGATCACAATTTACATGACATATGCATTAGACTAGTCATAGTGAGAGGCTCGGAGTAACTTAGTAGCAAGTAACATAGCGCACCCTAATATAAGTTTGCGTATGTGGCGGGTAGATAATTAGAAGAGAGGTGTTTTAAGATCTACAAACTAATAAATACAAGCACTTATGACACTACATTTATGCTAGTACTTCCCATTATGAATATAGTAGCATAGACTACAGTAGTGTAAGTTACTCTCCACTATAACCAGCCTTAGTACAGTCAGAGTAGAGTAATGAGCACTCTTTCGAAAATTTGGATCATACTGCTAGAAAAGTATAGGCGTTAGGGCATCTCCAGCACCGACTGTTAGACCGCCCCATACGTCTCAACCACGGAAGCCACTCAATGTGGGACTGTATTTGTCCACCATGCAGTTCGGATGTGCTTGTTCCCGCAAACAGGAGACAAGAGGAGGGGGTGTGGGTTTTAGGACCATTGTCGCGCCCGCTTCTAACCGTCATGACCCACCAAAACCCCCTCCCATGCTCGCATGCACTTACCACCAAAAACGGTCAGCGTTGCTCTAGAGCATCATCGGTCATATCACGGCCAGAGCAGACATGACCTTTCACTCGCGTTGGCATTGATGCGATGCACCAACCGAGAGAGCGTCGCTCGCGCCACTTCAGGATGCACGTGTCTACCCCGCATTCAAACGACACCATGGCCACCCATCCATCCCTCTGCCACCCACATTAATGATATGCGGTTGCCAAAAGCCCTACTTCGGCGCCACCTTTCCATCCACATGCCGCCCACCATTGCCATTCGCGTCACTATATATTCTCTAGCCTCGGCCATAGCCAACACTCATCGTCCTTCGGTCCCGTTCTCTTCTCGGCATTATTCCCATGGTCTCCTTGCACTCCAAATCTCTCTCTGTCAGTCTCACGCTGGAGGAGAAGAAGGATATGGGTGCCATTGCTGCCAGCAGGAAGCCGAATGCCAATGGAGTCCCAATGAAGGGTGTGAGCGACGACGAGCTGACACCACCCTCCTCGTCTGTGCCACCCTTGCTGGTGCATTGTACCATGACCATTGCTGCTACTTGTGCCCATTATATGGACATGGTGCGGGAGGAGTAGTTTCAGGAGGCGCATGCCTACATGGCCTACAACATCTAGCTCCTCGAGGAGCACCGACAGGTGGAGGAGTGGCTTGACGACAGCATGACGATCGCGTCGGACATGGACGTGGTGAGGCACCAAACAAAGGAAAGGTCGTTGTTGACTCCAACGTGCCTCATGTAGCAGAGTAGAATTTTTCTATTTGCGACAACAATATATTCAACCCAAGTGGGCTTGTAATAGAGTAGTAAAATAATTAAGTTTTAATCTCGTTTGTGTGTCTTTGAAAACTTTAATTTGGCTAAAATGAAACAAAGTAAGTTAGTTTCGTATCAAATGACGGGTTTCATGGCCTTGTTGGTTTATATTTAGCTCTCTGATAAGCCAGATTTTGCGTGACTTGTGTGGGTGCAATGGATTCAGATAAATTCAAGGTGAACTAAGGCCATGATAGGCTTCGGAGTTGATTGATTTACTAGGTGCACATCGGGGTCACATATGTGCAAGAACCATCTGACTTACGTGTAAGTATAACTAGAAACATAAGTCGGCTTGGTGTTGGGTTTGAAGGGTAATTAGGTGAAATTGTAAGTTTGAATCCCCCAAGTAACCAAATGATTAATTGATAAATACACAATCCTCAATAATATGAAATGAAAAAATCCTTGGGCTCCAGGGAAAGTCTTTATTCCAATGATCATTATATAAACATAGTGACTACAAGTGACTTATGCATAGAAAACATAATTATTATAAATAAAACTATGTGTAATAAGGACGTCGCAAAGCTATGTTCCATGGTGTGTGAGTTTATTCCTAAGGTGTACGTGTTTTATCATGTTTGCGTACATCAATGAGGTAGTAGGGCCCGTTGCCAAGACTCTTGCTGATCGCAAAGGGTCCTACAAAACCGATGGGAGTGCATTAAAGACTAAATTGTCGAGCCATAGGAATCCCACAAATGCCATGCAGGGTATGTTTGGTTTGAGTCATCGACTAGAACGTCACGGGTCTGACCCGTCCATGTGTTAGTTCTCATATTTGGATTGAAAAATGAACAAAATCCACTCGTTCTCCCAAAGGGAATATTCCAACAATATTGAGAACACACTCATTTCCTCAATTTGGTGAAATGACGCGGAACGACCTCTCGTGGTCTCTCACACTCAACCTCCCTCCCCTCTCAAGGCCCTCGCCCCCAACCCCTCTCCCGCATGATGTCACATCCTTCTCTCATCGCTCCTCTACTATCATCTTTAAAATTCCGCGGTGACCAGGTCAGCGAATTTGCAGCACGTCGATGGTGGTACGTCTCCGTCGTATCTATAATTTTTTATTGTTTCATGCCAATAATATACAACTTTTATATACTTTTGTGAACATTTTATATTGTTTCACAGAAAATCCATATCAAATAAAGTCCAAACATGATAAAAATTAACGGAGATTTATTTTGAAATATATGTGATTTTTGGGAGTTGGAATCAATGCAAGACGGTGCCCGAGGTGTTCCCAAGCCAATAGGGCGCGCCCAAGGGGTATGGCCGTGCCGCTTTAACTTGGGACTCCAGAAAAAGGATGCGAAAATAGTAGAGAAACACACACACACAAACACAGATGGAGAGAGAGAGAGAGAGAGAGAGATCTAATCTTGGAGGTGCCCTCCAAGAGCCACGAAGGCCATTAAATAGAGGGGAAACTCTCCTCTTATCTAGGGGGAGACCAAAGAAGAACAAAGAGGGGGCTCTCTCCCCCTCCATATTGGAGGGATCAGAACACCGTTGGGGTAATCATCGTGTGACGGCGATCTACTCCAACAATTCCATCATCTTCATGAACACCTCCATCACCTTCCCTCATCTATTTTCAGCAGTTCACTCTCCCGCAACTTGTTGTACACCCTACTTGAACATGGTGCTTTATGCATCATATTATTTTCCAATCATGTGTTGCCATCCTATGATGTTTGAGTGGATTTTTTTTCCTATGGGTGATTGATGAATTGCTATGATTGGTTTAAATTGCTTGCAGTTATGTTCTTGTCCTTTGGTGCCCATCATATGAGAGCGTCCGTGGATCACTCTCACACCCCCAGTGTCATGCTACAATAACCCATGTAATCAAGCTACAATGATGGCCAAGATTAAGCTAATTGCTTTTGCTAAACAGTGCTTGATCAAACTTTGGATCACATCTCATTTCAAATTCTTGTTGAAATTCAAAATTCAAATAATAAGTGGAATAAATATTTTGTCAAACATGAAAACTAAAATCGTGGATGGGTTTCAAATATTTCCTAAGCTTTTATAAAATTGCAACTCATAATTTTGTGAAGTGTTTTAATGCCTCAAAATAATTAAAACACATTCCAAATCAATTATTAAATACCCTTTTGAATTTTGTAGTTTTGAAATAAATTCAAAATGTCCCAAATCTTTGTGTAGCTCCGTCAAATATTACAAATTTAATATTTGACCAAGTGCCTCTTCTTACAAAAGTGCATTGGTACTGGAAATTACAGAAAAGGGAAATGGAAAAAGATAATAACCTACTAGGCACTTAGGCCCAGCTCCTACAGGCTGGGCCGGCCCATTAAAGCCGGCCTTTTTTTTCCACCTCTCGACAAAGGCACGGGATGCCATGGCGCCAGCGCTGTCCGCGCGTGGACTGCCTTGTTGTCGAGCATCCCACGCCATGCTCATGGATAAAGCCAACCCCGGCTCTGTCTCTTCCCTGCAAACCCTAGCCCCCTCAGAATCCCCTCTCCTCGCTTGCTCCTCCTCCTCCATGATCGACCGAGCGGCGCCATGGCTGCACCCTGGGGAAGCCGCGACTACCATTGATCCGAGCAGGTCCGGAGTGAGAAGCTTCCCCTCCCTCGCCGCTGGATCGGGGCAGAGATGCCTCGACGTCACCGCCGCAACCTCTTCTTCCTCGGCGCCGACCGCCCCAGTTCCCGGTGATTCGCCGCTGCCATTGCCATACCATTCCTCCCTGAGCCTTCCTTGCATCACACGTGAGCGATCGCTGCTCCCCTCTCTCTCCAAGGCCTCCTCCCGTAGACGTAGATGTCGTTGCCGCCATACACTAGTGGGGCGGAGCCTTTAGCCCCGGCCCGTAAGGGGCTTTAGTCCCGGTTCACCAACCGGGACTAAAGGGGTGGGACTAAAGGCCTAACCTTTAGTCCCGGCCCTCTTACAAGCCGCGACTAAAGGTGCTCCACGTGGGCGCCTCGTAGCGCCCCAGGGGCAGGACCTTTAGTCCCGGTTCGTTACACGGACCGGGACTAAAGAGTTTCAGATTTTGCTTATTTTTGGGGTTTTTTTGAATGAAATTATTTTTAGGTTTTAGGGTTTTAGGGTTTATGTGTTCGGGAGATTAACGTGATGCCTCGTTTGGTGTTCGGGAATTAGTTTTCATATAATTTAAATCGAAATAATTATGCATACATATATATAAGATTAACTTATCTTACAAACGAGCATATATATACAATTATATGGAGATCTGAATTATCGGGACTAGAGCCCGTCTATTCGATTACATGGACGAACATCAGTAATGGCCCCTAGCTACACTAAATCGTCCTTTGTCATCTATAGCTTCCGTCCTCAGAAAGGTCGCAAGCTCCTCTGCAACAGCAATCGCGCGTTGCTCTGGTAGGACCTTCGTCCTCATGGCCGTGTACTATATAAGAAGAGGAAATGAATATGAATATCAATCATGATAACAAAGAATGACCGGTAAAAATAGAGGTGTGAATGTTCATTGCTTACGTTGAATTTGTGATCCTTGTGCTCAGAGGTAAACGTGCGAATGGTCTCGCAAATTTAGTATCTACATAGATGCGTCCCCCTTGACTGCTGGTCGCACTTTACGAGAATAGAATATATATAATCAAAATAATAATCTAGCATCATAAATGTATTGAAAATAGAAGTATATCATACTACTACTTACCTGAGCCGCTCTAAAGGTCAGCTT
This sequence comes from Hordeum vulgare subsp. vulgare, assembly GCF_904849725.1. NCBI lineage: Eukaryota > Viridiplantae > Streptophyta > Magnoliopsida > Poales > Poaceae > Hordeum > Hordeum vulgare. Next base: position 427,950,215 of record NC_058523.1, on the reverse strand, counting down.
CTCAGGCTCGATACCGGGAGTCACGCACTTGAACCGCTTCCAAACCCTGCCCGACAAGGATAATGATTTGCTAAGTTTTTCATTAATTGATATATCAGAAAATCATCAAAAGAGACCGATAGAGCGCAAGAATGATTGAAATTACTCTTGGAGCATGTCCTGCAGGCTTTGGAACTGTTCCAAGGGTCTCGATAATGGGTCAAAGGCATCAACTCTTCCCTTATCAATTTGAATGTCCAACAGAATCCAATGGAAGTTGCACATGTATATATATATATGTGTGTGTGTGTGTCAGTAACTTATCAATTACACTTATAAGTGAATGGACACAACAAAGTAAAGACCCTCACCTGAAGTTGTATGGAAACAGTATGTGGTCACAGAAATTTTGATCTGTTAGAAACCTTAGAAGGTTTTCCTCCGTCTCCTTGGGTTTATCAGTTAGCGTCGCTATATGTATTTTATCTGGGTCAATAAACCCAATATTTAGGATGTACTTACTTTCACAATCCAGAATATTCATTCTGCATAATAGAGTACAAGTTATATATAGACAATGAATTGAAATAACTAAACAAGTTATATGTAGACAGCGAATTGAAAAACTTACAGACAATAGCAACTCATAAGCGATTTGTCGAGGGTGTCGCCATTGTACATCTGGAAGAGTTCATCAAAGTCGATATGGATTTCTTCGGGGCGGCCGTAGTACTCCCGTGGGACACTCACCACGATCATCGTTCTCCCTTTCTTTGATTCACTTAAGTACCATGTATGCAAGTAACACATATTTGTTGGGAGATCATCTTTGCTGACCAAAGGCTCTCCCATGACAAACTGTGGCTTAGGGGCTACCACAGCCTTGGGTAACCTGTCGTCTTGGGAAGCTAGAACATCTTCAACCGAGACACCCCATTCAGCCGCCCACTTCATTGCTAATTTAAAATCTTGCCCCTGCACCGGAGGGGGAACATTCTCGGTTAACACCTTGAGGGGTGGGATCGAATGTTTGGCCTGTTGTCCAAGCTGAGGAACGTCTGATTTTTTCTTGCATGTAGTTGAACTTGATTTGCTCCCACTTGCACTTGCACGTGATCTGCTCTTTTTCACTTCCTTCTGCAATGTGCGTGTATAGTCATCAGGCTTATGGTGTAATTCATACTGTGATGGAAGGGTCGTGAAGTATTTTGCAAATTCTATTTGCTTCTCGGTGTATTCCGGGCGGGGCTCGGGTTCCTTCTTTTTCATCTGCGCATCATGATGTTCCTTTGCTATCCTGGCGTTTTCCTCGGGGGTACGATCATAAGGTCTGATAGGAAGATTAGCATGAGGTACCTTGGGAGGGGCGACCGTTTGCGCTTTGGGGGGCTCCATCGCTTAGAAATCGTCGGCGGAGCGTTCTTGGTGGCACGCTTCCGCTTAGTATCCTGTGCGGACGGCAGCGGAGACGGACGACCCAAGTCCGGAGGCGGTGATCGAGATGGACTCATGTTGTGCTGGCCGACGTCATGTGGAGGGCTTGGAGGTAATGGAGGTGTAGGTGACCTGCGACGACTCGGAGGCGGTGTTGTCCTTGGGGCCGAGCCTGGAAGCTTGATGTAGTTCTTGTGCCATAGGATGACTCCACCCAGTACTTCTCCGAGTGTCCTCTCATCTTCGGGTCCAGCTATGTCGAGCTCCATATCATGAAACTCCGCCATGATTTCATCCACCCCGACTTTAGCAAAGCCAGCTAGAATCTCACGGCCATGCCAGCGTGCATCAGGGCCAGAAGGTAAAGCTTGTCCGACGGCCACCTTCATGGAGATGTTCTTGAATTTCTGATCGAGTTCACATGATGTTGACTCCTTGATTCCATCCACGGGGTAGCCGGGACCGCCCTCTATCATTCTTCGTGCATCATCGGGCGGGGCCTCAGATTCAGCCACGCTGCTTTTCCGCTTAGATGGGGCGCCGATAGTATCAAGTGCAGGATCTTCCTGGCGCGCGACTCCTCTAAGCTCATCAATCTGCTTCTGTTGCTCGTTAATCCTGGCAAGCAACTGGTTGAACTTGTCATTCTCCTCATCCTGTTGCCGCTTCTTTGCTCTCTCTCGGCTTCTGTAAGTGTCTTGGTCTCCGGCAAACCCAAGCCACCATGGGTAAGAAGGACCGAAGCTTCGCGTTCGTCCTCCATGTTCGTCATTGCCGAGGACCAGTGTGAGCAAATCTTTCTCTCTATTTGCAGTGAACTTTATTTTTCCCTCCTTAATTTCTTTCACTATCCTTTTCCAATTCTCCCTGGGTATCCTAAGACCGTCACTGCAGATGATGTCCCCTGTTTTTTCATCGTACGACCCACCATGCGCAAGGAACCAATTTCTTGCTCTCAATTCCCACTCATCACGGAGTGGTTCAGGTACGATGCCTTTATCTAGCAGATCTTGCTCTTTCTTATCCCACTTTGGGATGGCAGTCTCATAGTCCCCTGGCCCCAGCTTGTGGTGATATTTCTTCTTGTCGGCATTTATCTTGTTCTTTTTTGATAATCCCTGGGCATCTTCTGACTCCTTGTACTCTAGAAATGCCTTCTAGTGATTCGCCTGCTTGGCTAGGTACCCCTCGAATACTGGCACTTTCTTTGTCTTGAGATAGTTTTTCCATAGCTTCTTCTTCCAGCTACGTAACAGTTCAGCCATCTTCTTTAGAGTCCACTGCTTGACTTTGGCCCTCAGTTTGTCTGTAGCGTCTTCATTCTCACATTCTGGCAGGTGGAAATGTGACATGAGATCATTCCAAAGATTATCTTTGTACCTTTCGGCGACATAGTCACTATCGGCTGCCCCTTTGCGCTTGTTCCACTCCCGAACGCTGATCGGGACGTGATCCCTAACGAGAACTCCGCATTGCTTCTTGAATGTGTCAGCAACATTCTTAGGAAGCTTGGGTTCGCCCGTAGGCAATATCACCTCAAAGGTGTAATGCGTCCGTGCATCCAACTTTCTAGTCGGGCCTCGTTTCGTAGCTTTGCTCGATGTGGAGGCCTAAGAGGGAGAAACATTCGTCAAATGAATGTATATATATACAATATAGAGCTATCTCCAATATTTTTCACATATTACAAGTGATTGTCGAACTTCATATGTATACCTCGCCGGACTTTATTATTTCTTCACCGACTTCTCCACCGGCTTCTCCATCAGTGGAGCTATCACAATCTCCGTCATTGGACCTATCTCCTGCCCCATCGGCTTCATCTTCGTGTCGCTCGACCTCCATTCCATATCCGGAGGGGTTTAGATATGACGACGGAGATTCAGCTGGTTCAACGTCGGAGCCGTCTTTGATTATATCTTCGAGGTTCCTGATATGTGGATCCATAGTTCTGCAAAAAACGGATTCTCTTAACCTTTGTACCAAAAAAGAATTATTCTATCAGGAACTCCGTTCCAAAACAACTTTAGGCCCAGTCCTTTTCACCCTAGATTCTAGAGAATCAGGATTATGGAAAATTCTCCCAGAATCTGCTTCTCCCAGAATCTGTGGTCGAGTTCTTTTCAGAGATTGTAGTTTGAGATTCTGGAAAGTGTTGTGTGTTGAAATGTCTGTACTGCCCTTAGATAGAAGTTGTTTGCTGAATTTTTAACACTAACAAATAAGCAGCAAATTCATCCATCCATCTAACAAATAAGCAGCAAATTCATCCGTCCATCTAACAAATAAGCAGCAAATCCATCCATCCATCCATCTAACAAATAAGCAGCAAATCCATCCATCCATCCATCTAACAAATAAGCAGAAAATCCATCCATCCATCCATCTAACAAATAAGCAGCAAATCCATCCATCCATCTAACAAATAAGCAACAATATCTGTTTACAATATCTGTTTACAGGGAAGAAGAACGAAGCTCACAGCAGGGTGGGGCAGACTACAGGGTGGGCGGGGTGGGGCCTGGCCGGCCGGAGGCGGGGCGGGGCGGCCAGCGGCGGGGCGGGGCGGGGCCGGCCTGAGGAGCAGGGCGGAGGCCGGCCTGACGAGCGGGGCGACGGGGCCTGCCGGCGGCGGGGCAGGGCGGCCGGCGGCGGGGCGGGGCGAGGTCGGCCGGCGGCTAGGCGGGGCGGGGCCGGCCTGAAGAGCAGGGCGGAGGCCGGCCTGACGAGCGGGGCGACGGGGCCTGGCGGCGGCGGGGCGGGGCCGGCCTGAGGAGAGAGCGCAGATGCGGCCTGAGGAGCGAGCTCAGATGCAGAGGCGAGGTGGGGAGCGAGCGCAGATGCGGGGCGTTTTGGTTGACTGCTCGGTGGCATTTTGCCTGTAATTACGTGGTACAATAGGGGTATGGTATTAATCCGAAAGGTTTAATTTTGTGGGACTTGGTAGAATCTTGAGATTGTGGGAGAAACCAGGTTTTCCTCAGATTTTGAATTGCACTGAGATTCTGCAGAATCTGATTCAGATTTTGGTAGTTCATTCGAGTTCTTTTGGCTCGGGATTTTCGGGACTGAGATTCTATAGAATCTGCTCAAAAGAATTGGGCCTTAGTCCCTGGTCGTGGCTCCACCTGGGACTCCTAGATTTCTGCATAGTATTCAAAGTAGGAGTACTTTTCCAATTTGAGCATTCAATAAGCAAAACCAAATCGTAAAATAAAGTAGTATTCAAATTAGCATGCATTCAATTATAAGCAAATACATCATCTCTTTTGTCCGTACTTCGTCGAATATTATCACTAATACTCCTCGAATACTATCATACATATAGCATCACTGATACATCTAGAACCGTAGCGCTCGACGGGTATCGGCGCGGGCGGTGGACACCCAAAGAGAAGGAACCATCACAGGATCATAGCTCCAATGAGATCACCGAAGAACCTGTCAGGTATGCTCGAACCTGCCCTCCAACCTAACCATGTCGGGACGGACGTGCTCATCCTCCTCGCTGACACGGTGATGTACCACCTCCGCGGTGTCCGGAAGCCTCGGCACCCTCACTGGCCCACGCGACCGCCACCAAACAAGGATCGGGTCAACGACGGGCTGGCTCCTCACCAACCTACGCCCCCTGGAAGGTAGCACCTCCCAATACCAGCCGGGCGGAGCCCAGTCCCGGACAGGGCCCCTCTGATCATGCTGGTGTCCTCCGCCGAGTCGACGACGAGGATGCGGGATAGGCATCGTAAAATGAACTAAAAAAATAAACTAGTTCTATTAATTTTCTTGCTAAAAATAAACTATTAACACTTAAGCTTATACAATAGCAAAATTAAACTATTAACACTTAAGCATATACAACAGCAAAATTAAACTATTAACACTTAAGCATATACAATAGCAAAATTAAGCAATAATCTAAGAAACACTATTAACACTTAAGCATATACACTATACAATATTTCTTCTTCTTGTAACCCTAAACTATTTTTTCCTCTTCTTCTATTTCTCCTCTTCTTCTACTTCTTCTTCTACCTCTACTTCTCCTCTTCTTCTACTACTTCTCCTCTTCTCTTCTTCTACTTCTCCTCTCCTCCTCTTCTAATTTTTTCTCTTCTTCTACTTCTCCTCTTCTTCTATTTTTCCTCTTCTTCTCCTCTCCTCCTCTTCTTATTCTCCTTTCTCTTCTTTTCTTCTCCTCCTCTTCTAATTTTCCTTTTTCCTAACTCTAAATATTACTAACCCTAATAATCTGGCACAAACCTAATAACAATAGGAATTAAATGAAAAAAAAATCTTTTTCTTCTTTTCTTCCCTTTTTCTTCCTTTCTTCTCCTTTTTATTCCTTTCTTCTCCTTTTTCTTTCTTTCTTCTCCTTTTTCTTCCTTTCTTCTCCTTTTTCTTCTTTTCTTCTCCTTTTTCTTCTTTTCTTCTACTGGCCAGAGTATTGGGGAGGAGGGGACAGGGGGCTTACCGGCCGGAGGTATCGACGGCGCGCGGCGAGGAGGACGGCGCGGCGTGCGGCGAGGAGGACGGCGGCGGCGAGGAGAACGACGATGACAGCGAGGAGGACGACGGGCAGCCTGACGGCGTCGTCGAGTTTGTCGCTGTGCCGCGCCGGGCAGGAGAACGAGGAGGAAGGAGAGAAGGAAATGCGATTTGGGTTGGAAATTTTCTAACTCCCGCTTATATAGGTGGATCTTTAGTCCCGGTTCGGGGCTCGATCCGGGACTAAAGACACCCTTTAGTCCCGGGTGGAGCCACGACCCGGGACTAAAGGCCCTTTTTCGGCAGACCTGAAGGCGGGAAGCAGGGGCCTTTAGTCCCGGCGCGTCGCTCCAACCGGGACTAAAGGGTGTCTTTAGTCCCGAGGCGTGGCTCCACCCGGGACTACAGCCCCTCCTCGGCTGGACGATAAATTTAGTCCCACTCGCCCAGCGAGGGGGACTAACACTTGTTTATAAGCCCCGTCGCAGCTTCTCCATCGAGCTCCTCTCTAAAGCAGGCTTACGGGCCTAAACTCACAGAAAATTGAAACTATATTCGAAATTATGGAGAAAATTCAACCTGAATTCAAAGTGAATTCACTTTGAATTTAGACTGAATTTTCTCTATAAATTCTCATATAGTTTCAATTTTTTTCTATTTTCATAATTAATAATTTTGACTATCCAAACTATTATCTATTTTGTTATTTTCAATTAAAAACTATGTTTATTAAAAATTCTTTTTGCATATTTGAGAATTTGACAAAACTATGATAATGAAAAGTGTTCGAAATTGAATAAATAATGCAAAACTATTTTCTATTTTCATAATTAATAATTTTGACTATCCAAACTATTATCTATTTTGTTATTTTCAATTAAAAACTATGTTTATTAAAAATTCTTTTTGCATATTTGAGAATTTGACAAAACTATGATAATGAAAAGTGTTTGAAATTGAATAAATAATGCAAAATTATTTTCTATTTTCATAATTAATAATTTTGACTATCCAAACTATTATCTGTTTTGTTATTTTCAATTAAAAACTATGTTTATTAAAAATTCTTTTTGCATATTTTAGAATTTGACAAAACTATGATAATGAAAAGTGTTTGAAATTGAATAAATAATGCAAAACTATTTTCTATTTTCATAATTAATAATTTTGACTATCCAAACTATTATCTATTTTGTTATTTTCAATTGAAAACTATGTTTATTAAAAATTCTTAAAGTAGGTAGGGTAGCTCGCTCACCTGCACGTTGCTTATTAGTGTAAGAGTGTAGAATACACGGAGATAATGGTGGTTGGAGCACCAGTTGAGATTTTTATAGAGCGGAGTAGCTGAGAATGATAAGGGCTCTCCGTCTCATGTCATGTCAGTCAAGTCGAGTCGAAGGGGCTCTTCCATCTTGTCTCGCCGCTTCGGTTAAGGACGGGCGACAGCTGCTTGGCCGGCACCCAAGTGAGCTTCGTGGCACTTGCATGCACCGTGCGTTGTCATCCTTCGCATGTGCTACTCTGCTCGTGCTCTGCGATGGCACTGGCACTTGAAGTTGCTTGGTCGGCAGCTGGATGCACGTGGAATTAACATGAATGCTTGGTAAGACATGTGTGCCGCGCCACGTGACGAGGCCTTCAACTTGCTACATGTGGTCGTGTGCAAAAAAAATGCTCAATTTTTATAACACACTACATATGCAAACACTTTTATACACATGCATATGCTTATTTCTATGAATATACACACGCATATTTTATTTTTTGAGCATCTTCGAGGGACTAAGCCGGCATATGATCTTGACATTTATGAAGTCATCTTAGACGCCTCGTTGTTGATGGGAACGTCTCCTTCCACTGAAAACATATCATCGAAAATCCTGAAATAAATACAAAAATGATGTAAGCATCATGATTTAAACTCTGATGGGCTGGAATGACACTGTGCCTCTAACCATCCAATCATATATGGTGGACACTAGCTCACCTGATTTTTCAACCGTCGATGATGGTCGCTACTCCTACTTCCTCTAGTGCATAACCAATATCTAGCACAAGGAGAAGAAGGAGAAACGACCCCCCACAGCAACAGTCGACATTCTTCTTCTCTCATGTATCGTGGACACTCCCTCACCTGATTTTTCGACCGTCGATGATGGTCGCTACTCCTTCTTCCCCTAGTGCATAACAAATATCTAGCACAAAGAGAAGAAGGAGAAGAAACCCCCGCAAGAACAGTCAGCATTCTTCTTCTCTCATGTATGGTGGACACTCCCTCACCTGATTTTTTGACCGTCGATGATGGTCGCTATTCCTTCTTTCCCTAATGCATAACAAATATCTAGCACAAGGAGAAGAAGGAAAAGCGACCCCCACAACAAAAGTGGTTCCGCGGCACGCCACGTGGTTCCGCTGCACGCCACGTGGGACTAATGGTCTTTCATTTTTAAATGACTGTTTTAATCAAAAACAGGTCTGTTACAAAAGGGATTTCATTTTTGAACTTATTTGAACTGAAGACTTTTTGTATATATATGTGGTCGAAATGCATGATACCATGAAGTTAGAAAGGGCTAAACCATTCAAAAGTAGCAAATGAAGTTACAAAGGGCTAAACCATTCAAATTTGGAAACTATAATGGCACAAACAGAAACTAGACATATATAAATTGGTCCAAGCAGTACATGATACTAGTCCAAACAGTACATAATAATAGCTATCATAGATATATATATTCGAGGTGACGCTGTCCATAGTTGACGACTCGAATCAGAATGTCCACCTTATTCGAGGTGACGCTGGCCATAGTTGACGACTCGAATCTTGCGGTACAACTCGTATGAAACATATGCATCTTTGTTGCATACTCAATGTTGATACGATCAAGTGGGGCCTTCTCCCAAAGTTTGTGCTGAGACTTTGGGAAATTGGTCTTCATATCACCATATTCCTCGTCGATCAAGGCAACTGCCATATGAGCCATCGAAGTCCTGACATGTCAAAGCCTGAATATCGTTTGGAGATCAATGAGGCAACCAGTTGGTATCTCAATACCGAAGCTGTACCTCATCTTTAGCTTGTCGTTCGTTATGTCAACAGTAGCAAAAGTGATGCCGCTGCGAAGGAAGTCCATGAGTTCTAGACAATGCTTGTCACTACTGGAACAGAAACAAATTAAAATGGAACAAATGTTACATACTGCTGCAATAAGGAAACATGTTTCACTACAACTAAAGAGAAAATTATCTTTAGGATTCAAATAGAACATATGCAATGGAACCTAGAGAGATCACTATAGCTATCCAATGGAACCTAGAGAGATCACTAGCTATATGAAATTTTCATGACTATGACATATCATATTGCTATCCCATGGAACCTAGAGAGATCACTAGCTATATGCAATTTTCATAACCTTGGATCAAAGAACACCGCATAAAATTGTATCACTACAACTATGATTTCAATGGAACATATTGAACCAATCAGATTTTTCAGATTGTGGAACACCATTCCAATCAGATTGTGTTCCCTTCAACTAATCAAAATTGTTTCGCTACAACTATTTGAAGCGAACCAACTATGATTCCAATGGAACATATTAAACACTAGTTGATTCTAATACGATTTTTCAGATTATGGAACACTGTTCCAATCAGATTGTGTTCCCCTTCAACTAATCAAAATTGTTTCACTACAACTATTTGAAGGGAACCAACTATGATTGAAACAAATAAACTTACAATGTCATTACCTTGGATCAAAGAAAGCCTCAAAACTTACCTCGCCCATTGGAAGATCAAGACATGGTGTGCGAAGCATAGTTGGATGACGACAACACCGCGTTTATCGGCCGTGTACTCCAGATCAAGCCCCAAGAACTTCTCATGATCCATTGCAGCGTCAAGCCATCGTTCCTTCAACCGTTCAAGAAAATACGGCATCTCCCTACTCTCGTTCGTGTACACGACATCGAGCTTGGTCTTGCCATGTGCGAGCACCTCTCCAAAGTGAGTTGGCATGGTGGAAGAAGAGAAGGGAAGAAGAGAGGAGAAGAACAGAGCGAGAGCGAGAGAGAAGAAGAAACAGAGAAATGGCGACTCTGCTTCGGTTCGTGCTTTTCATCGCCCGAAACGACGCGGGATGCAAACCGTTTGGGCCTTTAGTCCCGGGTTGAGCCACCAACCGGGACTAAAGAGGTATACCAACGGTTGCCACCACTACGGCAGGCCACGTGTTAGGCCTTTAGTCCCGGGTTGAGCCACCAACCGGGACTAAAGGGGGATACGAACGGTTGCCACCACCACTGCCCGCCGCGTAGCCCTTTAGTCCCGGTTTGGGACACGACCGGGACTAAAGGCTCCTTACGGGCCGGGACTAAAGCCTCGAGGGTGGCATTGAGAATTGCGGCGCCGTGGCCGGGCCTTTAGTCCCGGCCCAGAGGCAGGCCGGGACTAAAGGGTCCCGGCCAAAGGCCCGTTTTCCACTAGTGATAGCTAAAGCTCGATTCCTCTGCACTCTCATTGGCATCATTGCTACTGTCATTGGCATGCTCGGTTGAGCATGTGAACATGCTCAACACATCCCTAGGCAGCCAAAACACGCACACATGCCCTCCGTCGTGCCCATAGCCTTGATGCCGATGACGCCCAAACGTCACCGCTCGCTTGGCTCTTCACCAACCTAGATCCCGCCCCATATGGTCAATCCAACCCTGGCATTCGACGTACGGCTATGCCCACGCTCGATCCCACCTAGCCGCACCAGCTTTAGCCCGTGTAGCGATTTTCCGGCAAGGCTCGAGGCCCTCTGTCGTGAGTTGAGGCCGCTTGCATGGTTCCGACGCTGCCCACTGACCTGGCCGGCCAAGTGGACCCTCCCAGTCACTCGCGAGGTGGCCCCGCTAGCCGAGGTGACTAGTTGACCTCATCAACTAGCTAACTTGGCAGCCAGAGTTGCTGCCATGCGGGGGCCAACCCCCTGAGCCTATTGTAGCGACCCGACTCGAAACGACTCAAGCCTTTGTGTATCTGTGCCATACCTGGATCAGTATACTGGCACACACAGTACATCAATTTATATATCAAAGTGCAATCACATGTAAATAACGTAAAGTTGATATATACCTCAAAATCTCAGCGGAAACAGTCAAAGGGAGTGGAGTCCCAATAAACACCAACGGCAGGTTGAGTGCAGACCGTAACCCTTAATCGTACTCTTACTCATCGTAGAAAGTATCTGCAACATATGACGTTGCATCCGTGTAGGTCAGCGTATTGAATATGCCGGCAAGTCACAAAATAGAGGGTTGAAAATATCATCTATACTATATGCATATATGGTATGTGGGGTTGTAGTTTAAATTTTGCGTAAAGCAGATTTTTCCTACAATAAGAGAGAGGTAACGCAAAATTTACTACAATGTTGGTTGTTAATGAGAAAGGTTCCACCAACCATTTCTCATACCCAAGTTATCAATATTACTCACATCAATAGGTTAACGGTGTTGAGAATTCCTGATATCTTTAGTTCCTTTGGCTCAAGTTGTCCTTGACCATGGACATGGCTAATCGATTAGGTTTGATTACTCTGCAGAGTTTTGCACATGTTCCCCACAAGATTTGATCACCTACGTTGAAGTCCTTGCACCTCAGGGTGTTTGAGAACCGAATGATCAAAACATGGTCTTCCAAAGGGTTCCTCTGAGACACTGTCGGTGCCCATCCAATCCAACCATTCTTCTACATCTCGTAGCCCCCCCCCCCCCCCCCCCGTCCAGTGTCACCACAATGTCCAACGAAGCCAGAGCCCATAATGACTTGTGGTTGTGCAGGTAAGCCTCGGGTCTTGAAGAATCCATCCATCTCTTCGTGCCTGGGTGAAGCTTTCCGCAAGATGTCATGGCGCTTCCCCATGCATCCCGGGTCATCCAATAGCTTCCCAGGGTGCCCGTCTGAACTGTCCTTCACCCAGAGGTATATTGCATCATGAGGTCTTGAAAATCTTGAAGTCTTAAGGTGTTGATTATTAAGTTCTCACAACACTCATGATATACGCTCAACCAGACCCTGTGTACTAGGAGCATAGCAAATTAACATCCCAGTCAAAGTAACAAGGGTTTATGAGTGCCTACCACATGATACTACATCAAGAACCAATTTTCCAAGTACCTACTTTGCATACACTGGATGAAGGAGATTGAACTAATGCAATAAAACCATAGGTAAACAGATTATCAACGCGAACTTGCCTGGTAAGGTTGATGAAGATAGATATCGCTCACAGTAAATAACTTGATAGAACTATCTGTCACTCTCCAATGAAATCTGTATAATCAAACATAGTATTCAGATAAGCAATTACACTAGCAATCATTCTAACAATCAATATCACGAACAACAAATAACATTTATCCAATAAATCAAATCAAACAAGAATCCAAAAGAAACTTCAAAGAAAACTATGGAGTCTTCTACTACAACAACACAAAAATAGTTTTTTGTCCTAATTGATCTTAACAACAAATAAAACACTAAAGTGCTAAAATAACTAAGATAACAGAAAGTATTTTTCATAAAAAATCTATTAGCAAAAAGAAGTAATTGAAAAGTTTTGGTTAAACTCTACTTACGATCAAAACAATGTTAACCTTGAATTAAATCAAAACAATTTCAACTTCAATAGAAATTGTTGCTAATCAAAACAGAAGTTAACACAGAATAAAACTCATAAAATAATATATATAATATTTTTCAAATAGGAATTTAATTTGGCAATGAAATCAATTTGCAAGTTATTATTGAAATAGAATTGATTCTATGCAATCAAATAAAAATAAATAAAATACAATTTTGTTGTTGTTGTTGAAAATTTACTGTTAAATTTCAGATAACAAAATATAACTTGTCACAATTATAAAAGAAAACAAATTAAAAACAATTAATACAAAAGAAATAGCAATAAACCTTAAAATAACTAAAACATAATCTGTTTTGCTTAAAACCATAATTTAAAACATTTTAAAAATTCTGAAATTATACCTATTGATAAATAAGATCACTAGTGACAAGTAGAAAAAATAATCAAGTGAAAACCTATTTTTTAACTCAAGATATTTAGAAAACAACATTTGAATCAAATCTGTTTGAATTCAAATTTAAAATATTCAAACATGGTCAAACTTTATATCTACAGAAATTACATAAAATTTGGGACCTGATGCAAAAAACAATCACTCAAAAATAAGTTAAAACATAAAAGCTATAAGGAAAACAAAAACAGAACTAATCTGTTTTTAATACAGAAAACTGAAAAATCTAACTAACGGCAGGGCCACGTGGCGTATCTTGAGTGGTTGAGAGGTGTGCATGCGTTGGATAAACTAGCGGTCGTTCACAACTTAAAGAAAACACTTCGGTTAAATATCTAAATAGAAAAATTGGTCGGTTCTCCTAAAATAAACGAAAGGGGTACGACGGATCTAATCTACACCATTGATCTAGATCGGACCGTTGAAAACACACAAAGGCGTGGTGGCGGTACTCCGGCGATTTCCGACGGCGGTGGAGCTTCGATGGAGGTCGGGGCTGGGGCTCCGGCGGTCTTCTGCGATGGTGGAGATGACCAGGGGGTGGAGGCGGCGCTCCGGCGTCGATTGGAGGCGTCGGCGAGGCTCGGGCTGACCGAGGGGGCGGCAAGAGCTCGAGAGGCTTCGACCTCTGGCGAAGTCCGGCAAGTGAGGCGGGGCACTACGACGATGGGAGTGCGGGGGTTTGGGGAAAATGGAGAGAGGGGAGGCTCCTCTATTTATAGGCGGCCTTGGGAGGGTCGGGGAAGGAAAGGGGAGGGAGATCCGGCGCGGATCCTGCGAGCTCCGGCGAGGTAGGAAAGAGAGAGAGGAAAGGAAGGAGAAGACCGACGGCAGCTCGGGTCGGACAGTGGGGCCCACTGTCATCGAGGGAAAGAGGGGAAGGAAAGGATCGAGCGGCAGATCTGGATCTGGCGAGGGGATTTGGGCCCGATTCGGTGAGTGGGCCGCACGGCAAAAAGATTCCTTTTAAACATTTTTTCCTTTTATACGTAAAACAAAAGAAGGAAACTAAATAAAAGAAAATATATAATACTTTTATATAGGTATATTATTTATCAAAATTTGCAGAAAATGATTTCCTACGAGATGAACATATTTTCAAGGCCAAACAAAATCTCACAAATTCTAATAATTCAAACAATGCTACTGTTTTAAATAAAATGCAAATAAATCATTTTGAAAATACCAAAATAATCTCAAATTTATTTCTCTCCATTTTTATATTGAAGGGAATCGTTTAATCCTATTTTCAATGTATTTTATTTTTGGAGAAAAATAAATTTTAAAACCACTTCAAAAATTGATTTTGAAACATAATATGAAATATTTTCAAAATAGTCTTGTGAGTTTTATAAGTTCAAATATAATTCAAATGGCCCCTCGTTTGGAGTGTCATATTGCTCCTCCCAAGATTTGAATTTGGACAAGGGAATTTGAATTCATTTAAACTTTTAAATCGGACCAATTATGAAATTGATTGCGAAAGAAATTATTTTCACAAACCACTTTTTTCGAAGTCCTTTATTTTGAAGAAGTCAAATTATCTTCTCTCAGTGATTTGGGTTGGATGAAATTGGATTCATAAGGAAGTGAGAAAGTCATTTTATTCCCTCTCACCTTTAAAGTTTCAAAAGATTTAAATTTCACTCAATTTCAAACAATCGTTCAAACAATAAATCAGTCTAGTAAATATTTTAACATTCCAAAATTTAAGATGTTACAAACCTACCACACTTCAAATAAATCTCGTCCTCGAGATTTGAAGTGGCTAGAAAGAAAATGTTATGTTTTGGGGGTCTTCTAACAATTCCAATGTCTTGGAGAGTGGGGTGCTACCACACTTAAAATGAGAGTTACGAGTCCCTCAAATTTTTAACAAACCTCTCGGGTCTTGGCATCTGACTCCTCAAATTCTTCATACTAACTCCTTTGGTGATGCTCTTCCGTTATATTCGTAACATTTCCCTCAAAATCCGATGTCTTTACATTGATATAAGCTTCTTCCGTCACTTGGTCTTCTTATCTGACAAGATTTGTGATCATTCTAAATAACCTATCGATGATTCTCATGGTGGTCTACCATTTGTGATTATCCTGCAATGAGAAGGGTCTTGGTTTCATCCTCACCATAAAATTCCATACGCGTGACAACAATTGCCATGTACATGGAGCTTTCATCATACAATTCTAAGGCTTAAACAAAAGCTTTAAAGAACGTCGTCTTTCTCTATGGGTAAGTCTCTCATATTTTCCATTCTCAATAGCAAGAGAATGATAATAGTAAGTCGTCATGGTGGCCAAGGCATGTCGCACTGAAATCATTACCTTGTATAAGCTTTAGAGAATCTCGTATTCTATCACTTGGGCATCCTCACAAGCATTGCAGAATTTCTCTTGTCCATGAATGAAGTTCGGATAATCCATTTGTTCTGCAAACTGAACAAAACATCTATCGTATTCTTCACCACTCTCAGGTTTTCGTATCCTCCTAAGAAAAACGTTCGCTGATCCATCATAGCTTATTCCTTCATGCTCTTGGGGTTACCTTCATGAAAATCTCGGGATGCGTCCTTGGTACAGATTCTAATCTTTCAACTTATTTTTTCCTTTCCATTGTTCTCTTTACTCTTAGGTATGGGTGATACGTCTCAAACGTATCTGTAATTTTTGATGGTTTCACGCTGTTATCTTGCCTTCTTTGTATGTTTTATGTATCTTTTTATATATTTTGGGACTAACTTATTAATTCAGTGCCAAGTGCCAGTTCCTGTTTTTTCCGTGTTTTTGACTCTTTTCAGATCTGATTTTGGAATGGAGTCCAAACGGAATAAAAACCCTGAAATGATTTTTTCCCGAACGAAAGAAGACCAGGGAGCTTTTGGGCCAAGCCAGGTGGGCTCCAGGGAACCCACAAGCCCCCACTCCGCCACCAGGGGAGGCGGCGGTGGGCAGGCTTGTGGCCTCCCTGGCCACCCCCTGACCTAGGTATTGCGCCTATATATTCCCAAATATTCCGCAAAAAATCAGGGGAGCCTCGAAAATACTTTTCCGCCGCCGCAAGCTTCCGTTTCCGCGAGATCTCATCTGGAGACCCTTCCCGGCACCCTGCTGGAGGGGACTTTGGAGGTGGAGGGCTTCTTCATCATCATCATCTCCCCTCCAATGACTCGTGAGTAGTTCACTTCAGACCTACGGGTCCGTAGTTAGTAGCTAGATGGCTTCTTCTCTCTCTTGGATCTCCAATACAAAGTTCTCCATGATCTTCATGGAGATCTATCCGATGTAATCTTCTTTGGCGATGTGTTTGTCGAGATCCGATGAATTGTGGACTTGTGATCAGATTATCAATGATATATATTTGAGTCTTTGCTGATTTCTTATATGCATGATTTGATATCCTTGTAAGTCTCTCCGAGTCTTGGGTTTTGTTTGGCCAACTAGATCTATGATTCTTGCAATGAGAGAAGTGCTTGGTTTTGGGTTCTGCCATCTGGTGACCTTTCCCAGTGACGGTAGGGGCAGCAAGGCACACATCAAGTAGTTGCCATCAAGGGTAAAAAGATGGGGTTTTTATCATTGGTTTGAGATTATCCCTCTACATCATGTCATCTTGCTTAAGGCGTTACTCTGTTCTTATGGACTTAATACACTAGATGCATGTTGGATAGCAGTCGACGTGTGGAGTAATAGTAGTAGATGCAGAAAGTATCGGTCTACTTGTTTCGGACGTGATGCCTATAGAAATAATCATTGCATAGATATCGTCACGACTCTGCACAGTTCTATCAATTGCTCGACAGTATTGTGTTCACCCACCGTCTACTTGCTTTTATGAGAGAAGCCACTAGTAAACACTACGGCCCCCGAGTCTATTCACATCCATCGTTTACAAGTCCTCTTTTACTTTGCTTTGTTACTTTGTTGCTTTCAGTTCTCACTTGGCAAACAATCTATAAGGGATTGACATCCCCTTCATAGCGTTTGGTGCAAGCTTTTGTGCTTGTGGAGGATCTTGAGATACTCTTCCGCCGGATTGATACCTTGGTTCTCAAACAGAGGGAAATACTTACCGTCGTTGTGCTACATCACCCTTTCCGCTTCGAGGGAACACCAACGCAAGGCTCCAAGGCCACGGGGGAAATCATTTGCATACTTGCCTAAGAATTCCCTTAAGGAATAGCCGCAGCTGAAGGATTCCTGGTGCCGTTGACACAACTATTTCTCGCGCCGTTGCAAGGGATACACAACAGCCATCAATGGGTTCCTCATAATCATTTCTTCATTTCATCTTCATTCTATTCTTCAAATTCCAACTATGTTACAAATGTCGTCAGCCACATAGTTTCATATGGTCCAACATTTCCTTCAACTACATTCCGTGGTTTTGGCTCCTTAGTATGTGATATGTCTCAAACGTATCGACTTTTCCAAACACTTTTGCTATTGTTTTGGCCTCATTCTTTCATGATTTTAATGAAACTAACCTAGTTTGAAGTAGTTTTCAGTAGAGGTGCGTGTATAGTTTTCTTATGTGCACGAAAATGGATATTTAGACGTTCTGTAAAATTCCAATAAAAATAAAGAAAATCCACGCACCGGAAGGAACCATGGGCCAGAAGATGGGCCAGAGGGGGACCACCAAGCCTCCACGCAACCTTTCGGCGCGGCTTGCCCCCTAGCCGCGCCGGGAGGCCGACTGGGTGGGGTCCACCCCCTCTGGTGACCTACTTTGGCTCCTATTTTTACCCGTGATGGAGAAATACTATAACAAAATTCGTTTTGCAAGTTCTCGATGCGGAGCCGCCGCCACCCTCGGTTCTTCTCCGGGAGAGCTAATGTGGAGGGTGCCTTGGCCTCCGAAGAGGGTAAATCGTCGCCATCGTCACCACCATCACCATTCCATCAACCTTTCATGGCTTCCCCCATCATGTGTGAGTAATTCCCTGCTGTAGGTGAAGGGGATGGTAGGGATTGGATGAGTTAGATCATGTAATAGTTCGTCGGGTTGTTGGGGGCATGTTGCCTATCATCTACAATGGTGTTTATCATGTTTGCCACTACTTGTTACTCTTAATGCTTGTCACTTTGGGCCCGAGTGCCATGATTTCAGATCTGAATACCTTATGTTGGGATGAATATATTTGTGTTCTTGATCCTATCTATGAGTAGTATGCACCTACTATAGTTCGAAACCGGCGATCCCAATGGTACAGCTTGCGACACCAAAGGGGATAAACTATAGTTTGAGGATTCCATGTATCCATTGATTGTTAATGCTTTGTTCCGGTGGTCTTTGATAGGAGCACCTTAATCTCCATAAGTTCCTTTTGGACCCGTTGGTAGCAGGATGGTAGGACAAAAGATGTTGTGCAAGTTCTTATTGCAAGCACGCACAACTACCTTGGGATACATGCCTAATGTTTGATATTTGCGTAGATGATCATTACTTTTCCATGTGCCTTGCCCCAAGTTAAATACATGATATCTCTCATCCAAGACCAACCATCGACCTCCCTAGCCTACAGTGTTTTAATCCTCGTAGTCACTAGTTCCTCTACTCTAGTTATTTTACTTTCATTACTTTGCCACCATTATTTTCGTTGCCACACTCTCATATCACCGTTGCTACTAATATTTCGTTGCCAAGCAAGTATCTTTCAGGTGCGATTGAATTGACAACCCAGCTGTTAAAGCTTATAAATATTCTTTGGCTCCCCTTGGGTCGAATCAATATATTGGGTTCACTTACCCGCGAAGACTGTTGCGATCCCCTACACTTGTGGGTCATCAAGACTATTTTCTGGCGCCGTTGCCGGGGAGCATAGCTTTATTTACAAGTCTACTTGGAGTTATTTTTCTTGCTGCGATTTATCCACTATGCGTAAGAAAGGAGACCCCAAGGTTCCAATTTCACCATCCACTACACGAAAAGGTATTGTTCTTAGCACTAGCGCTACACTTGATCACCTTCCGTTATGAGTAAGTTTGCTTCGCCACCACCACATGCTACTTCAACCCAGTCCGTCACTATGCCTGATACTTTTGATGATGCTTCTACTACTATTGATGAGACTGGATTACTTGGTTATTTTATTGAGTCTCAGATTGCTAAGGCTGCAAAGCAGTCTGGGGTTGAAATTCGTGTTACACGTTACCCCATTGGTATATCCTTTGGTTACCCAGACTTGAGTGGTCTGAGGGAAAGAATTATTGATGATGATTTATGCAGGGAGCTTACGGAGTGTGCTGACTTTGTCCCTGCTTCTGTTAATAAGCTGCTTGAAAAGCATTCTATGAAGAACAAATTTACTCCTGATCCTATATTTGCTTCATCTCTTATTTGCATTGAGGATGCTGATTTTGATTTCTCTGTCGATCTTTCACTTATATCCACAGTTGAAGCTGACCTCTTTTATGGCACAGAAAATGATGATGGTATTGCAGACCTTACTAAACTCACTGAGTTGGGTGGTTTATTCACTACAGAGGACAAGAAGAGAAATTATTATGTTCCTAAGCTACTTCCTTTCTCTTTGAAGGAAGATGCTAAAGCATGGTATGATGCACTACCATGTGGTTCCATTAAGAGTACTCAAGATTTAGCTCAATCTTTTGTTGCTAAATATTTTCCTACTCATAAGCAACATGCTGCTTTACAAAGAATATATAACTTTAAACAGTTGCAGGATGAGCACCTCCCTATAGCTTGGGGGAGGTATTGCACTTTGCTCAAGGCTAGACCGGGACATGGAGTCCCTAAGAATGAAATTCTTGATATATTTTATGTTGGTCTAACCGATGAATATAGAACCTATCTGGATAGTTGTGCTAGTTGTGTTTTCAGGGAAAGAACACCGGACGATGCTGAAGAACTAATGGGCAAGATAGCTAAAAATCATGATGATTGGTTCGTTCCTGAACCACCTCCACCATCCAAGAAGAGCGGTATGCTATTCTTGAGCCCTGAAGCTATGCAAGAAGCCAAGAAGTCTATTAAAGAGAAAGGTATTAAAGCTAAAGATCTGAAGAATCTACCTCTTATTGAGCAATTATGTGAGCCTACCACTCACCCACCTATGGTAGAGGCACACTCTCTTTTAGAATTCAATGCAAGTGACATCCCTCATGGTAAGCCCCCTGATCAATGCTTAAATGAGCTTGATAATTTCATTGTCAAGCAAAATCACTTTAATGACATGATTCAAAGCCAATTGCATGATAATTCCCTTGCTATCAAAAGTTTGCTTGATGTTTTCAGTAGAACTGTTACTGATGTTAAAGGTCTTGTTAAGAATTTTCAAATGGTTCAAACTCAGCTTGAACAAATTTCTAATGTGCAAAAAGATTTGCTTGCTAAGAATGCCAAAGAAGTTGATACGCACACATATGGTATAAATACCCGAGGAGGTACACACACCCTAGACCCCCTCTATCCGGAGGGACATCCAAAGAGGATCGAGCAAGATTCTCAAATGCAGGAAGAAGATGTTGTCAGCTCCCCGAAGAAAAATAAGAAACAAAAGGAAGCTGACAACTCCAATGATCCCATAATTGATGAAGAACCTATTGTTGATCCTAATAGTATATCTATTTCCGATGTTGAAACTGAAGATGGTGTTGAACCTGATAAAGCTAATGATAAGAATGATCCTCTTGAGGTAAAAGAAGAAGAAACATCCGAAAAGTGCAAGAGATATACTAGAGAAGACTTTGTTGCAAGAATACATGGGAAGGAAAGAGAACCATGGGTACAGAAATCAATGCCCTTCCGAGGTAAGTCTTTCAAAACTAAAGAAGAAGAGCATTACAATAAATTTTGTGAATGGATGAAACCTCTTTTTCTTCAAATTCCTTTGTTTGATGCTATTAAGCTGCCTCCGTACTCGAGGTATATGAAAGATATTGTTACTAATAAAAGAAAAGTTCCTAATGAGGCAATATCTACTATGCTTGCTAATTACTCTTCAAGTGGTAAGATTCCTAAGAAGCTTGGTGATCCAGGTATACCGACCATTCCTTGCTCCATAAAAAATAATTATGTCAGAACTGCTTTATGTGATCTTGGTGCAGGAGTGACTGTTATGCCTTTCTCTCTTTACATTAGATAAACTAATCCCTACAAATATCGCTCTTCAAATGGCTGATAAGTCAACGGTCGTTCATGTTGGTATTTGTGAGGATGTTCCTGTTGAAGTTGCTAATTGCTTGATCCTTACTGACTTTGTTGTGCTTGACATGCCCGAGGGTGGGAGCATGTCTATTATTATTGGTAGACCTTTTCTTAACACCGCACGTGCTATTATTGATTGCAATAAAAGAAAGGTGACTTTCAAAATTAATGAGAAGGAGCACACGGTATATTTTCCGAAGAAGATTGATAAAAGGCATGGCCTTAATTCTATTGAGAATATTAAGACCGTGAAGGTTGGAGAGTGGGATTGTCCTCTACATGTGCACCACAAATACAAAACCATTATGGTGGGGAGAGTATACATTAACATAAAGGTACAATGATTGCTTTATAAGAAGGAAACTTTTTGCTTGATATAACACCTCTTTGGTAGTAAGACTTGATCAACCTTGCTAACAAATATATTTTATATGAGTAAAAAGAAAAGCTTGTTATGTTTTCATTTTTTTTATGTTTCATCCTCCTTGTTGTACCAAAGTTTTATGTTTTTGAAGCTTCATATGTTTAACCATTGTTTCGAGCTTTCCGGAAGTTTTGCACCTTTCGGTACTTCAAAAAAAAATTCCAAAAGTGAAGTTGTCAGAAAAATTCCAGAAAAATCATAATAAAAATTTCCATCAAAAAAGAGACGCAGTGGCACCTGGGGCCAACCAGGGGGCCAACCCTGGTCCAGGCGGCAAGTTGGTGCGGCCTGTCACCTCGCCGCGCCCACAGGTTGCGTGGGCCCACCTAGTACCCTTTCCCGGTAGTTCTTCCTCCCTTCTCTCTCTCACACTCCAAAAATCCCGATTATTTTCCTCGAGCTCGAGTTCTTGCTGTTCTTGCTGGCAAATTTCAATCTCTCTCTACAGCCCATCATTTGCATTATGAATTTGAGCATTTGCTCCTTGGTATGTGACTCCTCCACTCCTCCAATTAGAATTTTGATTGGTAGTCTTATTTGTGAGTATTTAGGAGTTCTTGGTGTTGTTCATATGTGCTTGCATGCATGTTTAAGAATTTATTTATGAAGTTTTGATGCAAGCTTATGCATCGGGGAAGGGAGTATAATAGTTTGCTCCAACTCGTTTTTGCTTAAACCTTCGTTTTTGTGATGCATCAAAAATTTCAGAAATTTGTTTGGAAAAGCAAAAGGATGTCTTGGGAAGAAGAGACCCGAGCCTACCGACAGACTAACTAGAGTTGCAGCTTCATCTTCCACTGTGAGGACAAGTTACGGTGATGATATCGTGCCACCAGAGTTGCTCCACGAGACGGACACGACATGTTCCATGGCATACCCGTGTTCAGATTTCCTTATGGCGGCAGGTATTAAGGATAAGTTTGATAACCTTTGTGCAGCTGCAGGTTTGACACGTCTCGTAACACGAGTGTGCAACAATATCCAAAACTCACCTATTATTTTGTCAACCAATTTAGATATAATGATAAAACTTCCATGATTGAATTCAGATCATATGAGGATGTCTTCACCATGTCTTTGGGAGAATTTTGTGATGTTATAGGTGTGCAGAATGTGGGGAAGACGACCAAAATGAAAGTTCAGCCCTACGAGCTGAAATCTCTATTCGCTTCCCTTTGCAGCAAGGATCCGCGAGACATTCACCGGGGGAAGACCTCCAGCATCTTGTTTCCCCACATCAGGTATTTCGCATACTATATTGCTCGAGGGGTGTTAGCTCGTGACAACACGAGCAACATTTCGACTTCGGATCTCGCTATCTTGGCAGCCGCCCTCTTAGGAGATAACACATATAATATTGGTGCTTTGATTGCTCGTCGCCTCGTCGCTAACAGCGGAAAGGGGCCTTACTTTGGTGGCATTTATGCCACGCTTATCCTCGAGAACCTCGGGCGCACTGTACGCACGGATGATACACCTTTTTCATTCATAAGCTTTGATCTTACCGCTATGAAGAGGCATGAGTTTGTTACTAGGACTTGTAAGTTTGGTAACCTTGTTTATATTATGAGGTTTGGCGAACTTACTACTCGCGAGATCCGTCTACCCACACCACTTTTGTTTGATTACACTAGTAGGAACGGATGGTCCTTCACCTCGATTGAGCTAGACGAGTTTATGATCCAGCAGCAATTCCACAACCCCATGGAGGGGGTTGTTCCCGAGGAAGAAGAGCCTTCTTCTTGGGAGGCCAGTCGGGCATCAGTATACGCGCCCGAGGCCTCGTATGATTCTTGGAGCCACCTGTACCACTCTGAAGCCCGAGGGAGCTCCAGGAACCCGCAGTAGCCAAGCTCAACTTAGACCAAAAGCCTAAACTTGGGGGAGTACGTACCCTTCTCCCCTTTCATTGGATCATCCGTGGTTTCCTTTTTAATCTTTTCGAAGTTTTTTCCCGTTCTTCTGTGTTCTTTCTTTGCAAAAACAACAAAAAGGTTTCTATTTTCTTTTGCTTTCGTTTAACCTTTGGAAAACCCAAAAAGATTTATTTTCTCTCTTTAGTTTGCTTTGTTTGAAGAGTTCAGCTCACGTCCATGGTTGCAATTGCACTTGATTACATCTTTCTACGTTCGATCGTATAAGTGATGATGCAATAATGACGAAGATCGACAGAAGGGATGCAACAAGGAAAGCCGGTATGAACTCTATTTGTTTCTACTTTTATACATATGCCTGTACTTATGATCTAGAGACCAGCTTGTAGCGACATAGTGCTATGTTTACAATGCCTTCCCAGTAGTTCATGCTTTCTTTGTGACTAGTCTCAAATAGCTGGAGTGCATAATGTGTTATCGAAATGATTTGCACGGATTGCATTGTTCATGGTTTGACATATTGGAGTGGTATGTCCCTTCGGAGAGTTTTTGGATTGACTTGGCACATGCTTACACATGTTTATGACTAGTAGTCTATAAATCCTTGATAGTCTTTTTATTTCAGAACAGTTATATCGCTTTCATGCCTGATTCAATGTTGCTTTGTCGCTCTGTATGATTATGACTGTTATTGCTCTCTAGTTGGTCGCTTCCCCGCCTTTTGCTAGCCTTCGCCTGTACTAAGCGGACTGACTGCTTGTGCATCCAAAATCCTTGAAATTAGTTGCTCCATATGAGTCCACCATACCTACCTATATGTTGTATTTATTTTCCGTTCTAAGTAAATTTGCATGTGCCTTATTCTAAAGTTTCAAATAAATATTTTGTTTTGTATTCCCGAACCGCTCATGTAGTGACTAGGGGCTATCAGTATCTTCCATGCTAAGTAGGTTATTCTCAAGATATGTGTTGATTCACTATCATTCACGAGAAAGTGGCCGGTAACCGGGATGCCCAGTTCCATGCTCAATGTCAAATCAAATTTACTAAAACAAAACTCCCCCGGGATTGTTGTTTGTATGGACGGTACCCGTGGGTTCGGCCCGCCGTGGAGTGTGATCGATTGGTGGAGGGGGAGTAAAAACTTTACTTTTCTGTTTGGGAACCGCCTATAATGCATTTAGCATGGAAAATATTGAGTTCTCTTAGTTGTTACGTTGACAATGAAAGCATACCACCCAAAATTTTGATTTATCTCTGTTTTAAAAGCTCAAAGTTCTGGCACCTCTGCAAATCAATGCTTCCCTCGGTGAAGGGCCTATCTATTTTACTTTACTGTTGAGTCACCCTCTTCCTATAAAAAGCACCAACTATGGAGAGCATAATTGTCATTCTCAGTGTAATGTGCATTGTCCCATCGCACCACATTGTCTTATGTGTGATTGTGATATTGCTCATTCTGAAATATTTATTTCTAGTCTCCTTTAAGACTCCGAAGGAGCGTCTGCATTTATGTTTTACTTCACCCATGGGGGCTAGCGAGATACCACTCGAGTATGTCCGAGTCATGAGCATTGTGATCTCGTCATGATTTTTAGTTGCATATTATTCATTCTTAGTTGTTTGAAACTCTTCACATGATCGAAGGATTGCTTCATGCATTGTATTCGTATCATTGCTTCAATACTTGTTGGACTTCTTTGTAGTGCATGCTTATATACATCTGATGAAGCAAAAGAGTTTGTCAAAGTTTTCTTTATCGCGTCCTGTACGTTGAACTAAATTGCTTGAGTACAAGCAATATGTTAAGCTTGGGGGAGTTGATACGTCTCAAACGTATCAACTTTTCCAAACACTTCTGCTATTGGTTTGGCCTCATTCTTGCATGATTTGAATGAAACTAACCCAGACTAACGCTGTTTTCAGCAAAGCTGCCTCTATGGTTTTCTTGTGCGTAGGAAAATGGATATTTAGACGTCCTAGAAAATTCCAATAAAAATAGAGGAAATCCACGCACCGGGAGGAACCATGGGCCAGAAGATGGGCCAGAGGGGGGCCACCAGGCCTCCAAGCGACCTCGGGCGCGGCCTGCTCCCTGGCCACGCCGGGAGGCCGCCTGGGTGGGGTCCACCCCCTCTAGTGCTCTATTTTGGGTCCTTTTTTTACCCACGACGGAGTAATCCCAAAGCAGAAGTCGTTTTGCAAGTTCTCGACGTGCAGCCGCCGCCACCCTCGGTTTTTCTCCGGGAGAGCTAATCTAGAGGCTGCCTTGGCCTCCGGAGAGGGGAAATCATCACCATCATCATCACCATCACCACTCCATCACCCTTCCATGGCTTCCCCATCATGTGTGAGTAATTCCCTGTTGTAGGTGAAGGGGATGGTAGGGATTGGATGAGTTAGATCATGTAATAGTCCGTCGGATTGTTGGGGGCATGTTGCCTATCATCTACTATGGTGTTTATCATATTTTCTACTACTTGTTACTCTTAATGCTTGTCACTTTGGGCCCGAGTGCCATGATTTAAAATTTGAATACCTTATGTTTGCATGAGTATATTTGTGTTCTTGATCCTATCTATGAGTAGTATGCACCTATTATAGTCCGAAACCGGCGATCCCAATGGTGACAGCTTTGGACACCAAAGGGGATACACTATAGTTTGAGGCTTCCATGTATCCACTGATTGTTATTGCTTTGTTCCGGTGCTCTTTGGTAGGAGCACCTTAATCTCCATAAGTTCCTTTTGGCCCCGTTGGTAGCTGGATGGTAGGACAAAAGATGTTGTGCAAGTTCTTATTGCAAGCACTCACGACTACATTGGGATACATGCCTAATGTTTGATATTTGCCTAGATGATCATTAATTTTCTATTTGCCTTTCCCCAAGTTAAATACATGATATCTCTCATCCATGACCAACCATCCATCTCCCTAGCCTACAGTGGTTTAATCCTACTAGTCACGAGTTGCTCTACTTTAGTTGTTTTACTTTCGTTGCTTTGCCACCATTATTTTCGTTGCCACAATCACTCTCATATCACCGTTGCTACTAATTTTTCGTTGCCAAGCAAGTATCTTTCAGGTGCAGTCGAATTGACAACTCTGTTGTTAAAGCTTATAAATATTTTTTGGCTCCCCTTGTGTCCAATCAATAAATTGGGTTAACCTACCCGCGAAGACTGTTGCGATCCCCTACACTTGTGGGTCATCGGTATGCATGGTACATTCCTATTCCTTGGATCATGTGGTTTTTACCGATTACTACCACACTAAATGAAATATACTCATGCCTGCATAGACCATATTTTCTCATATCCTCGAAAATGATCAGAGATCTTTGTTCATAGAGAAACAACTCATACAATTCAACATAGGAAATCATGACACAATAAATTCCATTGATTCATGAAGTTATTAAAATCTCTGAGTCTTACATTACAAAATTCAACTCCATAATCTCATAAAAAACAAGAGTGCTTCATGTTACACTTGTTGCCATTGTCAAAACTTAACTACTCCATTTTAGCTTTCTTCCCCTATGGACATTTAGTAGCATAATGTCCTGCTTCCTTGCAACGAAAACAAATGACTTCCGACCTGTCTCGAGGCTTCTCGGTGTTTGTTTTTGCTCCTTGGGTTTCCTACTTTCTTGCTAGGCACATATTGGCATAGTGACCTAAGGTCTTGCATTTAAAATAGGGGATATGACTCAGGTCCTTATCCGCAGAGATTTGGCTCTTTCGAGTGTACTTTCTCTTCTTTCCAGACTTCTTCGTTCTGGCCAGTTCTTCTATTTCATGAGGATCAAACTCTACTTTTTCTGTCGGGAAGTCTCCCAAACACTCTTGGCTTTCCTTCATGCACTCGTGTGAAAAATGTCCTTCTTCACCACATGAGTAGCAGGCATTAGAGAAAAATCTGGTTAGGCTTTGTCCATCAGGGTCTTCTATATTTTCCTTCATCACAGGTTCTTCTAGAATCTTGTTCTTGAGCATTTCTTTCATTGCTTCTTTCTGCTGCTTGAGAACTTGTTGCACCTTGGGGTAAAAGTGACACTAAGCTGGGTAGTGGGTGGTTCCTTCACACAAGAAACAAGTCACCTGACTGCCTGGGCACTCCTCAGCTGGGTGATTTTCTTCACAATAAGGGCATCCATCCTGGTGTTCTTCCTGGGGGTGTCCTATTTCTCCATAGATCTTACATGCACAAGGCTTCTTCATCGGGTTATCATAGCACTTTTCAATGAGACGAGATCTTAACAGAGTCTTCTTGAATTCGTCCTAGGTATCTGCTCCACTAAATCCTTGTATGGCATGATGTATTTTCCACCAGATAGCAGCGCTTTGTGTAAAGTACTGAAGAGCGTGTTCCACTTCATACTTCCTTGAAATCAAATTGCTTCCGAAGTGGTTCTCCATGTTTTGAATCCATATTTCAGCTTCCAGCTGGGTCATTGGTGCTGAGATTACTAGTCCAGCTTCATACGCCATCTATTGGGTCCAAGGTTTTTTTTGGGATGAGATAGGTAAGAGAGAGAGGAAAAAGATATAAACAAAACACACAAAAGTATCTAAACTCAAATCCACACATTCATAAAATTCAATCAATAATATAATATCGCCACCCACATAAGGTTGGTATGGTTGATCACGCAATACAAAAAAATGTTCATCTTTATTTCTCTCAGGGTGGGGATACTACTACTAAGCTATCTCATATCATGTCTTCATCATCAGTGGGCTTCTTCTAGTCACTCTTGATCTTCTCAAGTTCTTCCCCCAGATATTCCTTGTTGATGCGAAATTTCCGAGGTCGTCCTTGTAGTTCTAAGAGTTGGCTCTTGAGCTTCTGGATTTCAACATCACCAACAAGTGCCATGGCTTGACTATTCTTCAAGTCTTGACGAAGCTTCTGAATCTCGGGATCGTGTTTCTTCACATTGGCTACCTTCAGCTTCTCGGTCTTGAGACTCTCACGGAGTGCGTCATTCTCAAACAATTCTGAGAGAAGGTCCATTTGAAGGTTCTTGATATAATGTTCCAGTTCCTGATTATACACCACTACAGGTGAAAACTTCACCTTTTACTCGTCTGTCAGGATGATGTGTGCTCCCTTAGGCTTCTCCCATCCATGTCTTCCAAAGTCGTGGGTACCTAACTCAACACGATGACGATAGCTCAAACATGTGATAGCATCATGAACAACAGTGTTCATGCCCATATCACAGTCATGGGTCAATGTGCCATAGTTGATGTCTTCAGTCTTGGAATCTTCTTTACGTCCAATAATTTTAGTTATGACACCCCAAAATCCAGACTTCCTCTTGGTCACCTTGATCTCAGGTATCGGCAGCTTCATCATATGTACCAGCTCCATGAGAAATGGGCCTCCGAGAACATCTTCGTAGTGCTCTCTTTCATTCAGAGTGTAGCTCTCCATCTATAGTTTTGAAATAGGGAATGTTCAGTAAAATAATTAAGAGGTACGAGAGTAGTGAAAATAAAATTTGTTCCCATCAAAGTCTTCCTATTTTCTAAGCCATTTCCTAGGGTTACGTCCTACAGTCAACATGTGCTCTGATACCATTTCAGTAGAGACCCGACTCGAAACAAGTCAAGCCTCTATGTATCTGTGCCATCCCTGGATCAGTATGCTGGCACACACAGTACATCAATGTATATATCAAAGTGCAATCACATGTAAATAACATAAAATTGATATATACCTCAAAATGTCAGCAGAAACAGTCAAAGGGGGAGGAGTCCCAATAAACACCAACGGCAGGTTGAGTGCAGACCGTAACCCAGAATCGTACTCTTACTCGTCGTAAGAAGTATCTACAACATAAGACATTGTAGACGTGTAGGTCAGCATATTGAATATGCCAGCAACTCACAAAAGAGAGGGGTGAAATATCATCTATACTATATTCATATATGGTAGGTGGGGTTGTAGTTTAAGTTTTGCGTAAAGCAAATTTTTCCTACAACAAGACAGAGGTAAAAAAAATTACTACATTATTGGTTGTTAATGAGAAAGGTTCCACCAACCACTTATCATAACCAAGTTATGAATATTGCCCACATCAATAAGTTAATGGTGTTGAGAATTTCTGATATCTTCAGTTCCTTTGGCTGAAGTTGTCGATAACCGTGGACACGGCTAATCGATTAGGTTTGAGTACTCTGCAGAGTTTTGCACACGTTCCCCACAAGATTTGATTGCCTCCGTTGAAGTCCTCGCACTTCATGGTGTTTGAGAACTGGATGATCAAAACATGGTCTTCCAAAGGGTTTGTCTGAGACACTGTCAGTGCCCATCCAATCCTACCGTTCTTCTACATCTCGTAGCACCACACGTCGAGAGTCACCATAATGTCCAACCAAGCCGGAGCCCATAATGACTTGTGGCTGTGCAGGTAAGCCTCGGTTCTTGAAGAATCCATCCATGTCTTCGTGCCTCGAAGAATCTTTCCGCATTATGTCATGGCGCTTCCCCATGCATCCCTGGTCATCTAGTGGCTTCCCCAGGGTGCCCATCTGAACCGTCCTTCACCCATCGGTATATTGCATCATGAGTTCTTGAAAATCTTGAAGTCTTCAGGTCTTGATTATTAAGTTCTCACAACACTCATGATATATGCTCAACCAAACCCCGTCTATCAGGAGCATAGCAAATTAACGTCTCGACCAAAGTAACAAGGGTTTATGAGTGCCTACCACATGATACTACATCAAGAACCAATTTTCCAAGTACCTACTTTGAATGGACTGGGTGGAGGAGGTTGAACTAATGCAATAAAACCATAGGTAAAAAAGATGATTAATGTGAACTTGCCTGGTAAGGTTGATGAAGATAGATATCGCTCACAACAAATAACTTGATAGAACTATTCGTCACTCTCCGTTGAAAATCTGTATAATCAAACATAGTATTCACATAATCAATTATACTAGCAATCGTTCTAACAATCAGTATCACAAACAACAAATAATATGTATCATATATATCAAATCAAACAAGAATCCAAAAGAAACTTCAAAGAAAACTATGGAGTCTTACTACAGCAACACAAAAATATTTTTTTGTCCTATTTGATCTTAGCAGCAAATAAAACACTAAAATTGTTAAATAAAATAAAATCTAAAATAAAATAACTAAGATAACAGAAAGTATTTTTCATAAAAAAATTATTGGCAAAAAAAAGTAATTGAAAAGTTTTGGTTAAACTCTATTTATGATCAAAACAATGTTAACCTTGAATTAAATCAAAACAATTTCAACTTCAATACAAATTGTTGCTGATCTAAACAAAAGTTAACATAGAATAAAACTCATAAAACAATATATATAAAGTATTTTCAAATAGGAATTTAATTTGGCAATGAAATCAATTTGCAAGTTATTATTGAACTAGAATTGATTCTATGCATTCAAATAAAATTAAATGAAATAAAATTTTGTTGTTCTTATTGAAAAGTTACTGTTAAATATCAGAAAACAAAATATAACTTGTGACAATTACAAAAGAAAACAAATTAAAAACAATTAATAGAAAAGAAATAGCAATAAACCTAAAAAGAACTAAAACAGAATCTGTTTTGCTTAAAACCCTAATTTAAGATATTCTAAAAAAATGAAATTATACCTATTGATAAATAAGATCACTAGTTACCAGTAGCAAAAAGAATCAACTAAAAATCTATTTTTAAACCCATGATATTTATAAAACAAGATTTGAACCAAATCTGTTTGAATTCAAATTTAAAATATTCAAACATGGTCAAACTTAATATCTACAGAAACTAAATAAAATTTGTGACATGATGCAAAAATAATCACTCAAAAATAAGTTAAAACATAAAGGCTATAAGGAAAACAAAAACAGAACTAATCTGTTTTTAAAACAGAAAACAAAAAAATCTAACTAACGACAGGGCCATGTGGCGTCTCGTGAGTGGGTGAGAGGTGTGCGTGCGCTGGATAAACTAGCGACCTTTCACAACTTAAAGAAAACACTTCGATTAAATATCTAAATAGAAAAATCAGCCGGTTCTCCTAAAATAAAGCAAAGGGGTACGGGGGATCTAATCTACACCATTGATCTCGATCGGACGGTTTAAAACTCACAGAGGCGGGGTGGCGGAGCTTTGGTGGTGGTCGGGGCTGGGGCTCTGGCGGTCTTTTGCAGTGGTGGAGATGACCAGGGGGTGGAGGCGGCGCTCCGGTGTCGGTTGGAGGCGTCGGCGGGGATCGGGGGTGACCGAGGGGGGCACGAGCTCGGGAGGCTTCGGCCTTTGGCCGAAGTCCCGCGAGGTGAGGTGGAGCGCTGCAGCGAGGGGAGTGCGTGGGTTTGGGGAAAATGGATAGAAGGGAGGATCCTCTATTTATAGGCGTCCTCGGGAGGGACGAGGAAGAAAAGGGGAGGGAGATCCGACGCGGATCCGGCGAGCTCGTGCGAGGTAGGAAAGAGAGAGAAGGAAGGAAGGAGAAGACCGGCGGCATCTCGGGTCGGATAGTGCGGCCCACTATCAGCAAGGGAGAGAGGGGAAGGAAAGGATCGGGCGGCCGATCTGTATCTCGCGAGGGGATTTGGGCCTAATTCAGTCAGTCGGCCGCACCGCAAAAAGATTCCTTTTAAACATTTTTTCCTTTTATACGTAAAACAAAAGAAGGAAACTAAATAAAATAAAATATGTAATACTTTTATATAGGCATATTATATATCAAAATTTGCAGAAAATATTTCCTTCGAGATGAACATTTTTCAAGGCCAAACAAAAATCTCACAAATTTAAAAAATTCAAACAGTGGTACTGTTTTAAATAAAATGCAAAGAAATCATTTTGAAAATACCAAAATAGTCTCAAATTTATTTCTCTCCAGTTTCATATTGAAGGGAATTATTTAACCCTAATTTTCATGTATTTTATTTTTGGAGAAATATAAATGTTAAAACCACTTCAAAAATTGCTTTTGAAACATAATATGAAATATTTTCAAAATAGTCTTGTGAGTTTTATAATTCTAATATAATTCAAATGGCCCCTCGTTTGGAGTGTCATATTGCTCCTCTCAAGGTTTTGAATTTGGGCAAGGGAATTTGAATTCCTTTAAACTTTTAAATAGGACCAATTATGAAATAGATTACAAAAGGAATTATTTTCACAAACCACTTTTTCCAAGTCCTTCATTTTGAAGAAGTCATGTTATCTTCTCTCAATGATTTGGATTGGATGAAATTGGATTCATAAGGAAGTGAGAAACTCATTTTATTCCTTCTCACCTTTAAAGTTTCAAAAGTTTCAAATTTCACTCAATTTCAAACAATCATTCAAAAAATAAATCAATCTAGTAAATATTTGAACATTCCAAAATTTGGGATGTTACACCTATGACATGCGGGTCTAGGGTAATTAGGGTTAATCACATAATTAGATTAATTTAGAATAATTAATTTTCATTAATGTGTCACTAACATGTGAGACCCATCCTGTTAACTAACCTAATATTAATTTAAACCCTAGATTAAAACTCAGTCTATTGTAGAGGGCCCCTAGTGGTGAGGTTTGACCAGCCAGCCCCACTCTTGACTGCTTAAATGAGTATGATGTCATGCTGACGTCATAAATGCAATTTTCGAATTATAACAATTTTGTTAACTTCAAAAAATTACTGAAAGTTTGAAAAATCATATCAAATAATTTATAACTCGGATGAAAATATTTTATCGATGAAAGTTGATTAGAAAAATCCAACGAATCCGAATATGCTATTCGTTTGTCTATCACATGCTCCTAGCATGATGAACATGGAACTTTCCTCCCTGATTCATTTATCGCGGAGTAGCGAGAGGCCCGAGAAATGTGGACAGATATTTTCCCGCTGAGTCCCTAACGTGTAGTACTGCATTAGCTCCGTCCCTAATGTGGAAAGATATTGTCATGTCATGCATCGTGATGCATCTATCTGCCTTTATTTATTGTTTCTTCCCCTTCTTCTCTTTGGTAGACGCCGAAGTTGACGCTGCTACGGGGTACGACCACGCCACTGGCGATCAGCCTTTTGTCGCACAACTACAAGGCAAGCAACCCCCCTTAATCATCCCTATATCACCCACTCTTTCTCCCTCGTGCTTGCATTAGATTTTGCTATCGTTGTAGATAGCTCCTATTCTGATACATAGCGTGTTTTTCATAACCTATTAATGTACCATACTATACATTAAATGCTTAGTACAGGTGGAGCAGTGATCCCCATTGACCCCTGAGTCCCAGTTGCCCCTGCTTTATCATCGAAGACTCGATCAACTGATCGACGAGGCAAGACCCATCATATCACTTCACAACCCGTAGTTGTGCGACTCTACAGAGCTACTATCGAGTACCGAGGGTGACACCTCGTTACATACTCCTGATGTTAGCAATGTAGTGTAGTTAACTGGTGCTGGTGCATGGAGGGTGATTCCTCCTTCACCACTTCCGATAACGACGGTGTTGTGCAACCCCTCAAGCGTGGACCATCGAGGGTAATTCCTCCCTCATCACCTTGATGGTTACTTCGATTGGAATCCATTGAAGGTGATACCTCTGATTCCTCTCATGTTAGAGCCACATGGTTACTTTGACTTTACTACTGGAAACTGTTGGAAATATGCCTAGAGGAATAATAAAATAGTTATTATTATATTTCCTTTTTCAAGATAATAGTTTAATATCCATGCTATAACTTTATTGAATGGAAACATAAATGCATGTGTGGATATATAGACAAAATTGTGTCCCTAGTGAGTGTCTAGTTGACTAGCCTGTTGATCAAGGATGGTTAAGGTTTCCTAGCCATAGACAAGTATTGTCACTTGATTACAGGATCACATCATTAGGAGATTGATGTGATGGACAAGACCCAAACTATAAATGTAGCATATGATCGTGTCATTTTGTTCCTATTTTTTTCATCATGTCAAGTATTCATTCCTATGACCATGAGATCAATTAACTCACTGACACCAGAGGAATACCTTGTGTGTATCAAACTTCGCAATGTTACTTGGTGACTATAAAGATACTCTCCAGGCATCTCCGAAGGTGTCCGTTGAGTTAGCATGAAACAAGACTGGGATTTGTAACTCCATGTGACGGAGAGGTATCTCGGGGCCCACTCGGTAATACAACATCACACTAGATCAATGATGACGCGCTTTGCTGCGCCCATCAATTTATTCCATAGATAATAGGAATTAAATATCTAACCGAGCTGTTAGGAAATTAAGAAAAATAAGAAACTTAACTTTCTAGATAAGAAAACAAAGCACCAATATTTGCAATTCATAGGATAGTGCCATGAAACATAAATCTGTGACTATAAGAGCATCCAATTCACACGTTTCTATGTTATCCATAATGACAAAACGATGACACAAATACCTGTGAAGATCCATACGGTACAAGTATTGGATACTTTATGGAAATGGTATTATGATAGAAGCATGATCCATAATATATAAACTAGGAACATGCAACTGATAATGACCTAAAAAAAGGAAAAAGGTGTACAACAAGAAAATACATTCCTCAATATATGCGGAGAGCATAGCATAACTAAGAAAACAAACCATAAATAGCTGATGAGGCGCCCTAGGTGCAGGGCGCCGTTGCCATGTAAGACAATAGATAATCAAATGGTTTTGTATTTCTAGTTGCATCAACTATCATCCCGTACATATAGAAAGTATAATTGTATCTAGATAAGCGAGGTGGAAAATAATAGAAGGGTCGCCAAGGTCAAAAGAAAATGCACTTGAGTAGACCCGTCTCACATGCAACGTCTCCCACCTATGAGTGATGTCAATGACTATACAAGTAGAAGCCTCACTGCAACCAACTCACTACCCTAGTTATCTAAATACTTTATATGACATTCAAGTTCGAAGTTAAAAGGTACTTGGATGAAATAAGATGGCCATATGTAGCTTCACCTCAATTACCTACAATTCATAAAATGGTCTGCAAGTACAATCTAAATATGCATGAGGACTTCTTTTAATTACAGAATCTCGTAGAAATTTATCACCGGTTCATCACCCAAGTAGGTCCAGACTTCGGTCATATTTGCATGTCACATTCAATTTCAATGAAGAGCAAATTATTGGAGTACAATTCCACATTTCTACATGTGAATTAGGCTTGCATAGTAAGTAAACTGCAGTTTGAAATAATAATTTTTGCTACTGTAGCTCATAGCTATAGCCACTTTCAGTTAGAGAATCTGTAGAAACAGTGAGAAAGTGACATGCAATTTAACAAAAAACTTCAGTTTTGATAAGTGCCCCCTGTCCTCCAAGTCATAAGTCAAATCAAGGTTGACGCAGTAACTGAATTAAGTCACTTGTATGATTTCTGGATCAGCCTGTAAAGTAGTGTTGAAGCTGGTTTATTTCCTTTTACTCTATTATTGATCATAAGTCTATGTACCTTTGAACCAGTATATGTTGCTCTTTGTTCTTGTATTAATGATATCTTCTGCATGGTTAATAGAAGATATTGGAGGGTTAGGATTCTATCAATGAACTGGAAATTCATGATACATCTTCAAGTCTCTTCTCCTTTGTTTCTTTTTAGCGCATTCCTGCTCAGAAACAACAAGAGGTGAAAACATAGAGTTAAGTTTGGTTTATAATCGTAGCAGTTGTTCTTCGCTGTCCCTGAAGGTTACTTAATAGAAACAAAAAATAGTATAAATGAGTCATATGCTTAACAGTATGACAAAAGGAACCTGAAAATAAGCACCTTAACTTTGCTTTCCGTGAATGCACATATATGATATCATTTTGGAAGAACATGTTCAGCGCAAGACACTCGCGAGATAAATTGCATAATAGTGATAATAGTTACTGTAACCAATTATTTATATTAACAAGGTGGACCAGTGGAGTAGTGCTTCAATGATCGAAAAATTCAGAAAGTTATGAAGGACGTTTTTTCTTTAAAAAATACATGGCTGATGGTTGCACTGTTCGCATGATCAAAATGATAAAACAATCAACTGTGATATCTCCTCGCTCATCCACTGTAGTTACTTAATCTTCACTTTGTTTCTGATTTACACGAAAGGATAAAGCAACTTAGTTCTGTATGGGTGATGCTCTGTCGGACTTTCTTCTGCAGTTGTCCAGCAACTGCTGCTCCTCAGGGTCGCCGGGTTGGTGCTAATGCTTCTCGTCGCATCTTACTTTCTTATGCCCATGGAGGCAGCCTAGGCATCAACTCGCTCAACTCTGTCACAAAATCAAAAATAGCCTAAACTTCCAACATGGATGCGGTGCCAGATTTGCGAATCATCCCTACCATTACAACCCTTTTTGGTTGTAAACATAAACAAGAGCACGTTGCAAAAAAACATTACACAACCGATAAGGAGGCTCACCAGCCAAGCAGCGACCCTCGAGTCAGTTTACCACACTGGCAAGCAAGAGGAGGTCTGCTAGGCAACCATCACGGATTGGGGCCGTCGTGCAGGGCGGGGCTGGAACAAGGGATATGGTAGATTATCTCAACTTGCGCAACAGTGTGGCCCAAAATTGGAGAGGCCCCTCTCCCCCCTGATCTCTTCTTCCTCACCTCCGACGTGCGTTCAGGAGTTGTGCATCAGATCCGGTAGAGGGTGCACGAGAAAGTAGATTAGCAATGGCAGGAAGAATAAATAGGACTGACGAAGTAAAGGAGAAGGAGGCGAGCCGACGGTAACGGACCTTCACACTACGATAGACAGGGAGGAAAAATGTCGACCTGCGCCGCCGCGTCGCTGCCCCTTTGCATCACCGCACACCGGCCGCTCCTCTCTATCCCCTCGTCCACACTTGACCAAGCATAGCTGGGTTTGCTGGAATGGGCCGACGGACGGCCCAGTTTACCATAGGCCTTCCTTTCGGGTTGTGGAGCAGCAGCCCAAAGGACAGCTGGGCCAGGTTTAGTGCGGGAGAAATTGCTTTGCACACAAGATCTGATGGCCAGGAGGCTCCAGATCCTAAAAATGAACGGCCAAAAATGCAAATCGTTGTGAGGACAGGGATTAGGTGTGGTTATACTGTCCTTAATATAAGCCCTGCAAGCAATGTGACTAAAGAGTTAGTCACGATATCTTGTATTGCGGAACAAGTAAAGAGATTTGCTGGTAACGAGATTGAAATAGGTATGGAGATACCACGATCGAATCTCGGGCAAGTAACATACCGAAGGACAAAGGGAATGGTATACGGGCTTATATGAATCATTGGCATAGAGGTTCAACTGATAAGATCTTCGTAGAATATGTAGGATCCAATATGGACATCTAGGTCCCGCAATTGGATATTGACGAGAGAGTGTCTCAGGTCATGTCTGCATAGTTCTCGAACCCGCAAGGTCTGCACACTTAAAGTTCGGTGACGTTTCCGTATAGTTGAGTTATAGGTGCTGGTGACCAAAGTTTTATTTCGGAGTCTCGGATGAGATCCTGGATGTCACAAGGAGTTCCAGAATGGTTCGGAAACAAAGATTGATATATACGAAGTTGGTATTTGGATTTCGAAAGGATTTCATGCTTTGTCGGCAGTGTACCGGCAGTGATGAATGGGTACCGGGGGCCCACCAGGTGGGCCCACCACTCCCCAAGAGGGCCACGTGGACTTTATGGTGACGCAATAGCCCTTATTGGGCTGACTAGTCAACCAAAGAAAGCCCATGAGGTAAAAAGTTGAAAAACTAAAAGAGGTGGACAACTTGGGTGGGATCCTATTCCAAGTTGGATTGGAGTTGGACTCCTCCTCTCCTATTCGGCCGAGCGCAAGGGAGGTTACCTTGGTGCTCAAGGCTAGCCCCTCCTTCCTCCTATATATACTAGAGGTTTTAGGGTTTTTGAGACACAATTTCAGCCACGTGCAACCCTCTCCTCTAGTTTGTAGTTCTTCCTCTAGATCGGATTTCTGTGGTGCTTAGGCGAAGCCCTACAGGAATAGATCACCACCATCACCGGCGCGCCGTCATGCTGCTGGAGAACTCATCTACTTCCCCATCTCTCTTGCTGGATCAAGAAGGCGGAGATCGTCAACGAGCTGTACGTGTTCTGAACGCATAGATGTCCTCCGTTCGGGGCTAGATCAGCACGGATCGTGGGACGATGGCGATTTGGATCGCGAAGACGTTCCACTACATCAACCATGAATCTTAACGCTTCCTGCTTAGTGATCTACAAGGGTATGTAGATCTGATCTCCCTCTCGTAGATGATCATCACCATGATAGGTCTTCGTGTGCGTAGGAAAATTTATGTTTCCCATGCAACATTCCCGAATAGTGGCATCATGAGCTAGGTTCATGCGTAGATGAATTCTCGAGTAGAACACAAAAGAGTTTGTGGGCGTGGATGTTAAATTTGCTGCCCTCCTTAGTATATTCTTGATTCGGCGGTATTGTTGGATTGAAGCATCCCGGACCAACGTTACTCCTACGCTTACGGGAGACCGGTTTCATCGACTAACATGCAACTTGTTGCATAAAGATGACTGGCGGGTCTCTGTTTCTTCAACTTTAGTTGAATCGTATTTGACCGAGGCGGTCCTTGGAGAAGGTTAAATAGCAATTTGCATATCACCGTTGTGTCTTTGCTATTGGAAATATACCCTAGAGGCAATAATAAATAGTTATTATTATATTTAATTGTTCATAATAATCGTTTATTATCCATGCTAGAATTGTATTGATTGGAAACTCAAATACATGTGTGGATACATAGATAACACACTGTCCCTAGTGAGCCTCTAGTTGACAAGTTCGTTGATCAAAGATGGTCAAGGTTTCTTGGCCATAGGCAAGTGTTGTCACTTGATAATGGGATCACATCATTAGGAGAATCATGTGAAGGACAAGACCCAAACTATGAACGTAGCATATTGATCGTGTCGTTTTATTGCTATTGTTTTCCGCGTGTCAAGTATTTGTTCCTATGTCCATGAGATCATATAACTCACTGGCACCGAAGAAATACCTTGTGTGCATCAAACGTCGCAACGTAATTGGGTGACTATAAAGGTGCTCTACAGGTATCTCCGAAGGTGTCCATTGAGTTAGTATGGATCAAGACTGTGATTTGTCACTCCGTGTGACAAAGAGGTATCTCGGGGCCCACTCGGTAATACAAGATCAAACAAGCCTTGCAAGCAATGTGACTAAGTGTAAGTCACGGGATCTTGTATTACAGAACAAGTAAAGAGACTTGCCGGTAACGAGATTGAAACGGGTATGCGGATACCGATGATCAAATCTCGGGCAAGTAACATACCGAAGGACAAAGGGACATACGGGATTATATGAATCCTTGACACTGAGGTTCAACCGATAAGATCTTCGGAGAATATGCCGGATCCAATATGGTCATCCAGGTCCCGCTATTGGATATTCACCGAGGAGTGTCTCAGGTCATGTCTACATAGTTCTCGAACCCGCAGGGTCTGCAGACTTATGGTTCGGTGACGTTTCTGTATAGTTGAGTTATAGGTGTTGGTAACCGAAAGTTGTTCGGAGTCCCACATGAGATCCAGGACGTCACGAGGAGCTCCGGAATGGTCCGGAGGTAAAGATTGATATATAGGAAGTCTTGTTTTGGTCACTGGAAAATTTCCGGGCTCATCGGTAGTGTACCGGGAGTGTCGGGGACCATCGGGAGGGGTGTAACGCCCCAAGGGGTCTCATGGGCTATGGGAATAGATAAACCAGCCCCTAGTGGCCTGGAATAAGTTCCCACTAAGGCCCATAATGTAGCGACCCAACTCAAGACGAGTCAAGCCTTTGTGTTTCTGTGCCATCCCTGGATCAGTATGCTGCTACACACAGTACATCAATGTATATATCAAAGTGCAATCACATGTAAATAGCGTAAAACTGATATATACCTTCAATATTTCAGCGGAAGCAGTCAAGGGAGTGGAGTCCCAATAAACACCAACGGCAAGTTGAGTGTAGACCGTAACCCTGAATCGTACTCTTACTAGTCGAAGAAAAATATCTGCAACATAAGACGTTGCAGCCGTGTAGGTTAGCATACTGAATATGCCGGCAAGTCACATAAGAGAGGGGTGAAAAGTAATCATCTATACTATATGCATATATGGTAGGTGGGGCTATAAGTTTTTAGCGAAAAGCGAGTTTTCTCCTACATCAAGAGAGGGGCTAAAAGCAAAATATTACTACGATGTTGGTTGTTAATGAGATGGTTCCGCCAACCAGTTCTCATACCCAAGTTATCAATATTACCCTCATCAAGTATTTATAATGGTGTTGAGAATTTCAGATAACTTCAGTTCCTTTGGCTCAAGTTCTTCATGACCGTGGACACGGCTAATCGATTAGGTTTGAGTACTCTGCAGAGTTTTGCACATGTTCCCCACAAGATTTGATCGCCTTCGTGTATGTCCTCGCACTTCAGGGTGTTTGAAGACCGAATGATCAAAACATGGTCTTTCAACGGGTCCCTCTGAATCCCTGTCGGTGCCCATCCATTCCTACCGTTCTTCTACATCTGCTAGCACCGCCTGTCCAGAGTCGCCGCGTTGTCCAACCAAGCCAGAGCCCATAATGACTTGTGGCTGTGCAGGTAAGCCTTGGGTCTTGAAAATATCCGTCCGTCTCTTTGAGCCTGGGTGAAGCTTTCCGCAGGATGTCATGGCCTCTCCAGCACCCCGGGTCATCCACTGGGTTCTCCAGGGAGCCGATCAGCCGTCCTTCACCCAGAGTTGCATTTCGTCCGAGGTCTTGAAAATCTTGTCTTAACCGGTCTTGATTATTTAATCAATCTTGCATCACTCGTGTTATGCACTCAACCGAAATCCCGTCTACTCAAGCATAGCAATATGAAATTTGTCGTCCCGGGGCCAAGTATCGGGGTTGTTGTGTGCCTACCACATGATACTACAACCTTTACTAAAATTTCCAAGTACCTAAGCAGCATGCAATTGGGCATAGGATGCTAGAACTACGATGCATAAAACATAGGTGATAGTATGATCAAAGTGACTTGCCTGGCGATGTTGACGAAGAATAATTTCTCGAGAAAAAACTTGATAGACTACTCGTCACTCTCCGATGAAATCTATATAACAAACATATCATTCACATAAGCACTCATACTAGCAATCATTCTAACAATCAAAACAAAAGAGAGAGCGAAATAGGAATTTGAAAGAAACTTCAAATAAGACTAGGGAGTCTTCTACTACGTCAAACACTAAATAGTTTTTGTCTAACTGAAAGTAATAACAAGGAACTAAGATATAGATTTAACTAAGATAAAATAAAGTATTTTTCACAAAACTTTTTTGAAAGTATTTCCAAACGGGATTTGAAACAGTGGAGAAACCAATTGCAAGTTACTAAGGAACTAGAATTAATTTCATGATAACAAACAAAAATAAAATCAAAATTTGTTGCAAACCTACTATTTAACTAACAGAAACAAAACATAATCTTTCTGAAATATAAAAGAAAATAATTTAAAACAATTTACAGAAAAAGAAATAGCCATAGTCCTAAAAGAGGTGAAACAGAAATTGTTTCACAAGAAACCATGAGCTAAAATACTCAAATAAATCTAACATTTTTACCACTAATACATAAGATCACTAGCGATCAGTATCAAAAGGAATCAAATTAAAATCTATTTTTAAACTCCTGGAATTGGCAAAACAAGGTTTAAACTAAATCTGATCTAATTCAAATTTTAAAATTTCAAACATAGACAAATTATATGTTTTTAAAAACTAAAGGACATTTGTGATCTACTGGAAAAAGAATCAACTCTATTGAAGTTGTGTATCAAAAGTTATGAGCCAAACAATATTGGAACTTTTCTGTTTTTGGAACTAAACAGAAAAAAGAAAACAACTGCTAACGGACAGGGGGGTACACGTGGCGCTCAGTGAATGGCTGCGGGGTGTGTGCTGCGGGTGTTATGAGCAAACGGCCGAGACTTAATAAAAACCTACGGCTAAATCTAAGTGGGGCAGAAAACCGTTCGGGTTTTTTTACTAAAACCGAAAGGGTAACTAAGATCTAATCTAGCGCGTTGTTTAAAGATCTAACGGTAGAAGTAAAACAAAAGAAAAGAAAAAGAAAAAAGTAAAGGAGAGGGGGTTACCTCGTGCTTCAGGGAACCCCACGATGACAGAAGGATCAGCGGCGAGGGCACTCCAGCGATGGGGAACTCCAGCGTGGGGGGGCTGCTGGCGGGGGGGTGGGTGGCAGGGGGGCGGTGGAGGGGGGTGGCGACGAGGGGAGTGGAGGCGAGGCTCCAGGGAGGGGAGGGACCTGCAGGGGGGCGACGGGGTGTAGCTCTGGCGAAGAGCTCCTGGCGGGAGTTCTCGGCGGGGTGGGGTGGTGTGCAGGGGGGCGGTGGAGGGGTGGCAGGGGGGCGGCCGACGACGGGGTTCCAGGGGCGTCGGGGGTGCTCCTGGGCAAGGGGCGCTCCTGGGCGAGCTCCTGGCTTGGCCTGTCACGTAGGGAACCAGCGAGAGTGGAGGGCGGCGCTAGAGGCGAGGGGAGGGGCGTCTCTTGGGGAAAATGGAGAGAGGAGAGCTGGGGCTCTCTTATAGAGGTGGTGGGAGGAGCTGGGATGGAAGGGAGAGGGAGATCGGGAAAGGAGGATTTCCCTGTCCATGGCTAAGGAAAGCTTTTGTAACGTGAGGAAGAGACAAAGGAAGAAGAAGATCCTCTATTGGGCCACAATAGGAAAATCTCTTAATGGGCCAGCAAGCATTTCCAAATAAAAGTGATTCCTTTCCTATTTTTTAAAACCGGAAAGTAAACAATTAAAAGGGAAACTAAATAAGATAATTAATATAGGGTATTATATACCAAAAAATCAGAAAAATATCCTCTACTCGATTAACATTTTTCCAAGGCAAAAATAAAAACTTAAAAAAATGTTTTTCAGAAAATCCCCTAAATGCTCTATTTCTTTTTGGCAATCATTTTCACAATAAAACTTTGGCTTTTCTTGGCTCAAAAATATTTCAAAAGTGCCCCTGGTTTTGGAGGGTCACATTCCTCCGCTCTTTTCTTGCTTGCTAGAATTTATTTCTCGGCACTTCTGGCACGAAGAACAAATAGAAATGCATAAGAAAATTTTGAAAGAATTCAAATGCAAATCTCCGTTCAAATTCTTTATAGTTGAAGAAGTCACGTCATCTTCTCTCTTTGCTTTT
This sequence comes from Hordeum vulgare subsp. vulgare, assembly GCF_904849725.1. Lineage (NCBI taxonomy): Eukaryota > Viridiplantae > Streptophyta > Magnoliopsida > Poales > Poaceae > Hordeum > Hordeum vulgare. The sequence goes on along the minus strand of NC_058523.1, from coordinate 427,906,517 downwards.
AAAAGATTGAATTTGAATTCACCGGAGAAGGGGAAAGTCATTTTATTCCCTCTCATTCAAAATTTTTGAAAAGTTTCGAATTTTCACTCAAGTTTCAATCACTCAATCAAACAAACAAACAATCTAATAAATATTTTTAACATTCCAAAATTTGGGATGTTACAAACCTACCACACTTAAAATGAATCTCGTCCTCGAGATTCGGAGGGGCTAGAAAGAAAGGTTTGGGTTTGGGGGTCTTCTAACAAATCCAACCTCCGGCAAAGTGGGATGCTACCATACTTAAAATGCAAGGTACTGGTCCCTTAAGATTTTAACAATCCTCTGGGGTTTTGGCATCTGACTCCTCACAGTCTTCATATCTTCCGTTATATTCATAATGTCTCCATCAAAACGAGGGCTCTTCCGTTGATATAAGCTTCTTCCGTTACTGGGTCTTCTTAACTGACAGTCTCGTGGTCAATTCTAAATAACATATCGATGGTTCTCATGGTGGTCTATCATTTGTGGTTATCCTGCAGAGAGAGAGGTCTTGGTTTCATTCTCACCGTAAAAATTCCTACGCGTGACAACAAATGCCATGTACTTGGGGCGTTCATCATACCATTCTAAGGCTTAAACAAAAGCTTCAAAGAGCATCGTCTCTCAATATGGGTAAGTCTCTCAGATTTACCATTCCAAATAGCAAGATAAATGATAAGAGTACGTCGTCATGGTGATCAATCCATTCCGCACCCAAATCATTTCTTTGTATAAGGTTTAGCGAATCTCGCATTCTAACACTTGGGCATTCTCACAAGCATTGCAGAATTTCTCTTGTCCACGAACGAAGTTCGGATAATCCATTGGTTCTGCAAGTTGAACGAAACATCTATCATATCTTCACAACTCTCAGGTTTTCGTATGCTCCTAAGAAAACGTTTGCTGATCCATCATAGCTTCTTCCATAAATCATATTCATTTCATAATCAATCCATTATTACATCCTTGCTTTCTTCAAAATTCTAACTCAAAAGTAATTTATTACAAATGCTGCCACCCACATTGTTCGGTATGGTCAAGTATTTCTGCCAACTTTATTCATCTGTCTCTCTTGGAGGTACTTTAGTTCCACTGGAACTTTCCGAGGTGCTCCTTGAAATCATCCATCTTTTGTTTCATCATGGTGGTCATGAGCTTCATCTCCATCATCTCCGCACGTACTTCACTCAGGTATTCCTGGGTATGACGGAGTCTTGCTTCAAGTATTTCTCCAATCTGACGTATGGCTTCCATGGCAGCTTCACGAACAGCATCAAAGAAGGTTGCTCGTGGTACACGTGAAATGAAAAAGTATTGCCCCATAGTCTTTGGACAAACTCCTTTCACATGGTGGAGGTGTACTTCCACATACCAAAGTTCTACTCCACTTTCCATGAATGGGTAGCCTTTGTAGACTACATCTCCTTCAAGATGAATGTGCTTCATCATGTCCTTCAGGATTTTCGGGTAATCATGATCACTGGTCAGGGTCATGATCGTTTCTGGGCCCTTGAGGAATGACTCGTAGAGAGTTGCCATCTATAGGTGTCAGTAAATAGGTTCTCAGAGGAATGTGTATGTCTCCTTGGTAATCATGGTACACTCCTACTCAATGGATCCTGTGGGTTTACCAATTACTACCACACTTAAAATGAATTATACTCATGCCTGCATAGACCATATTTCTCTTATCCTCATAAGTGTTCAGAGATCTTTGCTCGTAGAGAAACAACGCATACATTTTCAACATAGGCAATCATGAGACAATAAATTCCACTTATTCATGATGTTATTACAATCTCCGGGACTTCTGTTACAAAAATTTCACTCCATGATCTCCAGAAAAAAAGAGTTCTTCAGATCACACTTATTGCCATGGTCAAAACTTAACTAGTCCATTCTAGCTTTCTTCCTTTGCGGACAATCGCTAGCAAAATGTCCTGCTTCCTTGCAACAAAAGCAAATGAGTTCTGACAAGTCTCGAGGCGTCTTAGTGTTTGCCTTTGCTCCTTGGGTTCCCGGCTTCCTTCCTGAGCACATGTATATGTGGTGGCCAAATTTCATACACTTGTAACATCTGACATGACTCGGGTCTATGTCTGCAGAGATTTGGCTCTTCCGAGGGTACTTTTTCTTCTTTCCGGACTCCTTTATTTTGGCCAGTTCTTCTATTTCAGGTGGATCAAACTCCACTTCTTCCGTCGGGAAGTTTCCCAGATACCCTTGGCTTCTCTTCGTGCAATCTTGTGAATAATGTCCTTCTTCTCCACATGAGTAGCATGCATTGGAGAAAAATCTGGTCAGACCTTGTCCATCAGGGTCTTCAATATTTTCGTTCATCACCGGTTCTTCTAGAATCTTCTTCTTGAGTGTTTCCTTCACTACATCTTTCTGCTGCTTGACAACTTGTTGTACCTTGGGGTAAATGTGACATTGAGCTGGGTAGTGGGTGGTTCCTTCACACAAGAAACAAGTCACCTGACTACTTTTGCACTCCTCAGCTAGGTGATTTCCTTCACAATGAGTGCATCCATCCTTGTGTTCTTCCTGGGTGTGTCCTATTTCTCCACAGATCTTGCATGCACAAGTCTTCTCCTTCGGATTATCATAGTACTTCTGAATAAGTCGGGATCTTAACAGAGTGTTCTTGAATTCGTCCCAAGTTTCTGCTCCACTAAATCCTTGTATGGCATGGTGCATTTTCCACCAGATTGCAGCACTTTGTGTAAAGTACTGAAGAGCGTGTTCCACTTCATACTTCCTTGAGATCAAGTTGCTCCCGAAGTGGTTCTCCATGTTTTGAATCCATATCTCAGTTTCCAGCTGGGTCATTGGTCTAGGGACTACAAGTCCAGCTTCATACTCCATCTGGTAGGGTTGAGGTTTTGGGGATGGGACGGGTAAGAGAGGGAGGGAGATACACACAATACAAACAATATTTTTGAGAATAGGTTTTATTTGTGGCCGTCGGAAAACACACACCAATGACGGCTCACAAATCATCGTAACTAATGTGGGTATATAACAGGGGTTTGGACTTCTAATGGTCATATAAATATTGTAACGTTTCGGGGTCTTCGAGTTCTTCGGGTCTTGAGAGTCTTCAATGGGTGTAGCTTCAATTCTTCAAATGCATGGTGGAATCCTCTTTACTTTGAAGTAGAACTCCATTGATTCTTCATGAGGTCAAAGGGGTAAGGGGATTGTATAACTATTTGAGGTGAGAGGGAACATTTGATGAAATCAGAAGGGATGAGAAGTAAAAGGTGTTGTTGAAAATAAAAAATTTGAGAGATCCTTTTCTAAGAAATTTCCAGTTTCTAGGGTCACGCCCTACAGTCAACATGTGCTCTGATACCATTTCTGTAGCGACCCGACACAAGACGAGTCAAGCCTCTGTGTTTCTGTGCCATCCCTGGATCAGTATGCTGGCACACACAGTACATCAATGTATATATCAAACTGCAATCACATGTAAATAGCGTAAAACTGATATATACCTTAAATATTTCAGCGGAAGCAGTCAAGGGAGTGGAGTCCCAATAAACACCAACGGCAAGTTGAGTGTAGACCGTAACCCTGAATCGTACTCTTACTCGTCGAAGAAAAATATCTGCAACATAAGACGTTGCAGCCGTGTAGGTCAGCATATTGAATATGCCGGCAAGTCACATAAGAGAGGGGTGAAAAGTAATCATCTATACTATATGCATATATGGTAGGTGGGGCTATAAGTTTTTAGCGAAAAGCGAGTTTTCTCCTACATCAAGAGAGGGGCTAAAAGAAAAATATTACTACGATGTTGGTTGCTAATGAGATGGTTCCGCCAACCAGTTCTCATACCCAAGTTATCAATATTACCCTCATCAAGTATTTATAATGGTGTTGAGAACTTCAGATAACTTCAGTTCCTTTGGCTCAAGTTGTCCATGACCGTGGACACGGCTAATCGATTAGGTTTGAGTACTCTGCAGAGTTTTGCACACGTTCCCCGCAAGATTTGATCGCCTCCGTGTATGTCCTCGCACTTCAGGGTGTTTGATGACCGGATGATCAAAACATGGTCTTTCAACGGGTCTCTCTGAATCCCTGTTGGTGCCCATGCATTCCTACCGTTCTTCTACATTTGCTAGCACCGCCTGTCCAGAGTCGCCGCGTTGTCCAACCAAGCCAAAGCCCATAATGACTTGTGGCTGTGCAGGTAAGCCTTGGGTCTTGAAAATATCCGTCCGTCTCTTTGAGCCTGGGTGAAGCTTTCCGCAGGATGTCATGGCCTCTCCAGCATCCCGGGTCATCCACTGGGTTCTCGAGGGAGCCGATCAACCGTCCTTCACCCAGAGTTGCATTTCGTCCGAGGTCTTGAAAATCTTGTCTTAACCGGTCTTGATTATTTAATCAACCTTGCAACACTCGTGTTATGCACTCAACCGAAATCCCGTCTACTCAAGCATAGCAATATGAAATTTGTCGTCCCGGGGCCAAGTATCGGGGTTGTTGTGTGCCTACCACATGATACTACAACCTTTACTAAAATTTCCAAGTACCTAAGCAGCATGCAATTGGGCATAGGATGCTAGAACTACGATGCATAAAACATAGGTGATAGTATGATCAAAGTGACTTGCCTGGCGGTGTTGACGAAGAAGAATTTCTCGAGAGATAACTTGATAGACTACTCATCACTCTCCGATGAAATCTATATAACAAACATATCATTCACATAAGCACTCATACTAGCAATCATTCTAACAATCAAAACAAAAGAGAGAGCGAAATAGGAATTTGAAAGAAACTTCAAATAAGACTAGGGAGTCTTCTACTACGTCAAACACTAAATAGTTTTTGTCTAACTGAAAGTAATAACAAGGAACTAAGATATAGATTTAACTAAGATAAAATAAAGTATTTTTCACAAAACTTTTTTGAAAGTATTTCCAAACGGGATTTGAAACAGTGGAGAAACCAATTGCAAGTTACTAAGGAACTAGAATTGATTTCATGATAACAAATAAAAATAAAATCAAAAATTGTTGCAAACCTACTGTTTAACTAAAAGAAACAAAACATAATCTTTCTGAAATATAAAAGAAAATAATATAAAACAATTTACAGAAAAAGAAATAGCCATAGTCCTAAAAGAGGTGAAACAGAAATTGTTTCACAAGAAACCATGAGCTAAAATACTCAAATAAATCTGACATTTTTACCACTGATACATAAGATCACTAGTGATCGGTAGCAAAAGGAATCAAATTAAAAGCTATTTTTAAACTCCTGGAATAGGCAAAACAAGGTTTAAACTAAATCTGATCTAATTCAAATTTGAAATTTTCAAACATAGACAAATTATATGTTTTTAAAAACTACAGAAAATTTGTGATCTACTGGAAAACGAATCAACTCTATTGGTGTTGTGGATCAAAAGTTATAAGCCAAACAAAATTGGAACTTTTCTGTTTTTGGAACTAAACAGAAAAAAGAAAACAATTGCTAACAGACAGGGGGGTACACGTGGCGCTCAGTGAATGGCTCCGGGGCTGTGTGCTGCCGGTGTTATGAGCAAACCTCCGAGACTTTAGAAAAACCTACGGCTAAAACTAAGTGGGGCAGAAAACCGTTCTGGTTTTTTTAATAAACCGATAGGGTAACTAAGATCTAATCTAGCGCGTTGTTTAAAGATCTAACGGTAGAAGTAAAACAAAAGAAAAGAAAAAGAAAAAAGTAAAGGAGAGGGGGTTACCTCATGCTTCAGGGAACCCCACGATGACAGAAGGAGCAGCGGCGAGGGCACTCCAGCGATGGGGAACTCCGGCGGGGTGGGGTCGCCGGCGGGGGGGTGGGGTGGCAGGGGGGTGGTGGAGGGGGGGGGTGGCGACGAGGGGAGTGGAGGCGAGGCTCCAGGGAGGGGAGGGACCTGCAGGGGGGCGACGGGGTGTAGCTCTGGCGAAGAGCTTCTGGCAGGAGTTCTCGGCGGGGTGGGGTGGTGTGCAGGGGGGGAGCGGTGGAGGGGTGGCAGGGGGTGGCCGACGGCGGGGTTCCAGGGGCGTCGGGGGTGCTCCTGGGCGAGCTCCTGGCTCGGCCCATCACGCAGGGAACCGGCGAGAGTGGAGGGCGGCGCTAGAGGCGAGGGGAGGGGCGTCTCTTGGGGAAAATGGAGAGAGGAGAGCTTGGGCTCTCTTATAGGGGTGGTGGGAGGAGTTGGGATGGAAGGGAGAGGGAGATCGGGAAAGGAGGATTTCCCTGTCCATGGCTAAGGAAAGCTTCTGTAACATGATGAAGAGACAGAGGAAGAAGAAGATCCTCTGTTGGGCCACAATAGGAAAACCTCTTAATGGGCCAGCAAGAGTTTTCAATTAAAAGTGATTCCTTTCCTATTATTTAAAACCGGAAAGTAAACAATTAAAAGGGAAACTAAATAAGATAATTAATATAGGGTATTATATACCAAAAAATGAGAAAAATATCCTCTACTCGATTAACATTTTTCCAAGGCAAAAATAAAAACTTAAAAAAAATGTTTTTCAGAAAATCCCCTAAATGCTTTATTTCTTTTTGGCAATCATTTTCGTAATAAAACTTTGGCTTTTCTTGGCTCAAAAATATTTCAAAAGTGCCCCTGGTTTTGGAGGGTCATATTCCTCCGCTCTTTTCTTGCTTGCAAGAATTTATTTCTCGACACTTCTGGCACGAAGAACAAATAGAAATGCATAAGAAAATTTTGAAAGAATTCAAATGCAAATCTCCGTTCAAATTCTTTATAGTTGAAGAAGTCACGTCATCTTCTCTCTTCGCTTTTAAAAGATTGAATTTGAATTCACCGGAGAAGGGGAAAGTCATTTTATTCCCTCTCATTCAAATTTTTTGAAAAGTTTCGAATTTTCACTCAAGTTTCAATCACTCAATCAAACAAACAAACAATCTAATAAATATTTTTAACATTCCAAAATTTGGGATGTTACACATAAGCTTTGATAAGGAAAAACACAAGGTTGAAATAGTTTCCAAGTGGGAAGGTGGAATCCTACTCCAAATAGTATTAGAGTAGGACTCCTCCACCTCCAGTTGAAATAGCTTTGATCATGAAGACGGGTCGCAAGACAGTTTGTGAGACGGATCGCGGGACGGTTCGTTGGATGGATTGTGGGATAGATCGTGGGACGGATCGCGGGACAGTTCGTGGGGCGGTTCGAGGAACGTGAAGACGTTCCACTACATGAACCGCATTTCTTAACGCTTCCAGCTGTGCGATGTACAAGGGTACGTAGATCCAAATCTCCTCTCGTAGATGGACATCACCATGATAGGTCTTCGTGTGCGTAGGAAAATTTTTGTTTCCCATGCAACGTTCCCCAATAGTGGTATCAGAGCTAGGTTCATGCATAGATGTTATCTCGAGTAGAACAAAAAGGGTTTTGTGGATGGTGATGTTCGATTTGCTGCCCTCCTTAGTCTTTTCTCGATTCGGCGGTATTGTTGGATTGAAGCGGCCCGGATCGACATTATTCGTACGCTTACGAAAGACTGGTTTCAACGATTGACATGCAACCTCGTTGCATTAAAGATGACTGGCGGGTGTAGGTTTCTTCAACTTTAGTTGAATTGGTTTTGACCGAGGCGGTCCATGGAGAGGTTAAATAGAAATTTGCACATCTCCGTTGTGGTTTCTGCATAAGTAAGATGCGATCACACTGAATACCCATAGCAGCCACGTAAAACATGCAACAACAAATTAGAGGACGTCTAACTTGTTTTTGCAAGGTATGCTTGTGATATGATATGGCCAGTGACATGATGTGATAGATTGGATGTATGAGATGATCATGTTGTAATAGTTAATATCGACTTGCACGTTGATGGTACGGCAACCGGCAGGAGCCATAGGGTTGTCTTTAAACTAATGTTTGTGTTTGCAGATGCGTTTACTATATTGCTAGGACGTAGCTTTAGTAGTAATAGCATAAGTAGCACGACAACCTCGATGGCGACACGTTGATGGAGATCATGATGATGAAGATCATGGTGTGGCGTCGGTGACAAGAAGATTGTGCTGGTGCTTTGGTGATGGAGATCAAGAAGCACAAGATGATGGCCATATCATGTCACTTATGAATTGCATGCCTTGTTAATCCTTTTATGCACCTTATTTTGCTTAGAACGACGGTAGCATTATGAGGTGATATCTCACTAAAATTTCAAGACGAAATTGTGTTCTCCCCGACTGTGCATCGTTGCGACAGTTCTTCGTTTCGAGACACCACGTGATGATCAGATGTGATAGAATCAACGTTCACATACAACGGGTGCAAAATAGTTGCACACGCGGAACACTCGGGTTAAACTTGATGAGCCTAGCATGTGCAGACATGGCCTCGGAACACAAGGGACCGAAAGGTCGAGCATGAATCGTATAGTTGATATGATTAGCATAGAGATGCTTACCACTGAAACTATTCTCAACTCACGTGATGATCAGACTTGAGTTAGTGGATTTGGATTATGTACCACTCAAATGAGTAGAGAGATGTACTTTTTGAGTGGGAGTTTATTAAGTAATTTGATTAGTTAAACTCTAATTATCATGAACATAGTCAAAAGGTCTTTGCGAATTATGATGTAGCTTGCGCTATAGCTCTACTGTTTTTATATGATCCTAGAGAAAAATTAGTTGAAAGTTGATAGTAGCAACTTTGCGGACTGAGTCCGTAAAACTGAGGATTGTCCTCATTGTTGCGCAGAAGGCTTATGTCCTTAATGCACCACTCGGTGTGATGCACCTTGAGCGTTATCTGTGGATGTTGCGAACATCTGACATACACGTTTTTCATGACTACGTGATAGTTCAGTGCGTAATACTTAATGGATTAGAAGCAAGGCACTGAAGACGTTTTGAAACATCACGGAACATAAGAGATGTTCTAAGAGATGAAATTGAGATTTCATGCTCATGCCCTTGTTGAGAGGTATGAGACTTCCAACAACATTCTTTATCTGCAAAGTAAATGAGAAAAGCTCAATCGTTGAGCATGTTCTCAGATTGTCTGAGTACAACAATCGCTTGAATCAAGTGGGAGTTAATCTTCCAGATGAGATAGTGATGGTTCTCCAAAGTCACTGCCACTAAGATGCTAGAGCTTCATGATGAACTATAACATGTCAAAGATAGATATGATGATCCTTGAGCAATTCACAATGTTTGACACTGCGAAAGTAGAAATCAAGAAGGAGCATCAATTGTTGATGGTTAGTAAAACCACTAGTTTCAAGAAGGGCAAGGGCTAGAAGGGATACTTCATGAAACAACAAACCAGTTGCTGCTCTAATGAAGAAACCTAAGATTGAACCCAAACCCGAGACTAAGTGCTTCTGTTATGAGTGGAACGGTCACTGAGGCGGAGATACCCTGGATGCTTGGTAGATAAGAAGGTTGGCAAAGTCGTCAGAAGTATATTTGATATACATGATATTGATGTGTACTTTACTACTACTCCTAGTAACACGAGGGTATTGGATACCGGTTCGGTTGCTAAGTGATTAGTAACTCGAAATGAAAGATACAATATAAACGGGGACTAGCTTAAGGCGAGATGACGATAAGTGTTGGAAGTGTTTCCAAGGTTGATATGATCAAACATCGCACACTCCCTCTATCATCGGGATTGGTGGTAAAACCTAAATAAGTGCTATTTGGTGTTTGCGTTGAGCATGAACATGATTGGATCGTGTTTATTGCAATACGATTATTCATTCAAAGAGAATAATAGTTGTTCTATTTGCTTGAATAATTACCCTTCAATGGTTTATTGAATCTCGATCATAGTACTACACATGTTCATAATATTGGTGCCAAGAGATACAAAGTAATAATGATAGTATGACTTACTTGTGGCACTGCCACTTGAGTCATGTTGGTATAAATGCATGAAGAAGCTCCATCGAGATGGATCGTTTGGACTCACTTGATTTTGAATCACTTGAGACATGCAAATCATGCCACATGAAACAAGAGAGTAACTTGTTGGGAGTAATACATTTTGATGTGTGCAGTCCAATGAGTGCTGAGGCACGTAGTGGATATCATGATGTTCTTACTTCACTGACGATTTGAGTAGATACATGAGTATTTACTTGATGAATCACAAGTCTGAAATATTGAAAAGTTCAAAGCTATTTCAGAGTGAAGATCGTCGTGACAAGAGGATAAACTATCTACGATATGATCATAGAGTTGAATATCTGAGTTGCGAGTTTTGGTACACAGTTAAGACAATGTGGAAATTGTTTTGCAATACATGCCACCTAGAACACCATAGTGTGATGGTGTGTCCGAACGTCATAACCACGCCCTATTTTGATATGTTGCATACTATGATGTCTCTTATCGAATTGCCACTATCGTTTATGGGTTATGCATTAGAGACAACCGCATTCACTTTAAATAGGGCACCGCATATTTCCGTTGAGATGACACAGTATAGGCTATGGTTTCGAGAAACCTGAGCTGATGTTTCTTGAAAGTTTGGGACTACGACGCTTATGTGAAAAAGTTTCAGTCTGATAAGCTCGAACCTAAAGCGGATAAATGCATCTTCATAGGATATCCAAAACAATTGGATACATCTCCTATCTCAGATCCGGAAGCAATGTGTTTGTTTCTAGAAACGAGTCCTTTCTCGAGGAAAGGTTTCTCTCGAAAGAATTGAGTGGGAGGGTGGTGGAACTTGATGAGGTTAGTGAACCGTCAGTTCAACCAGTGTGTAGCAGGGCGCAGGAAGATGTTCTTGTGGCGCCTACACCAATTGAAGTGGAAGCTGATGATGGTGATCATTAGAGCGTCGGATCAAGTAACTACAAACCTCGTAGGTCGAAAAAGGTCTCGTACTACTACAGAGTGGTACGGTAACCCTATCTTGGAGGTCATGTTGTTGAACAACAATGAATCTACGGGTTATGGAGAAGCAATGGTGGGCCCGGATTTCGACAAATGGCTCGAGCACATTAAATCCGAGAGAGGATCCATGTATAAAACAAAGTGTAGACTTTAGAAGAACTACTTGATGGTAGTAAGACTATCAAGTAAAGATGGATCTTTAAAAGGAAGACAGACGATGATGGTGATAAGTTATTTTAAGAAAAGCTCGATTTGTTGCAAATATGTTTTTGACAAGATCAAAGAGTTGACTATGATGTGACTTTCTCACTCGTAGCGATGCTAAAAGTCTATTGGAATTATGTTAGTATTTGCTGCATTATTTGTGAAATATTGCACATAGGAAGTCAAAACATTGTTTCATCGACGGTTTCCTTGAGGAAAGATTGTATGTGATACAATCAGAAGGTTTTGTCGATCCTAAGGATACTAACAAGTATGCAAGCACCAGCGATCCTTTTATGGACTGGTGCAAGCATCTCGGAGTTGGAATATACTCTTTGATGAGATGATCAAAGCTTTTGGGTTTGTTCAAGGTTTATGAGAAACTTGTATTTCCAAAGAAGTGAGTGGGAGAACTATAGAATTTCTGATAAGTATATGTGGTTGACATATTGTTGATCGGAAGTAAAGTAGAATTTTTGTAAAGCATAAAGGTTGTTTGAAAGGGGTTTTTCAAAGGAAGACCTGGATAGAGCTACTTGAACATTGAGCATCAAGATCTATGGAGATAGATCAAAATGCTAAACATAACTTTCAAATGAAATGCATGCCTTGACAAGTTTTTGAAGGAGTTCAAAATAGATCAGCAAAGAAGGAGCTCTTGGCTGTGTTGTAAGGAGTGAATTTGAGTAAGACTCAAAAGCCCGACCACGGCAGAAGAAAGAGAAAGGACGAAGGTCGTCCCCTATGCCTTAGCCGTAGACTCTACAGTATGCCATGTTGTGTACCGCACCTGATGTGTGCCTTGCGACAAGTCTGTTAAGAGGTACAGAGAGTGATCTGGGATTGAATCACTGAACATCGGTCAAAGTTATTCTTAGTAACTAATGGACTAAGGAATTTTTCTCGATTATGGAGGTGGTTAAAGAGTTCGTCGTAAAGGGTTACGTTGATGCAAGCTTTGACACTAATCTGAATAACTATGAGTAGTAAAACTGATTCGGATAGTAGAGTAGATATTTGGAGTTTTTCCGAATAGCACGTAGTAGAAACATCTATAAGATGACATAAATATTTTTAAAGCACACACAGATCTGAAAGATTCAGAACCGTTGACTGAAACCTCTCTCACGAGCAAGATGTGATCAGACCCCAGAACTATATGGGTGTTGGATTCGTTAAAATCACAAGGTGATGTGAACTAGATTATTGACTCTAGTGCAACTGGGAGACTGTTGGAAATATGCCCTAGAGGAAATAATAAATTAGTTATTATTATATTTCCTTGTTCATAATAATCTTTTATTATTCATGCTAGAATTGTATTGATTGGAAACTAAAATACATGTGTGGATACATAGACAACACACTGTCCCTAGTGAACCTCTAGTTTACTAGTTCGTTGATCAAAGATGGTCAAGAATTCCTGGCCATAGGCAAGTGTTGTCACTTGATAACGGGATCACACATTAGGAGAATCATGTGATGGACAAGACCAAAACTATGAACGTAGCATATTGATCGTGTCGTTTTATTGCTATTGTTTTCTGCGTGTCAAGTATTTGTTCCTATGACCCTGAGATCATATAACTCACTGGCACCGGAGGAATACCTTGTGTGCATCAAACGTCGCAACGTAACTGGGTCACTATAAAGGTGCTCTAGAGGTATCTCCGAAGGTGTCCGTTGAGTTAGTATGGATCAAGACTGGGATTTGTCACTCTGTGTGACGGAGAGGTATCTCGGGCCCACTCGGTAATACAACATCACACACAAGCCTAGCAAGCAATGTGACTAAGTGTAAGTCACGGGATCTTGTATTATGGAACAAGTAAAGACGCTTGCCGGTGACAAGATTGAAACAGGTATGCGGATACCGACGATCAAATCTCGGGCAAGTAACATACCGAAGGACAAAGGGAATGACATACGGGATTATATGAATCCTTGACACTGAGGTTCAACCGATAAGATCTTCGTAGAATATGTAGGATCCAATATGGGCATCCAGGTCCCGCTATTGGATATTGACCAAGGAGTGTCTCAGGTCATGTCTACATAGTTCTCGAACCCGCAGGGTCTGCACACTTAAGGTTCGGTGACGTTTCGGTATAGTTGAGTTATAGGTGTTGGTAACCGAAAGTTGTTTAGAGTCCTAGATGAGAGACAGGATGTCACGAGGAGCTGCGGAATGGTCCGGAGGTAAATATTGATATATAGGAAGTCCTGTTTTGGTCACCGGAAAAGTTTCGGGCTCATCGGTAGTGTACCGGGAGTGCCGAGAGGGGTGCCGGCGACCATGGGGAGGGGTGTAACACCCCAAGGGGTCTCATGTGCTATGGGAAGAGATAAATGAGCACCTAGTGGGCTGGACTAAGTTGCCACTAAGGCCCATAAGGTTTGTGAAGGAAAAAACACAAGGTGGAAAGAGTTTCCAAGTGGGAAAGTGGAATCCTACTCCAAGTAGGATTGGAGTAGGACTCCTCCACCTCCAATTTTGGCCAAACCTTGAGGTTTTGAGGCTGCCTCCTCCCCTCCCTCCCTCCTATATATAGTGGTGATTTAGGGCTGATTTGAGACAACTTTTTGCCACGTGCAAATCAGATCTAGACACCATAGTTCTTCCTCTAGATCATATTTCTGCGGAGCTTGGGCGGAGCCCTCCAAGATTAGATCGTCACCACCACCGGAGCGCTGTCACGCTGCTGGAGAACTCTTATACCTGTTCGCCCCCTCTTGCTGGATCAAGAAGGTGGAGATCGTCATCGAGCTATACGTGTGCTGAACGCGGAGGTGTCATCCGTTCGGCACTAGATCGGAATGGATCATGAAGACGGATCGCGGGATGGTTCGTTGGACGGATCGCGGGACGGATCGTGGGAAGGATCGCGGGAAGGTTCGTGGGACGGTTCGTGGGGCGGTTCGAGGGACGTGAAGACGTTCCACTACATCAACCGAGTTTCTTAATGCTTCCTGTTGTGCAATCTATAAGGGTACGTAGATCCAAATCTCCTCTCGTAGATGGACATCACCATGATAGGTCTTCGTGTGCGTAGTAAATTTTTTGTTTCCCATGCAACGTTCCCCAACATTTGCGTAAGTAATATGTGATCATACTAGATACCCATAGCAGCCACGTAAAACATGCAACAACAAATTAGAGGACGTCTAACTTGTTTTTGCAGGGTATGCATGTTATGTGATATGGCGAGAGACATGATATGTAATAGTTAAATATCGAGTTGCACGTCAATGCTACGACAACCGGCAGGAGCCATAGGGTTGTCTTTAAACTAACGTTTGTGCTTGCAGATGCGTTTCTATATTGCTAGGTAGTAGCTTTAGTAGTAATAGCATAGATAGCATGACAGCCTTGATGGCGGCACAATGATGGAGATCATGGTGTGGCGCCTGTGACGATGAAGATCATGCCGGTTCTTTGGTGATGGAGATCAAGAAGCACATCATGGCCATATCATGTCACTTATGAATTGCATGTGATGTTAATCCTTTTATGCAATTTATTTTCCTTAGGACGATGATACGTCTCCGTCGTATCTACTTTTTCGAACTCTTTTACCCTTGTTTTGGACTCTAATTTGCATGATTTGAATGGAACTAACCCGGACTGATGTTGTTTTCAGCAGAATTGCCATGGTGTTGTTTTTGTGCAGAAATAAAAGTTCTCGGAATGTCCTGAAAATTTACGGAGATTTTTTCGGGAATAAAAAAATACCTCCGTAAAGATCCACCGGAGGAGGTGGACCAGTGGGCCACAAGCCCACAGGACGCGGCCACCCCCCGTGACCGCACCATGAGGGCTTGTGGGGCCCACATGGCTCCACAGCCCCCAAACTCAGCTCTCTATCTTCCGTTTCGCCCAAAAAAAAGTCAGAGAGAAGGTTTCATCGCGTTTTGCGATATGGAGGCGCTGCCACATCCTGTTCTTCATCTGGAGGGCAGATCTGGAGTCCGTTTCGGGCTCCGGAGAGGGGAAATCATCGCCGTCGTCATCATCAACCTTTCTCCATCGACAATTCCATGATGCTCTTCATCGTTCGTGAGTAATCTCATCATAGGATTGCTGGACGATGATGAGTTGGATGAGATCTATCATGTAATCGAGTTAGTTCTTGACGGGGATTGATCCCTAGTATCCACTATGTTCTAGATTGATGTTGCTACTACTTTGCCATGCTTAATGCTTGTCACTAGGGCCCGAGTGCCATGATTTCAGATCTGAACCTATTATGTTGTCGCCAATATATGTGGGTTTTAGATCCTATCTTGCAAGTTGTAGTCACCTACTATGTGTTATGACCCGGCAACCCCAGAATGACAATAGCCGGAACCACTCCCAGAGATGACCATAGTATGAGTAGTTCATGTATTCACCGCGTGTTAATGCGTTGGTCCGGTTCTTTATTAAATGGAGAACCTTAATATCTCGTAGTTTCCATTAGGACCCCGCTGCCATGGGAGGGATGGACAATAGATGACATGCAAGTTCTTTTCCCTAAGCACGTATGACTACATACGGAATGCATGCCTACATTAGATTGATGAAGGGGAGCTAGTTACATATCTCTCCATGTTATAGCTGTTACATGATGAATCATATCCGTCATACTCATCCATCACCGATCCACTGGCTACGAGTCTTTTACTACTGGTCCTTGCTACGTTACTTTGTCTAGGCTTGTCCCTTGCTACAAAAGGGATTGGGCCACTTTGCTGCTACTGTTGCTACTACTGTTACTTTGTTGCTGCTGCTACTGCTGTTCCTTGCTACTTTGTTGTTACTTGTTGCAAGACCTTTTTCGACACCGTTGTCGGGGAAGAATATTTCCCGTCCACGGGCAACTTGCTGGCGCCATTGATACAACAGTTAGGAATAGTCTGTCGTCAACAGATCGTTTCTGGCACCGTTGCTATCATACTACTTTGCTACTGATACTTTGCTTGCAGACACTAATCTTTTAGGTGTGGTTGAATCTGATAAACTCAGCTGCTAATACTTGAGAATATTCTTTCACTTCCCTTGGCGAACCAACAAATTTGGGTTGAATAATCTACCCTCAAAAACTATTGCGATCCCATACGCTTGTGGGTCATCAAAGGCTTTTTCTAGCGCTGTTGCCGGGGAAGCACGGCTATATTCTCTGAGTCACTTGGGATTGACGTCTGCTGGTCACTATGAGGAATCCAAAAGATCCAAGAACTAAAATCCTACCTTCCACTACGAGGAGAGGTAAGTAACTACCATCTAGCTCTGCACTTGATTCACCTTCAGTTATGAGTAAGTTTGCGACATCGCCTCCTGCTAGAAATCTTGATATGTCGCATGTGCTTGATGATACTATGCTTGATACTATGCCTGATGATGCTATGCTTGATACTATGTCTGATGATGCTATGCTTGATACTATGCCTGATGATGCTATGCCTGATACTGCGTTGCCACTTGGTGCATTCCTTGATGCACAAATTGCTAGAGTTGCTGCTAGACGTGATGATACTTCTGAAACTGATGATACTATTGAAGTAGAACCTGCTACTATGCCTGAATTGCCTGTTATGCCTGATACGCGCTATGTTATGGAGGGAGAGATAGCTGAGGACTTTCTTGCGTGTAAGGATAGCTATGATGTTGAGAAATTACTATGCAAGTGGAAAGAAAAATCTCCGAACGCTAGGATGAAATACGACCCAAAGTTTGCCACTTCGCCTATCTTTGTGACCGATAAGGATTATGAATTCTCTGTCGACCCTGAGTTAATCACTCTGGTCTAATCTGATACTTTACACGGTTATGAGTCTGAAACGGTTGTAGCCCATCTTACCAAACTGCACGATATAGCCACCCTATTCACTAGTGAGGAAAAGATCCGCCACTACTACATGCTCAAGCTGTTTCCTTCTTCGCTAAAGGATGATGCTAATACTTGGTTCACTTCTCCTGCTCCTGGTTGTGTGCGTAGCCCCCAGGATATGGTCCATTACTTCTATGAAAATTATTTCCCTGCCCATAAGAAGCAAGCTGCCTTGCAGGAAATATACAACTTTGCTCAAGCTGAGGAAGAGAGTCTCCCACAAGCTTGGGGGAGGCTCGTCCAGCTACTGAATGCTTTGCCTGGTCACCCTCTTGAGAAGAATGAAATACTTGATTTCTTCTATAATGGACTTACCAATGCTTCCAAAGACCACTTAGATAGTTGTGACGGTAGTGTTTTTAGGGAACGAACAGTAGAACAAGCTGAGATTCTATTGAATAACATCTTGTGCAATGAGAAAGCTTGGACCATTCCCGAACCACCTCCTAAGCCAACTCCGAAGAAAAGAGGTATTCTATTCCTCAGTCCTGAAGATATGCAAGAAGCCAAGAAATCTATGCGAGAGAAAGGCATTAAATCTGAAGATGTAAAAAATCTACAACCTATCAAAGAGATTCATGGTCTTGATAACCCGATACAGGTAGTAGAAGTAAATTCTCTGCGTAGGTTTGATGAGAGTGATATTCCTTTTGATAAACCTGCTAGCTTATGCATGGATGAATTTGATAACTTTGTTGCTAGACAACAGAGTTTCAATGATTATGTTAGCAGACAATTGGAAAAGAATGCTCGTATGCTTAGTCATTTAACTGCTTGTGTGGACAGAAACGTCAACAATCTTAAGCTTCTGAGTAAACATGCTTCTATGGTTACTACTCAGGTAGAACAAGTACTTAAAGCTCAAAATGACTTGCTCAATGAGTTGAATGACAATTCTGTTAGAGTCGTCACTAGAGGCGGTAGAATCACCCAGGAACCTTTGTATCCTGAGGGTCATCCGAAGAGAATTGAACAAGATTCTCAAGGAGTTAGCACTGATGCACCTAGTCATCCTAGAAAGAAGAAGAAAGATGATAGGAACCTGCACGCTAGCAACCCTGTTGCTGCTACACGTGAGAGTCCAAACGATGCCTCTATCTCTGATGCTAAAACACAATCTGGTGATGAACATGAGCCTAATGATAATATCAATAGTGATGTTCATGAAGATGCTCAACCTAGCAATGAAAAGGATGTGGAGATTGAACCTAGTGTTGATCTTGATAACCCACAGCCTTGTTGGAAATATGCCCAAGAGGCAATAATAAATTAATTATTATTGTATTCCTTTGTTCATGATAATCGTTTATTATCAATGCTATAATTGTATTGATTGGAAACACGATACTTGTGTGGATAGATAGACAAAACATTGTCCCTAGTAAGCCTCTAGTTGACTAGCTCGTTGATCAAAGATGGTCAAGGTTTCCTGACCATAGGCAAGTGTTGTCACTTGATAACGGGATCACATCATTAGGAGAATCATGTGATGGACTAGACCCAAACTAATAGACGTACCATGTTGATCGTGTCATTTTGTTGTTACCGTTTTCTGCGTGTCAAGTATTTATTCCTATGACCATGAGATCATATAAATTAGTGACACCGGAGGAATACTTTGTGTGTATCAAACGTAACAACGTGACTGGGTGACTATAAAGATGCTCTACAGGTATCTCCGAAGGTGTCCGTTGAGTTAGTATGGATGAAGACTGGGATTTGTCACTCCGTGTGACGGAGAGGTATCTCGGGGCCTACTCGGTAATGCAACATCACACACAAGCCTTGCAAGCAATGTGACTTAGTGTATGTCACGGGGTCTTGTATTACAGAACGAGTAAAGAGACTTGCCGGTAAACGAGATTGAAATAGGTATGCGGATACCGACGATCGAATCTCGGGCAAGTAACATACCGAAGGACAAATGGAATGACATACGGGATTATATGAATCCTTGGCACTGAGGTTTAAAACATAAGATCTTCATAGAATATGTAGGATCCAATATGGGCATCCAGGTCCCGCTATTGGATATTGACCGAGGAGTCCCTCGGGTCATGTCTACATAGTTCTCGAACCCGCAGGGTCTGCACACTTAAGGTTCGACGTTGTTTTATGCGTATTTGAGTTATATGGTTGGTTACCGTTTCGGAGTCCCGGATTAGATCACGGACGTTACGAGGGTTTCCGAAATGGTCCGTAAACGAAGATTGATATATAAGATGGCCTCATTTGATTACCGAAAAGTTTTCGGCATTACCGGGAATGTACCGGGAGTGACGAATGGGTTTCGGATGTTCACCGGGGGGGCAGCCCACCCGGGGGAAGCCCATAGGCCTTAAGGGTGCCGCACCAGCCCTTAGTGGGCTGGTGGGACAGCCCAAGAGGCCCTATGTGCAGTAGAAGAAAAAATCAAAGAGAAAAGAAAAAAAAGGGGAAGTGGGAAAGTGGAGAAGGACTCCACCTTCCAATCCTAGTTGGACTAGGATTGGAAGGGGAGGACTCTCCCCCTTGGTTCGGCCAACCCCTTGGGGCTCCCTTGAGCCTCAAGGCAGGTCCCTCCCCCTCCCTCCTATATATACGGAGGTATTAGGGATGATTTGAGACAACTTTGCCACGGCAGCCCGACCACATACCTCCACGGTTTTTCCTCTAGATCGTATTTCTGCGGAGCTCGGGCGGAGCCCTACTGAGATAGATCACCACCAACCACCGGAGCGCCATCATGCTGCTGGAGAACTCATCTACCTCTCCGTCTCTCTTGCTGGATCAAGAAGGTCGAGATCATGCTCGAGCTGTACGTGTGCTGAACGAGAAGGTGCCGTCTATTCGGCACTAGATCGGAACGGATCGTGAGATGGATCGCAAGACGGTTCGTGCAACGGATCGCGAGATGGTTTGTGGGACGGATCACGGGACGGATCGTGGGACGATTCGTGGGACGGTTCATGGGGCGGATTAAGGGACGTGAGGACGTTCCACTACATCAACCGCGTTTCTTAAACGCTTCTGCTGTGCGATCTACAAGGGTAGTAGATCGGAAATCTCCTCTCGTAGATGAACATCACCATGATAGGTATTGCGTGTGCGTAGGAATATTTTTTTTCCCATGCGACATTCCCCAACAGTGGCATCATGAGCTAGGTTCATGCGTAGATGTCATCTCGAGTAGAACACAAAAGTTTTTGTGGGCGGTGATGTGCGATTTGCTGCCCTCCTTAGTCTTTTCTTGATTCCGCGGTATTGTTGGATCGAAGCGGCTCAGACCGACATTACTCGTACGCTTACGAGAGACTGGTTTCATCGCTACGAGCAACCCCGTTGCTCAAAGATGACTGGCGAGTGTCGGTTTCTCCAACTTTAGTTGAATCGGATTTGACCGAGGAGGTCCTTGGAGAGAGGTTAAATAGCAATTCATACATCTCCGTTGTGGTGTTTGCGTAAGTAAGATGCGATCCTACTAGATACCCATGGCAACCACGTAAAACATGCAACAACAATTAGAGGACGTCTAACTTGTTTTGCAGGGTATGCTTGTGATGTGATATGGCCAATGACGTGATGTGATATATTGGATGTATGAGATGATCATGTTGTAATAGTTAATATCAACTTGCACGTCGATGGTACGGCAACCGGCAGGATCTATAGGGTTGTCTTTAAACTAACGTTTGTGCTTGAAGATGTGTTTACTATTTTGCTAGGACGTAGATTTAGTAGTAATAGCATGAGTAGCACGACAACCACGATGACAACACGTTGATGGAGATCATGATGATGGAGATCATGGTGTGACGCCGGTGACAAGAAGGTCGTGCCGGTGCTTTGGTGATGGAGATCAAGAAGCACATGATGATGGCCATATCATGTCACTTATGAATTGCATGTGATGTTGATCCTTTATGCACCTTATCTTGCTTAGAACGACGGTAGCATTATGATGTGATCTCTCACTAAAATTTCAAGACAAAATTGTGTTCTCCTCGACTGTGCACCGTTGTGACAGTTCGTCATTTTGAGACACCACGTGATGATCGGGTGTGATAGACTCAACGTTCACATACAACGGGAGCAAAACAGTTGCATACGCGGAACACTCGGGTTAAACTTGACAAGCCTAGCATGTGCAGCCATGGCCTCGGAACACAAGAGACCGAAAGGTCGAGCATGAATCGTATAGTTGATATGATTAGCATAGAGATGCTTATCACTGAAACTATTCTCGACTCACGTGATGATCGGACTTGAGATAGTGGATTTGGATCATGTACCACTCAAATGACTAGAGAGATGTACTTTTTGAGTGGGAGTTCTTAAGTAATATGATTAATTGAACTAATTATCATGAACATAGTCTAATGGTCTTTGCGAATTACGATGTAGCTTGGGATATAGCTCTACTATTTTTTATATGTTCCTAGAGAAAAATTAGTTGAAAGTTGATAGTAGCAACTTTGCGGATTGAGTCTGTAAAACTGAGGATTGTCCTCATTGCTGCGCAGAAGGCTTATGTCCGTAATGCACCTCTCAGTGTGCTGCACCTCGAGTGTCGTCTGTGGATGTTGTGAACATACGACATACACGTTTCTGATGACTACGCGATAGTTCAGTGCAAGCTACTTAATGGCTTAGAAGCAAGGCGCCGAAGACGTTTTGAAACGTCACGGAACATAAGAGATGTTCTAAAGAGATGAAATTGTGATTTCATGCTTGTGCCCTTGTTAAAAGGTATGAGACCTCTGACAAGATTCTTTGTCCACAAAGTAAAGGAGAAAAGCTCAATCATTGAGCCTGTGCTCAGATTGTCTGAGTACGACAATCGCTTGAATCAAGTGGGAGTTAATCTTCCACATGAGATAGTGATGGTTCTCCAAAGTCACTGCCACCAAGCTGTGAGAGCTTCGTGATGAACTATAACATATCAAGGATAGATACAACGATCCTTGAGCGATTCGCGATGTTTGACACTGCGAAAGTAGAAATCAAGAAGGAGCATCAATAGTTGATGGTTAGTAAAACCACTAAGTTTCAAGAAAGGCAAGGCCTAGAAGGGATACTTCGTGAAACGGAAAAACAATTGCTGCACTAATGAAGAGACCCAAGATTAAACCCAAACCCGAGACTAAGTGCTTCTGTTAAGAGGGGAACGGTCACTGAGGCGGAGCTGCCCTAGATGCTTGGTAGATAAGAAGGCTGGCAAAGTCGAAAGAAGTATATTTGATATACATGATGTTGATGTGTACTTTACTAGTACTCCTAGTAGCACGAGGGTATTGGATACAGGTTCGGTTGCTAAGTGATTAGTAACACGAAATGAAAGCTACGGAATAAACGGAGACTAGCTAAAGGCGAGGGGACGATACGTGTTGGAAGTGTTTCCAAGGTTGATATGATCAAATATCGCACGCTCCCTCTATCATCGGGATTGGTGGTAAAACCTAAATAATTGTTATTTTGTGTTTGCGTTGAGCATGAACATGATTGGATCGTGTTTATTGCAATACGATTATTCATTTAAAGATAATAATGGTTACTCTATTTACT
This sequence comes from Hordeum vulgare subsp. vulgare, assembly GCF_904849725.1. Taxonomy (NCBI): domain Eukaryota; kingdom Viridiplantae; phylum Streptophyta; class Magnoliopsida; order Poales; family Poaceae; genus Hordeum; species Hordeum vulgare. The sequence goes on along the minus strand of NC_058523.1, from coordinate 427,883,990 downwards.
TGAATAATCACATTCAATGGTTTATTGAATCTCGATCGTAGTGTTACACATGTAACATCCCAATTTTCCTAATTGGGAATGTTTACATTGTAGCTAAGAATCTATGCATAAGTGATTGAAATAAATTTAGCTCGTGATTTTCTTTCCTCTTTTCGATTTGCATTTTCATTTTTTCCTCGCGCGAGAAATGCCCGGAGAACACTCTCTTGCACGCAAGAGAGAGAGCGGAGGAAAATGACACTCCAAAAGTGCGGGCAATTTTTGAAATGTTGGAGCCAAGAAAACCCCAAAGTTCTTTTGCAAAAATAATTGCAAAAAGAAATAAAGCAAATTGGGAATTTCTGAAAGAAGCATTTTTTAAAAGTTTTTATTTTGGCTTTAAAAAATGTTATTCGGGTACAGATTCTTTTTCTGATCTTTTTGATATATAATACCATATATAGATATTTTGATTTATTTTCCTTTATTAGCTTTTATATTTCTGTTTCGGGAAAGGTTAGATATAAGGAAGGGTTATTTTTTTTTTACCACAGCCGCCCCTGGGCGCTAGATAGCCTGGGCCGATTCCCTCCCAGCCTCAGGGATCCCAGATCCCTTGATTTCGGCCGACCGAGCCACTCCCCACCGCCTCCCTCTCTCTGCCCAAGGGGCCCACTGCCCGAGCCACCCCCCACGTCGGCCCTTCTCCTTCCTCCCTCTCCTCTCCTTCCTTCTTCTCCCAGACCGAACCGAGCCGCACCTCCAGGGATTCCTTCCCGTTTCTCCCTCACCTTCCATAGCACCCCCCCTCCTAGCCTATATAAGAGAGCCCCCCCCCCCCCTCGGCCGACCCCGTTCCCACCCCCGCCGCCGCCTCCCCTCTCCCCTCGCCGCCCGCCCGCCAGAGCAGCAGCAGCACCAGCAAGGCCGCTGCCACCCTTCGGCCACCCCCAGGAGCCGCCCCCGAGCCCTCTCACCCCGCCGCCGCCTCCCCCGTGGAGGAGAAGCACCCCACCGCCGCCGCCCATCTCCTCCAACCCCGCCTCGGAACCCCTCCCCCCACGCCGGCCAGCCCCTCCCTCGCCGGACCTACTGCCGTCAAGGTAGCTTCTCCCCCCTTTACTCTCTGTTATTTTTTGTTGTTGTTCTCTTCCTAGCCCTTAGATCATAGTGGATGGTTTAGATTAGAACTAGGAATACCTGTTCGGTTTATCTTAGAAAACCCACGGTTTTTATTCCCACTTAAGTTTTAACCAGCGAACTTTGCTTAGCCTAGGACGTTTTCTCCAAACCATGAAACAAACACCCTCCGCAGCCACTAGCTACTTGCCACGTGTACCCCTCTGTTAGTAATAGTTAGCTGCAGTTTTCTGTCTAAATTACAAAAAACAGAAAGTTTCAATTTTGTTTTGGCCACAGCTTTTGATCCCGAAGTCCAATGACTTTGATTCTTTTTCCAGTAGCTCAAAAATTTCCTGTAGTTTTTAAAAAAAAAATTGTCTATGTTTGAAATTTTTAAATATAAGTTAGAGAAGATTTTGTTTAAACCTTGTTTTGCCTATTCCAGGAGTTTGAAAAATGATTTTGAGTTGATTCTTTTTGATACTGCTTCCTAGTGATAAAATCTTACTGTGGTAGAAGTTTCAAAATTTTGTAAAGTATTTTTACTGTTGTTTTCAACAGAAACAAGTTTCTGCCATACCGGCGCGCGATAAATTCTTTTGCGTAGTCTTTTGCAAATCATTGCATGTGATGTTATTTTTACTTGTGGCATGATTGAATTGCTTATGGTGTGCTTTGTGTTTGTGTCGGTAGATCATCCGGAGTGTGAAGCATGTTACTTAGAGACACTCGAGCAAGACAACTATCAGCAAGGCAAGTCATTTTGATCATGTATTTTACCTATGTTTTCGATGCATGGTAGATCACCTTTCTTTGCCCACTTGCATGCTGCCTAGGTACTTGGAAACTTTAGTGTAACTTGTAGTATCATGTGGTAGGAACACAACAACCCCGACACTTGGCCCCGGGACGACAATTTCTTAATGCTATGCTTGAGTAGACGGGATTTCGGTTGAGTGTATACCACGAGTGATGCCAGGTTGATATAATAATCAAGACCTGCTAAGAGAAGATTTTCAAGACCTCGGACGCAATGCAACTCTGGGTGAAGGACGGTTGATCGGCTCCCAGGAGAACCCAGTGGATGCCCGGGATGCTGGAGAGGCCATGTCATCCTACGGAAAGCTTCACCCAGGCTCGAAGAGACGGACGGAGACTTCAAGACTCAAGGCTTATCTGCACAGCCACATGTCATTATGGGCTCTGGCTTGGTTGGACAATGCGGCAACTCTGGACAGGCGGTGCTAGTAGATGTAGAAGAACGGTAGGAATGGATGGGCACCGACAGGGATTCAGAGGGACCCGTTGAAAGACCATGTTTTGATCATCCGGTCTTGAAACACCCTGAAGTGCGAGGACAAACACGGAGGCGATCAAATCTTGTGGGGAACGTGTGCAAAACTCTGCAGAGTGCCCAACCTAATCGATTAGCCATGTCCACGGTCATGGACAACTTGAGCCGAAGGCATTGAATTTCGCCTGAACTCTCGACACAACTTAATAATGATGTGGGTGTTAACAACTATTCGGGTACGAGAATTGGTTGGCGGAACCATCTCGTTAACAACAAACATTGTAGTAATATTTTGCTTTCAACCCCTCTTGTTGTAGGATAAAACTGGCTTTGTGCAAAACTTAGCTCCACTGGCCAAATATGCATGTAGAGATAGTTGATTATTATTTTACCCCTCTCTTTGATGACTTGCCGGCATATTCAATATGCTGACCTACACGGCTGCAACGTATCATGTTGCAGAGTACTTTTCCGACCAGGAGTGAGGCTACGATCTACGCTCAGTGACATGCCCTTGGAGTCGGATGGACTCGTCTACCTGATGCTTCCGCTTAGTCTTCGTTAGATAATCTCATGAGTTGGCCTTCAGCCACTTTATTGTAATCCTTTATTGTAATAAAGTACTCTTTATGAGATTTCGATTAATAAAGCTGTGTGATTGCACTCTTGAATATATACATTATGTACTGTGTGTGTACCAGCATGATCTTGGGATGGTACAGAAACACCAGAGGCTTGACTCGTCTTGAGTCGGGTTGCTACAACACATGTTCATAATACTGGTGCCAAAAGATACGAGGTAATGATGATAGTACCACTTACTTGTGGCACTGCCGCTTGAGTCATGTTGGTATAAATTGCATGAAGAGGCTCCATGCTGATGGATCTTTATACTCACTTGATTTTGAATCACTTGTGACATGCAAATCATACCACATGAGCAAGGCCTTGTTTTCATTGAGATGAAACAAGATAGTAACTTTTTTGAAGTAATACATTTTGATGTATGCAGTCCAATGGGTGCTGAGGCACGCAGTGGATATCATTATGTTCTTACTTCAATGACGATTTGACTAGATAGAGGAGTATTTACTTAATGAATCACAAGTATGAAATATTGAAAAAGTTCAATTCTGTTTCAGAGTGAAGTTCGTCGTAACAAGAGGATAAAACTGTCTACAATATGATCATAGAGATGAATATCTGAGTTGCGAGTTTTAGGTACACAATTAAGACAATGTGGAAGTTGTTTCACAATTCATGCCACCAAGAACACCATAGTGTGATGGTGTGTCCGAACGTCATAGCCGCGACCTATTTGATATGGTGCAAAATATGATGTCTCTTATCGAATTACCACTATCGTTTACGGGTTATGCATTAGAGACAACCACATTCACTTTAAATAGGGCACCGCGTATTTCCGTTGAGATGACACAATATAGACTGAGGTTTAGAGAAATCTAAGCTGTCGTTTCTTGAAAGTTTGGGGCTATGATGCTTATGTGAAAAAGTTTCAGTCTGATAAGCTCGAACCCAAAGTGGATAAAAGCATCTTCATAGGATATCCAAAACAGTTGGATACATCTCCTATCTCAGAACCGGAAGCAAAATTTTTGTTTCTAGAAACGGATCCTTTCTCGAGGAAAGGTTTCTCTCGAAAGAATTGAGTGGGAGGGTGGTGGAACTTGATGAGGTTAGTGAACCGTCACTTCAACCAGTGTGTAGCAGGGCGCAGGAAGATGTTCATGTGGCGCCTACACCAATTGAAGTGGAAACTGATGATGGTGATCATTGAGCTTCGGATCAAGTTATTACAAACCTCGTAGGTCAACTAAGGTTGCGTACTACTACAAAGTGGTACGGTAACCCTGTCTTGGAGGTCATGTTGTTGAGCAACAATGAACCTACGAGTTATGGAGAAGCAATGGTGGGCCCGGATTCCGACAAATGGCTGGAGGCCGTGAAATCCGAGAGAGGATCCATGTATAAAACAAAATGTAGACTTTGGAAGAACTACTTGATGATAGTAATATTATTAAGTAAAGATGGATCTTTAAAAGGAAGACAGACGATGATGGTGATATGTCACTATTAAGAAAAGCTTGACTTGTCGCAAAGATATTTCCGACAAGATCAAATAGTTGACTATGATGAGACTTCCTCACTCCTAACGCTGCTAAAAGTGTTGGGGAACGTCGCATGGGAAACAAAAAATTTCCTACGCGCACGAATACCTATCATGGTGATGTCCATCTACGAGAGGGGATTTCCGATCTACGTACCCTTGTAGATCGCACAGCAGAAGCGTTAGTGAACGCAGTTGATGTAGTGGAACGTCCTCACGTCCCTTGATCCGCCCCGCGAACCGTCCCCCGAACCGTCCCGCGATCCGTCCCATGATCCACTCCGATCTAGTGCCGAACGGACGGCACCTCCGCGTTCAGTACACGTACAGCTCGACGATGATCTCGGCCTTCTTGATCCAGCAAGAGAGATGGAGAGGTAGATGAGTTCTCCGGCAGCATGACGGTGCTCCGGAGGTTGGTGGTGATCTAATCTCAGAAGGGCTCCGCCCGAGCTCCGTAGAAACGCGATCTAGAGGAAAAACCATGGAGGTATGTGGTCAGGCTGCCGTGGCAAAAGTTGTCTCAAATCAGCCCTAATACCTGCGTATATATAGGTGGGAGGGGAGGGGCCTTGCCTTGAGGCTCAAGGAGCCCCAAGGGGGTCGGCCGAGCCAAAGGGGGGAAGTCCTCCCCTTCCAAACCGAATCCAACTAGGTTTGGAAGGTGGAGTCCTTCTCTCCTTTCCCACCTCCTCCTTCTTTTTCTTTTCACTTTGATTTTCTTACTATGGCACATAGGGCCTTCTTGGGCTGTCCCACCAGCCCACCAAGGGCTGGTGCGCCACCCCCAAGGCCTATGGGCTTCCCCGGGGTGGGTTGCCCCCCTCGATGAACACCCGGAACCCATTCGTCATTCCCGGTACATTCCCGGTAACTCCGAAAACCTTCCGGTAATCAAATGAGGTCATCCTATATATCAATCTTCGTTTCCGGACCATTCCGGAAACCCTCGTGACGTCCGTGATCTCATCCGGGACTCCGAACAACATTCGGTAACCAACCATATAACTCAAATACGCATAAAACAACGTCGAACCTTAAGTGTGCAGACCCTGCGGGTTCGAGAACTATGGAGACATGACCCGAGTGACTCCTCGGTCAATATCCAATAGCGGGACCTGGATGCCCATATTGGATCCCACATATTCTACGAAGATCTTATCGTTTGAACCTCGGTGCCAAGGATTCATATAATCCCGTATGTCATTCCCTTTGTCCTTCGGTATGTTACTTGCCCGAGATTTGATCGTCAGTATCCGCATACCTATTTCAATCTCGTTTACCGGCAAGTCTCTTTACTTGTTCCGTAATACAAGATCCCGTGACTTACACTAAGTCACATTGCTTGCAAGGCTTGTGTGTGATGTTGTATTATCGAGTGGGCCCCAGGATACCTCTCCGTCACACAGAGTGACAAATCCAAGTCTCGATCCATACTAACTCAACGAACACCTTCGGAGATACCTGTAGAGCATCTTTATAGTCACCCAGTTACATTGCGACGTTTGATACACACAAAGCATTCCTCCGGTGTCAGTGAGTTATATGATCTCATGGTCATAGGAACAAATACTTGACACGCAGAAAACAGTAGCAACAAAATGACATGATCAACATGCTACGTTTATTAGTTTGGGTCTAGTCCATCACATGATTCTCCTAATGATGTGATCCCGTTATCAAGTGAGAACACTTGCCTATGGTCAGGAAACCTTGACCATCTTTGATCAACGAGCTAGTCAACTAGAGGCTTACTAGGGACAGTGTTTTGTCTATGTATCCACACAAGTATTGTGTTTCCAATCAATACAATTGTAGCATGGATAATAAACGATTATCATGAACTAAGAAATATAATAATAACTAATTTATTATTGCCTCTAGGGAATATTTCCAACAAAAAGTCTGTTAGAATTATGTTAGTAGTTGCCGCATTATTTATGAAATATTGCACACGGGATGTCAAAACATTGTTTCCTCGACGTTTTCCTTGAGGAAAAAAAATTGTATGTGATACAACCAGAAGGTTTTGTCGATCCTGAAGATACTAACAAGTATGCAAGCTCCAGCGATCCTTCAATGGACTGATGCAAGCATCTCGGAGTTGGAATATACACTTTGATGAGATGATCAAAGAATTTGGGTTTGTACAAGGTTTATGAGAAACTTGTATTTCCAAAGAAGTGAGTGGGAGCACTATAGAATTTCTGATAAGTATATGTGGTTGACATATTGTGGATCAGAAATAATGTAGAATTTCTGTAAAGCATAAAAGGTTGTTTGAAAGGAGTTTTTGAAAGGAAATACCTGGAATGCTCTACTTGAACGTTGAGCATCAAGATCTATGGAGATAGATCGAAACGCTTAATAGAAGTTTCAACAAGATGCATGCCTTGACAAGTTTTTGAAGGAGCTCAAAATAGATCAGAAAAGAATGATTTCTTGGTTGTGTTGTAAGGTGTGAATTTGAGTAAGACTCAAAACCCGACCCGGCAGAATAAAGACAATAGACGAAGGTCGTCGTCTATGCCTTGGTCGTAGAATCTGAAGTATGCCATGCTGAGTACCGCACCTGATGTGTGCCTTGCCTCAAAGTCTGTTGAGAGGTACAGAGAGTGATCCATGATTGAATCACTAGCAGCGGTCAAAATTTATCCTTAGTAACTAATGGACTAAGGAATTTTTCTCGATTATGGAGGTGGTTAAAGAGTTCGTCGTAAAGGGTTACGTCGATGCAAGCTTTGACACTAATCTGAATAACTATGAGTAGTGAAACGGATTCGTATAGTAGAGTAGATATTTGGAGTATTTCCGAATAGCATGTAGTAGAAGCATCTATAAGATGACATAAACATTTGTAAAGAACACACGGATCTGAAAGTTTCAGAACCGTTGACTAAAACCTCTCTCACGAGCAAGACGTGATCAGACCCTAGAACTATATGGGTGTTGGATACGTTAGAATCACATGGTGATGTGAACTAGATTATTGACTCTAGTGCAAGTGGGATAATGTTAGAAATATGCCCTAGAGGCAATAATAAATTAGTTATTATTATATTTCTTTGTTCATGATAATCGTTTATTATCCATGTTATAATTGTATTGATTGGAAACACAATACTTGTGTGGATAGATAGACAAAACACTGTCCCTAGTAAGCCTCTAGTTGACTAGCTCGTTGATCAAAGATGGTCAAGGTTTCCTGATCATAGGCAAGTGTTGTCACTTGATAACGGTATCTCATCATTAGGAGAATCATGTGATGGACTAGACCCAAACTAATAGACGTAGGATGTTGATCGTGTCATTTTGGTACTACTGTTTTCTGCGTGTCAAGTATTTATTCCTATGACCATGAGATCATATAACTCACCGACACCGCAGGAATACTTTGTGTGTATCAAACGTCACAACGTGACTGGGTGACTATAAAGATGCTCTATAGGTATCTCCGAAGGTGTCCGTTGAGTTAGTATGGATCAAGACTGGTATTTGTCACTCTGCGTGACGGAGAGGTATCTCAGGGCCCACTCGGTAATGCAACATCACACACAAGCCTTGCAAGCTATGTGACTTAGTGTATGTCACGGGATCTTGTATTATGGAACGAGTAAAGAGACTTGCCGGTAAACAAGATTGAAATAGGTATGCGGATACCGACGATCGAATCTCGGGCAAGTAACATACCGAAGGACAAAGGGAATGACATACGGGATTATACGAATCCTTGGCACTGAGGTTCAAACGATAAGATCTTCGTAGAATATGTTGGATCCATTATGGGCATCCAGGTCCCGCTATTGGATATTGACCGAGGAGTCCCTCGGGTCATGTCTACATAGTTCTCGAACCCGTAGGATCTGCAAACTTAAGGTTCGACGTTGTTTTATGCGTATTTGAGTTATATGGTTGGTTACCGAATGGTGTTCGGAGTCCCGGATGAGATCACGGACATCACGAGGGTTTCCGAAATGGTCCGGAAACGAAGATTGATATATAGGATGACCTCATTTGATTATCGAAAAGTTTTCGGCATTACCGGGAATGTACCGGGAGTGGCGAATGGGTTTTGGATGTTCACCGGGGGGGGCAGCCCACCCGGGGGAAGCCGATAGGCCTTAGGGGTGCCGCAGCAGCCCTTAGTGGGCTGGTCGCACAGCCCAAGAGGCCCTATGCGTAGGAGAAGAAAAAAATCAAAGAGAAAAAAAAGGGGAAGTGAGAAAGTGGAGAAGGACTCCACCTTCCAATCCTAGTTGGACTAGGATTGGAAGGGGAGGACTCTCCCCCTTGGTTCGGACGACCCCTTGGGGCTCCCTTGAGCCTCAAGGCAGGTCCCTCCCCCTCCCTCCTATATATACGGAGGTATTAGGGCTGATTAGAGACAACTTTTCCACGGCAGCCCGACCACATACCTCCCCGGTTTTTGCTCTAGATCGTATTTCTGCGGAGCTCGGGCGGTGCCCTGCTGAGATAGATCACCACCAACCTCCGGAGCGCCGTCACGCTGCCGGAGAACTCATCTACCTCTCCGTATCTCTTGCTCGATCAAGAAGGCCGAGATCATCGTCGAGGTGTACGTGTGCTGAACGCGGAGGTGACGTCTATTCGGCACTAGATCGGAACGGATCGTGAGATGGATCGCAAGACGGTTCGTGCAAAGGATCGCGAGATGGTTCGTGGGACGGATCGCGGGACGGTTCGTGGGACGGTTTGCGGGGTGGATCGAGGGACGTGAGGATGTTCCATTACATCAACCGCATTTCTTAAACGCTTTTGCTGTGCGATCTACAAGGGTACGTAGATCGGAAATCTCCTCTCGTAGATGAACATCACCATGATAGGTATTGCGTGTGCGTAGGAAATTTTTTGTTTCCCATGCGACGTTCCCCAGCAAGCCTAAGACTAAGAGATACGATAAGAATGACTTTGCTGCTAGGAAGCATGGTAAAGAAAGGGAACCATGGGTTCAGAAACCTATGCCCTTTCCTCCCAAACCATCCAAGAAAAAGGATGATGAGGATTTTGAGCGCTTCGTTGAAATGATCAGACCTGTCTTTCTGCAAATGCGTTTGACGGATATGCTCAAGATGTGTCCGTATGCTAAGTACATGAAAGATATTGTGACTAATAAGAGGAGGATACCTGAGGTTGAGATTTCCACCATGCTCGCCAATTACACTTTCAAGGGTGGAACTCCGAAGAAACTAGGTGATCCCGGTGTGCCCACTATACCTTGCTCCATTAAAGGCAACTACGTTAGAACTGTGTTATGCGACCTTGGAGCTGGTGTTAGTGTTATGCCTCTCTCTCTTTATCGTAGGCTTGAACTGGATAAGTTGACACCCACTGAAATCTCTCTGCAAATGGCCGACAAATCAACTGCTTTCCCTATCGGCATTTGTGAGGATGTGCCTGTTGTGGTTGCTAACACCACTATCTTAACAGACTTTGTTATCTTGGATATTCCCGAGGACGATGCCATGGTTGTCATCCTCAGAAGACCCTTTTTGAACACCGCAGGGGCTGTTATAGATTGCAACAAAGGCAATGTCACTTTCCATGTCAACGGTAATGAGCATACGGTGCACTTTCCGAAGAAACAATATCGAGTACATTGCATCAATGCTATCGAAAAAACTTCATCGATTCTTATTGGGAGCTTTGAATGCCCTATTCCTCGTGTCAAGATGAAGTATGATTTTCTTGTTGGGGAGATACACATCCCCATTGAGGTAACCTAGTGGCTATTCGAAAATTCTCCGTCTTCTTTTGCGATTCGAGAAAGTTTTGTCAAGGGGATTTGATCAACCCCATTTACGGATTTCTTTCGATGACCATGAGATGGATGAATCAAGGAGTCACAAAACTCTGTTCCAAGCTTTCACTTTCGGTTGCTTAGAAGAAAAATGATAGATTTAGTTTAGTTTTCCCTGTTTTCTGTTTTAGCGTCCGGTAGAAAAGTACCCGAAAATAAAAGTTCTCCGAACGCTGTGAAAATCAAGTATGATTTTTTCTGGATTTTTGGAAAAATACTGGGACAAAGAGTCTATCTGGGGGCCACACCAGTGGGCCACAAGGCCTTGGGGTGCGGCGACCCCCCTTGGCCACGCCACCAAGGCTTGTGGGGCCCACAGGCACCCCCTCCACTCATTCTTGCTCTCATCTGGTTCTCCTACCTCCAGAAAAAATCGTTTCACAGCTCAAACCCGTGTTCTTGCTCCTCTTGCTGGGATTTTCGATCTCTTTGCTCAAATCACCATTCTTCGAACTGTTTAGGGGAAATTGCTCCTTGGTAAGTGACTCCTCCATTGGTCCAATTAGTTTTTGCTCTAGTGCCTTATACTCCGCGTATTTTTGCTGCCTTGGTGACCATGTTCTTGAGCTTTGTATTCTGATTCTAGCTGGTCCCAAGTAGTTTTGATGCGTAATATGGTCTCTAGGCATTTGTTGGAGTAGTTGTTGCGAGTTTTGTTGAGCCTTATTCACTTTTCCTTAGAATCACTAAAAACTTCAGAAATTTGCAGAGATAGAAAAAGGAAAAGATGAGGAGGTTCTTAAGAGGCTCGTCAAGCCATGACCCCAAGGATGATGGGAGTGAGAAGAAACACAAGTATTTGGTCCCTCGAGTCGCAGAAGTTCGAGCGTGCGAATGGCCAAGCGACGTGTTCATACGCGCCGCTGGAATTTATGAGGACTTTTATCACTTGGTGGAGAACGCAGGCCTTACCGCCTTCGTTGAAGATAAGTGTCCGCAATACCTCCTCCTCACTAATATCTTCGTACAAAGCTTTTACTTCTACCCGAGGAAGAATCCTCCTATGGTTGAGTTTAAACTTTATGATATCCCCCAGCGCATGTCACTCCAGGATTTTTGCAATGTTTGCAAATTACCTTTTGTTGGGGATATTCATGAACCTCGTCCACAGGACTTGGAAGCGTTCATCGATACTATTGCTGTAGGAGAGGAGAGAGGAGTGTCTTGCGCTAGAGCTGCTAGCATTCATTTTCCCGTGCTTTTGTACTTCTCACTATTTGTGGGAAAATGTTTGATTGGTCGTGGGAAAGCTGGGTCACTTAGTTCCCCAGATCTTGCGGTCTTGCGCGAAGCCCTTTATAACGATAAAACTTATAGCTTAGGCGCTATAGTAGCTCAATGGTTGAACCTGAACCGTTCTAAAGTTGTTGTCTATGGAGGTATCTATGCTACTTGCCTTGCTAGACACTTTGAGATACCTATTAGACTAGAGGAGGAAGAAGAGATTCTTCTTCCCGAGAGATATCTAGATTACGATAGCATGGTTCTGTTGGAATTATGCCCTAGAGGCAATAATAAATATAGTTATTATTATAATTCATGTATCAAGATAATCATTTATTATCCATGCTATAATTGTATTGAATGAAGACTCATTTACATGTGTGGATACATAGACAAAACACCGTCCCTAGCAAGCCTCTAGTTGGCTAGCCAGTTGATCAAAGATAGTCAGTGTCTTCGGATTATGAACAAAGTGTTGTTGCTTGATAACTGGATCACGTCATTCGGAGAATCACGTGATGGACTAGACCCAAACTAATAGACGTAGCATGTTGATCGTGTCATTTTGTTGCTACTGTTTTCTGCGTGTCAAGTATTCATTCCTATGACCATGAGATCATATAACTCACTGACACCGGAGGAATGCTTTGTGTGTATCAAACGTCGCAACGTAACTAGGTGACTATAAAGATGCTCTACAGGTATCTCCGAAGGTGTTAGTTGAGTTACTATGGATCAAGACTGGGATTTGTCACTCCGTGTGACGGAGAGGTATCTCGACCCCCACTCGGTAATACAACATCACACACAAGCCTTGCAAGCAATGTGACTTAGTGAAAGTTGCGGGATCTTGTATTACGGAACGAGTAAAGAGACTTGCCGGTGAACGAGATTGAAATAGGTATGCGGATACTGACGATCGAATCTCGGGCAAGTAACATACCGAAGGACAAAGGGAATGACATACGGGATTATATGAATCCTTGGCACTGAGGTTCAAATAATAAGATCTTCGTACAATATGTAGGATCCAATATGGGCATCCAGGTCCCGCTATTGGATATTGACCGAGGAGTCTCTCGGGTCATGTCTACATAGTTCTCGAACCCACAGGGTCTGCACACTTAAGGTTCGACGTTGTTTTATGCGTATTTGAGTTATATGGTTGGTTACCGAATGTTGTTCGGAGTCCTGGATGAGATCACGGACGTCATGAGGGTTTCCGGAATGGTCCGGGAACGAAGATTGACATATAGGATGACCTCATTTGATTACCGGAAGGTTTTCGGAGTTACCGGGAATGTACCGGGAATGACGAATGGGTTCCGGGAGTTCACCGGGGGGGCAACCCACCCCGGGGAAGCCCATAGAACTTGAGGGTGGCACACCAGCCCTTAGTGGTCTGGTGGGACAGACCAAAAGGGCCCTATGCGCCTATGAAAGAAAATCAAAGAGAAAAAAAAGAGGAGGTGGGAAGGGAAGGAAGGACTCCCACCCACCAAACCAAGTCCAACTCGGTTTGGGGGGGGAGCCTTCCCCCTTGGACTCGGCCGACCCCCTTGGGGCTCCTTGAGCCCCAAGGCAAGGTCCCTTCCCTCCCACCTATATATACGGAGGTTTTAGGGCTGATTTGAGACGACTTTTCCATGGCAGCCCGACCACATACCTCCACGGTTTTTCCTCTAGATCACGTTTTTGCGGAGCTCGGGCGGAGCCCTGCTGAGACAAGGTCATCACCAACCTCTGGAGCGCCATCACGCTGCCGGAGAACTCTTCTACCTCTCCGTCTCTCTTGCTGGATCAAGAAGGCCGAGATCATCGTCGAGCTATACGTGTGCTGAACGCGGAGGTGTCGTCCGTTCGGTACTAGATCGTGGGACTGATCGCGGGATTGTTCGCGGGGCGGATCGAGGGACGTGAGGACGTTCCACTACATCAACCGCGTTCACTAACGCTTCTGCTGTACGATCTACAAGGGTACGTAGATCACTCATCCCCTCTCGTAGAAGGACATCACCATGATAGGTCTTCGTGCGCGTAGGAAAATTTTTGTTTCCCATGCGACGTTCCCCAACAGTGGCATCATGAGCTAGGTTCATGCGTAGATGTCTTCTCGAGTAGAACACAAAAGTTTTTGTGGCCGGTGATGTGCGTTTTGCTGCCCTCCTTAGTCTTTTCTTGATTCCGCGGTATTGTTGGATTGAAGCGGCTTGGACCGACATTACTCGTACGCTTACGAGAGACTGGTTTCATCGCTACGAGTTACCCCATTGCTCAAAGATGACTGGCAAGTGTCGGTTTATCCAACTTTAGTTGAATTGGATTTGACCGAGGAGGTCCTTGGATGAGGTTAAATAGCAAATCATATATCTCCGTTGTGGTGTTTGCGTAAGTAAGATGCGATCCTACTAGATACCCATGGTCACCACGTAAAACATGCAACAACAAAATTAGAGGACGTCTAACTTGTTTTTGCAGGGTATGCTTGTGATGTGATATGGCCAACGATGTGATGTGATATATTGGATGTATGAGATGATCATGTTGTAATAGTAAATATCGACTTGCACGTCGATGGTACGGCAACCGGCAGGAGCCATAGGGTTGTCTTTATACTAACGTTTGTGCTTGCAGATGCGTTTACTATTTTGCTAGGATGTAGCTTTAGTAGTAATAGCATGAGTAGCACGACAACCCCGATGGCAACACGTTGATGGAGATCATGGTGTGGCGCCGGTGACAAGAAGATCGTGCCGGTGCTTTGGTGATGGAGATCAAGAAGCACGTGATGATGGCCATATCATGTCACTTATGAATTGCATGTGATGTTAATCCTTTTATGCACCTTATTTTGCTTAGAACGACGGTAGCATTATGAGGTGATCTCTCACTAAAATTTCAAGACGAAATTGTGTTCTCCCCGACTGTGCACCGTTGCTACAGTTTGTCGTTTCGAGACACCACGTGATGATCGGGTGTGATAGACTCAACGTTCACATACAACGGGTGCAAAACAGTTGCGCACGTGGAACACTCGGGTTAAGCTTGATGAGCCTAGCATGTGCAGACATGGCCTCGGAACACATGAGACCGAAAGGTCGATCATGAATCATATAGATGATATGATTAGCATAGGGATGCTTACCACTGAAATTATACTCAACTCACGTGATGATCGGACTTGAGCTAGTATAAGTGGATCATGAACCACTCAAATGACTAGAGAGATGTACTTTTTGAGTGGGAGTTTAGCGAATAATTTGATTAAGTTAAACTCTAATTAACTTGAACATAGTCTAAGTCCACTTTGAATATATTTGTGTTGTAGATCATGGCTCACGCTACAGTCATCCTGAATTTTAGTACGTTCCTAGAGAAAGCTAAGTTAAAAGATGATGGAATCAACTTTGTAGACTGGGCTCTTAATCTTAAGCTAATCTTGCAAGCTGGGAAGAAGGATTATGTCCTTAATGCTGCGCTAGGAGATGAACCACCCGCTACGGCTGATCAGGATGTTAAGAACGCTTGGTTAGCACGTAAGGAGGACTACTCAATAGTTCAATGTGCAGTCTTGTATGGCTTAGAACCGGGACTTCAACGTCGCTTTGAGCGTCATGGAGCATTTGAGATGTTCCAGGAGTTGAAGTTTATCTTTCAGAAGAACGCCCGGATCGAGAGGTATGAGACCTCCGATAAATTCTATGCTTGCAAGATGGAGGAAAACTCGTCTGTCAGTGAACATGTGCTCAAAATGTCTGGGTACTCAAACCGTCTAGCTGAGCTGGGGATTGAACTCCCGCAAGAGGCTATCACTGACAGAATCCTTCAATCACTGCCGCCAAGCTATAAAGGCTTTGTGTTGAACTACAACATGCAAGGGATGAACAAATCTCCCGGCGATTTGTTTGCAATGCTGAAAGTCGCAGAGTCTGAACTCCGTAAAGAGCATCAAGTGTTGATGGTGAATAAGACCACTAGTTTCAAGAGAAACGGCAAAGGCAAGAAGGGTAATTCGAAGAAGAGCGGCAAGCCTGTTGCCAATCCGACGAAGAAACCCAAAGCTGGACCTAAGCCTGAAACGGAGTGTTACTATTGCAAGGGTATGGGTCACTGGAAGCGCAATTGCCCCAAGTATCTGGTAGATAAGAAGGCGGCCAAAGAAAAATCAGGTATATTTGATATACATGTTATTGATGTGTACTTAACCGACTCTTGTAGTAGTGCCTGGGTATTCGATACCGGTTCTGTTGCTCATATTTGCAACTTGAAACACGAACTGTGGAATAGACGAAGGCTGGCGAAAGATGAAGTGACGATGCGCGTAGGAAATGGTTCCAAGGTTGATGCAATCGCCGTCGGCACAGTTTCACTTCAGTTACCATCAGGATTAGTGATGAACTTAAATCATTGTTATTTAGTGCCTGCGTTGAGCATGAACATTATATCTGGATCTTGTTTATTGCGAGACGGTTACTCTTTTAAGTCAGAGAATAATGGTTGTTCTATTTCTATGAGTAACATCTTTTATGGTCATGCACCTAATGTGAGAGGATTGTTCATATTGAATCTTGATAACGTTACGCATATACATAACATTGAGACCAAAAGAGTTAGAGTTAACAATGATAGCGCCATATTTTTGTGGCACTGCCGCTTAGGTCATATTGGTGTAAAGCGCATGAAGAAACTCCATGATGATGGACTTTTGGAGTCACTTGATTTTGTTTCACTTGACACGTGCGAACCATGCCTCATGGGCAAGATGACTAAGACTCCGTTCTCCGGAACAATGGAGCGTGCAAGTGACTTGTTGGAAATCATACATACCGATGTGTGTGGTCCGATGAGCGTGGAGGCACGCGGCGGATATCGTTATTTTCTCACCTTCACTAGCGATTTGAGTAGATATGGTTATGTCTACTTGATGAAGCACAAGTCTGAAACATTTGAAAAGTTCAAGCAATTTCAGAGTGAAGTGGAAAATCATCGTAACAAGAAGATCAAGTTCCTACGGTCTGATCGTGGGGGTGAATATCTGAGTTTCGAGTTTGGTACTCACTTAAGACAATGTGGAATTGTTTCACAGTTAACACCGCCTGGAACACCACAGCGTAATGGTGTGTCCGAACGTCGTAATCGTACTCTATTAGAGATGGTGCGATCTATGATGTCTCTTACTAATTTGCCGTTATCGTTTTGGGGTTATGCATTAGAAACAGCTGCATTCACTTTAAATAGGGCACCATCAAAATCCGTTGAGACGACACCATACGAACTGTGGTATGGCAAAAGGCCAAAGTTGTCGTTTCTTAAAGTTTGGGGATGTGATGCTTATGTCAAAAAGCTTCAGCCTGAAAAGCTGGAACCCAAAGCGGAAAAGTGCGTCTTCATAGGTTACCCAAAAGAGACAGTTGGGTACACCTTCTATCTCAAATCCGAGGGCAAAGTGTTTGTTGCTAAAAACGGAGCTTTTCTCGAGAAGGAGTTTCTCTCGAGAGAATTGAGTGGGAGGAAGATAGAACTTGACAAGGTTGTCGAACCTCTCATCCCTCTGGATGGTGGCGCAGGGCAAGGGGAAACCTCTGTCGTTGCGACGCCGGTGGAGGAGGAAGTTAATGATGATGATCATGAAACTCCAGTTCAAGTTTCTATCGAACCACGCAGGTCGACGAGACCACGTGCTGCTCCAGAGTGGTACGTAATCCCGTCTTATCAATCATGTTGTTAGACAACAATGAACCTGCAAATTATGAAGAAGCAATGGTGGGCCCAGATTCCAACAAATGGCTAGAAGCCATGAAGTCCGAGATAGGATCCATGTATGAGAACAAAGTGTGGACTTTGGAGGTACTACCTGAGGGCCGCAAGGCTATTCAGAACAAATGGATCTTGAAGAGGAAGACGGACGCTGACGGCAATGTGACTGTTTATAAAGCTCGACTTGTGGCAAAGGGTTTTTCACAAGTTCAAGGAGTTGACTACGATGAGACATTCTCACCCGTAGCGATGCTTAAGTCCGTCAGAATCATGTTAGCAATAGCTGCATTTTTCGATTATGAAATTTGGCAGATGGATGTCAAAATGGCGTTCCTTAACGGTTTCCTTAAGGAAGAGTTGTATATGATACAACCCGAAGGTTTTGTCGATCCTAAGAATGCTAACAAGGTGTGCAAGCTCCAGCAATCCATTTATGGACTGGTGCAAGCATCTCGGATTTGGAACAAACGCTTTGATGAGGTGATCAAAGCATTTGGGTTTATACAAGTACTTGGAGAATCTTGTATTTACAAGAAAGTGAGTGGGAGCTCTGTGGCGTTTCTAATATTATATGTGGATGACATATTGCTGATTGGAAACAACGTGGAGTTTTTAGAGAGCATAAAGGATTACTTGAATAAGAGTTTCTCTATGAAGGACCTAGGAGAAGCTGCTTACATTCTAGGCATTAAAATCTATAGGGATAGATCAAAACGCCTGATAGGACTTTCACAAAGCACATACCTTGATAAAGTTTTGAAGAGGTTCAAAATGGAACAGTCCAAGAAAGGGTTCTTGCCAGTTTTACAAGGTACGAGATTGAGTAAGACTGAGTGCCCAGCAACTGATGAAGATAGAGAGCATATGCGCTCCGTCCCCTATGCTTCAGCCATAGGTTCTATCATGTATGCAATGTTGTGCACTAGACCGGATGTTAGCCTGGCCATAAGTATGGCAGGTAGGTTCCAGAGTAATCCATGAGTGGATCACTGGACAGCGGTCAAGAATATCCTGAAGTACCTGAAAAGGACTAAGGAGATGTTTCTCGTGTATGGAGGTGACGAAGAGCTCGCCGTAAAAGGTTACGTCGATGCAAGCTTTGACACAGATCCGGACGACTCTAAGTCGCAAACCGGATACGTATTTATTCTTAATGGGGGTGCGGTAAGCTGGTGCAGTTCCAAGCAAAGCATCGTAGCAGATTCTACATGTGAAGCGGAGTACATGGCTGCCTCGGAGGCGGCTAAGGAGGGTGTCTGGATGAAGCAGTTCATGACGGATCTTGGAGTGGTGCCAAGCGCACTGAATCCAATAACCTTGTTGTGTGACAACACGGGTGCCATTGCCTTAGCAAAGGAACCACGGTTTCACAAGAAGACCAGACACATCAAACGACGCTTCAACCTCATCCGCGACTACGTCGAGGAAGGACGTAAATATATGCAAAGTGCACACGGATCTGAATGTAGCAGACCCGCTGACTAAACCTCTTCCACGGCCAAAGCATGATCAACACCAGAACTGTATGGGTGTTAGATTTATTACAATGTAATTCACATGATGATGTGAGGGCTAGATTATTTACTCTAGTGCAAGTGGGAGACTGTTGGAATTATGCCCTAGAGGCAATAATAAATATAGTTATTATTATAATTCATGTATTAAGATAATCGTTTATTATCCATGCTATAATTGTATTGAATGAAGACTCATTACATGTGTGGATACATAGACAAAACACCGTCCCTAGCAAGCCTCTAGTTGGCTAGCCAGTTGATCAAAGATAGTCAATGTCTTCTGATTATGAACAAAGTGTTGTTGCTTGATAACTGGATCACGTCATTAGGAGAATCACGTGATGGACTAGACCCAAACTAATAGACGTAGCATGTTGATCGTGTCATTTTGTTGCTACTGTTTTCTGCGTGTCAAGTATTTATTCATATGACCATGAGATCATATAACTCACTGACACCGGAGGAATGCTTTGTGTGTATCAAATGTCGCAACGTAACTGGGTGACTATAAAGATGCTCTACAGGTATCTCCAAAGGTGTTAGTTGAGTTAGTATGGATCAAGACTGGGATTTGTCACTCCGTGTGACGGAGAGGTATCTCGGGGCCCACTCGGTAATACAACATCACACACAAGCCTTGCAAGCAATGTGACTTAGTGAAAGTTGCGGGATCTTGTATTACGGAACGAGTAAAGAGACTTGCCGGTGAACGAGATTGAAATAGGTATGCGGATACTGACGATCGAATCTCGGGCAAGTAACATACCGAAGGACAAAGGGCATGACATACGGGATTATATGAATCCTTGGCACTGAGGTTCAAACGATAAGATCTTCCTAGAATATGTAGGATCCAATATGGCCGTCCAGGTCCCGCTATTGGATATTGACCAAGAAGTCTCTCCGGTCATGTCTACATAGTTCTCGAACCCGCAGGGTCTGCACACTTAAGGTTCGACGTTGTTTTATGCGTATTTGAGTTATATGGTTGGTTACCGAATGTTGTTTGGAGTCCCGGATGAGATCACGGACGTCACGAGGGTTTCCGGAATGGTCCGGAAACGAAGATTGATATATAGGATGACCTCATTTGATTACCGGAAGGTTTTCAGAGTTACCGGGAATGTACCGGGAATGACGAATGGGTTTCGGGAGTTCACCGGGGGGGCAACCCACCCCGGGGAAGCCCATAGGCCTTGAGGGTGGCACACCAGCCCTTAGTGGGCTGGTGGGACAGCCCAAAAGGGCCCTATGCGCCTAGGAAAGAAAATCAAAGAGAAAAGAAAAAAAAAGAGGAGGTGGGAAGGGAAGGAAGGACTCCCACCCACCAAACCAAGTCCAACTCGGTTTGGGGGGGCCTTCCCCTTGGACTCGGCCGACCCCCTTGGGGCTCCTTGAGCCCCAAGGCAAGGTCCCCTCCCTCCCACCTATATATACGGAGGTTTTAGGGCTGATTTGAGAAGACTTTTCCATGGCAGCCCGACCACATACCTCCACGGTTTTTCCTCTAGATCGCGTTTCTGCGGAGCTCGGGCGGAGCCCTGCTGAGACAAGGTCATCACAAACCTCCGGAGCGCCGTCACGCTGCTGGAGAACTCTTCTACCTCTCCGTCTCTCTTGCTGGATCAAGAAGGCCGAGATCATCGTCGAGCTGTACGTGTGCTGAACGCGGAGGTGCCGTCCGTTCGGTACTAGATCGTGGGACTGATCGCGGGATTGTTCGCGGGGCGGATCGAGGGACGTGAGGACGTTCCACTACATCAACCGCGTTCACTAACGCTTCTGTTGTACGATCTACGAGGGTACGTAGATCACTCATCCCCTCTCGTAGATGGACATCACCATGATAGGTCTTCGTGCCCGTAGGAAAAATTTTGTTTCCCATGCGACGTTCCCCAACAGGTTCGCCATGACTTTCTTGATAGAGATATAAATAGAAGGATGATTTATAACCTGGTGTTTAGTCAGGGTACTCGTGAGACTATTACTTTGCCTGCTCCTTCTTTGTTCAATCTTCATGCAGGCAGGTACATTATTATGCCCTCGGACATCTACGCATATTGTGGCTTGGCCCAACCACAGGTGCCCGTGTCGGAGCCACCAGTCGAGTACCAAACGCAAGTTTATCAGTGGGAGCCAGAGGAGCTCACACAGCAGTGGCATCCTCAGTCCACTCCGGAGTACCCAGAAATGGTTATTTCCCTCCATGGGAGTAGACCAACTTAGGCCAAAATCCGAAGCTTGGGGGAGTACATGTTCTCACCGACTTTACATTCTTGCTTATGCTTTGTTAGCCGGTGTTCACACTTTGCCATTGTATCATCCATGCTAGTTTATTTTCTTTTTATCGTTTTCTTTTCGTGTGTCTGTCTAGTTTGAGAAAACCCAAAAAGATTTTATTTTTCTTCTTTTGCTTGTTGGGAGCTTTCCCGTGTAGATAGTTTTCTTTTTATTTGGGTCAAGGTAGAAGACCATGGTTACAATGTTTAGTGGCTCTTGCATGCATACCTGTTTAGCTTTCAAAGAGCCATATTACTTTGTCTTCTCCTTTGTGTTTGCCTGCAGATTCCAGCTTTAGTCCAATGCACGAGCACTCTCATTATTGTTCACATCATTCGGTCGTGCGAGTGAAAGGCAATAATGACGATATATGATGAAGTGACTCGGCCTGGAAAAGCTGGTATGAACTCGATCTATCTTGTTTTTGTAAATATGACTAGCCCACTGTTCCTAGTTCAGCTTTGTTGTGAGAGAAACATGTTTGCAATGACAACTTAGAGATCATAGTTGCTTATGCCATGCTTACTTAGCTAGGATCTTATAATGGTTTGTCTTGGTTGCCCACATGAATGTTGAGACGACTATGATCTAGTGTGATAGGATGGTATCCTCCTTTGAATGTTTCAAGTGGCTTGACTTGGTGCATGTTCACGCATGTAGTTGAAACAGAATCAACATAGCCTCTATGATGTTCATGTTCATGGTGATTTATGTCCTACTCATGCTTGCACTCAATGTTAGTTACTCTCAATGCATTTTGATGACCGTTGTTGCTCTCTAGTTGGTCGCTTCCCAGTCTTTTGCTAGCCTTCACTTGTACTAAGCGGGAATACTGCTTGTGCATCCACTTCCATAAACCCAAAGTTGTTCCATATGAGTCCACCATACCTACCTATGTGCGGTACCTACCTGCTGTTCCAAGTAAATTTGCATGTGCCACTCTCTAAACCTTCAAGAAATAATCTGTTTTGCATGCCCGAACCGCTCATGTGGTGACAAGGGGCTATTGGTATCTTCCATGCTAGGCGTGTTATCCTCGATATGTGTTTATTCACTATCATTCACGAGAAAGGGGCCGGTAATTGGAATTCCCAGTTCCATGCTCAAATCAAAAAGATAATTGCAAACAAAACTCCCCCAGGATTGATGTTGGTATGGACGGTACCAGAGGATTCGGCTAGCCGTGGAGTGTGATTGATTGGTGGTGGCGGAGTCAAAACTTTACTTTTCTGTTTGGGAACCGCCTATAGCATGTGTAGCATGGAAGATGTTGAGAACTCTTAGTCATTGCGTTGACAATGAAAGCATGCCACCCAAAATTATTATCTCTGATTTCAAAGCTTGAGCTCTGGCACCTCTGCAAATCAATGCTTCCCTCTGCGAAGGGCCTGTCTATTTATGTTCCTGTTGAGTCATCCTCCTTTTACAAAAGCACCAATTAGAGAGCACCTCTGTCATTTTTATGCTTTGCTTTTAACTGTGTTGAGTATGACTATGACTGGATCTTCATTGCCATGAATTACAATGTTTAGTCAGCCCTTGGTCTTTGAAGGTGCTCTGCATTTATGTTTTGCGGTCTCAGAAAGACCTAGCGAGATACCATCTATTCATACTTCTTCATGTTGTTTTGATTGAAGTGTTGACATTTGAGGCTTATTATTATTTGCTTGCTAGTTGATTATGCCATTGATATGAGTTTACTGTGAGACCTAGATGTCATCTGCTTATGTGGTTTGCTTGTGATCTTGCTGAAATTCTGGTTATGAGTTAGACATAGTTGCAACAACAAGATCAAACAGAGTTTGTCAAAGTTTTTATTTTGTCTCTTTCAGTTTGTCAACTGAATTGCTTAAGGACAAGCAAGGCTTTAAGCTTGGGGGAGTTGATACGTCTCCCTCGTATCTACTTTTCTGAACTCTTTTGCCCTTGTTTTGGACTCTAATTTGCATGATTTTAATGGAACTAACCCGGACTGACGCTGTTTTCAGCAGAATTGCCATTGTGTTGTTTTTGTGCACAAATAAAAGTTCTCGAAATGTCCTGAAAATTTACGGAGATTTTTTCTGGAATAAAAGAAAAATACCGACGCAAAGATCCACCGGAGGAGGTGGACCAGTGGGCCACAAGCCCACAGGCCGCGGCCACCCCCCCCCCCCCCCCTGGCTACGCCGTGAGGGCTTGTGGGGCCCACGTGGCTCCACCGCCCCCAAACTCAGCTCTATATCTTCCGTTTCGCCGGAAAAAAAATAGAGAGAAGGTTTCATTGCGTTTTGCGATACGGAGGCGCCGCCACATCCTGTTCTTCATCTGGAGGGCAGATCTGGAGTCCGTTTCGGGCTCAAAAGAGGGGAAATTGTCGCCGTCGTCATCATCAACCTTTCTCCATTGACAATTCCATGAGCTCTTCATTGTTCGTGAGTAATCTCATCGTAGGCTTGCTAAACGGTGATGAGTTGGATGAGATCTATCATGTAATCGAGTTAGTTCTTGACGGGGATTGATCCCTAGTATCCACTATGTTCTAGATTGATGTTGCTACTACTTTGCCATGCTTAATGCATGTCACTAGGGCCCGAGTGCAATGTTTTCAGATCTGAACCTATTATGTTGTTGCCAATATATGTGTGTTTTAGATCCTATCTTGCAAGTTTAGTAACCTACTATGTGTTATGACCCGGCAACCCCGGAGTGACAATAGCCGGAACCACTCCCGGAGATGACCATAGTATGAGGAGTTCATGTATTCACCGCATGTTAATGCGTTGGCCCGGTTCTTTATTAAAAGGAGAACCTTAATATCCCGTAGTTTCCATTAGGACCCCGCTGCCACGGGAGGGATGGACAATAGATGTCATGCAAGTTCTTTTCCCTAAGCACGTATGGCTACATACGGAATACATGCCTGCATTAGATTGATGAACGGGAGCTAGTTACATATCTCTCCGTGTTATAGCTGTTACATGATGAATCATATCAATCATAGTCATCCATCACCGATCCACTGCCTACGAGTCTTTTACTACTGGTCCTCTCTACGTTACTTTGTCTAGGCTTGTCCCTTGCTACAAAAGAGATTGGGCCACTTTGCTGCTACTGTTGCTACTGCTATTACTTTGCTGCTGCTGCTACTGCTGTTACTTGATACTTCGTTGTTACTTGTTGCAAGACCTTTTCCGACACCATTGCCGGGGAAGAATATTTCCCATCCACGGGCAACTTGCTGGCGCCATTGATACAACAGTTAGGAATAGTCTTCCGTCAATAGATCGTTTCTGGCACCGTTGCCATCGTACTACTTTGCTACTGATACTTTGCTTGCAGACACTAATATTTCAGGTGTGGTTGAATCTGATAAACTCAGCAGCTAATACTTGAGAATATTCTTTCGCTTCCCTTGGCGAACCAACAAATTTGGGTTGAATACTCTACCCTCGAAAACTGCTGCGATCCCATACGCTTGTGGGTTATCAAACGACGGTAGCATTATAAGGTGATCCCTCACTAAAATTTCAACATAAAATTGTGTTCTCCCGACTGTTTACAGTTGCAAACGCGGAACACTCGAGTTATACTTGATGAGCCTAGCATGTACAAACATGGCCTCGGAACACAAGAGACCGAAAGGTCGAGCATGAATCATGTAGTAGATATGATCAACATGGAGATGTTCACCACTGAAACTATACTCAACTCACATGATGATCGGACTTGAGTTAGTGAATTTCGATCATGCGACACTCGAATAAATAGAGCGATGTCTATTTGAGTGGGAGTTTATAAGTAATACGATTAGCGAAACTCAATTGTCTTGAACATAGTCTAAGTAATCTTTGCAAAATTTTATGTTGTAGATCAATGGCTCGTGCAGTAGCAACCCTGAATTTCGATACGTTCCTCGAGAAAGCTAAGCTGAAATATGATGGTAGCAACTTTGTACACTAGTCTCGAAATTTGAGGCCTGTCCTTCAAGCTGGGAAAAAGAATTATGTCCTTGATGGAGCGCTAGGAGATGAACCACACGCTGCGGGTGACCAAGATCTTTTGAACGCTTGGCAAGCTCGTAAGGATGCCTACTCACTATTTCAATGTGCAGTTTTGTATGGCTTAGAACTGGGACTTCAACGACGTTTTGAACGTCATAGAGCATATGAGATGTTCCAGGAGTTGTAGTTTATCTTTGAGAAGAATACCCGGATCGAGAGTTATGAGACCGCCGATAAATTATATGCTTGCAAAATGGAGGAGAATTCGGGAGTCAGTGAACATGTGCTCAAAATTTTTGGGTACTCAAACTGTCTAGATAAGCTGGGGATCGCTCTCCCGCAAGAAGCTATCACTGACAGAATTCTTGAATCACTGCCACCTAGCTACAAGAGCTTCGTGCTGAACTATAACATGCAAGAGATGAATAAGTCACCCGGCGAGTTATTTGCGATGCTGAAAGTTGCTGAGTCAGAAATCCAGAAAGAACATCGAGTGTTGATGCTCAATAAGACCACTAGTTTCAAGAAGAAAGGCAAATACAAGAAGGGTAACTCCAAGAAGAGTGGCAAAACTGTTGCCCCTCCGACAAAGAAACCCAAGGCTGGGCCTAAGCCAAAAACTGAGTGCTATTATTGCAAGGGGACTAGTCACTGGAAGCGCAACTGCCCCAAGTATCTGGCCGATAAGAAGGCGGCCAACGCCAAAGAAAGGTATATGTGATATACATGTTATTGATGTGCACCTCACCAACTATCGTAGTAGTGCCTGGGTATTTGATACATGTTCTGTTGCTCAAATTTGCAACTCGAAATAGGAACTGCGGAATAAAGGAAGGCTAGCGAAGGATGAAGTGACGATGCGCGTGGAAAATGGTTCCAAGGTTGATGTGATCGCCGTCGGCACGGTCTCACTTGAGTTACCATCGGGATTAGTTATGAACTTAAATAATTGTTATTTAGTCCATGTGTTAAGCTTGAACATTATGTCTGGATCCTATTTATTGCGAGACGGTTACTCATTTAAGTATGAGAATAATGGTCGTTCTATTTATATGAGTAATATCTTTTATGGTCATGCACCCAATGTGAGGGGTTTGTTCATAGTGAATCTCGATTGTGATGACACTCATATCCATAACATTGAGACCAAACTATGTAGAGTTAACAATGATAACTCCACTTTCTTGTGGCACTACCGCTTAGGTCATATTGGTGTTAAGCGCATGAAGAAACTCCATGCTGATGAACTTTTGGAGTCACTTGATTTTGAATCACTTGACACATGTGAACCATGCCTCATGGGCAAGATGACTAAGACTCCGTTCTATGGAACAATGGAGCATGCGAATGACTTATTGGAGATCATACATACTGATGTGTGCAGACCAATGAGCATACAGGCGCGCGGCGGATATCGTTATTTTCTCACCTTCACTGACGATTTGAGTAGGTATGGTTATATCTACTTGACGAAGCACAAGTCCGAAACGTTTGAAAAGTTTAAGAAATTTCAAAGTGAAGTTGAAAATCATTGTAGCAAGAAGATCAAATTCCTACGATCTGATCGAGGGGAGAGTATATGAGTTAGGAGTTTGGTCCTCACTTAAGACAATTTGGGATTGTTTCACAGTTGACACCGCCTGGAACACCACAGCGTAATGGTGTGTCCGAACGTCGTAATCGTACTTTATTAGGTATGGTGCGATCAATGATGTCTCTTATCGATTTGCCACTATCGTTTTGTGGCTATGCATTAGAGACAGTTGCATTCACTTTAAATAGGGCACGATCAAAATCCGTTGAGATGACACCATATGAGCTATGGTATGGCAAGAAGCCAAAGCTGTCGTTTCTTAAAGTTTGGGGATGTGATGCTTATGTCAAAAAGCTTCAGCCTGAAAAGCTGGAACCCAAAGCGGAAAAGTGCATCTTCATAGGTTACCCAAAAGAGACATTTGGGTATACCTTCTATCTGAGATCCTAAGGAAAAGTGTTTGTCGCTAAAAATGGAGCTTTTCTTGAGAAAGAGTTTCTCTCGAAAGAATTGAGTGGGAGGATGATAGAACTTGATGAGGTTATAGAATCTCTGCTTCAACAAGATGGTGGCGCAGGGCAGAAAGAAATTTCTGTCGAGGCAACACCAGTTGAAGAGGAAGCTAATGATGATGATCATGAAGCTTCAAATCAAGTTACTGTCGCACCTCGTACGTCGACAAGAGCACGTACTGCTCTCGAGTGGTACGAGAATCTTGTCTTGTCTATCATGTTGTTAGACAACAATGAGCCTGCGAGTTATGGAAAAGCAATGGTGGGCCTAGATTCCAACACATGGTTAAAAGCCATGAAATCCGAGATAGGATCTATGTGCAGACATGGCCTCGGAACACAAGAGACCGAAAGATCGAGCATCAATTGTATAGTTGATATGATTAGTATAGAGATGTTAACCACTGAAACTATGCTCAACTCACGTGATGATCGGACTTGAGTTAGTGAATTTGGATCATGCCACACTCAAGTAACTAGAGAGATGTCTATTCGAGTGGGAGTTTATTAGTAATTTGTTTAGTTAAACTCTAATTGTCTTGAACATAGTCTAAGTCCACTTTGCAATATTTTATGTTGTAGATCAATGGCTCACGCAGTAGCAACCCTCAATTTCAATATGTTCCTAGAGAAAGCTAAACTGAAAGATGATGGTAGCAACTTTGTAGACTGGGCTCGTAATCTTAGGATCATCCTACAAGCTGGGAAAAAGAATTATGTCCTTGATGCAGCGCTAGGAGATGAACCACCCACTACATCTGATCAAGATGTTTTGAACACTTGGCAAGCACGTAAGAAGGACTACTCGGTAGTTCAATGTGTAGTCTTGTATGGCTTAGAACCGGGACTTCAATGACGCTTTGAACGTCATGGAGCATATGAGATGTTCCAGGAGATGAAGTTTAACTTTTAGAAGAACGCCCGGATCGAGAGGTATGAGACCTTCGATAAGTTCTATGCTTGCAAGATGGAGGAGAATTCGTGTGTCACTGAACATGTGCTCAAAATGTCTGGGTACTCAAACCGTCTAGCTGAGCTGGGGATTGAACTCCCGCAAGATGCTATCACTCACGGAATTATTCAATCACTGCCTCCTAGCTATAAGAGCTTTGTGTTGAACAATAACATGCAAGGGATGAACAAGTCAGCCGACGAGTTATTCGCGATGCTGAAAGTCGCAGAGTCAGAACTCCGGAAAGAGCATCAAGTGTTGATGGTCAATAAGACCACTGGTTTCAAGAGAAATGGCAAAGGCAAGAAGGGTAACTCCAAGAAGAGCGGAAAAACTGTTGCCAATCCGACGAAGAAACCCAAGGCTGGACCTAAGCTGGAAATAGAGTGCTATTTTTGCAAAGGGATGGGTCACTGGAAGCGCAACTGCCCCAAGTATTTGGCTGATAAGAAGGCGGCCAAAGAAAAACCAGGTATATGTGATATACATGTTATCTATGTGTGCTTAAACAACTCTCGTAGTAGTGCCTTGGTATTTGATATCGGTTCTGTTGCTCATATTTGCAACTCGAAGCAGGAACTGCGGACTAAGCGAAGGCTGGCGAAGGATGAAGTGACGATGCGCATGGAAATGGTTC
This sequence comes from Hordeum vulgare subsp. vulgare, assembly GCF_904849725.1. Classification (NCBI taxonomy): domain Eukaryota; kingdom Viridiplantae; phylum Streptophyta; class Magnoliopsida; order Poales; family Poaceae; genus Hordeum; species Hordeum vulgare. The sequence goes on along the minus strand of NC_058523.1, from coordinate 427,855,253 downwards.
CAAGGTTGATGCAATCGCCGTCGGCACAGTCTCACTTCAATTACCATCAGGATTAGTTATGAACTTAAATAATTGTCATTTAGTGCTTGCGTTAAGCATGAACATTATATCTGGATCTTGTTTACTGCGAGACGGTTACTCATTTAAGTCAGAGAATAATGGTTGTTCTATTTTTATGAGTAATATATTTTATGGTCATGCACCCAATGTGAGGGGTTTGTTCATATTAAATCTAGATTGTGATGACACACATATACATTACATTGAGACCAAAAGATGTAGAGTTAACAATGATAGCGCCACGTTTTGTGGCACTGTCGCCTAGGTCATATTGGAGTAAAGCGCATGAAGAAACTCCATACCGATGGGGTTTTGGAGTCGCTTGATTTTGAATCACTTGACACGTGCGAACCATGCCTCATGGACAAGATGACTAAGACTCCGTTCTCCGGAACAATGGAGCGTGCAAGTGACTTGTTGGAGATCATACATACTGATGTATGCGGTCCAATGAGTGTGGAGGCGCGCGGAGGATATCGTTATTTTCTCACCTTCACTGATGATTTGAGTAGGTATGGATATATGTACTTGATGAAGCACAAGTATGAAATGGTTGAGAAGTTCAAGCAATTTTAATGTGAAGCTGAAAATCATCGTAACAAGAAGATCAAGTTCCTACGTTCTGATGGAGGGGGCGAATATCTTAGTTTCGAGTTTGGTGCTCACTTAAGACAATGTGGAATCGTTTCATAGTTGACACCGCATGGAACACCACAGCGTAACGGTGTATCCAAACATCGTAATCGTACTTTGTTAGATATGGTGCGATCTATGATGTCCCTTACCGATTTGTCGTTATCATTTTGGGGTTATGCATTAGAGACTGTTGCATTCACTTTAAATAGGGCACCATCAAAATCTGTTGAGATGACACCATATGAGCTATGGTATGGCAAGAGGCCAAAGTTGTCGTTTCTTCAAGTTTGGGGATGCGATGCTTATGTCGAAAAGCTTCGGCCTGAAAAGCTGGAACCCAAAGCGGAATAGTGTGTCTTCATAGGTTACCCAAAGGAGACAGTTGGGTACACCTTCTATCTCAGATCCAAGGGCAAAGTATTTGTTGCTAAGAACGGAGCTTTTCTTGAGAAGGAGTTTCTCTCGAAAGAATTTAGTGGGAGGAAGATAGAACTTGATGAGGTTGTAGAACCACTGCTCCCTCTAAATGGTGGCGCAGGGCAAGGGGAATCCTCTGTTGAGGCGACACCGGTTGAGGAGGAAGCTAATGATGATGATCATGAAGCTTCAGATCAAGTTACTATCGGACCTCGCAGGTCGACAAGATCACATACTGCTCCTGAGTGGTATGGTAATCCTGTCTTATCTATCATTTTGTTAGACAACAATGAACCTGCGAATTATGAAGAAGCAATGGTGGGCCCGGATTCCAACAAATGGCTAGAGGCCATGAAGTCCGAGACAGGATCTATGTATCAAGACAGAGTGTGGACTTTGGAAGTATCACCTGAAGGTCGCAAGGTATTAAGAACAAATGGATCTTTAAGAAGAAGACGGACGCAGACGGTAATGTGACCGTTTATAAAGCTCGACTTGTGGCAAAGGGTTTTTCACAAGTTCAAGGAGTTGACTACGATGAGACATTCTCACCGGTAGCGATGTTTAAGTCCGTCCGAATCATGTTAGCAATAACTGCATTTTTCGACTATGAAATCTGGCAAATGGATGTCAAAACGGCGTTCCTTAACGGTTTTCTTAAGGAAGAGTTGTATATGATGCAACCCAAAGGTTTTGTCGATCCAAAGAATGCTAACAAAGTATGCAAGCTCCAGCGATCCATTTATGGAATGGTGCATGCATCTCGGAGTTGGAATAAGCGCTTTGATGAGGTGATCAAAGCATTTAGGTTTATACAAGTTGTTGGAGAATCTTGTATTTACAGGAAAGTGATTGGGAGCTCTGTAGCATTTCTAACATTATATGTGGATGACATATTGCTCATTGGAAACAATGTGGAGTTTTTGGAGAGCGTAAAAGATTACATGAACAAATGTTTTTCAATGAAGGACCTAGGAGAAGTTGCTTATATATTAGGCATTAAGATCTATACGGATAGATCGAGGCGCCTAATAGGACTTTCACAAAGCACATGCCTTGATAAAGTTTTGAAGAAGTTCAAAATGGAGCAGTCCAACAAGGGGTTCTTGCCAGTATTACAAGCTATAAAGTTGAATAACACTCAGTGTCCAGTAAGTGCGGAAGATAGAGAAAAGATGAGTACTGCCCCCTATGCTTCAGCCATAGGGTCTATCATGTATGCAATGTTGTGCACTAGACCGGACGTCACCCTTGCCATAAGTATGGCAGGCAGGTTTCAAAGTAATCCAGGAGTGGATCACTGGACGGCGGTCAAGAATATTCTGAAGTGCGTGAAAAGGACTAAGGAAATGTTTCTCGTTTATGGAGGTGACAAAGAGCTCATCGTAAAGGGTTACGTCGATGCAAGCTTTGACACTGATCCGGATGACACTAAGTCTCAAACCGGATACGTATTTATTCTTAATGGGGGTGCGGTAAGCTGGTGCAGTTCCAAGCAAAGTGTCGTAGCAGATTGTACATGTGAAGCGGAGTACATGGGTGCCTCTGAGGCAGCTAAGGAGGGTGTCTGGATGAAGCAGTTCATGACGGATCTTGGAGTGGTGCCGAGCGCACTAAATCCAATAACTTTGTTCTTTGACAACACTTGTGACATTGCTTTAGCATAGGAACCAAGGTTTTACAAGAAGACCAGACAAATCAAACGACGCTTCTACCTCATCCACGACTACGTCGAAGGAGAGGATGTAAATATTTGCAAAGTGCACACGGATCTGAATGTTGCAGATCCGCTGACTAAACCTCTACCACGAGCAAAGCATGAACAACACCAGAACTGTATGGGTGTTAGATTCATTACATTGTGCAAAATGTGAGACTAGATTATTGACTCTAGTGAGAGTGGGAGACTGTTGGAAATATGCCCTAATCGCAATCATATAATATTTATTATTATATTTCCTGTTTCAAGATAATCGTTTATTATCCATGCTATAAATGTATCGAATGGAAACATAAATGCATGTGTGTGTATATAGACAAAACTGTGTCCCTAGTGAGTCTTGCTACTGCAACAAAAGACCTTCCAACGGCGCTAGAAATACGTGATGACGGGAGACGTCTTGATTCTCCTCAACAACGGCACCAGGAATCATTCTGCTACGGCTACACCTTAAGGGACTTCCTAGGCAAATATGCAAAGGATTTCCCCCGTGGCCTTGGATCCTTGCATTGGTGTTCCCTCGAAGCGGAAATGGTGATGTAGCGCAGCGGTGGTAAGTATTTCCCTCAGTTTGAGAAACAAGGTATCTATCTAGTGAAGGGGTATCACAAGAGCCTGCACAAACACAAAAAGCTTGCTCCCAACACTATGAAGGGGTTGTCAATCCCTTATAGATTGTTCGCCAAGTGAGAACTGAAAGCAACAAAGTAACAAAGCAAAGTAAAAGTGAAAGTGGAAACAATAGGTGTGAATAGACCCGGGGGCCGTAGTGTTTACTAGTGGCTTCTCTCATGAAAGCAAGTAGACGGTGGGTGAACAAATTACTGTTGAGCATTTGATAGAACCGCACAAAGTTGTGACATCATCTATGGCAATGATTATATCTATAGGCATCATGTCCAAAACAAGTAGACCGATACTTTCTGCATCTACTACTATTACTCCACACGTCGACCGCTATCCAGCATGCATCTAGTGTATTAAGTCTGAAAGAACAGAGTAACGCCTTAAGCAAGATGACATGATGTAGATGGACAATCTCATATCTACGACAAACCCCACCTTGTTACCCTTGATGGCAACTACACGATGTGTGCCTTGCTACCCCTACTGTCACTTGGAAAGGTCATCACACGGTAAGAACCCAAAACCAAGCACTTCTCCCATTGCAAGAATCATAGATCTAGTTCGCCAGACAAAACCAAAGACTCGGAGAGACTTACAAGGATATCAAATCATGCATATAAGAAATCAGCAAAGACTCAAATATAAATCATAGATAATCTGATCACAAATCCACAATTCATCGGATCTCGACAAACACACCGCCAAAGAGGATTACATCGGATAGATCTCCATGAAGATCATGGAGAACTTTGTATTGAAGATCCAAGAGCGAGAAGAAGCCATCTAGCTACTAACTACGGACCCGTAGGTCTGAAGTGAACTACTCACGAGTCATTGGAGGGGCGATGATGTTGATGTAGAAGCCCTCCAACTCCAAAGTCCCCTCCGGCAGGGCACCGGGAAGGGTCTCCAAATGAGATCTCGCGGAAACGGAAGCTTGCGGCGGCGGAAAAGTATTTTCGTGGATCCCTTGTTTTTTCTGTATTTTAGGGAATATATAGGCGAAGGATCTAGGTCAGGGGGGCGCCAGGGAGGCCACAAGCCTGCCATCCGCTGCCCCCCTGGTGGCGAATAGGGGGCTTGTGGGCCCCCTGTAGCCCTCCTGGCTTGGCCCTCAAGCCCCCTGATCTTCTTCCGTTCGGGAAAAAATCATTTCGCGGATTTTATTCCGTTTGGACTCCGTTCCAAAATCAGATCTGAAAAGAGCCAAAAACACAGAAAAAACAGGAACTAGCACTTGGCACTGAATTAATAAGTTAGTCCCAAAAAAGATATAAAAGGTACATAAAACATCCAAGGATGACAAGATAACAGCATGAAAACATCAAAAATTATAGATACGTTTGAGACGTATCAAGCATCCCCAAGCTTAACTCCTGCTCTTCCTCGAGTAGGGAAGTGATAAAGAATGAATTTTTGATGCTTTCATGCTACCTAGCACAGATGTCCTTTGTAACTCCTATTATGTGACGTGAATGTTCATATCCATTAGATTCAAAACAATAGTTTTCTATTGGCGTGGAAACAATAATAATTCAAGCAAACTAGCAAGGTAATCATGAACTTTCAAAATAACAAGGCCAAAAGAAAGTTATCCCTACAAAAGCATATAGTCTGGATATGCTCTATCATCATTGCACAACAAATTTAAATCATGCACAACCCCGGTATTGGCCAAGTAATTGTTTCACACCTTTACTTTCTCAAACCTTTTCAACTCTCACGCAATACATGAGAGTGAGCCATGGTTTTAGCACTATAAGTGGTGTGGAGTGTGGTGGAGGTTGCAAGACAAAATAAGGAGAATATGATCACATTAACTAGGCATATCAATGAGCTGTGGAGATGCTCATCAATAGATATCAATGTGAATGAGTAGGGATTGACATACAAATGATGCACTAGAGCTAAGAGTATGTGAAAGCGCTTAAAGAAAACTAGTGGGTGTGCATCCAACTTGCTTGCTCACGAAGACCTAAGGCAATTTTGAGGAAGCCTATCATTGGATTATACAAGCCAAGTTATATAATGAAAATTTTGCACTAGCTATATGGTGGTGACAAAGCGAGAGACTCTCAATCATGAAGATCATGGTGCTTAATATGCACAAGTGTGGAAAAGTGGTAGCATTGTCCCTTCTCTCTTTTCTCTCAAATTTTTATTTTTTATTTTTTTTGGTGGGCTCTTTGGCCTCTTTTTTTTATTTTTATTTTGATGGGCATCTTTGGCCTCTTTTATTTCCTCACATGGGACAATGCTCCATCAATGATGATCATCACACTTTCAACTCAAAACTTAGAGCAACGATGACTCTATATGAAATGCCTCCGGTAGTGTACCGTGACAATGATCTAGCATGGCATAGACATTAAAGGAAACATCATGCTAGCTATCTTACGATCATGCAATGGAAATGTAGACGTGGTGGCACATGTCATGGTGGTAGTTGCATGGCAATATATCTAGGAATGACTTTGAAAAAGCCATAGTAGGTAGGTATGGTGGCTGTTTTGAGGGAGGCTAATGGTGGGTTTTGTGCACCGGTGAAAGTTGCACGGCACTAAGAAGATAGTGATGGTGGAAGGTGAAAGTGCATCTAAACCATGGACTCAACATTAGTCATGAAGAATTCATATACTTGTTGCAAAAGTTTTATTAGTAATCGAAACAAAGCATTCAACGCATACTCCTAGGGGAAGGGTTGGTAGGTATAAACCATCGCGCGATCCCGACCGCCACACAAAGGATGACAATCAATAGACTAATCATGCTCAGATTTCATCACATGGCGGTTCACCATATGTGCATGCTACGGGAATCACTAAATTCAACACAAGTATTTCCAGATCCACAACACCTTACTAGCATGACTTCAATATTACCAAAACCACAACTCAAAACTAATTGAGATGAATCAAACTTCTCTAACTATTCAATGCACATGAAGGTGGAAGTTTTCGTATCCCTTTGGATAACTACCCCTTTTGAGACTACTTTCAAAGCATAGATCAACTACCAAGAAACGCACCGATGTGCTCTAAAAGATATAAGTGAAGCACATAGAGCAAAAGTATCTAGCTCAAAAGATATAAGTGAAGCACATGTGAGCTGAATTGTTTACCAAAAGATATAAGTGAAGCTCCACAAAATCACGGTGATGCATGTCTCTCTCTCTCCAGGTGTTCACCAAGGATGATAGTGACACAACAAAAATAAAAGACTCCTACGATACAAGACACTCCAAGAAAAACCACATAACATGTGGTGAATAAAAATATAGCCCCAAGTAACGTTATCGATGAATTGAAGACGAGGGAGGGGATGCCTTCCCGGGCATCCCCAAGCTTAGGATTTTACGGCAACCTTGAATCTCTTGGGGTGCCTTGGGCATCCCCAAGCTTGATCTCTTGCCACTCTTTATCTCTTTGTCCATAAGAACTTCACCCAAAACTTGAAAACTTCACAACACGAAACTTAAACAAAAACTCGTGATAACATTAGTATGAGAAAGCAAACCACCACTTCCTTAGGTACTGTAACAAACTTAAATTCTACTTATGCTGATGTTGGGTTACTGTATTTTCAATCTTACATGGCTAATACCCCCCGATACTATCCATAGTTTCATCAAAATAAGCAACCAACACAAAAAAACAGAATCTGTTAACAGCAGACCAGTCTGTAGCAATCTATATATTTCGTATACTTATGGTACTTCACAAATTCTAACAAATTATGACAGTCTGAAGAATTTGCATAGCAATCAGCAGAAAAAAGAATCAACTCAAAAGCTCTTACATAAAAAATGAAAATTCTTTTCGTGAGCAGAGAATTTATGTCTTTTCCAGCATGACCAAACGATCATCCCCAAGACTAATCATTACGGTTTTGCTTGGCACAAACGCAAAAAGAAACACAAAAAACACAATCATAACAGAATTATGAAAGTGTGGAAAACACAAAACAGAAAGAAAAAGGATAGATTCGTTGGGTTGCCTCCCAACAAGCGCTTTTGTTTAACGCCCTTAGCTAGGCGAAAGGTGATGGAATCACGTATAGTCATATTTGGTACTCAAACCATAAGTAGTGTGATCATTTATCATCTTAAGATCTTCATCTTTATTGGATGACTCACCACTAGCTTTAGGAGCAAAAACGGACTTGACGGTCTTTTTGAGAGTGAGATTTGGAGTATTCTGCACAGCGGCAAAGGCGGAACCCAAGTTGGTTATGACATCTTCTAGTTTGCCAATTCTAGAAGAATCATTAACTATAAGTTCCTTCTCCCTTAATTTTTTCAAAAAAATTCCCACTTTGGGTCCGTACTAAGTAATTTGATTGTGGATCTTTCTATCCAATCCCTCAATAAGTTCAACTGTGGCAATTTTGTTTTCAATAGCGTCAAGCCTTTGCATCACGTGTTCCAAGGTCAAGGTAGTTCCATTAACCACGAGTAGAGGTGAGCCTACCAAATTCATGATAGCTCCATAGGAGTCAACAGGATGGCTCCCCAAAAAATTCCCGCCTACAATGGTATCAAGGATGTACCTATTCCAAGAAGAAATCCCAACATAGAAACTGCGAAGGAGGACGGTAGTGGATTGCTTACGAGTAGATCTACTTTGAGCATTGCAAATCCTGTACCAAGCGTCCTTTAAATTTTCTTCCTCATTCTGCCTGAAATTGAGAACTTCATTCTCAGGGGTATCGTTTGGAGTGGTGGGTCTAGCCATTGATGGACTATCTCACACCCAAACGAGCAGGAAGAGAGAGTGAAACGGGCAAAAGAAAATGGCAAAGGAGAAAGGCAAAAGAAAACGGCAAAGGAGAAAGGCAAATGAAAACGGCAAATGTGAAGTGGGGGAGAGGAAAAGGAGAGGCAACTGGCAAAAAAGTAAATGCAGGAGATGAGTTTGTGAGACCTACTTGGATAGATCTCTCCTTCCCCGGCAACGGCGCCATAAATACTTCTGCTACTGCAACAAAAGACCTTCCAACGGCGCCAGAAATACGTGCTAACGGGAGACGTCTTGATTCTCCTCAATAACGGCACCAGGAATCCTTCTGCTACGGCTACGCCTTAAGGGACTTCCTAGGCAAATATGCAAAGGATTTCCCCGTGGCCTTGGAGCCTTGCGTTGTTGTTCCCTCTAAGCGGAAAGGGTGATGTAGCGCAGCGGTGGTAAGTATTTCCCTCAGTTTGAGAACCAAGGTATCGATCCAGTGAAGGAGTATCACAAGAGCCTGCACAAACACAAAAAGCATGCTCCCAACACTATGAAGGGGTTGTCAATCCCTTATAGATTGTTCGCCAAGTGAGAACTGAAAGCAACAAAGTAACAAAGCGAAGTAAAAGCGAAAGTGAAAATGATAGGTGTGAATAGACCCCGGGGCCGTAGTGTTTACTAGTGGCTTCTCTCATGAAAGCAAGTAGACGGTGGGTGAACAAATTACTGTCGAGCAATTGATAGAACTGCGCAAAGTCGTGACATCATCTATGGCAATGATTATATCTATCGGCATCACGTCCAAAACAAGTAGACGATACTTTCTGCATCTACTACTATTACTCCACACGTCGACCGCTATCCAGCATGCATCTAGTGTATTAAGTCCGAAAGAACAGAGTAACGCCTTAAGCAAGATGACATGATGTAGATGGACAATCTCATATCTACGACAAAGCCCACCTTGTTACCCCTGATGGCAACTACACGATGTGTGCCTTGCTGCCCCTACTGTCACTGGGAAAGGTCACCACACGGTAAGAACCCAAAACCAAGCACTTCTCCCATTGCAAGAATCATAGATCTAGTTCGCCAGACAAAACCCAAGACTCGGAGAGACTTACAAGGATATCAAATCATGCATATAAGAAATCAGCAAAGACTCAAATATAAATCATAGATAATCTGATCACAAATCCACAATTCATCGGATCTCGACAAACACACCGCCAAAGAGGATTACATCGGATAGATCTCCATGAAGATCATGGAGAACTTTGTATTGAAGATCCAAGAGAGAGAAGAAGCCATCTAGCTACTAACTACGGACCCGTAGGTCTGAAGTGAACTACTCACGAGTCATTGGAGGGGCGATGATGTTGATGTAGAAGCCCTCCAACTCCAAAGTCCCTCCGGCAGGGCACCGGGAAGGGTCTCTAGATGAGATCTCGCGGAAACGGTAGCTTGCGGCGGTGGAAAAGTATTTTCGCGGATCCCTTGAGTTTTTTTGTATTTTAGGGAATATATAGGCGAAGGATCTAGGTCAAGGGGCGCTAGGGAGGCCACAAGCCTGCCATCCGCCACCCCCCTGGTGGCGAATAGGGGGCTTGTGGGCCCCCTGTAGCCCTCCTGGCTTGGCCCTCAAACCCCCTGATCTTCTTCCGTTCGGGAAAAAATCATTTCTGGGATTTTATTCCGTTTGGACTCTGTTCCAAAATCAGATCTGAAAAGAGCCAAAAACACAGAAAAAATAGGAACTGGCACTTGGCACTGAATTAATAAGTTAGTTCCCAAAAAGATATAAAAGGTACATAAAACATCCAAGGATGACAAGATAACAGCCTGAAACCATCAAAAATTATAGATACGTTTGAGACGTATCAAGTCTCTAGTTGACTAGCCTGTTGATCAAGGATGGTTAAGGTTTCCTAGCCATAGACAAGTATTGTCACTTGATGACGAGATCACATCATTACGAGAATGATGTGATGGACAAGACCCAAACTATAAACGTAGCATATGATCGTGTCACTTTGTTGCTAATGTTTTCTGCATGTCAAGTATTCATTCCTATGACCTTGAGATCATGTAACTCACTGACACCGAAGGAATGCCTTGTGTGTATCAAACGTCGGAATGCAACTAGGTGACTATAAAGGTACTCTACATGCATCTCCTAAGGTGTCCATTGAGTTAGCATCTCCTAAGCTAATACAACATCACATATAAGCCTTGCAAGCAATGTGACTAAAGAGTTAGTCACGGGATCTTGTATTGCGGAACGAGTAAAGAGACTTGTCGGTAATGAGATTGAAATAGGTATGGAGATACCGACGGTTGAATCTCGGGGAAGTAACATACCGAAGGACAAAGGGAATGGTATACATGATTATATGAATCCTTGGCATAGAGGTTCAACCGATAAGATCTTCGTAGAATATGTAGGATCCAATATGGACATCCAGGTCTTGCTATTGGATATTGACCGAGGAGTGTCTCGGGTCATGTCTGCATAGTTCTCGGACCCGCAGGGTCTGCACACTTAAGGTTCGGTGACGTTTTAGTATAGTTGAGTTATAGGTGTTGATGACCGAAGGTTGTTCGGAGTCCCGGATGAGATCACAGACGTCACGAGGGTTTTCGGAATGGTCCGGAAACAAAGATTGATATATAGGATGGTTTCAATCGGTCACCGGAAAGATTTCAGGCATTACCGGGAGTGTACCGAGAGTGACGAATGGGTTCCGGGTTTTCACCGGGACGGGCCCACCCACCCGGGAGTGAGCCCAATAGTCCTAGGGTGGCGCACTAGCCCTTAGTGGGCTGGTGAGGCCCGACCAAGTGGGATATGGCGCCACAAGGAGAAAACCAAAGAAAAAGAAAAAAGGAGAGGGAGGTGGGAAGGAAGGAGTGGACTCCTCCTCCTCCAAACCGAATTGGAGTGGGAGTCCATCTCCTCTTTTGGCCTGTGCCCTAGGGGCTCTCTTGAGCCCCAAGGCTAGCCCCTCCCGTCCTCCTATATATACTAGAGGTTTTAGGGTTTTTGAGACACAACTTTGCCACGTGCAACTCAATCCTATACCTCGTAGTTCGTCCTCTAGATCGGATTTCTGCGGAGCTCGGGCGGAGCCTTGCTGGAATAAATCAGCACCATCACCGGCGCACCGTCACGCTGTCGTAGAACTCATCTACTTCCCCGTCTCTCTTGCTAGAACAAGAAGGAAGAGATCGTCATCGAGCTGTACGTGTGCTGAACGCGGAGGTGCCGTCCGTTCAGTGCTAGATTGGGACGGATCATGGGACGACGGTGATTTGAATCACGAAGATGTACCACTACATCAACCGTGGTTCTTAACGCTTCCCGCTTAGAGATCTAAAAGGGTATGTGGATCCGATCTCCCTCTCGTAGATGAACATCACCATCATAGGTCTTCGTGTGCGTAGGAAAATCTTTGTTTCCATGCAACGTTCCCCAACAAAGTTGTCGTTTCTTAAAGTTTGGGGATGCGATGCTTATGTCAAAAACCTTCAGCCTGAAAAGCTGGAACCCAAAGAGGAAAAGTGCGTCTTCATAGGTTACCCAAAAGATACAGTTGGGTATACCTTCTATCTCATATCCGAAGGCAAAGTGTTTGTCGCTAAAAATAGAGCTTTTCTTGAGAAAGAGTTTCTCTCGAAAGAATTGAGTGGGAGGAAGATAGAAATTGACGAGGTTACAGAACCTCTACTTCAAAAAGATGGTGGCGCAGGGCAGAAAGAAATTTTTGTCAAGGCAACACCAGTCGAATAGGAAGCTAATGATGATGATCATGAAGCTTCAAATCAAGTTACTGTCGGACCTCGCACGTCGACAAGAGCACGTACTGCTCCCGAGTGGTACGGGAATCTTGTGTTGTCTATCATGTTGTTAGACAACAATGAGCCTGCGAGTTATGGAGAAGCAATGGTGGGCCCAGATTCCAACAGATGGTTAGAAGCCATGAAATCCGAGATAGGATTTATCTATGGTCGCAAGGCTATTTAGAACAAATGGATCTTTAATAAGAAGACGGACGCGGACGGTAATGTGACCGTTTATAAAGCTCGACTGGTGGCAAAGGGTTTTTCACAAGTTCAAGGAGTTGACTATGATGAGACATTCTCACCCGTAGTGATGCTTAAGTCCGTCCGAATCATGTTAGCAATAGCTGCATTTTTTTATTATGAAATCTGGCAGATGGATGTCAAAACGATGTTCCTTAACGGGTTTCTTAAGGAAGAGTTGTATATGATACAACCAGAAGGTTTTGTCGATCCAGAGAATGCTGACAAGGTGTGCAAGCTCCAGTGATCCATTTATGGACTGGTGCAAGCATCTTGGAGTTGGAATCGGCGCTTTGATGAGGTGATCAAGGCGTTTGGGTTTATACAAGTTTGTGGAGAAGCTTGTATTTACAAGAAAGTGAGTGGGAGCTCTATAGAGTTTCTAATATTATATGTGGATGACATATTGCTGATTGGAAACAATGTGGAGTTTTTGGAAAGCGTAAAGGATTACTTGAATAAAAGTTTTTCAATGAAAGACCTAAGAGAAGCTCCTTACATCTTGGGAATAAAGATCTATAGAGATAGGTCAAGGCGCCTAATAGCTCTTTCGCAAAGCACATACCATGATAAAGTTTTGAAGAAGTTCAAAATGGAACAATCCAAGAAGGGGTTCTTGCCTATGTTACAAGGTATAAAGTTGAGTAAGACTCAATGTCCAGTAACTGAAGAAGATAGAGAAAAGATGAGTGTCGTCCCCTATGCTTGAGCCATAGGGTCTATCATGTATGCAATGTTGTGCACAAGACTGGATGTCAGCCTGGCCATAAGTATGGCAGACAGGTTTCAAAGTGATCCAGGAGTGGAACACAAGACGGCGGTCAAGCATATTCTAAAGTACCTCAAAAGGACTAAGGAAATGTTTCTCGTTTATCAGGGTGACGAAGAGCTCGTCGTAAAGGGTTACGTCGATGCAAGATTTGACACTGATCCGGATGACTCTAAGTCACAAAACGGATACGTATTTGTTCCTAACGAGGATGCGGTAAGCTGGTGCAGTTCCTAGCAAAGCGTCATAGCTGATTCTACATGTGAAGCGGAGTACATAGCTACCTCAGAGGCGGCCAAGGAGGGTGTCTAGATGAAGCAGTTCATGTTAGATCTTCGAGTAGTGCAAAGTGCACTGGATCCAATCAATATGTTCTGTGACAACACTGGTGCCATTGTTCTAGCCAAGGAACCAAGGTTTCACAAGAGGACCAGACACATAAAGCGACGCTTCAACGCCATCCGCGATTACATCAAGGAGGAAGACACAAATATTTGCAAAGTGCACTCGGATCTGAATGTTGCAGATCCACTGACTAAACCTCTACCACGAGCAAAGCATGAACAACACTAGAACTGTATGGGTGTTAGATTCATTACATTGTGCGAAATGTGAGACAAGATTATTGACTCTAGTGCAAGTGGGAGACTGTTGGAAATATGCCCTAATGGCAATAATAAAATATTTATTATTATATTTCCTGTTTCAAGATAATCATTTATTATCCATGCTATAAATGTATTGAATGGAAACATAAATGCATGTGTGTGTATATAGACAAAACTGTGTCCCTAGTGAGTCTCTAGTTGACTAGCCTGTTGATCAAGGATGGTTAAGGTTTCCTAGCCATAGACAAGTATTGTCACTTGATGATGGGATCACATCATTAGGAGAATGATGTGATGGACAAGACCCAAACTATAAATGTAGCATATGATCGTGTCACTTTGTTGCTATTGTTTTCTGGATGTCAAGTATTCATTCCTATGACCATGAGATCATGTAACTCACTGACATCAGAGAAATGCCTTGTGTGTATCAAACGTCGCATCATAACTGGGTGACTATAAAGGTACTCTACATGCATCTCCTAAGGTGTCCGTTGAGTTAGCATGAATCAATATTGGGATTTGTCACTCCGTGTGACGGAGAGGTATCTCGGGGACCAGTCGGTAATACAACATCACATATAAGCCTTGCAAGCAATGTGACTAAAGAGTTAGTCATGGGATCTTGTATTGCGGAACGAGTAAAGATACTTGTCGGTAATGAGATTGAAATAGGTATGGAGATACCGACGGTCGAATCTCGGGCAAGTAACATATCGAAGGACAACGGGAATGGTATATAGGATTATATGAATCTTTGGCATAGAGGTTCAACTGATAAGATCTTCGTAGAATATGTAGGATCCAATATGGACATCGAGGTCCAGCTATTGGATATTGACGGCAGAGTGTATCACTTCATGTCTGCATAGTTCTCAAACCCGCAGGGTCTGCACACTTAAGGTTCGGTGACGTTTCGGTATAGTTGAGTTATAGGTGCTGGTGACCGAAGTTTCATTCGGAGTCCCGGATGAGATCCCGGACGTCATGAAGAGTTCCGGAATGGTCCGGAAATGAAGATTGATATATAGGAGTTGGTATTTGGATTCCGAAAGGATTTCGGGCGTTAACGGCAATGTACCGGGAGTGACGAATAGGTACCGGGGGCCCACCACTCCCCAAGAGGGCCACGTGGACTTGATGGTGGCGCAATAGCTCTTAGTGGGCTGACTAGTCAACCAAAGAAAGCCCATGAGGTAAAAGGTGGAAAAAACAAAAGAGGTGGACAACTTGGGGAGGAGTCCTACTCAAAATAGGATTGGAGTTGGACTCCTCCTCTCCTATTCGGCCGAGCCCAAGGGAGGTTCCCTTGGTGCTCAAGGCTAGCCCCTCCTTCCTCCTATATATACTAGAGGTTTTAGGGGTTTTGAGACACAATTTCAGCCACGTGCACCCTCTCCTCTAGTTTGTAGTTCTCCCTCTATATCGGATTTCTGCGGTGCTTAGGCGAAGCCCTGCAGGAATAGATCACCACCATCATCGGCGCGCCGTCACGCTGCCGGAGAATTCAGCTACCTCTTCGTCTCCCTTGATGGATCAAGAAGGCGGAGATCGTCATCGAGTTATACGTGTGTTGAACGCGGAGGTGCCATCCGTTCAGTTCTAGATCGGGACGGATCATGGGATGGTGGCGATTTCGATCGTGAAGACGTTCCACTACATCAATCGCGTTTCTTAACGCTTCCCTCTTAGCGATCTACAAGGGTATGTAGGTCCAATCTCCCTCTCGTAGATGATCATCACCATGATCGGTCTTCGTGTGCGTAGGAAATTTTTTGTTTCCCATGAAACGTTCCCCAACAGAAACATGATGAAAGGTGTGTTGCGGGTGGATTCCCGCGTGATTGTGATGAGGCATGGTCGGGAATTCTTGGCCATTGTCACACATCCTCGAGACGGGTCGACGGGACCACACATCATGGATTGTTGACCATCGCTGCAAGTTAATTAAAATATTACTGGGATTTCGGTATTTGATTTGGGTTGGTCGTTGTCCTATTTCGTACTAACGTTCACGTGAGAGAAGTTATGGGTACTCAACATTATTGAATAAGCCGAAGCGCTTCAGACGTCAGCATTTGAGCGACGCACTCCCAGTGTCCGTGTAAGCATTGATTTTGTATCGGTGGTGCCCGGACTGATCTCCGCCGCACATGCATCGTGTAGGAGCGCAAAGGGCGACTGGCTCAAGGCCCCTACGCGCTTATGATGTAGACAGGCGGGCTGGCCTCTCTGTTGAGCCTAGGTAGGGCTGCGACTTGTTGATATTCTAAGGTAGGGCATGACCCAGGAAAGTGTGTCCGGCCAGAGTTGATCGAGCGTGTTGAGAAATGTGGTACACGCCTGCAGGGATGAATTGAACTATTCAAATAGTTGTGTCCACGGTAACAGGACGACTTGGAATTGCATCCCAATCTAATACAACTAGAACTATGACTTAACTGGAAATGATTGGCTCCAAGATTGCTTTCTCGCAGGGAGTCGAGGAAGAATCTCTGAGCATGACTTAATTAAAATTGCTGCAACAATATGACTATATATGTGTTATTGCTCTACACTCTTCTAATGGTGCAAGACATTGAAGATGCTAGTCCTCGATACGACTAGACCTTCTCTCTATTCCGGCATTTCTGCAGTCAGTCCAAAGATATAGCCCCATTACTTTGATACTGATGAATATTAGCATAGTTCTCATGTCAGTCATGTGAGTAGTTTGGATGAGTACTCACCGTTGATTTGCTTCCCCTTTTCGTTTTGATACAATTTCCGTAGCCAGATGATGGAGCCCAGGAGATGGCTTATCCCGCTCATGACGACAGCCTACTAGTACATGGAGGCCATTGACAACGAGGAGTAGTTAAGGAGGTTCCCACGCAGCATGCCTCTTCTCTTTCGTTCAATCTATCTTTTGTGCTAGTCTTCTCTAAGGCAAAAACTGTTTTTGTGTGTGTACTCAGATATTATTTGCTTCCGTTGACTCGTGTTTTTCCGAGCTTATGTATTTGAGCCGTGGAGGCCCCTAGCTTGTAATATGAAGCTTGTATGACCTTTTATTTGTGTTTAGTGTTGTGTTGTGATATTGATTAGTGAGTCCTTGAGCTTGGTCATATGCGTTTGTGTGCATGAATAGCGTACGATCAAATCGAGGGCGTCACAAGTTGGTATCAGAGCCGACTGCATGTAGGTATCCCCCTTTCCAACTCCTTGGTTGAATTTGAGTCTAGTACTTGAAATACTTTTTACTAACATTGTTGTGTGGCTTACCAGCCCACATCTCAATCGGGTGGTATTAGATCTTTTACACCTCTTCTATACTCCAGGTTCTGATCTCTCTTCTATTTCGGGTTAAAGAATTTTGCTAACTCTAACTCTAGGTTCTCGTAACTAATTCCTCCCGGAGAGCCCCTCATACCAGATGATGACTTGATTCATCAGAAGACACTGCTACCTCTTGAGCTAACGTTGGTTATTACCTTGAAGAGGAAAGGGTGATGCAGCAAAGTAGCAGTAAGCATTTCCCTCAGTTTGAGAACCAAGGTATCAATCCAGTAGGAGAATCAAGCCAAGTGTCCAGAGTACCTTCACAAAAACAAACGAGCTTGCACCAAACGCTATAAAAGGGGTTGTCAATCCCTTCAAGATTGATTGCAAAGTGAGATCTGAAGGCGGAAAGTGCAACGAAGTAAAAGTGTAAGGCTGAAAATATGATGTGAAGTAGACCCGGGGGCCATAGTGTTCACTAGAGGCTTCTCTCAAGATAGCAAATATTACGGTGGGTGAACAAATTACTGTCGAGCAATTGATAGAACCGCGCAAAGTCATGACGATATCTAAGGCAATGATCATACATATAGGCATCACGTCCAAGACAAGTAGGCCGCTAATTTCTGCATCTACTACTGTTACTCCACACATCGACCGCTATCCAGCATGCATCTAGTGTATTGAGTTCATAACGAATAGAGTAACGCCTTAAGCAAGATGACATGATGTAGAGGGATACCCTCAAACCACTGATGTAAACCCCATCTTTTTACCCTTGATGGCAACAACACGATACGTGCCTCGCTACCCCTTCTGTCACTGAGTGAGTTCACCGCACGGTAGAACCCAAAACCAAGCACTTCTCCCATCGCAAGAATCATAGATCGAGTTGGCCAAACAAAACCCACAACTCGAAGAGAATTACAAGGATATGAAATCATGCACATAAGAGATCAGAAGAAACTCAAATAAGATTCATAGATAATCTGATCATAAATCTACAATTCATCGGATCTCGACAAACACACCGAAAAGAAGATTACATCGGATAGATCTCCATGAAGATCATGGAGAACTTTGTATTGAAGATCCAAGAGAGAGAAGAAGCCATCTAGCTACTAGCTATGGACCCGAAGGTCTATGGTGAACTACTCACGCATCATGGGAGAGGCAATGGTGTTGATGAAGAAGCCCTCCGTATCCGAATCCCCCCTCCGACAGGGCACCAGAACATGCCCCAGATGGGATCTTGCGGAGACAGAAGCTTGCGGCAGCGGAAAAGTATTTTTCGTGGATCTCTCTCGTGGTTTTGGATTTTTCGGGGATTTATAGGCGGAAGAAGTAGGGCAGACGAGCCACAGGGGGCCCACAAGCCTGCTAGGCGCGCCCCCTGGCCACGCCTAGTGGGCTTGTGGCCTCCCCTGGTGGCCTCTGCCTTGGTTCTCACACCCCCTGCGAATCTTCTGTTCCGGAAAAAATCTTTTCATAAGTTTTATTCCGTTTGGACTCCGTTTAATATTCTCCTCTGAAAAGGGTCAAAAACACGGAAAAAATAGGAACTCGCACTTGGCACTGAGTTAATAAGTTAGTCCCAAAAAAAGATATAAAAGGCATACAAAACATCCAAAGTTTGACAAGATAATAGCATGGAACCATAAAAAATTATAGATACGTATGAGACGTATCAAGCATCCCCGAGCTTAACTCCTGCTCGTCCTCGAGTAGGGAAAATATAAAGAATGAATTTTTGATTTCTAATTCTACCTAGCATAATTGTCCTTTGTAACTTATTTCATGTCACATGAATGTTCAGATCTGTAAGATTCAAACCAATAGTTTGCTATTGACATGAAAACAATAATACTTCGAGCAAACTAGCAAGGTAATCATGAACTTTCGAGATAACAAGGCCAAATAAATTTATCCCTACAAAATCATATAGTCTGGCTATGCTCCATCATCCCCACACAACTAATTTAAATCATGCACAACCCCGGTATTGGCCAAGTAATTGTTTTTGCATTCTTACTTTCTCAAACCTTTTTTAACTCTCACGCAATACATGAGCGTGAGCCATGGATATAGCACTATAGGTGTAATAGAGTGTGGTGGAGGTTGTGAGACAAAAAGGAGGAGATGGTCACATTGACTCGGCGTATCAAAGGACTATGGAGATGCCCATTAATAGATATCAATGTGAAAGAGTAGGGATTACCATGCAATGGATGCACTTAGAGCTATAAGTATGTGAAAGCTCAAAAGGAGAACTAGTGGGTGTGCATCCAACTTGCTTGCTCACGAAGACCTAGGGTAATTTTGAGGAAGCCCATCATTGGAATATACAAGCCAAGTTATATAATGAAGATTCCCACTAGCATATGGTGGTGACAAAACAAGAGACTCTCAATCATGAAGAACATGGTGCTATTATGAAGCACAAGTGTGGAAAAAGATAGTAGCATTGTCCCTTCTCTCTTTTTCTCTTTTTTTTGTTTGGGATCTTTGGCCTCTTTCCATATATTTTTTTGTGGGCAACTTTGGCCTCTTTTTTTTATTTCCTCACATGGGACAATGCTCTAATAATGATGATCATCACACTTTAATTTACTCAAAGCTCAATGCTAGAACAATGATGACTCTATAGGAAATGCCTCCGGCAGTGTACCGGGATGTGCAACGATCTAGCTTGGCGTATGACGTTGAAACATCTCGCTAGCTATCTTACGATCATGCAATGGCAATATGAGAGTGACGACACAAGTCATGAGACGGAACGGTGGGAGTTGCATGGCAATATATCTCGGAATGGCTATGAAAATGCCATAGTGGGTAGGTATGGTGTCTGTTTTGAGGAAGGCATGTGGTGGGTTTGTGTACCGGCGAAAGTTGCGCGGCACTAGAGAGGCTAGCAATGGTGGAAGGTGAAAGTGCATTTATACCATGGAGTCACATTAGTCATGAAGAACTCACATACTTATTGCGAAAGTTTTTATTAGTAATCGAAACAAAGTGCTAGACGCATACTCCTATGGGAAGGGTTGGTAGGTGTTAACCATCACGCGATCCCGACCGCAACACAAAGGATGACAATCAATAGATCAATTATGCTCCGACTTCCTAACATAGCGGTTCACCATACGTGCATGTTATGAGAATCACTAATTTAAACACAAGTATTTCTAGATTCACAACACCCTACTAACATAACTCTTAATATCACCAAATCCATGTCTCAAAACTAATTGAGAGGAATCAAACTTCTCTTTCTAATCAATGCACAAGAAGATGGAAGTTTCATTGTATCCTCTTTGGGTGCTTATCACCTTTGGGACTACTTTCATAGCACAAGCCAACTACCAAGTTACTTAGAGAGATCACTCTCAAAAAGATATAAGTGAAGATCGAGAGTTCTTATTTCTCCAAAATATGACACCGCCTTGCTCTAAAAGATCTAAGTGAAGCACAAGTGAGCTAAATTGCCTAACTCAAAAGATATAAGCGAAGCTCAAAGAGTATTCTAGCAAATTCATGATGAGAGCATGTCTCTCTCAAAAGGTGTGCAGCAAGGATGATTGTGACACAACAAAAAGAAAAGACTCCTACGATACAAGACGCTCCAAGCAAAACACATATCATGTGGTGAATAAAAATATAGCTCCAAGTAATGTTACCGATGGATTGAAGACGAAAGAGGGGATGCCTTCCCGGGGCATCCCCAAGCTTAGGCTTTTTGGTGTCCTTGAATTTGGCTTGGGATGCCTTGGGCATCCCCAAGCTTGAGCTCTTTCCACTCTTTATCCCTTTGTCCAGGAGAACATCACCCAAAACTTGAAAACTTCACAACACAAAACTTAAACAGAAACTCGTGATATCATTAGCACAAGAAAACAAACTACCACCTCTTTAGGTACTGTAGAAAACTTGATTTCTATTTATATTTGTGTTAGATTATTGTATTCTCACTTTTTCATGGCTAGTACCCCCCGATACTATCCATAGTTTCATCAAAACAAGCAACCAACACAACAAAAACAGAATCTGTCAAAAACAGACCAGTCTATAGCAATATGTATACTTTGTATATTTCTGGTATCTCAAAAATTCTTAAACATTACGACAGTTTGGGAAATGGTATATCAACCAGTAGCAAAAAGAATCAACTCAAAATATCTTTCTGGATACAAATGAAAAATAATTTCGTGAGCGAAAAGTTTCTGTCGTTTTCCAGCAGGATCAAACAACCATCACCAAACTAGTAATAAAGGTTTTACTTGGCTCAAACACAAAAAGAAACAAAAAATACACAATCATAACAGAATTATGATGGTGTGGACGCAACAAAACAGAAAGCAAAAAAGCAAAGATAACTTCATTGGGTTGTCTCCCAACAAGCGCTATTGTTTAACGCCCTTAGCTAGGCATAAGGTGACAGAATCACGTATCGTCGTCTTTTGTGCTCAAACCATAAGTAGCCCTCATCATGGATTCATAAGGAAATCTTATTTTCTTTCTAGGAAAATGCTCCATGCCCTTCTTTAAAGGAAATTGAAATCTAATATTTCCTTCCTTCATATCTATGATAGCACCAATAGTCCTTAGGAAAGGTCTACCAAGAATGATAGGACATGTAGGATTGCAATCAATATCAAGCACAATGAAATCCACGGGTACATAGTTCCTATTTGCAATAATAAGAACATCATTGATCCTTCCCATGGGTTTCTTGACAGTGGAATCCGCAAGATGCAAATTAAGAGAGCACTCCTCAATCTCATTAAAGCCTAGAACATCACATAAAGACTTTGGAATCGCGAAACACTAGCACCCAAATCACACAAAGCATTGCATTCGTAGTTTTTGATCTTGATTTTGATAGTAGGTTCCCACTCATCATGAAGCTTTCTACGAATAGAAACTTCCAAGTCAAGTTTCTCTTCAAGAGATTTTATCATAGCATCGACGATATGATCGGTAAAGGCCCTGTTTTGGCTATAAGCGTGTGGAGAGTTTAGCATGGATTGCATCAAGGAAATGCATTCAATCAAAGAGCAACTATCATAATTGAATTCCTTGAATCCAAAGTAGTAGTTTCATTACTACTCAAAGTTTTGATATCCTCTAATCCACTTTCAATGCTTTTAGCATCAAGATAGATAGACTCCGAATCATTGGGGCATTTTTCAACCAAGGTGGATTCATATCCAGCCCAATCATCATTAGGTTTGACACTATAAAACAAGGATTCAATGGCAGTCACACCAAGAACTTTAAGATCTTTGTGATTCTCATCACGAGAACACGCCTTTTTAAGCCATTCATGCCTAGCACGAATTTGGGCGGTTCTTTCTTTACTCTCATTCATGGAAACACGCATATATTTCAAAGTTTCATCCATATTGATCTTGGGAGGAGCACATCTAACTTTCAAAGCATCAATATCAATAGACATTCTATCAACGCTCCTAGCCAAATCATCAATTTTGAGTAGTTTTTCTTCTATGGACGCATTGAAAATCTTTTGCGAGTTGATAAAATCTTTGATATTACTCTCTAGATCAAAGGGTAATTTATTGCAATTTCCATGAGCATTGTTGTAGGAGTTGACAAAGTTATTAGAGGGATTACTATTTAAAGGCCTAGGAATATAGTTTCCTCTAAAAGCATTGTTGTTGCCAAAATTACTCCTACCAACAAAATTAACGTCCAAGCTCTCATTGCTACTCTCAATCAAAGAAGACAAGGGCATATAATTTGGATCTAAAGGATCACCTTTACTAGCAAACAATTTCATTAACTCATCCATCTTAGCACTTAACGAGTTAATTTCTTCTATAGCGTGTACCTTTTTACTAGTAGGTGACCTTTCAGTGTGCCACTGAGAAAAGTTTGCCATGATGTTGTCTAGGAGTTTTGTGGCTTCTCCTAATGTGATTTCCATGAACGTTACACCGGAGGCGGAGTCCAAGATATTTCTAGAAGCAAAATTCAAACCAGCGTAGAAGATTTGTATAATCATCCAAACACTCAAGCCATGAGTGGGACAATTTCTAATCATCAATTTCATTCTCTCCCAAGATTGTGCAACATGTTCATGATCAAGTTGCTTAAAATTCATGATATCATTACGGAGAGAGATAATCTTAGCCGGCGGAAAATACTTGGATATATAAGCATCTTTGCACTTGTTCCAAGAATCAATACTATTTTTGGGCAACGATGAAAACCAAGTTTTTGCTCGATCTCGCAACGAGAACGGAAATAGCTTCAATTTAATCACATCATTATCCACATCTTTCTTATTTTGCATATCGCAAAGCTCAATGAAGGTATTAAGATGGGATGCGGCATCTTCACTAGGAAGGCCGAAGAATTGCTCTTTCATAACAAGATTGAGCAAAGCAACATTGATTTCGTATGATTCCGCACTAGTGGTGGGAGCAATCGGAGTACTAATAAAATCATTATTATTAGTATTCGAGAAGTCACAAAGTTTGGTGTTTTCAGTCATGGTGACTTCAGCAAACAGACAAGCACACAAGCGAACAGAAAGCAAGCGAAGGAAAAGGGCGAACGAAAAAGGCAAATGTTTTTGTAAATTTTTGTTTTTCAGAAGTGGGGGAGAGGAAAATGAGAGGCAAAAGGAAAACATGTAAATGCAAGAGATGAGTTTGCGAAGGTTACTTGGATAAGCTTCACTTAGAATAGTCCCCGATGCCAGAAATTGACACGTTGAAGGGAGACTATTCTTGACTTGATACTCCCCGGCAACGGCGCCATAAATTCTTCTTGATACCTCTTGAGCTTGCGTTGGTTTTTCCCTTGAAGAGGAAAGGGTGATGCAGCGCAGTAGCAGTAAGTATTTCCCTCAGTTTGAGAACCAAGGTATCAATCCAGTAGGAGAATCAAGCCAAGTGTCCAGAGTACCTGCGCAAACACAAATGAGCTTGCACCAAACGCTATAAAGGGGTTGTCAATCCCTTCAAGATTGATTGCAAAGTGAGATCTAAAGGAGGAAAGTGCAACGACATAAAAGTGTAAGGCTGAAAATATGATGTGAAGTAGACCCGGGGTCCATAGTGTTCACTAGAGGCTTCTCTCAAGATAGCAAATATTACGGTGGGTGAACAAATTACTGTCGAGCAGTTGATAGAACCGCGCAAAGTCATGACGATATCTAAGGCAATGATCATACATATAGGCATCACGTCCGAGACAAGTAGACCGATACTTTGTGCATCTACTACTATTACTCCACACATCGACCGCTATCCAGCATGCATCTAGTGTATTGAGTTCATGACGAACAGAATAACGCCTTAAGCAAGATGACATGATATAGAGGGATAACCTCAAACCAATGATGTAAACCCCATCTTTTTACCCTTTATGGCAACAACACGATACGTGCCTCGCTACCCCTTCTGTCACTGGGTGAGGTCACCGCACGGTATGAACCCAAAACCAAGCACTTCTCCCATTGCAAGAATCATAGATCAAGTTGGCCAAACAAAACCCACAACTCGAAGAGAATTACAAGGATATGAAATCATGCACATAAGAGTTGAGAAGAAACTCAAATAAGATTCATAGATAATCTGATCATAAATCCACAATTCATCGGATCTCGACAAACACACCACAAAAGAAGATTACATCGGATAGATCTCCATGAAGATCATGGAGAACTTTTTATTGAAGATCCAAGAGAGAGAAGAAGCCATCTAGCTACTAGCTATGGACCCGAAGGTCTATGGTGAACTACTCACGCATCATCTGAGAGGCAATGGTGTTGATGAAGAAGCCCTCCGTATCCGAATCCCCCCTTCGACAGGGCACCAGAACGTGCCCCAGATGGGATCTTGCGGAAACAAGAGCTTGCGGCGGCGGAAAAGTACTTTCGTGGATCTCTCTCGTGGTTTTGGATTTTTCGGGGATTTATAGGCGAAAGAAGTAGGGCAGACGAGCCACAGGGGGGCCACAAGCCTGCTAGGCGCGCCCCCGTGGCCGCGCCTAGGGGGCTTGTGGCCTCCCCTGGTGGCATCTGCCTTGGTTCTCACGCCCCCTGCGTATCTTCTGTTCCTGGAAAAATATTTTCGGAAATTTATTCCGTTTGGACTCCGTTTAATATTCTCCTCTGAAAAGGGTCAAAAAACACGAAAAAAACAGGAACTGGCACTTGGCACTGAGTTAATAAGTTAGTCCCCAAAAAAGATATAAAAGGCATACAAAACATGCAAAGTTTAACAAGATAATAGCATGGAACCATCAAAAATTATAGATACGTTGGAGATGTATCACACACCGAAGATACTCTCTAATGTTCTCTCGAGAACTTGTGCTCATAGCTTTTGCGATTCCCTTCCATCATCAACCCCTATGGACGATTGCATACAATTGTTGCTCATACTTCCATTTTCCAGTTGCTCTTGTTATTACAAGAGACATAAAATTATCTTACCGGGGATTCCTTCATCCTTAGTTGTCATGGGTTTCAAAAGTCCTTCGAATTGCTATTCGATCTTCTGAAATCCTCACTAGCCTATTGCTCGTGGCCTTCCTCGCCTACTTGCATTATGGTTAATTCCATATGTCTAGCAACATTCAGTAAAATCCTTTGTGATTTCCATTTGATCTTATTGATTCAACCTCTGTGTGAATGCACACATTCGTTAGTTGTTCCTCATAAATTATCTTTCCTGCTCATACGACTTTCCAAACTTAAGCTGGTTCTCAGCAAATCAACCTTGTTTGATTATCGACCTATGTCCATTCAACTTACTTTTATTTGATTGGAGCTTATAATTCTGATACACCGACCTAGAAATCATAATTCCTTTGGTATTTATGTATCATTATTACTGAGATGATCTCTAATCTGATGCCTTGCATTTCTTCTTCCTGTGATTGAGTACCGATACTCACATCACGTCCTTGGTGAACCGCCATACCCATTTTTGGGTTATTATTCGATATGATCCTTCACATTCAAGATTCTTGTGATATTCTTCCCCTCATACATGATGCCATTGGTAAACTGTGTCTTCTCCCTCTGATAAGTTCTATCCTATGCTCTTGTCACTATACTCTGCTCTCAAGCATGTGTTAATTACTCTTAAAGTTTGTGGCATTTGTTCTTAAGACGCCCCGATGGGTTGAACCTATGCCTTTCCTAATCCATGTGAACTCAAGAGTTTTCATGAGTCTTACTCTTCTGGTGTTTTGCCAGGTAATCTTTGAAAGCTACAACTTTATCAAAGGAAAGGAGTAAATGGAAGGTTATGCATTGATGAAGTGTGAGTTGACCTTGAACTTTGTGTTCATGCCCATGGAAATGATGTATGTCTTATCATGGAAGCTTCTCGTAACAATAAGATTCCCTTGGTATAATTTGATCTGGTATCTGTGATCTTGTTAATTGCAATTGTGGTTCTGACCATGTTATCCTGCTTTAATTTCTTTCTCGGGCAAGTTAAGGTGCTTGTCTTTCACATATCAATACACTAGTCAAACCTCTATTCTGATCTACCTTCAAGTATTACCCTGTGGTATCTCGATAATATGACAGAGCCATGTTCCTTATTATGAGTCTTCGTCAGGTGCTAATTCTCACCGGATCCAATTTTCCTGGGTTCGGAGTTGTTAGTCGCGTGAGGAAACTCATAACTAAATCAAGTTCGCACGGTGATACAATAACTCTTAGTAACTTTAGTTGCTTATGAGTTTGTACTCGATCATGCCATTCCCAACTGATTGGCTACGTCATCATTGTCATGCTAGAGATTGACCATGCTATATATGACCTTCATCCCTGAAACACATTTTCAAAAGTGCAATAAGCTTACATCGAGCTTTCAACAGAATGTTGGTTATCTTGAAAGGCAATTTCGATTCTGATCTAGCAATCTTATCTATGGTTCTGACAACATTTCGCTTCACCATTCATTTGCTTGACATCATTGCTGAATGATTACATCTTCATGAAACTTCTCGACAAATGTGTTGTGATCATCATCAACATTTTGGGCTCTTCCAAGATATCATTCAAATTTATGATGAGAAATACCATCCTTGCCCCATGATGATTTGTGATATCATCGACAACCTTTTTTCCTTCCCTCCAACACAAACTTGTTCATGTTTCGTGTTATCCCTTGAGTTCCTTATTATTCAGCTTATGTTATATTCTACCTTGGAGTATTACCATCTTTTATATCAAGAGTGTTGTGAATTGATGCACCTCTTAAGAATACTTGATATAGTGATACGTCTCGCCATCAACATTCCTTCCTTGGTCCCCGTGTTGATTCTAAACCAGAATACTGACAAGCGAACTCTGATGTGTGATTACAATACTTCTGGCAACCCTATTGCTTTGAAGTTAATCACTGATAGTGTCATTCTTAGTGCATTGATTGTTGACTCACCATCTTGGCATTGGTCGTGCTACTTGGTTCGTATTTCTGGGTGCACCGTGCGATCAGTGTTTAATTATTGATGTTTCCTCGAGCATGCGTCAATATATCATTTGATCTGACGAATGTTATCTCCTTGTTCTTATAATTCTGGAAATTTATCCCTATCAAAATCTTGAGGGATTGTTGGTGAGCCCATCGGCCAAACCCTCAACTTCTCCTTGTTTTGTGCTGAAGCTCTTGAAGGCATTTTCTTTGTGCCTCACTCATGAAGAATATCTTTTATAGAAGAAGTATTTTCCCAAAGTTCACGTGCATTCTTGTCGTCGTGAATATGAGAAAGTTTTGTTTCGCTCCCTCTGGGATCATACCAAATCGTTCGTGCATGTGTGAAGTGTTTTACGTTTTGAAGATTTGCTATCTTCACTTCATATAATTTTCTTAGCACCCCAATCCACACATTGATTTGATCGAGGAAAATAAGTTCCTTCATAAGAGCTAATCGAGGTTTACACAAAAACCTTGATATGCTCGACGATAGTTCCCAAATCAGAACTCAGTTGCATTTCGTTGTAAGAATTCCATGTGGGCACGAATGTCTTGACATTATGTTCATGGGTCTTACAATCTAACTCATAATCCAAGACTTGCTTTTGTAGTTCATATCACAAAAATCTTGCATCATCATCTCGTCAATTTTTGTTGCCTCCTTTCCTTCTCACGCATCCTTAGCTTGAGGTATCCTGGAACCAATCAGATCTGAATCTCAAGCAGATACGATTGTTGGAACATTTCCCAATAATTATAACTTTGGTCTTTGTGTAACCAAGTACAATGATGTCTTGTCTAGCACACCTCGCCGGAGGACCTATTGTTATAGTATCTTGTTCAGCAAGATTCACCATTCTTCCATGAGGAAATTGTATGACTTATTTTATAAGTTGTTCCTAACGGATCCATTGTGTACCCAAAGTCCAACCTTTAATCTGATGACCATGTCAATGCTACCTCGAAGGACGAATGTGGTACTTCAAATCACAATAGGAACATTGGAAGCGCTAAATTTTTCCTGATCAATTATCCAAATAGTATTGTATGGATAAACATCATGATTCCCCTTCCCCTTTTATCTAAATAGTCATGTACTTGGTGACCTATCATGTATACGCTCTGTTTTTCCTTGGGAAAGGTATACTCTAATACTTGTGTGTGCACACATTTTCCTTTCCATTGGTTTGCTTGGTATGATAATCACACTTCCCTTCCCATCGATTTGTTTAACCTTTCTAGTAATCTAAATTATCCAAGAAGTGGTAGTTCCCTACCTAGGTAAAAACCTTGGTGTACAACTTTGTCAGTAAGACCCTATTACTATTGTGGATAACATTCTGGTACCTACCGGTGGGCGAGAACTTTGCCTATTAGTCTGCCTCATTTCAACGAGCAGGAAAATGGTTATATTCGTCTCCAGCCCTTGGTACCGAAGTTGTTGCCAACATAACTGACAGACTATCCTCTAACTTGTCTTCCTACCAAGACCATTCAAGATGGCATCGCTCTGCCTCCTCTTAACCCATAGTTCCACAGGATCGAAACCCGACTCTCCTATGAACCTTTAATTCCAAAGTATCCTTGCATGTGGCTTTGCATGTAATTCTCGATCCACCGCCCGAGGAATGATCTATTATATTATCAGGCACAATATTTAATTTTGGTGCCCTGAACCCCCCCCCCCTTCACCTTGTGATCATGCATCGAACGATTGCGTGACCATTTGAAACTTTTGTACCATCGGATGTTCCTACCGATAAATTCCCCGAGTTACAACTCAAGAAAATAAGTCATGTCTTTTTCCCTGAGTGCACCGTCATATGACCAACGTTGGGTTGCTACGTTCTTCCAAGGTTTTCCTTACTATCATATTCAAACGACGATGAAGATCCTGAAGGAAGGATGACAACTCCATCAGATTGACCTGAATCAGAGTAATGAATACATCAACGAGAAGGACCAACCTCTTCCTTGAGAGAAACAAAGAGAAGAAGACTCATTAGATTTTCATAACCGAATTCTTTCCCTTACTTCTACCCTAATTCTTGGGACGAGAATTTCTTTTAGTGGTGGAGAGTTGTGACACCCCGGTGTCATGCTACAGGAATCCATGTAATCAAGCTACGGTGATGGCCAAGATTAAGCTAAATGATTTTGCTAAACCGTGCTTTATCAAACTTTGGATCATATCTCATTTCAAATTCTGTTCAAAATTCAAATAATAAGTGGAATAAATATTTTTTTCAAACATGAAAACTAAAATCATGGATGGATTGCAAATATTCCCTAAGCTTTTATAAAATTGCAACTCATAATTTTGTGAAGTATTTTAGTGCCTCAAAATAATTAAAACAAAGTCGAAATTCATTATTAAATGCCCTTTTGAATTTTGTAATTTTCAAATAAATTCAAAATTCCCCAAATCTTTTTGTAGCTTTGTCAAATATTACAAATTTAATATTTGTTGAAGTGCCTCCTTTTACAAAAGTGCATTGGTACTGGAAATTAAATGGAACACAAGGTTTTAAATAAGGGCCAATTCCATTTTCCCCCTAATTTTGGCCCGACCTCATCTTTACCCCAAAATAAAAACAGTGCTCAACTTTGCCCCTCTTCCGTTAAGTGCACTTATAGAAATGCCCTTGCGTACATTTTCCGTCTAGTCAAAGGCCTTTGATCGTTACATTTTTCTATACGCGCACTTAACGGTCAAAGGCCTTTGACTCGACGGAAAATGTACGGAAGGGTATTTCTATAAACGCACTTAACGGAAGAGGGGTATAGTTGAGCACTGTTTTTATTTTGGGGTAAAGATGAGGTCGGGACTAAATTAGGGGGAAAATGTAAATGTTCCTTTAAATAAAAGCACAAAAGGGGAATGGAAAAAAGAGAAACCACTCGACACTTAGGCCCAGGTGCTATAGGCTGGCCTGGCCCAGTAAGGTCCGCCTTTTCTTCCACCTCTCGACAGAGGTAGGGGAGGCCATGGCGCGAGCGCCGTCTGCGCGTGGATTGCATCGCTGTCGAGCATCCCACGGCCCCCCTCGTGGATAAGGCCACCCCACCTCTCTCTCTCTCTTCTCCGCAAACCCTAGCCCCCTCAGAATCCCCTCTCCACACTCGCTCCTCCTCCCCGATGCTCGACCGAGCGGTGCCATGGGGCCGTGCCGTGGTGAAGCCGCGACCATCATTGAACCCAAGCCCTCGGAGCCCGTGCAGGAGGTCCTAAGCGGGCAGCTTCCCCTCCCTCGCCGCTGGATTGGGGAAGAGACGTCTCGACGCCATCACCCGCAACCGCTTCTTCCTTGACGCCGACCGCCCTTGTTCCCAGCGATTCACTTCCACCACTGCCTTGTTGTTGCTCTCCGGGCCTTCCCTGCATCGCAGGCGAGCGATCGATACTCCCTCCTCTCTCCCAGGCCTCCTCTAGTAGCCGTAGCCATCACTGCCGCTGGAGCGGAAGCCCGGTTCCACCATGCTGCTCGCCATCATTGCTACTGTCGTCGACGTGCTTGCCGGAGCACGGGAATATGCTCAGCACATCCCTAGGCAGCCAACGCGCGCACGCACGCCCTCCCCCGTGGCCCGTAGCCCCAGCGTCGACGATGCCCGAACGCCGCCGCCTTCTTAGCTCGTTGCTGGCCTAGATCTCGCACCCCTACGCCCAAGCCAATCCCGTCATTTGACGTGCGGCTCTGCCCACGCTCGATCCCGCCTAGCCGCACCCGCTTTAGCCCCGTGTGGCGATTATTCGGCGAGGCCCGAGGCCCTCCACCATGAGTTTTGGTTGCGGGCACGGTTCCAGCGCCACTCGCTGACTTGGCCAGCCAGGTGGACACTCCGGCTCATTGGCCAGGGCCCTCGCTGGCCGAGTTGACCAGTTGACCTGGTCAAATGGCTCACTTGGCATCCCCACTTGTTGTCATGTGTGGCCAACCCCCTCGGCCTATGACATGTGGGTCAAGGGTAATTAAGGTTAATCACAGAATTATATTAATTTAAAATAATTAATTTAAGTTAATGTGTGAGTGACATTTGGGACCCACCTTGTTAATTAACCTAATTATGTTAATTTGAACCCTGTATTAAAAATGAGTATGTGGCAGAGGGGCCCCACTATTGACTGCTGATATTAGTATGATGTCATGCTCACGTCATAAATGCAATTTTTGAATTAAAACAATTTTGTTAATTTCAGAAAAGTATTAAAACTTTGAAAAAATCCAGTGAATTTGAATACGATGTCCGTTCGTTTGTCACATGCTCCTAGCATCATGAACGTGGAACTTACTTCCCTCATTTGGATGTCCCGTAGTAGCCAAAGGGCCGGGAAATATCTTCACATATTTTCCTCCTCCGTCCCTGGTGTGTAGTACTGTGTTAGCTCATGCCTACCAACGCATATTGCCATGTCATTCATCATGATGCATTTGTCTGCCTTTATTTATTGTCCCCCCCCCTCTTCTCTCTGGTAGACGCCGAAGCTCAGGCTGCTCCCGGGTACGACTAGGACACACACGATCAGCCTTTTGTAGCAGAGCAACAAGGAAAGCAACCCCCTTGATCATCCCTATATCGCCTACTCTTTCTCCCTCATGCTTGCATTAGATTTTGCAATAGTTGTAGATAACTCCTATTCTGATGCATAGCTTCTTTTTGATAAACTGTTATTGTACCATATTGTACATTAACTGCTTAGTATAGGTGGATCAGTGATCCCCATTGATACCTTAGTCCCATTTGCTCCTGCTTTATCATCGAAGACTCATCAACTAATCGACGAGCCAAGACCCATCACATCACTTCACACCCCCTAGTTGTGCGGCTCTGTAGAGCTACTATCGAGTACCGAGGGTGACACCTCGTTACGTACTCCTGATGTTAGTTCTGAAGTGTAGTTAACCAGCGCTAGTTCACGGAGGGTTATTCCTCCTTCACTACTTCCGATAATGACCCTGTCATGCAACCCCTCAAGCGTGGACCATGGAGGGTGATTCCTCTCTGGTCACCTTGGTGGTTACATCGATTGGAATCCATAGAGGGTGATACCTCAGATTCCTCTGATGTTACAACCACATGGTTACTTTGACTTTACTACTAGAAACATGATGAAAGGTGTGTTACGGGTGGATTCCCGCATGATTGTCACACATCCTTGAGACGGGGCGACGGTACCACATATCGTGTATTGCTGATCGTCGTGGCAAGTTAATTAAAACATTAATGGGATTTGGGTATTTGATCTGAGTTGGCCATTGACCTCTTTCGCACTAACCTTCATGTGGAAGAAGTTATGGGTACTCAACGTCTTTGTATCAGCCGAAGCTCTTCGGACATCATACTTTGAGAGGCACATGCCCGAGTGGTCCGTGTAAGCATTGATATTGTCTTAGAGGTGTATTGATCTCACCCGCTCATGCAACGTGCAAGAGCGCAAAGGGTGATTGTCCCAATACCCCTACACGTTTAGGATGTAGACCGGTGGGCTGGCCTCTTTGTTGAGCCTAGGTAGGGTTGCGATGTGTTTATCTTCCGAGGCCGGGCTTGACCTAGGAAAGTGTGTTCGACCAGAGTTGATCAAGCGTGTTGGGAAATGAGGTGCACCCTTGGAGGGATGAATTGAACTATTCGAATAGCTGTGTCCACGGTAAGAGGACGACTTTCAATTGTATACTGATCTAATACAACTAGAACTGTGACTTAACTGGAAATGATTGGCTCCGAGATTGCTTACTCGCAGGGAGTCGAGGAAGAATCTCTGGGTGTGACTTAATTAAAATTGTTGCAACAATATGAGTACATATGTGTTATTGTTCTACACTCTTCTAATGCTGGAAGACACTGAATATGCTAGTCTTCGATAGGACTAGACCTTCTCTCTATTCTGGCATTTCTAGAGTCAGTCCAAAGATATATCCCCATTTCTTTGATATTGATGCATACTTAGCATAATTCTGATGTTAGTCTTGCGAGTACTTTGGATGAGTACTCAGCATTGCTTTGCTTCTCCTTTTCCTTTTGATACGATTGCCGCGACCAGATAACGGAGCCCAGGAGATGGATTATCCCGCTCACGACGACTACTACCCCGACGGAGCCTACTACTACATGGAGTCCGTTGGCGACTAGGAGTAGTTTAGGAGGTTCCCAGGCAGCAGACCTCGCCTCTTTCATTCGATGTATCTTTTGTGCTAGTCTTCTCTTAGGAAAAACTTGTTTCAATGTGTGTACTGAGATAATATTTTCTTTCATTGACTCGTGTGTTTCCGAGCTAATGTATTCGAGCCCTGGAGGCCCACGGCTTGTAATATGAAGCTTGTATGACCTTTTATTTGTCTTTAGAGTTGTGTTGTGATATTGATTTGTGAGTCCTTGAGCTTGGACGTACGCATTTGCATGCATGATTAGCGTACGATCAAATCGAGGGCATCACAATCACACCATAGGGTTAGTTGTATGTTGATAGGACTATGCATTCGAGGGCAAGAGTCATAAAAGCTTCTTCCTAACATAGAAATTGATTCATACAAGATTGATGGGGGACCAATATATCTTAATGCTATGGTTGAGTTTTACCTTAACGAATGTTAGTAGTTGCAAATGCTTTCTAATAGTTCTAATCCTAAGTGCATAGAATTCCAAGTAAGAGATGACATGCTAGAAGTGGCCTCTCACACATACAAACTTGTTATCGGTCTAGTGACTTAGCCAATCGCTTAGGGGCAATTCCACAAATCCTACCACCACTTTTCCGCACTCGCTATATTTACTTTATTGTTCTTTTATTAAAACAACACCTAACTTTAATTTCCATGTTTTTATTATCTTACAAAACTATCTTACTACACCTACAAAGTACTTCTAGTTTGACTTCTATAAAATAGTTTATTTCTTGTACTAGGTATAATGAACATTGTTGCGTATCGGTGGTCAATAGAACTTGAGAGAATATTAATTCCACCTCTAGCTCCTCGTTGGATTTGATACTCTTACTTATCGAAAAGGCTACGAATCTCATATACTTGTGGGTTATCACGTGACAACGAGATCTATGGAATGGGCGGCGACTACCAGGTCACCGGATTCGCTACAAGGCGATAGCAACCCGATCCAATCGGGGAGACCATGACCTGCTCTACTAGGAGGTGGCGGCAACCTAATGTGCTAGGGATGAATGCGACTTGATCTCGTGGGCCACAATTCGCTACGACCACCACGTATCCCATGCGGCTGCCCGCCCCTCCCCCCCTCTCCCCCTCCCCCCCCCCCCCCCCCCCCCCGCCCGCCGATGGCTGCAAAATTTCATTGATTTTGTACCTACTGATTGTTTGTACACTCAGTTTGATGATCTCTAAATGTTATGGAAAATTTCAATAATATGTTTCTAGCAATACAAAGATTTTATACTTGTTCATAGTTTATAAATATGCATATGAGGTAGCCTCACCATTCTTGTAAAAGAGGCGAGTTGAACTGAATTAATTTAAATCTATCCCTCAAACCAAACAATAAAACATAACTCTTCCATTCTAGCAAATATCACTAACCTAACAGAAGAATGGAACCGATCCGTTTGAGTGAAATGGAATCATGACATTCCATTTTGCATGGTTCTTCAACCAAATACACCCGTAATGGGCGACCAAGTAGAAAGTGCGAGTTGGGTGTTTTTTAAGTACTTTTTTGTGTTGATTAATTTCACTAGAAAAAGGTCTGTGTGTTGCAATGGGATAATAAATTTGTGGTCTTCAAATTAAGTTACAAATATTCACTTACAATTGGCGTGTGGGTTATTTACTTCAAGTTTAGGAATAGTTTCAATGATAGGTGAAAACATTGGAGAAACAATTAATGGAGAATACTTTTTCACTTACTCGTGGCATGGTGGGAATTTTACTTTCATTTCATGGGTATCTTAGGGTATGTGGACGGGTCAAAAAATCGAAAAAATGCACCATCCATTAATATAAGGTAGAGATATATATCTGGCTTTTGCTGGTTATCCCGATTTGGCTTGATTTTCTGTTTTGTACATTTGCAGCTTATTGTTTTCCTTTTTTTCATCTTTCTTTTTTTATTTTCACTTTTTTTGCTTTCTGTTTGTTACAGACATTTCATTTTATTTAAACAATACTGAAAGTCTCTGGGACCTACTATACGACGAGCGCTGCGTCTAATAGTAGGTGCTTCGCACATGTGCGCTCTTGATTGGGTCGACCCAATAGCGAGGTAGGACACGTTAACGAGCCGATGTACTATAGTAAGCCGATGACTGGTAGCTAACCGAACACTATTTCAAACACACAATTTTCTCATATTCTAAATATTTTCTAAAAAAAAATGAAAATTCTTTAATATTTTCTGAACATTTTGTGGAAAAACAAGATTTGTTTAACGTCTTCCCCAAAAGAGGACATTTTCTGAAAATACAAACATATGAATCATTTTTTAAAGTAGTAGTGTATTTTAAAAATATGAACATTTTTTAATTTTTGAACCTTCTTATTTTTTTCATTTGTTTCTAAATATGAAAAGTAGAAAACCGAGCCAAAATCTTCCCAAAAGCGGTCAAAACAAAACACAAACCTTCTGAGTTCCTAGAGCCACAATTCCTGTAGAGTAGGTCGCTGCTAAATGGACATTCCCATGTCTCGGTTGGTTCGGCGAAGTCGAGAAAGAATGGATGAGATATGAAGTGCGCCTATATGGGGAAACTCCTATACAACGCGTTCAGCACCCCTTCTGCACGCTCATGCTCACACATTCTTGACCTAAGCCTGGACCAACAAAGCACGCACGTGCTTTGTTCGGTTGCCTTAAACAAAGATGTTTGCTTCGTTCGCACTCGGTCAGTTCGTGACTCCGTTCGCTCTTGGGTTGGTACGTGAAAGATAAAATCGTAAAAGGTAAAGAAAGGATGATAAACTGAAGAAACCTTTACATATTTCAAATAAAAATTTCACAAATATGATAGAAGTACTTTCATTTTGGAAAAAAGTTCACACAATGTGGAAAAATTCATCAGTTTTTCGAAACAGTTCATGTAATTTGAAAAATATGAAATTCAAAATAATCAACGAATTGAAAAGTTTGCAAAATTTGAAAAAAAAACTCATATGTTTTGAAAAAGAACCCATCAATTTTCAAAAAAACTAGAAATAGAAAATTTTCATCAATTTGAAAAAAAATCATCAAAATTGGAAAAACCACGAATTTAAGAGAAAACCAGAAAGGAAGAGAAAAGAAAAGAAAAATAAAAAAGAAAAGAAAGAAGTTAAAGAATAAGAAGGGAGGAAGTCAACAAAATAGGTGTGGTCTCCCTGGTGTTTAGTGACATTTGTCAAGAATAATAGAAAAAAAATTGAGAACAAGAGACATTTGTCAAGAATAATAGAAAAAAATCGAGAACAAGAGATCACCGGTTCGAGCCACCTCGTGCGCGTGTTTTCGACCTTTTAACGGAAAAATATCTAAAACAGTCCAGCCTAGCGGTGGGGGTCTGTGCGCCGATTTGCTGTTTCGATATCATCGTCATTTAACACTTTTTCAACTGCCGTCACGTTCTGAGTGATTTTTTGTATTTTTCGCACACGTTTTTGACTTTTTAGGTTGGGTTTACCTGGGTTTTTCAGTTTTTCATCGATCTTTCTTAGTTTTTGACAAAACAATTCAATGAAATTCCATGAAAAAACATGTTCTTTTATTTTCCTTTTTCTTAAAGCATATTTTTTCCTTCGTTCGAGGCACATATTTGCTTTCACAAGAGGCACGGACGTGTCTTTAGAAAACAAGATAAATAAATAGCGTGTTTCCTTTTTTTTCCGTTCTCAAGAGGTACGATTTTGCTTTCGCGAAAGGCACGAATTTACTTTCGCGATAGGCAAGACTGTGTCTCTCTGAAACAAAAAAACACATTTTTTTTTCTTTTTCGATAGACACATTTTTGCTTCCGTGAGAAGCTTAGATTTGTTTTCGCAACAATCATTGTGCCTCTCGAAAACAAAAAAAACATGTTTTCCGTTTTTTCTCCTTTCGCGAGAGGCATGATTTTGCTTCCGCGAGAGGCACGAATTTGCTTTCACGACAGGCACGACCGTGTCTCTCATAAATGAAAAAAAACACGTATTTTTCCTTTCACAATAGGCATAATTTTCTCATGATAAAAAAGTCCGTCAAAACCTATCAACATGGTATCTGATTTCGAAGATCTCGACGCAAGGAATCCAACAATGAAAACGGTTCAAGATTTGAACGCACATTTTAAGAGATAAAACATTTTGAAAATAATGAATCTATGAAAAAAAACACCCAGGTTGCGAGAAGTGATCGACGTACAATGTGCCACTTGTCACAACCTCAAAAGGTGAGAGTGATTTTTAAAAGAAATACTCCTCAATTAATGATTTAGTTCGATCTGTTTTGTCTAAAAGGAACTCGCTCGATCAATCTACTAGCTCACCCGTCAGTTTTTCTCAACAACAAAAGTTAACCATTGGAGAATTGACCACTTTCCTTTAACCTTGTTGACATTTCAATTTTGATTTTTTTAATGAAATACAAAAAGACAAATGAGTTTTACATGAAAAATGGTTTGCGGGTGCAAAATATATCATGAAATTGATATTTTTTTTGCAGATTTGATTTTTTTTCATTGTTCAAGAAATGACGAAATTGAATACAATTCCAGAATTTTGAAAAAGTTGACGGATTCAAAAAAAGTTCCCGAAGTTGATAAAAGTACACGAAATTGAAAATATAACATTTTTTAATGTTTGTGAATTAAAAATCACTAATTTGAATATTGTTTTTTGGAAAAATGTTCTCTGGGAGTTAGGGAAGTTCGTGAATTTGAA
The DNA here is from genome assembly GCF_904849725.1 of Hordeum vulgare subsp. vulgare. Classification (NCBI taxonomy): domain Eukaryota; kingdom Viridiplantae; phylum Streptophyta; class Magnoliopsida; order Poales; family Poaceae; genus Hordeum; species Hordeum vulgare. The sequence continues at coordinate 427,817,026 of NC_058523.1, read as the reverse complement.
AAACACAAGGTCATGAGAATTAAAATGTAAAAGAAAACGTAAAAAATAAAAATAAAAATAAAATAAAAAGAAAGAAAACCAAGCAAAAATAAGCCTAGAGAGCTGACAAAATAAAACTGAAAAAACTAGCCCAAGAAAAACACAAGAAGAACCAGACTACCGTTAAAGTCCTAAATGGGGCAGCCCGTTCGGTCGGGGGTCCAGGTGTTTGTCTGCTGCATAAGAGTTATAATATAAGACTACTAGAGGAAGCCAATATGGAAGATTATTTCTACAATGCTTGTTTCTTACTTTGCCATAAGTGTATTGATATTTCTTTTGAGTTTTCTCTTAGAAATGCCAGTATGCCGGCGCATGTTTTTAGCTAGTAAGTCGGAGCCTGGCCCTTTTGTCTCGCAAGAGGATCCTTCTTTATTTCTTGTGTTTGTCTTAACAAATGATGTAAGTGTCTTGCCTAATGAATAGAAATATCCAGGCAGGCTTTCCCTAACAAAACACTATCACAGGAAATATCCAATGGCCCCTCTCACGGGCAATATGTGCAACGGGCGACTGTGAATAAAGCACCGGCCAAGTATTTTTTTCGTTCTTTTTGTATTGTTTAATATCTTATGGTTTGTTGTATTTATTCTGGTTCGGCTTACTTTTTTGTTTAATATTTTCCCACTTTATTTTTATTTTTGTTTATTATTTTTTCCTGTATTTTTTTCCCTTTCCTCAAATATTATCTAAAGTCTTTCAACAAAAAACGAACACTACTTTCAAAAGCATGAACCTTTTTAAAGTACAAAACAATATCAATTAATTCATGATCAAAATTTTCATATATGAACTCCTTATGATTGTATGATTTTGTATACATGGATACTGCATTTAATTGCATAAATAATTTTTAAAATATGTGACTTTTTTGCAAAATCGATGAATAATTTTACAATGTCATGAAGTCTTATTCAATTTCATAAACATTCTTTTTTCCTAAATACGTGTAGTTTCTAGAATGTGACACCTTTTGTTTTCTTTCATGCACACATACAATTTCATGAAGTCTAGAAAAATTGGAATGTGTCAGTGGTTTCCAAATTACACGAAGGTTTTTTCTATCTTTTCGAAATATGCCATTTTTTTTGGCAAAGTGTGTATAGTTTATAAATTTTCATCAAGTCTTTTAAGGTTGCTAAAAAATCTTTTAAATGCGTGATAATTTTGTTTTTCCACTTTTTGTTTTTGATATTCCCTTTCCTTTTCATGTTATATTTTTCCTTGATTCTATTTTGTTATATTTTGTTCTTATTATGATTTATTTATGTGCTCTTGTACTTTTTTACACATTTTTATGTTGATATATAGTTAATAAAATATTTTCAAAAACATATATCGGCATTGTTTTGACAATACATCATTTTTTTTTCCAAATTGCTCAATATTTTTAGAAATTATACAAACCTAAATTTTTTAAGGCTTGGATACTTGTTAAAACTAAATAATTTTTTAAAATATAAATGAACGCTTTGTTAAAATTTTAAAGAAGTTTTAATAAACTTGTTAAAAAAATTGAGTATCATGATATTTTAAATGGGTAACCAAGTTTTAAAGTTACGTAAACATTTTATAAATAGGAGCATTTAAAAAGCTAGGAAAACATTTTTAGTTGCATTAGAATTTTAAAGACGTGAACAATTTTTTGATTGCATGAATTTTATAATTAAATGAATACTATTTGTGAACAATGTCTAAATATATGTGAATATTATTTGTAACCCACGCAAATATTTCATCCTTTTCATTGTTAAACTATTTACATATAAATTAATATGGTAAAAATTCACCTGTTTAGTTTTATTAGAAAAAAGAATGATTTTATAGGTCGGAATCATTTTGATTGACCCATCTTTTGTGTAGATGGCAAGAAAAATGATTTGCACCATGAGGTTGTGAGCTGCTCCACGAAGGACATCGTATAAGAGTCTTAAGATTGGCTTGATTGTGTTAGGAGAAATAGGCACTTTGTTAATTGCTTTGGTGGTGATTATGTTGAACAAGCTGCCCCGCCTCTCCGTCTACAAGGCCGTCATGAACACGGAGGATGTCAATAGTAGAGGCCACTAAATACGTGCAAGGTCGGGTGTTTTTTGTTCTCTAGTAGATCATTTGAGTTGAAGCAAATGTGGATAACTCACCACCAAGGTCATGACGGGTCACCCTGATCCATTATAACTGCTCTTGCTGAGGCTTTTATATTTATCCCTAACTTATACCCTTGTGATTGTCCCTACATGCGTCCAACGAGGTGAAGGCTACGCGCTAAACTTGCTCAGTTCCTGGTGTTGGGTTTCTCTTCATCTTTGATCATTTTACAGATGGCCCGACACTCGATTCATGGGGTTTCACTGACCATTGGATATCCAGGTAGGGGCACATGGGGTAGAGCCACCGAGCCCAACACTCGGTTCATGCCGCGTAAGAGCTTTTGTGTTCGCTTGGGTCAACGTAAAGGCAGATTTTGGTGAAATCACACCTTTGAAAAAGATATTGATGCATATCTAATATGATACCGTGAGCATCCAATGGCTCCTCCCCGTTGTCAGAGTGTTTTTTAATCAGCAATCTAACAATGATACAGGGACGACACCTTATTTGTATGATTGCATCATGTAACTTCGGGCTATCGGATGGACACATGGCACATATTTTATCAAGGTTTGAGCCCTCACTACGTGAGTAAAAATCCTAATTCTGCTTGTCTTAAATTATAGCATGAAGGAGTTACAATGATTGAATGCACAATGTGTTCATGGAGTTTGGGATGAACTTGGTGAGTTGGCATCGAAAATCTTGATGGGGTGTTGGTACATTCATTTTGCATCACTATTTGTTAACATAAATCACTCTTTATCAATGATATTTTTCAGATAATTACATCATGCTAGTGTTCTTTTCCTCTTAAATTACATGTTTTCCATGAGAGGGAAATTACCTATTTTACCTATATACTACAAAATATATGTTATTATGTAAAAAAAAAACTGGTGGCGAAGAATAAACTGTCGTCTAAGATCATTTTCTGTGATGAAAACCGTCACTAGCAGATTCCCTCCGTGTGGCAACAACCTAGGCACCCTTGGTGACTTTGTGGCTCATTTTAGGCGACACATTTGGCCATCACTAGGCATGTGTATATTATGCTATGATTTGTAGTGTCATGAAAATGTTTGGCGGGTTAGAAAAATAAAATAAAATAATAGTATAGTGGGGTTCACAACGCAGTACTATGTTTGTGTGCCATGGCAGTGTTTTGAACATATTTGAATCAGATTTCTAGGGTCACTTGAGATGTTTGTACCGAAATCTATTGGTTTATTTTCCGTACGCTATCTGTAATAATGCATGGATGAGAAAATATTACCACAAAGAATAATATAGCATAAAAGTTCTAAATTCCACTTAAATGGTGTAGCAGATAGCAAGGGGTAAGCTCTGATGTCACTACTATAAAGAACATATATATGCATCTTGAAGAAATTTTGAGCACTACTTAATAGGTTTGATTAAAGAACATAAGTGTGCACCATGAATAAATTTTGAACACCACTTAATAGGTTTTACCAAAGAACATATATGTGCATCATAAGCGCATCAGTACCAACATCGGCATAAAATATGACCTGCACAGGTGGTGCGTCGTGAGGTAATACAACATATAAATAGAACTACTACTTACGTGATTCACCAACAATGTAACCGAGGAAGAGGAAATTCCATGCACGTCCATGGTGGTTACAAAGATCATCATGTATCCAATATCCATGTTGTACAACTCAACTACTTTTCTCCACCCATTAAGGATGATGCTTCTGTTGGGGGACGTCGCATGGGAAACAAAAAAAAATCTACGCACACACAAGATCTATACATGATGATGACCATCTACGAGAGGGAAGAGTGCATTTACATATCCTTGTAGATCGCTAAGCGGAAACATATATAACGTGGTTGATGTAGTCGTATGTCTTCGCGATCCAATTACGATCCGTCCCGCGATCTCATCACGACCCGTCCCGAGATCTCATCACGATCCTTCCCGATCTAGCGTTGAACGGACGGCACCTCCGCGTTCAGCACACGTACAACTCGATGATGATCTTTGCCTTCTTGATCCAGCAAGAGGGGAGGAAAGGTAGATGAGTTCTCCAGCATGGAGGCATGATGGTGGTGGTGGTGAACTAATCCAACAGGGCTTCGTAAAGCTCTATGGAACTAATCTAGAGGAGAAAACGATATAGAGAGAGGGCAGCACGTGGCTTATTAGGGTTAGGGCTGACCTCAAATCCTCTTGTATATATAGGAGTGAGGGAGGGGAGGAGGCAGCCAAAAGTCTCCTCCTTGGTTCGGCCGAATAGGTGGAGGTGGAAGAGTCCACCTCCAATACTACTCCAAGTAGGACTCCTTTCCTACTTGGAAACCTCCCCTCCTTTTGTGTTTTTCCTTCCCCACCACTTCGCAGCATGGGGCCCTTGGGGCTGGCTCGGCTAGTCCACTAAAGGCTGGTGTGAGATCCCTAAGGCCCATGTAGCCTCCCGGCGTGGGTGACCCCTCCGATGGCCCTCCTCGCATTTCCGGTACACTACGGAAAATACCCTAAACTTTTCCGGTGACCAAAATGGAACTTCCTATATATCAATATTTACCTCCGGACCATTCCGGAGTTCCTCGCGACGTCTGAGATCTCATTCAGGACACCGACCAATTTTTGGTTACCAACACCCACAACTCAACAGTACCGAAACATCACCGAACCTTAAGTGTGCAGACCGTGCGGGTTCGAGAACTATGTAGACATAACCGAGATACTCTCCGGTCAATAATCAATAGCGGGACCTGGATGCCCATATTGGCTCCTATATATTCTATGAAGATATTTATCGGTTGAACCTCTATGTCAAGGATTCAGTTAATCCCGTATACTATTCCCTTTGTCCTGCGGCATGTTACTTGCTTGAGATTCGATCATCGGTATCTTCATACCTAGTTAAATCTCATTACCGGCAAGTCTCTTTACTCGTTCCATAATACAAGATCCCGTAACTAACTCCTTAGTCACATTGCTTGCAAGGCTTGTTGTGATGTTGTATTACCGAGTGGGCCCCGAGATACCTCTCTGTCACACGAAGTGACAAATACCATTCTTGATCCATGCCAACCCAACAGACACATTCGGAGATACCTGTAGAGCACCATTATATCCATCCAGTTATGTTGTGACGTTTGATACACACAAGGTATTCCTCCGGTGTCCGGGAGTTGGATGATCTCATGCTTATAGGAACAAATACATTGACATGCAGAAAATAGTAGCAATAAACTGACACGATCATATGCTGCGTTCATAGTTTGGGTCTTGTCCATCACATCATTCTCCTAATGATGTGATCCCATTATCAAGTGACAACACTTGTCTATCGCCAGGAAACCTTGACCATCTTTGATCAACGAGCTAGTAAAATAAGACTCACTAGGGATTGTGTGTTGTCTATGTATCCACACATGTATTTGAGTTTCATATCAATACAATTATAGCATGGATAATAAACGATTATCATGAACAAGGAAATATAATAATGACCAATTTATTATTGCCTTAGGGCATATTTCCAACAACTTCCAGCATCTTCTCCCGAAGCCAAGTATGAAGTAAAATTGGTATTGACTCTAGGATGGAGAATAGTGGCCAGTTCACCATTTGCACCCATCTCCTTCGGCACAGCACACTGCGGGCGTATCTAGCGAAATGACACAATTTGAACACTTTAAGTAATGTACACAATTACGGAATGTGAAGATAATGAGAGTATATACAATTCTAACCATGTGTTTTTTGTCAATGTTGGACTTGTTCAAATTATGCAAGAGGGGCACATAGTAATGATTTCTTGATCCAACATTATAACCATCCACAAGCATTTAAATTTTATTAACAACGTTGATGACAAACCACATCTCCCCAGCTTACTCTGCCGCCTTTAGTAAATTAGCTTTATTACTTGTACTAGGTAAAGTGAACATTGTTGCGCGTAGAGTTCTATCGATGGTCGATAAAACTTGAGAGAGTATTAAATCTACCTTTAGCTCCTCGTTGGATTCGACACTCTTATTTATCGAAAAGGCTTCAAATGATCCACTACACTTTATGGGTTATCAAGACCTTTTCTCGCACCGTTGTGGGGGAGTATCATCAAATAACTTGAGGTACCTACACACACACACACTATCATTTAGTTGTTCTAATTTCTACTTGTCTAGTAAGATCTCCTTATCTTTGACACACAAGAACAAAAACTAAAAACAAAAATCTAATATAAATGGATTCTTACCCGCTCACTAATCTTTTCAAACTCCGTGCATGTTGTAAACCAATAGCGAATAATGAAGTGATAAATGAAAATGCTATTGGGATACATTTACTGAATGAAAAGCATGATTGCAATGTTGTTAGTATAAATTCTATGAATATCAATTGTGCTAATGAACATAATTAGGGTGATAATCATGATGTTTCTTGTGATCTTGAGAATTTTGAGCTTCATGATGAATCTATTATTTATAATGATATTTACAATACTAATAAAACTGGGTTTGAAAGAACCTCAACTTTAGGTAATAGTGACCCCACTACTTTGGAGGATGATCAATCTTATGAATTTTTTTGATAAAAATGGGTTTGGAGAGGTCATGACTTTAGTTGATGTCAATCCCACTATCTCGGAAGATTATAAGATTTGCATGCATATGGATCATAAAGATAACGTTTTACACGATAGCTGCATTGTTGGGTTTGATTATGATCCTACATGTAATTATTTTGAGATAGGAAAATATTCTTATAAAAATCTTCATGTCACTAAATTTACTCCTCTTGGATTGAAATTATTAATGCTCCATTCTTCCTATTTGCATATGCTAGATATTGCTTCTCTCGATAATTTGTTTTCTTATAAAACGCATATGCATACGAATAGGTTTAGACTTAAATGCGTTAATTACATGATATATGATGCTCTCTTTCTGCTTCAATTCTTGTCTTTTATGTAAGCATCATTATTATCCTTAGCCTATGTTAAAAGTTATAAAGAAAGAGCTTGTTAGGAGACAACCCAATATTTGATGTTCTTCTGTGATAACATGATGATTTTTATAGTAAATATTGTGTTTTGTATCTTTCAATTAGTAGAATTGATTCTGTGTAAAAAATAGAAACTTTTACTCCAAGTATTTGATTTTTAGTTTTTTACTAGAACGTGATAAATTGCTGAAGTTTTCACACAATATTTTCCTACAAATTTCACACGTTCCACTAATTTTTCAGAATTTCGGGTTTACAGAAGTAAGGTTTTAGTTGATGGGGAACGTTGCATCGGAAACAAAAAAAATCCTACGCACACGCAATACCTATCCATGGTGATGATCATCTACGAGAGGGGAGAGTGAATCTACATATCCTTGTAGATCGCTGAGCGGAAGCGTATATAACGTGGTTGATGTAGTGGAGCATCTTCGCGATCCAAATCGCAGCCCGTCCCGCAATCTCATCACGATCCGTCCCGCGATCCCATCATGATCCATCCCGATCCAGTGCCGAACGGACGGCACCTCCGCGTTCAGCACACGTACAGCTCGATGACGATCCCCGCCTTTTTGATCCAGCAAGAGGGGCGGAGAGATAGATGAGTTCTGCAGCACATCATGGTGGTGGTGGTGGTGAACTAATCCATCAGGGCTTCGCCTAAGCACTGCCGAACTAGACTAGAGGAGATACATATCTAGAGAGAAGTAGAGGGAGCACGTGGCAATTGTTGTGTCTCAAAACCCTTAAAAGCTCTAGTATATATAGGAAGAGAGGAGGGAGGCCGCCGGCCCCAGGGATGCCCCTTTGGGTCGGCCAAAGTGGGAGGAGAGGAGGAGTCCTCCTCCAATCCTACTCCTAGTAGGATTCCCCTTCCACTTGGTAACCTTTTCCACCTTTTGTATTTTCCCTTATTTTCCACTCCAGCCGCATGGGCCCTTAGAGGTGGCTTCGGCCAGCCCACCGCGGGCTGGTTTGCCTCCTCTCTTGTACCATTAAGCCCTAGGGTCCTCACACCCCTCCCGGTGGTCCCCCGGTACCCTCCCGGCACTCCCTGTACACTACCGATGATCCCGAAACTATTCCGGTGACCAAAACAGAACTTCCTATATATCAATCTTTACCTCTCGACCATTACGGAGCTCCTCGTGATTTCCAAGATCTCATCAAGGACTTCGAACAACCTTCGGTCACCAACACCTATAACTCAACTATACCGAAACGTCACCGAACTTTAAGTGTGCAGACCCTGCGGGTTCGAGAACTATACAGAAATGACCTGAGACGCTCTCCGGTCAATAACCAGTAGCGGGACTTGGGATGTCCATATTGGCTCCTACATATTCTACAAAGATCTCTAATGGTTGAACCTCTATGTCAAGGATTCAGTTAATCCCCTATGTTGTCCCCTTTGTCTTTCGGTATGTTACTTGCCCGAGATTCGCTCGTTGGTATCTCTATACCTAGTTCAATCTCGTTACCGACAAGTCTCTTTACTCGTTCCATAATACAAGATCCCATGATTAAATCCTTAGTCACACTGCTTGCAAGGCTTGTTGTGATGTTGTATTACCGAGTGGGCCCCGAGATACCTCTCCGTCACACGGAGTGAGAAATCCCAGTCTTGATCCATGCCAACCCAACAAACACCTTCGGAGATACCTGTAGAGCACCTTTATAGTCACCCAGTAATGTTGCAATGTTTGATACACACAAGGTATTCCTCTGGTGTCTCGGAGTTGCATGATCTCATGGTCATAGGAACAGATACATTGACATGCAGAAAACAGTAGCAACAAACTGACACGATCGCATGCTACATTTATAGTTTGGATCTTGTCCATCACATCATTCTCCTAATGATGTGATCCCGTTATCAAGTGAAAACACTTGTCTATGGCCAGGAAACCTTGACCATCTTTGATCAACGAGCTAGTCAACTAGAGGCTCACTAGGGACAGTGTGTTGTCTATGTATCCACACATGTATTTGAGTTTCCAATCAATACAATTCTAGCATGGATAATAAACGATTATTATGAACAAGGAAATATAATAATAACCAATTTATTATTGCCTCTAGGGCATATTTCCAATAGTCTCCCACTTGCACTAGAGTCAATAATCTAGTTCACATCACTATATGATTGTAATGAATCTAACACCCATATAGTTCCGTGGTTCGATCATGTCTTGCTTGTGAGAGAGGTTTTTAGTCAACGGGTTTGAACCTTTCAGATCCGTGTGTGCTTTACAAATCTGTGTCATCCTATACATGTTGCTACCACGCGCCATTTGGAACTATTCCAAATGACTGCTCCACTATACGAATCTGGTTTACTACTCACAGTCATCCGGATTAGTGTCAAAGCTTGCATCGATGTAACCCTTTACGCCAAACTCTTTTATCACCTCCATAATCGAGAAAAAAAAACTTAGTCCACTAGTTACTAAGGATAACTTTTGACGTTGTCTAGTAATCCATTCCTGGATCACTTTTTTACCCCTTGATAGATTCATAGCAAGGCACGCATGAGGTGTGGCACACAACATAGCATATTATAGAGCCTATGGCTAAAGCATAGAGGACGAACTTCGTCCTTTCTTTTTCTTCTGCCATGGTCGAGCTTTTGAGTCTTACTCAAATTCGCACCTTATAACATAGCCAAGAACTCCTTCTTTGCCAATCTATTTTGAACTCCTTCAAAAACTTGTCAAGGCATGCATTTCGTTGAAAGTTCTATTAAGCGCTTTGATCTATCTCCATAGATCTTTATGCTCAATGTTCAAGTAGCTCAATTTTGGGTTTTCCTTTGAAAAACTCCTTTCAAACAACCCTTTATGCTTTCCAGAAATTCTACATTATTTCCGATCAACAATATGTCAATCACATATTCTAACCAGAAATTCTATAGTGCTCCCACACACTTCTTTGAAAATACACGTTTCTCACAAACCTTGTATAAACCCAAAATCTTTGAGCATCTCATCAAAGCGTATATTCCAACTCCGAGATGCTTGCTCCAGTCCATAGAAGGATCGCTGGAGCTTGCATACCTGTTAGATCCTCAGGATTGACAAAGCCTTCTAGTTGTATCACATACAACCTTTCCTCAAGGAAACCGTCGAGGAAACAATGTTTTGACATCCTATGTGCAATATTTCATAAATAATGCAGCAACTGCTAACATAATTCCAACAAACTTTTAGAATCACTACGAGTGAGAAAGTCTCATCATAGTCAACTCTTTGAACTTGTCGGAAACATCTTTGCGACAAGTCAAGCTTTCTTAATGGTGACTTTTCACCATCATCGTGTGTCTTCCTTTTAAAGATCCATCTGTACTTAATAGTCTTACGGCCATCAAGTAGTTCTTCCAAAGTCCACACTTTGTTTTCATACATGGATCCTTATGCCCGTGATGATGGTGATGATGATGAGGACGATCTCCCCTTCCGGGAGGAGTTCTCCCCAGCGGAATCTGCCCCGCCCCAGAGCGGCGACGGAACTCCGAAAAAACTTATGTTCCCCGTAAATTTGAGTGCAGTTGGAGATGTTCTCATATGGCAACTCTTCATGCTATTTTCTCCGCTGAATCTTGCGTCTGCTGTTTCGGCACCGGAAAGTTGTAAACTATGTAAAATAAGCCAAAACACGATAAGAACAACATCATAATGTGAAATATATCGATGAATAGATACAAATTATGATATGAAATAGTGATGCATTTTGGACGTATCAACTCCCCCAAGCTTAGACCTGCTTGTCCCCAAGTGAATACTAAGCTCGGTAAACCAGTCCACAAGTTTATAGAGTGAAGTGTCGATAAATAAGAATACAGACAAGAAGCATCATAATTTCTCTACTAAACTCAACCATCCTCAACAGCAATCTCAACTCATAAGGCCCATAAGAAAGAGTACTATCAATTACAGTCAAAAGTACGACCAAGGAAACTCATCGAACCATGGCAAACATGTCATTGGTCAAAGAACAACTAATTTGCTCTTCCTCTTATATTTTGATGAGATCAATTGAAGCATTTCGAAAGAACATGTTATTAGTCAAGAAGTGAAAATGCTAACACAAAGGAAGATGTTTGCTTTAGCTAGGCTTAACAAACAACTTACTCATCTTAATGATAATGTCAACAAAGTTTTGATATGGCAATTCTCAATGAAACAATATAAATGCATGCATCTTTGTCAACATAAGGTGTCTGCTCTTTTATAGGATATAAAGAAGTAGGTTTACTGACTCAACATAAAAGTAAAAGATTAGCCCTTCACACAGGGAAGTAGGGAAAACTCATGTGCTAGAGCTTTTAGAGATTTTGAAATCAATAAGATTGTAAAAAAAGCTTTTGAGAGGTGCATAATTTGTAAAATAATGCTAGTAGATGGCCCAATACTTCTCATGCTGGACAAGTCTTGAGGAACAGATCCCAAAGTGGGGACGATCACATCACCTTAGTCTCCTTTGTTTATCACTATCAAAGTTTTCTGATTTCTCATAAAAAAGCGTGAAGGAGGTTTTGTTTGTTGATATTATCTTTCACGAGCTGGGCGCACTCATGCTAATCCGTCCTTGTGTTAAGGGTTCGCAGATTAGACATGCAAACCGAGGATAAAGCTTGTCAAGTATGAGAAGATCATGAATTAACTACTACTTCCTCATGAGCTAAAACAGAGGCACAAAACAGGGAGTAATATTTGAAGGTTTAAAGATAGCACATGAGTAATATACTTTAGGAGTGGCGATGAAATACCACATATAGGGAAGGTATGGTGGACTCTTGCGAAGGTTAAGGTTTCAGGGTATGGATGCACAAGCAGTATTCCCGCTTAGTACAAGGGTTGACTAGCAAAGGCTTTTGAGAGCAGACAAATGATGTTGACTTGGATGCAAAACAATATAAAGTTTAACATAAAGAATTGGCATGAAACGTCAAGTTGTCTTCCTTGTGAGCATAACACATCAAGCATAAGAACATAAAAGGTTTTGGCTATGTCGCTACTAGAAAAACTCATGCTTGTTGTTATGACCAATCCTATGTTTGCCAAGATTAAATAAAGTTTCCAAAGCCATACCTGATATATAAGATCAATACTCCCATAAGAATCAGCATATAAGGTCGATTGCATGAAGAGAATACCAGGTGGAGCGAAGAAACCAATAGACTTCTCATTAGTATTTCTGACGGAGAAAAAACCCTGGGTAGGCTCATCCAGCCTATTCCTTTGCACCCAAGTGCAAAGGGAGTCTTCAGCTTCCTCCAAACAGTCGACTCCCGTGGACGGCTAGGGGCGATACGTCAACTCCTCCTGGCCGGCTAGGAAGCGCGTGCCGGCTAGGGGCGAGACGGCGACTCCAAGGCCGGCTAGCGAGGCCGCTAGCCGTCTAGAGAGCTCATGTCACATCTGATCCTAGGATGTGGCGAGATTCTAAGATTAAAGGTGAAGACGCGTCAGCACGGGTACATGGTTGAGGCGCACGCGAGGTACAGTGTTAGCAGCCATGCCGCTGACCTACACCGACTACGATCCATCAACCCAGCACAGTACTAGCTCGCCAGCGCCTACTCCATTACCGAGCTCGGTGTGGCCACAGTGCAGACGGCCGTACCGGTGACCCATGACGAATCTCGCAAGACGACGCCGGACGTACGACACGTGTCCTACGTGGGCCTCACGTGAGAGACCCACTTGCTGGCCGGCGGGTCCCATGGCTAGATGGGACCTCGCAGTCGGCGGGCCCCTCCAACGACAAGATTAGACCACGGCGGGGCCCCCTAGTCAGCCGGCGAGGCTGCCGGGCAGGCCCCTCTTATGTACTTTTAGCCATATTGTAGGTCTGTGGGTTTGACTATAAAACCCCCCGATCCCCCTCCATGCAGAGGGTCGGCCAACTTCACACACACACACACACACCCACTCATAAAAGAGATGCAGACGCGAGCCGGCTGCTCCTTCTTCTTCCTCCATCGAACAACTCAAGGAGCGCATTGTAATCTCTCTGGTTCATCAACCAATCCGACATGACTAGGGGTATTATCTCCCACGGAGAGCCCCGAACCTGGATACATCATGCGTCTATCTCACTTGTACCAATCCCATTCCCGTAGCCCACCGGTGTCCTTCGGTTCCCACCACTCTCTATTAGCCTACCCATGGCTACTGTCGTGAGTAAACGATGACAGTTGGCGCCCACCATGGGGCCGTCCACGGCACCGGTCGGAGTTACGCTCCGGGCGGGACCCTTCGCCAACACCATCGGATGCCTCGCGTCCAGATCGATCAACATGCCCATGGAGACTGCCCTTGCGGAGGTTTCCGCGATGCTGACCGATGATCCAGGCCGTCTCACGAACTCTGATGAGGGGTTCGCCAACGGGCCACTGCACAGCGATGTCGTCGCCGACGTCGCGAACTTGGGCATTCCCTTCAGCGACCTGCGCCTCGACGATGAGCCTCGCCACCTCGGCGAGAGCATCGACATCGACGCGCTATCTGCAAGCTTCAGCAGTCTCTTCCTTGAGGATGTGCCTGCGCCTGATGAGTACCCTAGCGAGGTGCTCGTCTGCGACGATCCACCTTCATCTGCGGGATGACTTGCCCCGCATGACTCGCCATTAGCTCCAACTTCATGGAGGTGATAGTTATTGGTGCTAGCACCAGTGCAGCTCCCGGCAAGGTTCCAGCGAATGCAACCGACTCCTCCATAGGCTCTGCAAACCCGCTTCGCGCCACCCTTGCTGAACTAAAGACGCCCATCGCTACAGCTGCAAACCCAGCCGATGCTAGGGCCACACTCGAGGAGGCCCGCAAGCAGCTCCTGGAAGAGGGCATTGCTCTCGCCACCACCAAGCGTCGGATGAGGCTGCGCAACGTGAGTATAACTCCGCTTACGGCTTCACTCTGGCTGCTAATGGCCCCAGCTGGTGCGGTGAAGTCCGCGACCGCGGCAGGGTCGTTGCTGAAATCTCAGGTGGCAAGCAGCCCATCTATGATACCCCCATGGCCAACATGCGGGCCGCCGAGGCGGCCATGGCAGAGATGGTTGGTTTGGAGGGCGAGGAGCGTACCCTTCAAGAGAAGTGTGTCAGGGATCTCCTTGACGTCGCCAACGAGCAGCAGGCCCGTTTCGACCCTGGCCACGCGCAGTTGATGTCTCCGGTAACCAACCCTAAGGCTCACCGCACCCCGAGCGACCGTCATCACGCCCAAGACTCGTCTATGCATCGCACTTCTGCCCGGAAGGGCAAGGGCAGCCAAGACCGGCGTTCCCAGCACGAGAGCGAGCCGGTTTCCAGCCGGCTCCGCAAGGAGTTTGGTGACGAGGATGATTCGGTGCATGAGGTCCTCCCGCCGAAGCGTCGGGAGAAGGACAAGGCGACTGAGTCCCAGGGCACCCTTGGGATCTCGGCCAGGATCGTCCCTTGCGTCCCTCACAACGACAATGACGCTCGCAAGCGCATCAACCTTCTGGCGCAGTCGGCCCTCCTGGAGGAGGAGCGTCCCATTGGTCCGGCATGCTTCGGCTCCTGGATCCGAGGAAAGCCGTTCCCTACCGGCTTCACTCTCCCTCATGACACCCCAAGTACAGTGGCACCGCCAAGCTGGACGATTGGTTGATGGACTACACCACTGAAGTCGGCATCGCCCGGGGTAACAAGCGCGTAGCGGTCCGCTACGTGCCTCTCATGCTGACCGGCTCGGCCAGGACTTGGCTCAACAGCCTGCAAGCCGGCAGCATCAACTCTTGGGTTGACTTCGAGGAGGAGTTCGTCCTCAACTTCACCGGCACCTACAAACACCCTGGCCGGCCTCGTGAGCTGGCCATGTGCGTCTAGAGGCCCGATGAGCCCCTTTGCAACTACGTCACGCGCTGGACGGAGCTGCGCAACTCTTGCGAATGAGTGCACGAGGTACAGGCAATTCAATACTTCATCGACGGCTGCCGGGATGACACCCTACTCAAGCACAAGCTCATGTGCTCCGAGCCCACCTCTTTGGCGGCGCTCATGGCTAAGGTGGACAAATATGCCACAGCAGACTCCGCTATGCGGGTCAAGGTCACCGCCTCGGACAAGCCTGTCCCCACACCGTCTACTTCCAAGTCGGCTGGCGACAACTGAGGCGGCCAGAACAACAAGCGCAAGGCGGATCAATCTGATCCGTGCTCTGCAAGCAAGCAGGTGGCCAACGTGGCGAAAGAGGCATCGGCTGCTCATGCTGGCTCTCAGCGACAGCGGACCGACAAGAATGCCTGGCAGCCCAAGCTCACCTTTGAGCAAATGCTCGATGCGCCGTGCAAGATGCACTCCGGGGCGAAGCCGGCCACCCATACACTCCGACAATGCAGCTTCGCACAACGACTGTCTCGGGGTGAGGCCTGCCACCTCCCCCGGCAACAGCTGCAGTGCCTCGCGCTCCGGCTCCAGTGCCGGCTCTGGATCCACCGCCGTCGCCTCCTAACGATGCCCGTATCCACGACCAACTCCCCGAGCAAGATGGGGCATAAGTCATCTTCACCAGCGAAGGCGACGACAAGCATAACCAGCGACAGCGCCGGCGCGAGGTAAACGCCATGGCCCCCTCGGTTCCCTAATTCATGTGTTGGTCCGAAAAGCCAATCACATGGAGCCGAGCTGACCATCCTGCGGTGATGCCAAACTTTGGCTCATACGCGCTCGTCCTCGACCCCACCATCGCCTCCAAGAGGCTCACCTGCCGGTTCTCCCGGGTGTTGGTAGATGGCGGCAGCAAAATTAACATCCTCTACCGCGACACCCTGCTCCAGCTCGGGCTAAAGGAGAAGGACCTCCAGCCGACCAACACTGTCTTCCATGGCATTGTGCCGGGACAGTCATGCTTGCCGATTGGCAAAATCCAGCTGGATGTCCTCTTTGGCGACAAGGCGCACTTCCACCGCGAACCGATTTGGTTCGAGGTGGTGGACCTCAACCTACCACTCACTGCTGGGCAGGCCGGCTTTGGCCAAATTCATGTCCATCCCCCACTACGCCTACCTCAAGATGAAGATGTCGGGTCCCAAGGGCATCATCACCATCGCCGGCGACTACAAGAAGTTGCTCGAGTGTGCACACGACAGCAGCCGTCTGCCCGACGCCCTAGTGATCGATGAGGAGAGGAGATAGATCGACTGACTCGTGCTCAGGCTACCGAGCAGCCGACGATCCCTACTCCACCGTCCCATTCGGTCGACGAAGGCTCGTTCGAGCCGGCCAAGGAAACCAAGCAGGTGCTTCTCGACCCTACGAACCCCAAGAAGTGCATCACCATTGGCGTTAACCTCAACGCCAAATAGGAAGGCGAGCTAGTCGACTTCCTCCATGAGAATCGAGACATCTTTGCATGGTCCCCAAAGGACATGTCGGGAGTTCCGAGGAAGTACGCCGAGCACAAGCTTCATGTGCGGCTAGATGCCAAGCCGGTGAAACAACCCCTGCGCCGCTTCGCCGAGGGGAAGCAGCACACAATAGGAGAAGAGATCGTCCGGCTGCTCGCAGCCTGCTTCACAATGGAAGTTTTCCACCTGGACTGATTGGCCAACCCAGTTCTGCTGCTGAAGAAAAACAAGACCTGGCGAATGTGTATCGACTACACAAGCCTGAATAAGGCGTGTCCAAAAGTCCCTTTCTCTTTGCCCCACATAGATCAAGTGATCGATTCCACAGCTGGCTGCGAATTGGTGTCCTTTCTGGATGCCTATTCAGGCTACCACCAGGTCAAGCTGGATCCAGCCGACCGGCTGAAGACCTCCTTCATTACGCCCTTCCGGGCCTACTGCTATATCACCATGACGTTCGGCCTGAAGAACGCTAGTGCCACCATTCAGCGCTACATGCAACAATGCCTCCTGCTGCAAATCGGCAGGAACATCCACGTCTATGTGGATGACATCATCGTCAAGACCAAGAAGCATTTTAGTCTCCTTGAAGACTTGCGAGAGACGTTGGCCAATCTGCGCGAATACATGATCCGGCTCAATCCGGAGAAGTGCGTCTTTGGAGTTCTAGGCGGCAAGCTCTTGGGTTTCTTCGTGTCAGCTCGCAGCATCGAAGCTAACCCTGAGAATATCAGAACCATTGAGCGTATGGTGAAGCCGGCTCGAATCCTGGACGTCCAGAAGTTCGCTGGTTGTTTGGCGTCCCTCAGCCGGTTCATCAACTGGTTGGGCAAGAATGTGCTTCCACTCTATCAGCTGATGAAGAAGACGACCAAGTTCGAGTTGAACGACCAGGCGGACGAAGCCTTCCGCGACCTCAAGCGCTTCATCTCGAGCATGCCAATCTTGGTGGCGCCGACCGAAAGAGAGCCCATCCTCATCTACATCACGGCGACCACTCATGTGGTTAGTGTGGTTCTGGTAGTGGAGCGCAAGGAGGAGGGCAAGGTGCTACTAGTACAGCGCCCTGTCTACTACCTTAGCGAGATCTTGTCCGCCTCCAAGCAAAACTACCCCCACTATCAAAAGATGTGTTATGGTGTCTACTTTGCCGCCAAGAAGTTGAAGCAATACTTCCAGGAGCATGCCATCACTGTGGTGAGCACTGCTCCACTCTCAGAAATCATGGGCAACCATGATGCCATGGTCCGGATTTCCATGTGGTCCATCTCCATGGCCGACCACGACATCCGCTAGGAGCCACACACCGCCATAAAATCTCAGGTGGTGGATGACTTCCTCGTCGATTGGGCCGAAACCCAATGCCTACCACCGCCTCCAGACTACACTCATTGGCGGATGCACTTCGACGGCTCGAAGATGCAAACTCATCTCAGAGCCGGCATCGTCTTGACGTCTCCGAAAGGAGACCAACTCAAGTATGCTCTCTAGATACACTTCGCCGCCTCCAACAACATCGCCGAGTACGGGGCGCTCGCTCACGGCCTGCGGCTTGCCAGAGAGATTGGCATTCGGATCCATTTCTTCGGAGACTCGGACCTTGTGGTGCAGCAGGTCTCTGGTGAATGGGATGCCAGGGACGCCGACATGGCGAGCTACCGCTTCCTCATTCGGTAGCTCAACGGTCCTTTCGAGGGCTGCGAGTTCCATCATGTCCCGAGGTCGGAAAATGAGGCGGCAGACACCTTGCCCAAAATTGGCTCCACAAGGCAGGCAATCCCAGCCGGCGTCTACCTCGAGCAACTGTACAAGACCTCCATCAAGCCGTCTCCGGAGTCGGCATCGATCTGTGTACCGGCAGATCCTTCCGTCCCATCGACGTCAGGCTGGGAGAAGTCGCCGGCTACGACTACTCCGCCGGCTACAACTACTCTGCCGGCTACAACTTCTACGTCGGCTACAACGGCGTTGCCGGCTACAACTTATGTGCCGGCTACAACGCGTTGCCGGCTACAACTGCCTCGCCGGCTCCAACAACAATATCGGCCACGCCAGGCCCCAAATCCCGTCGGCTCAACACCCAGTGTGTGGCCGTCATGGAGGTAGACGGTGTGCCGGCTGTCACGACGGCACCAGAGACAGAAGGTCTCGAGTCTGCGACCGCATTGACAAGCGCAGGGGCTTCAGAAGCCCCTTACCTTCAGGTCGATGCGGAGCCGGCTCTAGTGTCGCCTCCCTCATGGACATAGCCCATTCTGGCCTTCCTTCTTTGCGGCGAGCTTCCCCGAGATGAGGTGGAGGCAAGGCAGATCCAACGCCGATCCCCGGCGTACACCATCATCAACCACGAGCTGGTTCGGCGTAGCGAGAGCGGCGTGTTTCAACGCTGCGTCGAGCTAGAAAGGGAGCAGGAAATCCTCAAAGATAAACATCAGGGTGAGTGCGGGCATCATGTCGCCTCTAGAACCCTGGTGTCCAAGGCGTTCCACCATGGATTTTACTGGCCCACAGCCCTTGAGGAGGCCATAGACATGGTCGACAAGTGCGAAGGCTGCTAGCGCTTCAGCACGCAGAGCCACATGTCGGCATCAGCCCTCAAAACCATCCCCTTGTCATGGCCGTTTGCCGTCTGGGGGCTGGATATGGTGGGGCCATTCAAGACCGCTCGAGGCGGCATGGCGCATCTTCTCGTCGTTGTTGACAAATTCACCAAGTGGATTGAGGCCAGGCCCATCAAGAAGCTTGACGGTCCCACGACCATCAGGTTCATCAAGGACATTGTTGTCCGCTACGGCGTCCCCCACAGCATCATCACCGACAACGGCACCAACTTTTCCAATGGTGCATTGGCGCTCTTCTGTGCCAAAGAAGGTATCCGGCTCGACTTGGCGTCGGTGGTGCACCCGCAATCCAACGGCCAGGCAGAAAGGGCAAATGGCCTGATTTTAGCCGGCATCAAGCCAAGACTAGTGGCGCCACTAGTCATGTCAGCCGGCTGCTGGATTGAAGAGCTGTCGGCTGTGATGTGGAGCCTCCGCACCACGCCGAACCGGTCAAATGGCTTCACACCATTCTTCCTGGTATATGGGTCCGAGGCAATCATCCCCACAGATGTTGAGTTCGACTCTCCTCGGGTCACCGTGTACACGGATACGGAAGCGAAGGAGGAAAGAGAAGACGGCATCGATCTTCTCGAAGAGGCACGGGAGCTGGCCTTGAGCCGAACGGCCATATATCAGGTACTACCACAGCATGAAGATCAGGCCCCTCTCCTTTCGGGAGGGGGACTTGGTGCTTAGAAGAATCCAGCGAACAACCGGCCAACACAAGCTCTCCTCCCCATGGGAAGGACCATTCATCATCAGCAGGGCTTTGAATAACAATGCATATTATCTAATAGACTCCCAGAAGCCAAGGAAGCGCAAGAGAGATGACTCCGGCCATGAAATGGAGCATCCATGGAACACGACGTTGCTTCGCCCATTCTATTGCTAAAAAGCAAGAGAAAAAGCATGTACGTATGTATCTTGTTCCCTTTTCGGATTTTTTAATGAATGCAATGGGTGTTTAAAGTTGGTTCTTGAGGCACACCTCTTTCAGATTCATGGCAAGAGTTGTTCACTCAAATGTGAGTTCCCAGGTCCGGCTCCACGGGCTCGGGGGCTCGCTACCTGGCCCGAACAGCTTCCTTAGTCGTAGAAGGACGTATAATGTACGCCAAGCTGAGGCTTACCGCCTCGCACAAGCGACAGTCTGGCTCCTAGCTACCCGACTAACGAGACCAAGGTAGTGAAGGCTGGCTACATGAAAACTTAGACTGCAAAAGAGGTTGTCGACTCGGGTTGGTTTGACCGCTTCCGATCTTACTTTCTAGCCGGCCTCTGCTGGCTCGCTTTGAGTCCAAGTGTCTCGACGGCTTCAAAAAATCCAGGTCCAATGTTTTCAAAGGCAGAAGCCCTGTCCCAGTCACAGACCGACTCCCGGCTGTCGGGCTGGCGGGGCGAACGCTAGAGAAAGCAAAGGAGCTGGATGAACAAGAGCCAAAAGAGAAACGAAAGACAAGAAGCGAGTCGGCAAGCACATCGCTTACAAGTATAATGCAGAATAGATAATCATATGTCACATTCAGAGCATTTAAAGGCCCACGGCCGGAGTTCATTACAATAAAACACCCCCAGTGGGTGGAACTGTTGGACTAACAGCAAAATGCAGAAAAAACATGAAAAAGAGAGCTAGTTGGTGGCTTCTACCTCTTGAGCTTGCGTTGGTTTTTCCCTTGAAGAGGAAAGGGTGATGCAGCACAATAGCGATAAGTATTTCCCTCAGTTTGAGAACCAAGGTATCGATCCAGTAGGAGTATCAAGATGGGGCACCAATGTACCTGCGGAAAAACAAACAAACTTGCACCCAACGCTATAAAGGGGTTGTCAATCCCTTCACGATTATTTGCAAGGTGAGAACTGAAGGTGGAAAGTGCAACAAAGTAAAAGTGTAGATCTGAGAAGAAGCCATCTAGCTACTAGCTATGGACTCGAAGGTCTGTGGTGAACTACTCACGCATCATCAAAGAGGCAATGGTGTTGATGAAGAAGCCCTCCGTGTCCGAATCCCCCCTCCGACAGGGCACCAGAACGGTCCCCAGATGGGATCTTGTGGAGACAGAAGCTTGCGGTGGCGGAAAAGTATTTTCGTGGCTCTCTCTGGTGGTTTTGGATTTTTAGAGAATTTATAGGCGGAGAGGTAGGGAAGAGGAGCCATGTTGGATAGTGGTCGATGTGTGGAGTAATAGTAGTAGATGCAGAAAGTATCGGTCTACATGTCTCGGACGTGATGCCTATATGTATGATCATTGCCTTAGATATCGTCATTACTTTGCGCAGTTCTATCAATTGCTCGACGGTAATTTGTTCACCAACCATAATTTTTGCTATTTTGAGAGAAGCCTCTAGTGAACACTATGGCCCCCGAGTCTACTTCACATCATATTTTCAGCCTTACACTTTTACTTCGTTGCACTTTCCGCCTTCAGATCTCGCTTTGCAATCAATCTTGAAGGGATTGACAACCACTTTATAGCGTTGGGTGCAAGCTCGTTTGTGTTTGCGCAGGTACTCTGGACACTTGGCTTGATTCTCCTACTGGATTGATACCTTGGTTCTCAAACTAAGGGAAATACTTACTACTACTGTGCTATATCACCCTTTCCTTTTCAAGGGAAAAACCAACGCAAGCTCAAGAGGTAGCAAGAAGAATTTCTGGCGCCGTTGCCGGGGAGGATCAAGTCAAGAATAGTCTCCCATCAACGTGTCAATTTCTGGCACCCAGGATTATTCTAAGTGAAGCTTATCCAAGTAAGTGTCGCAAACTCATGTATTGCATTTACTTTTTTGCCTCTCATTTTCCTCTCCCCCACTTCTGAAAAAAGAAAAATTTACAGAAATATTTGCCTTTTTCGTTCGCCCTTTTCTTTCGCTTGCTTTCTGTTCGCTTGTGTGCTTGTCTACTTGCTGAAGTCACCATGACTGAAAAAACCAAACTTTGTGACTTCTCGAATACTAATAATAATGATTTTATTAGTACTCCGATTGCTCCCGCCACTAGTGCGGAATCATACGAAATCAATGTTGCTTTGTTGAATCTTGTTATGAAAGAGCAATTCTCCGGCCTTCCTAGTGAAGATGCCGCATCCCATCTTAATACCTTCATTGAGCTTTGCGATATGCAAAATAAGAAAGATGTGGATAATGATGTGATTAAATTGAAGCTATTTCCGTTCTCGTTGCGAGATCGAGCAAAAACTTGGTTTTCATCTTTGCCCAAAAATAGTATTGATTCTTGGAACAAGTGCAAAGATGCTTATATATCCAAGTATTTTCCACCGGCTAAGATTATCTCTCTCCGTAATGATATCATGAATTTTAAGCAACTTGATCATGAACCTGTTGCACAATCTTGGGAGAGAACGAAATTGATGATTAGAAATTGTCCCGCTCATGGCTTGAGTCTTTGGATGATTATACAAATCTTCTACGCTGGTTTTAATTTTGCTTCTAGAAATATCTCGGACTCCGCCTCCGGTGGAACGTTCATGGAAATCGCATTAGGAGAAGCCACAAAGTTCCTAGACAATATCATGACAAACTCTTCTCAGTGGCACACTGAAAGGTCACCTACTAGTAAAAAGGTACACACTATAGAAGAAATTAACTCGTTGAGTGCTAAGATGGATGAGTTAATGAAATTGTTTGCTAGTAAAGGTGCTCCTTTAGATCCTAATGATATTCCCTTGTGTTCCTTGACTAAGAGTAGCAATGATAGCTTGGACTTTAATTTTGTTGGTAGGAATAATTTTGGCCACAACAATGCTTTTAGAGGAAACTATGTTCCTTGGCCTTTTCCTAGTAATCCCTCTAATAACTTTGGTAACTCCTACCACAATGCTCATGGAAATTACAAAAAAATACCCTCTGATATAGAGAGTAATATCAAAGAGTTCATCAACTCGCAAAAGATTTTCAATGCGTCCATAGAAGAAAAACTACTCAAAATTGATGATTTGGCTAGGAGCGTTGATAGAATGTCTATTGATATTGATGCTTTAAAAGTTAGATGTGCTCCTCCCAAGATCAATATGGATGAAACTTTGAAAGCTATGCGTGTTTCAATGAATAAGAGTAAAGAAAGAACCGCCCAAATTTGTGCTAGACATGAATGGCTTAAAAATGCGTGTTCTCGTGATGAGAATCACGAAGATCTTAAAGTGCTTGGTGTGACTCCCATTGAATCCTTGTTTTCTAGTGTCAAACCTAATGACGATTAGGCTGGATATGAATCCACCTTGGTTGAAAAACGCCCCAATGATTCAGAGTCTATCTATCTTGATGCTAAAAGCATTGAAAGTGGAGTAGAGGATATCAAAACTTTGAGTAGTAATGAAACTACTACTTTGTATTTCAAGGAATTCAATTATGATAGTTGCTCTTTGATTGAATGTATTTCCTTGATGCAGTCCATGCTAAACTCTCCACACGCTTATAGCCAAAACAAGATCTTTACTAATCATATCGTCGATGCTATGATAAAATCTCTTGAAGAGAAACTTGAGTTGGAAGTTCCTATTCCTAGAAAGCTTCATGATGAGTGGGAACCTACTATCAAATTCAAAATCAGAAACTATGAATGCAATGCTTTGTGTGATTTGGGTGCTAGTGTTTCCATGATTCCAAAGTATTTATGTGATGTTCTAGGCTTTAATGAGATTGAGGAGTGCTCTCTTAATTTGCATCTTGCGGATTCTACTGTTAAGAAACCCATGGGAAGGATCAATGATGTTCTTATTATTGCAAATAGGAACTATGTACCCGTGGATTTCATTGTGCTTGATATTGATTGCAATCCTACATCTCCTATCATTCTTCGTAGACCTTTCCTAAGGACTATTGGTGCTATTATCGATATGAAGGAAGGGAATATTAGATTTCAATTTCCTTTAAATAAGGGCATGGAGCATTTTCCTAGAAAGAAAATAAGATTGCCTTATGAATCCATGATGAGGGCTACTTATGAATTTAGTACCAAAGACGACGATACGTGATTCTATCACCTTATGCCTAGCTAAGGGCGTTAAACAATAGCGCTTGTTGGGAGGCAACCCAATGAATTTATCTTTGCTTTTTGCTTTCTGTTTTGTTGCGTCCACACCATCATAATTCTGTTATGATTGTGTCTTTTGTGTTTCTTTTTGTGTTTGAGCCAAGTAAAACCTTTATGACTAGTTTGGTGATGGTTGTTTGATCCTGCTGGAAAAAGACAGAAACTTTTCGCTCAATAAATTATTTTACATTGTTATACAGAAAGATATTTTGAGTTGATTCTTGTTGCTATTGGTTGATATGCGAATTGCCGAAACTGTCGTAAGTTTTCAGAATTTTTGAGATACCATAAGTATACTAAGTATACAGATTCCTACAGACTTGTCTGCTTTTGACAGATTCTTTTTTTTGTTGTGTTGGTTGCTTGTTTTGATGAAACTATGGATAGTATCGGGTGGGGGGGGGGGGTAGTAGCCATGGAAAAGTGAGAATAAAGTAATCTAACACCAATATAAATAGAAATCAAGATTGCTACAGTACCTAAAGAGGTGGTAGTTTGTTTTCTTGTGCTAATGATATCACGAGTTTTGGTTTAAGTTTTGTGTTGTGAAGTTTTCAAGTTTTCGGCGTTGTTCTCATGGACAAAGGGATAAAGTGTGGAAAGAGCTCAAGATTGGAGATCCCCAAGGCACCCCAAGCCAAGTTCAAGGACACCAAAAAGCCTAAGCTTGGGGATGCCCCGGGAAGGCATCCCCTCTTTCGTCTTCAATCCATCGGTAACATTACTTGGAGCTATATTTTTATTCACCACATGATATGTGTTTTGCTTGGAGCGTCTTGTATCGTAGGAGTCTTTTATTTTTGTTGTGTCACAATCATCCTTGCTGCACAACTTTTGAGAGAGACATGCACTCATCGTGATTTTGCTAGAATACTCTTTGAGCTTCGCTTATATCTTTTGAGTTAGGTAATTCAGCTCACATGTGCTTCACTTAGATCTTTTAGAGCACGGCGGTGACATATTTTGGAGAAATAAGAACTCTCAATCTTCACTTATATCTTTTTGAGAGATATCTCTCTGAGTAACTTGGTAGTTGGATTGTGCTATGAAAGTAGTCCCAAAGGTGATAGGAATCCAAACAGGGTACAATTGAACTTCCATCTTCTTGTGCATTGATTAGAAAGAGAAGTTTGATTCCTCTCAGTTAGTTTTGAGATATGGATTTGGTGATACTAAAAGTTATGTTAGTAGGGTGTTGTGAATCTAGAAATACTTTTGTTGAAGTTAGTGATTCCCGTAACATGCACGTATGGTGAACCGCTATGTTAGGAAGTCGGAGCATAGTTGATCTATTGATTGTCATCCTTTGTGTTGCGGTCGGGATGCGCGATGGTTAACACCTACCAACCATTCCCCTAGGAGTATGCGTTTACCACTTTGTTTTGATTACTAATAAAAACTTTCGCAATAAGTATGTGAGTTCTTCATGACTAATGTGAGTCCATGGTATAGATGCACTTTCACCTTCCTCCATTGCTAGCCTCTTTAGTGCCGTGCAACTTTCACCGGTGCACAAACCCACCATATGCCTTCCTCAAAACAGTCACCATACCTACCTACTATGGCATCTTCATAGCCATTCCGAGATATATTGCCGTGCAACTCCCACCGTTTCGTCTCATGACTTGTGTCGTCACTTTCATATTGCCATTGCATGATCGTAAGATAGCTAGCGAGTCATACGCCAAGCTAGACCGTTGCATATCCCGGTACATTGCCGGAGGCATTTCCTATAAGAGTGATCATTGTTCTAAGTTGTCACATCCCTAACCCTTAAGCAAGTTAGTCTTGTGCTCATGTATTCTTTGCATTTGCATCTAAGATTTTCAACAAGAACAAAGAAAGAGGCGAGGGAAAAACTCAAACCCTAGCCACCTCTTCAAATAAAGGAAATCTCAAAAACTAGTTAAAATCAATGAACCCAAAATGGCCTCAAGAAAAGTTCAAACTTTCTGATAAATCATGAAAGTAAATGAGCAATGAGGAACATCATTTTCTTGACACTTTAAGCATTTTAAATAAAAGCAAAAAGCTACTGGTTTCAAGTATTAAATTTGAAAACAGAAACTTTAAATTTTCAAAAATGTTGAAAACTTTGGAAATGGTTGGGAATATTACAACAAATATTCAGGTGTGTTTAAAATAGTTTTTACAACCATTTTGGAGCTGAAATAAATAGCAAAACAATAGTCAGCAAAACAGAAACAAAATAGAAAGAAATAAGAGAAAGAAAACCCTTACCTCTATTTCTCGCCGGCCCAGCCCACCAGGGGCTTCCCGGTCATCTTCCTCCTCCTGCCAGAAGGCACGGGAGAAGATGAGCACGGCGGCCGCGCCGGCCACCTCCTGCCTGCCTGCTCGCTGCCGGAGGCCTCCAGGAGCGCCAGCGCGACGCCCGCGTCTTCTTATCCTTCTCCCCGCGTCTCTATCCTCTCCCCTAGGCCTCTCGATCCCCTTTCCCTCTCGGATCTCTCTCTTCCTGAAGCTCCGGCCGCCGTCGATCTATCGTCTCCTGGTCCTCCCCGACCCTTCCGGCAGTCTCACAAGATCCGCAGTGAGCTCCTCTTCCTGTTCCCCCTCTTTCCGAGGCCTTCCCCCTCCTCTAACCACGTTAGCCACCGAAGCCCGAAGGACCTCGTCGCCAGCCATGTCATTGCCGTCGATGTGGTACTCGGCTCGCGAGGCCGAGCTCAGGAATGAGCTCCTCGAGCTCTGTAGATGGCGTAGGCCCTCTCTTCCAGCTCGCTAGCCCCCTGCATCGGCACTCTCGTCGATGCCCGAGCCGTAGCCACCGCTGGCCTCGTCGCCGGCACGGATTCCGGTGACCACCGGGTCCAGCTCCACCCCAGATAGATGCGGCGTTGCACCAGCTATCCGTAGCTCCTTTCTGCGCCCAAAACCGACGGCTGATGCGCTGTCTAGCTCTCTCCAGCGACCCCTCCGCCGCGCCCGTGGTCGTCGCCGGCCATATTCCGGTGGGGGCCGACGTCGCCAAGTTAACCCAGTAGTTTAGGGGCTTAAACTCTCGCTGACAGTGGGCCCAAGGCCAAGTCAACATAGTTAAGGGGCTGGTCAACGCGGGATTAATCCCAGAGAGGCTGACCAGTGGGTCCCCCCTGTCAGGTTTGACCTGAACAGGTCGGCTGACCTGCTGACGTCAGGCTGATGCAATAAAGAGAATTTCCAATATAGAAATAATTCCAGAAATGTTTAAAACTTCAAAAATTCATAGAAATTAATCTGTAACTCCAATGAAAATAATTTATATATGAAAAAGTATCAGAAAAATTCAAGGAATCTGAATATGCTATTTTCAATCATGTTTGAAAAGGTTACAGAACCCAAACATGTAAATTAATGATTAATCCAATTGTTATAAATACTTTTTAAATGGAATTTGGAAAAGTATTCAAATTTCATTATGAATGACATGATCACACACTGTCCTAATTAAAAATCAGTACCCTAACATGACATCTCATGCATGTTAACATCAAATTGATCTGAGCATCAGGTCGAATCAATTAAATCGGTATCCGAGAATACCTTGTTTGAATTGATATTTGAATGTGATTCAAATCAATTTCAAACCTAATACATGTTGATTATAATAGTTTATCACCTTGCATTCTCATGCCATGCTCATGCATCATCTTGCTTGCATATGATTGTTATTGATTGTTGCCATTCATTTCGGTAGGCTCCGCACCCCCGGATTCCACCGAATATCCGTCTGACGGATATTGTCCCTCCTCTGAGCAACAAGGCAAGCAACCCTTTTGATCATCCCGATAATTCCCATGTTCTTGCTCCTGCACTTATTTATTGCATTAGGATCAAATGCTTCAACTGCTTTTGCCACGTTAGTTGAACCCACTTCCTTTGCATGACCTAACCTTGTCACAGTAAATAGCCGAACCTTGCAACCTAGCATACCTGGTAGTTGCTTGAGCCATGATGTGCCTTATCCTGCTATGCATGCTATGCTTAGAGTTGTGTATGGTCTGTCATCTGGGAGATGAACAGAATTGAGTGAATGTGTTCGGTAAGCAAAGGTTGTGTGTTGAACCTGACTTGGTAAAGGTACTGGTGAAAGGCTGTGTAGGAGTACATGGCGGGTTGTTTCATTGGAACCATCCATAGGAACTGAGTTCCATGTATGTATTCCAAGACTAGATACTACCACATGCTGGGCCCTGAAATATGACCCCGCTCGGCCTATTAATTGCGTAGTACTCGGTCCAGGAGTTGCAAGTAGTTTCTGGTGTTTATAGTAATGCTGGAGGCCGTGCATGGTGCTGACCTGAGAGGTGGGCCATGATGCGGTAGGCAGTGGCACGGTGTACCAAGTGGCACCCGGATGGTGGGCTTGGGAACCCTGCGCACATCGTTTGAGGCCGTGGTGGAAACCTCGGCCGGACTTCCGTACGGGTTACTCTCAGATAGGCGATAAACCTGGACTAGGTACTAGTGTGGTTAACGGTCGTGGCCGACTCCCTCGCTGGGCTTCCGCTTGAAGGTTGCCGAGGTGCATGACGTGCACATGGCGATAAGTGGCGAGAGCGTGTGTGACGAAGTACACCCCTGCAGGGTTATGATCTATTCGAATAGCCGCGTCCGCGGATATGGACTACTTGGAGACATATGTTGTTCATAGATAACTTCAATGGCTACTCATAAAATTGTCAAGATAAGCGTGAGTGTCGTGGACGGCATTTCCGTATGGATACGGAGTGATTCCACGATAGTGTATTGTTGTGGTGTTAGTGGAGTCGTGTGCGATAAATCAAGTTGTCAAAAATTTTAAAAATGCAAGTTGTCTAGCCACGAGTCAAATGCTGGCTTTCCGCATGAAACCCCACAATACCTTTTGATACCTTGCATGATTAGTTAGTTATCCTAAAGTCTTGCTGAGTACCTTCGTACTCATGTTTGCTTAATAAATGTTGCAGAGGTTGCTAATGACCCTAATGGAGGGTTCTTTGTAGACATCGACGACGACGAGTAGCCGGTGTCCCAGCTACGATCTGGCCCTACGTTGGATCTATAGTATAGTCAGGCCATGTGCCTTCTAGTTGCCCTGTTTGTACTCAGACAGTTTAAACTCTTCCGCTGGCTTGTAACTGAATGACTGCTATTATGGGTCGTGAGACCCTTAATGTGTAATATTATATGTGTGGCTCTTCCGAGCCTCTTGAATAAAGCTTGTATGTTTATGGTTATGTTGTGATGCCATCGATGTATCTATACATATCGGTATGCCATGCGTACGTGTGTCGTACTTGATATGTATGGGGTTCGATTACCTAGTCGTGAACTTTAGTAGCACTCCTTACAAGGAAATGCCCCTTTGTGATACAACGAGCCTTGGTAGTTCACTACTGCTCCGGACACATTGGTTGACCGGCATGTGTCCTTCTTAGCTGATGTGTCTGTCCCCTTCGGGAAATGTCACGCGACGTAATGGAGTCCTTGTAGCTTGCTACGACTCGTCTACGATCGCTGATGACCGACACCTGCTTTGTTGGGTCATGTATGTCTGTCCTTGTGCGGTACTGCCACTTTGGTTTATGACTAGACATGTCGATCCGGGTTCTTTGACATTGGAATGCTAGCAACACTATTGCATACGTGAGTCAAAAGACGCAAACGGTCCCGGCTAAGGTAAGGCTGCAGCCGTGGAGTTAACCGTGCATGAGACCGCAAAGGGATGCGATGTGTTACAGGCTGGATTCCTATGGCTTAGGATCGGGGTCCCGACATAAGCATTGAGCTTTGAGTATATTAAAGTGTGATGATCATCATTATTAGAGCATTGTCCCATGTGAGGAAAAAAAGGCCAAAGTTGCCCACAAAATATATATATGGAAAGAGGCCAAAGAGCCCAAACAAAAAAGAGAGAAGAGAGAAAAAGAGAGAAGGGACAATGCTACTATCTTTTTCCACACTTGTGCTTCATAATAGCACCATGTTCTTCATGATTGAGAGTCTCTTGATTTGTCACCACCATATGCTAGTGGGAATCTTCGTTATATAACTTGGCTTGTATATTCCAATGATGGGCTTCCTCAAAATTGCCCTAGGTCTTCGTGAGCAAGCAAGTTGGATGCACATCCACTAGTTCTTCTTTTGAGCTTTCACATACTTATAGCTCTAGGTGCATCCATTGCATGGTAATCCCTACTCTTTCACATTGATATCTATTAATGGGCATCTCCGTAGCCCTTTCATACGCCGAGTCGATGTGACCATCTCCTCCTTTTTGTCTCACAACCTCCACCACACTCTATTCCACCTATAGTGCTATATCCATGGCTCACGCTCATGTATTGCGTGAAAGTTGAAAAAGGTTTGAGAAATTAAGAGTGAGAAAACAATTACTTGGCCAATACCGGGGTTGTGCATGATTTGAATTAGTTGTGTGGGGATGATGGAGCATAGCCAGACTATATGATTTTGTAGGGATAACTTTCTTTGGCCTTGTTATTTCGAAAGTTCATGATTACCATGCTAGTTTGCTTGAAGTATTATTGTTTCCATGTCAATAGCAAACTATTGTTTTGAATCTTACAGATCTGAACATTCATGTCACATGAAAGAAGTCACAAAGGACAAATATGCTAGGTAGCATTCCACATCAAAAATTCAGTCTTTATCACTTCCCTACTTGAGGACGAGCAGGAGTTAAGCTTGGGGATGCTTGATATGTCTCCAACGTATCTATAACTTTTGATGGTTCCATGCTATTATCTTGTCAAACTTTGGAAGTTTTGTATGCCTTTTATATCTTGTTTGGGACTAACTTATTAACTCAGTGCCAACTGCGAGTTCCTGTTTTTTCCCTTTTTTGACCCTTTTCAGAGGAGAATATTAAACGGAGTCCAAACTGAATAAAACTTCCGAAAAGATTTTTTCCGGAACAGAAGATACGCAGGGGGCGTGAGAACCAAGGCAGAGGCCATCGCGGGAGGCCACAAGCCCCCTAGGCATGGCCAGGGGGGCCGCGCCTAGGAGGCTTGTGGGCCCCCTGGTGCTCGTCTGCCCTACCTCTTCCGCCTATAAATTCCCAAAAAATCCAAAACTACGAGAGAGATGCACGAAAATACTTTTCCGCCGCCGCAAGCTTCTGTCTCCGCAAGATCCCATCCGGGGCATGTTCTGGTGCCCTGCGGGAGGGGTGATTCGGATACGGAGGGCTTCTTCATCAACACCATTGCCTCTTCGATGATGCGTGAGTAGTTCACCATAGACCTTCGGGTCCATAGCTAGTAGCTAGATGGCTTCTTCTCTCTCTTGGATCTTCAATACAAAGTACTCCATGATCTTCATGGAGATCTATCCGATGTAACTTTCTTTTGCGGTGTGTTTGTCGAGATCCGATGAATTGTGGATTTATGATCAGATTGTCTATGAATCTTATTTGAGTTTCTTCGGATCTATTATATGCATGATTTCATATCCTTGTAATTATATTCGAGTTGTGGGTTTTGTTTGGCCAACTTGATCTATGATTCTTGCAATGGGAGAAGTGCTTGGTTTTGGGTTCATACCGTGCGGTGAGCTCACCCAGTGACAGAAGGGGTAGCGAGGCACGCATCGTGTTGTTGCCATCAAGGTTAAAAATATGGGGTTTATATCTATTGCATGAATTTATCCCTCTACATCATGTCATCTAGCTTAAGGTGTTACTCTGTTCGTCATGAACTCAATACACTAGATGCATGCTGGATAGCGGTTGATGTGTGGAGTAATAGTAGTAGATGCAGAAAGTATCGGTCTACTTGTCTCGGATGTGATGCCTATATGTATGATCATTGCCTTAGATGTCATCATGACTTTGCGCGGTTCTATCAATTGCTCGACAGTAATTTGTTCACCCACCGTAATATTTGCTATTTTGAGAGAAGCTTCTAGTGAACACTATGGCCCCCGGGTCTACTTCACATCATATTTTCAGCCTTACACTTTTACTTCGTTGCATTTTCCACCTTCACATCTCACTTTGGAATAAATCTTGAAGGGATTGACAACCCCTCTATAGCGTTCAGTGCAAGCTCGTTTGTGTTTGCGCACGTACTCTGGACACTTGGCTTGATTCTCCTACTGGATTGATACCTTGGTTCTCAAACTGAGGGAAATACTTACTGCTACTGTGCTGCATCACCCTTTCCTCTTCAAGGGAAAAACCAACGCAAGCTCAAGAGGTAGCATCCACCTCTTTGCCAGCGGCGCGACGCTCTTCACGGCTGGTCTCCACGGCCGCTTCCGCCGCCTCCCGTGTCCCGGGGAAGAGCCATGGGGGACGGGGCGCGATATGAAGGATAAGGAGGGGGAAACACCAACAAGAATGAAGACAAAGTCAGGACGAAGAAGACTCACAGATGAAGTGGATGTCGGCTTTGCCTACCTCCTCCAAAGCTTCGCGGTCTCGTGCCGCGCTCCCTTGAGCCAGGCGGGTGACTCGCCCTGGAGGGCCTGGGCCGTCTCGATCTCCTTCACCAGCTGAGCCTACACCTTGGCCCAGGAGGCATCCTTCTCCTCTAGAGCGGCGTCCTTCTGCTTCACCTCCTCAAGGTGAACCTTATCCAACCGCTCCAGGTCGGCGGCATGGGAGGAATCGTTGTCCCGCAGGGCGACGCGCAGCTACTCCAGCTCCGCCTATTGGGCCGTCTCGCGGTCCTTCTTCTCCGTCTGGAGAAGATACAGCTGCAGGCGGAGCCGACAGTCCTCTTCGCATAGGGCATCACGCTCCGAGACGGCAAAGTCCAGCCGACCCTGAAGGTTGCCAGTTCGTCCCTCAGCCCCCTGGATCTGGTCTAGCAGCGCGTTGTACGCCTGCACCTGGGCATCATGGACTTCCTACGACCAACACAAACAAAGCAAAGAATGAGATTCGGCCCGGCTAACACTCAGCCGGCTTGATTCTCGGGGGCTACACCCAGTGGGTGCGCTGGCGCGCCCCCACTAAAAAAGAAACAACAAGCAAGGCAATAATGAGATTCGTCCTGACTAACTCTTAGCCGGCCCAATTCTCAGGGGCTACACCCAGTGGGTGCACTGGCGTGCCCCCACTAACACAAAGACAAATAGAAAATGCCAAACCAAATCAACCAAAAGGAGCGGGTTTGAAGACTTACCGCAGTCCGTCCTTCAAGGCGCTTCAGGTTATATTTTGCCACCAAGGCCGCGTGCGCCACCTTCTCGTGGCTACGGGAGAATTCTGCCACCAGTGTCGGGATGTCGCTGAGAGCAGCGCCTGGAGGTAGGGCTGCACGTTTGACATCGGTCACGCGCCAGGTCTTCATCGGCCGACTCCCGGAGATGTGGCCGGCTCCGGACGCGGACGAGCCGCTGCCGGCTACGACCATGGTGCCGTCTCTGGGCGGTGTGCTTGTGGCCGGCTCCTTTGACGCCTTGGCCGTCACCGTCTCTGCGGTGGGAGGTGGATTCGCCGCTTCCGGCACCTCCATCGCTATCTCCAGCGTGCCGTCTACACCAGCATCAGGCGCGTCGGGGATCATGTCGAGGCCCAAACCGCCTCCTCCCATGGGAGATTCTCTTCCTCAATCAGAGCCTTCTTGGCGGCATCAGCGGCGGCCCAGGCGGCTCGCTCAGCGACGGAAGCGGTATCTTCCTCCGTCATCTTAGCATCCTTGCCGGTCGCAAATCAGTAAGGGAAAGTCCTTCATACAAAAAACCAAAAAAGGGGGAAAGGTGTTCCCTTACCCGACGACGATGGGCACTGTCCTCCTGCCGGTGGTGGCCCGCTGCTTCTTCGTGCCGCCGCCTCGGCCTCCACTCGGAGGTCCTGTTGCGGCACTCTTGGAAGCCGGCTTGGCAGCAACAACCTTCTTGCCCTTCTACCGGGCTGCATCGCCCTGCACCGCTGCCTCACCGGCGGCTCGACGAGGTTGCGCCAGGGGAGGGTTGGAGACCTCCTCCAGGTCCTCTTGGTCTTCTTTGTCGAATTCATCACACAAGGGAGGTGGTGCCTCGTCATCATCTGTCCAAACAACAAGAGCAGACTTAAGATGGTCACCAAGCGGCTCGGTGCCCTTCGACTCTGCCCCCCCCCTTCGACGTCCTCGGAGGCGGAGATCTGCGGCTCCACCTCCCCCTCGTCCTCTATCTCAGTCGGGTCCGACGCCTCCACGTCGGTAGCCTGCTGCCGATAGACCTGCAAGCGCTTGAACAACTGGAGGATGGAGCTGGCGTCTGGCATCAGAAGGTGAAAAGAATACTCAATAAGATAAGAAAAAGACTCCGGGAAAGTACTTACCACTAGAGCCGGATGGCTTCGGTCGTAGGGGGCCATGCCCAAATTCCAATCCCCGCCTTCGTCCATGTTGGCGGAGGAGATCACGTTCACATTCCTGGCCACCGCGCCGGCTCAAACATTCTTAGTGGAGAGCCGGCACGGGTCGTGCCGGCCATCCATCTGACAAATCAGGTGCGGCCGCCACTAGAGAGGCAGAATCCGGCGCGCTACCATGGTGGTGAGCAGTTCACGGGCTAAGAGGCCCTAGGCCTTCAAATTATCGAGGTGAGCACATATCAGCTTCACCCCGTCAATCGGCTTCGGAAGCGACATCTTCCAGTTCTGCTTCGCCATCGACGGAGCAATGGCGAACGGAGGAAGATTGATGAAGTCACGGGAGGGGTTTACATTCTTCACATAGAAGAACCCCTTCTACCACTTCTTTATCAAATCCTGCAACAACAACTTTGGGAAGCCAGACGTCATCCGGTGGTGCACCAGCGCGGCGCCGCAGGGGGTCATCTTCTTTGTACCCGACTTGTCCACCGGCTCGGACTTGTCCATCGCCACATACTGCTGCTTGAAGAAGAAGAGCTTGCGACATAGGTCAAGGCGGGGTTCAATCCCCATGAACCCCTCGCACAGGACGACGAAGGCAGCAAACTAGAGGACGGCATTGGGCGCCAAGTGGTGCGGCAACAGACCGAAGAAGTTCAGAAAATGCGAGAAGAAGTCACTCATCGAAAGCCCGAAGCCGCGGTAAAAGTGTTCCATGAACACCACCACCTCACCGTCACTGGGGGTCGGGGCCGCTTCGGCGCCGGGCACCCGCGCAGCCACGACGTCCACTAGAGGAAGTATGCGGTGGTGGCGTAGCTCTTCAATGTGCTCGGCGCTCACTTCGCTGCCCACCCACACACCTCGGGACTGCCCCTTACCGGGGGCGTTGCTACACATGTCGGGGTGGCGGCAGGGAGTGAGACCGAGTCCTGGCGGCAAACGGCGGTGACGGCACGAACAACGGTGAAGGCACGAGCAGCGCTCTCTTCTTTCTCTCGCTCTCGAAAGGAAGGGGCGTTTGTGCGGGGGAGAAGGGGGGGGGAATGGCCTCCTCGACGCCCCCACATACCATTTAAACCCTCCAAGAGATTGTGGGGAGGGGATCTGGTGCGTGCAATCCCCAGTTCCTCCGATTAATGCGGGAGCATTTACGCCCCTTAGAGCCCAACCGCTGCGGGGCGATCCGCAGAAGATCCGCGCACGCTCGGGCCGAGGAGGCATCATGGCGGGACCCAAGGCGCAGGCCCCATCCCGTCACCCTAGCAGTTAATCATGATGTTAGGCCCGGGGCCTAGCACGTGGTGTGATGGTGCTGCCTGCGACGAAGCCGAGGCGTCCGTTGGAAGCCAGCCGGCTTTCGACTCGGCGTATCCCGCAACAAGCGACCCTTGAAGATCGTCGTCAAGGAACTCAAGCCGGAAAGGCCCTTCGCCTTGAGGCGGCGGACCTCCCCTGCTTCGGGAACTACTGATGGGGGGGATAACCCCGGGGTAGGCTCGTCCAGCCTATTCCTTTGTGCCCAAGTACAAAGGGAGTCTTCAGCTTCCTCCAAACGGCCGACTCCCCCTGGCCGGCTAGAGGCCAGACGACAACTCCTCCTGGCTGGCTAGGAAGCGCGTGCCGGCTAGGGGCGTGACAGCGACTCCAAGGCCGACTAGCAAGGCTGCTAGCTGGCTAGAGAGCTCCTCTCACATCCGATCCTAGGCTGTGACGGGATTCTATGATTAAAGGTGAAGACGCGTCAGCATGGGTACAAGGTTGAAGCACACGCCAGGTACAGTGTCAGCGTCCATGCCGCTGATCTACGCCGACTCCGTTACCGAGCTCGGCGTGGCCACAGTGGAGACGGCCGTATCGGCGACCCATGACGAATCTCGCAAGATGACGCCGGACGTACCACACGTGTCCTACATGGGCATCACACGAGAGCCACATTGGCTGGCCGGTGGGTCCCATGGCCAGATGGGACCTCGCAGCCGGTGAGCCCCTCCAACGACAAGACTAGACCACGACGGGCCCCCCTGGCCAGCCGACGAGGCTGCCAGACGGGCCCCTCTTATGTACTTTTATCCGTATCGTAGGTCGGTGGGTTGGACTATAAAACCCCCCGACCACCTCCACGCAGAGGGTCGGGCAACTTCACACACACACACACACTCACACACTCATACAGGAGAGGCAGACGCGAGCCGGCAGCTCCTTCTTCCTCCTCCGTCGAATAGCTCAAGGAGCACATTGTAATCTCTTTGGTTCATCATGTTGGAAATATGCCCTAGAGGTAATGATAAAATAGTTATTATTATATTTCCTGTTTGAAGATAATCGTTTATTATCCATGTTAGAGTTGTATTGAATGAAAACATAAATGCATGTGTGGATATATAGACAAAACTATGTCCCTAGTAAGCCTCTAGTTGACTAGCCAATTGATCAAGGATGGTAAAGGTTTTCTTACCATATACAAGTGTTGTCACTTGATGACTGTATCACATCATTGGGAGAATGATGTGATGGACAAGACCCAAACTATAAACGTAGCGTGTGATCGTGTCATTTTGTTGCTATTGTTTTATGCGTGTCAAGTATTCATTCCTATGACCATGAGATCATGTAACTCACTAACATCGTAGGAATACCTTGTGTGTATCAAACGTCGCAACGTTACTGGGTGACTATAAAGGTGCTCTACAGGTATCTCCGAAGGTGTCTGTTGAGTTAGCATGGATCAAGACTGGGATTTTTCACTCCGTGTGACGGAGAGGTATCTCGGGGCCCACTCAGTAATACAACATCACATATAAGCCTTGCAAGCAATGTGACTAAAGTGTTAGTCACGGGATCTTGTAGTACGAAACGAGTAAAGAGACTTGCCGGTAACGAGATTGAAATAGGTATAGGGATACCGACGATCAAATCTCGGGCAAGTAACATACCAAAGGACAAAGGGAATGGTATACGGGATTATATGAATCCTTGGCACAGAGGTTCAACCGATAAGATCTTCGTAGAATATGTAGGATCCAATATGGACATATGTGGCACCCCGGTTCAGAAAACAGGATTACCAGTGTTTCCAACCCAGATGTCATGTCTTCCGGAAACACTCAACAACTTGGAACAGAACTGAACTGACTTTATTGATAGCATAAGGTTACAAGTACATATCTTACAAAGATAGCGAGGGCAAAGGCACCCTTGGTGCTGCAACAGTATCTACATTATTTATGAAACATAATGGGGCCTCAAAACTACTACGTACTTCTACAGCGTAGCGGAACATAACGACAACTCCATCCACAGGGACACTGTTGTGGTCACTTCCTAGTACGGACCATCAGGACCTCGGTCCTCGACTTCTCCTGCATCTGGCATGATACGCCAGGTGAGTACTTGGAATGTACTCGCAAGCTCACAACAACCAACTAATGCAGCAAACAATAGCATGGCAACCAATATAGTAGATATTAAGCAAGATTACTGATTGTACCAATTATCCACTTACTCATGCCTGGGTTGTCTCACAACACCCAGAATACTCATCGAAAATCTCTAATCCGTTGAAGAGTTCTTCCATCATTACTAACACGGATATGGTTGACCATCTACTGAGGTCTGGTCGGGCTGTCCAATACCATGGACACGGCTATTCGAATAGGTTTGACACTCTGCACAGGTTGCACACTTTACCCAAACTATGGAGCGCTGACCTCGTGATCCCATTCGGGTGGACCAGCATTGCTCCAACGAAACCTGCCTGACCCGTGACTCTCCCATCGTACCACCGGCAATCATCCTCCCCCGGAGTCCTGCCCTGGGTAGCCTTGTGTCCTCATGACACCTGCCACCGTCGTGGCCAAACTAAATTGTCCCTACCGGGGACGGGCCCAAACAACTCAATTGGGCTCACCGGATTATCACCGCCTACCCGATCAGGGTAGCACGCATGCATAACCCTCCCTCTTTGGATGTACCGGTGAAAGGTCACGTGATCAACTCAAGTCACGACCGCCCCATACCGGCAAAATGTGGTTGCACGGTTAAGCCCAGATAGGTGACTCTACATCAACCACTAAGTTATTGCAAATATAGTGAGTTATAACAGTGAGAAATTATTTATATTAATTGATTTATTATGCATTTACTTTATAGCAGATAAATGGGCATAATGCATGAAAATATGCTATGCTATGAAAGTACTACATCACATGGGTATTATGGCTTGCCTTCATCAGTGGGGTTGTTCAAACACTCCTGGTCTTCACCAAAGTTTCCCTCTGAAATAATTTTAAATTGCAAAAGAAAAGAAAATGTCACATAATACCTTTTTATTAACCAGAAATTCGGTGAATATGGGAAAAATACCAAAATCTACCAGAAATTAGAGGGGATCAGTACCAACTCAATGCAAAAAAGAATCAATTGATTTGGACTTAGGAATAAAAAGTTATAAAGGGTCAAAGTTACTGGTCAAATTAGAAAATAAAATAAAAGAAATCATCGACGGTGGGAATGGATCGAGCTCTAGACGACGATTCTCCCTGTACCCGTAGCTCCTCCGGAGGTGGACGGACGGCGTGGCCCCTTCTTCTATGGAGAATGGAAGCTACGGTGGTCATCGACGGCGAAGGTTCCGGTAGGGGTTTGGCTCACCGAGGGCTTGAGGAGGACCAAGGGGACGAGGGGAACTTGATGGCAACCTCGATTTTGACAGGGGAAGGCCGGAGGTGGCTGGTGACAGAGGCGATTTGTCAGCAGAGCCTTTCACCGGAGCTGAGGGAGACGAGCTCCTGGCTCTTGCTGGGGGTCCCTATGCCTAATCCAGAGGTGGAGGGAGTGGGTGATGGCTAGGAGGGGTTCGGGCAGCACCTTATATAGGCCAGCAACGAGCACTGCCGAGCTCTCCCGAAGCGGCGAGGCTTGGGCTTGCACTGTAGCAAGGACGGCGAGCTGGCCGTCGTGTCGTGGGGGTGAGGTGATGGAGGAGGGCAGAGGAGCGACGAGACGGGTCCGGAGCCATTAATGGCTTGCGGACGATAACAATGGCCGAAGCCCACTGTGCTGTCCGTGGCAGAGCTTGGCTTGGAGTGGCGGCGGCCATCTTCGGTGACCCAGAGGCTTCGGGAGGTGCCATGCGGCTACCATAAACGATGTCGGCACCAATGGATAAGGTGGGACAACGAGAGACGGCTCGGGCAAGCTCACTTGCCACTGGAACTGAGCAGAGCGCGCGTTGTGGCATGCCAGCACCGTGATCACCATGGGTGTGGCTACGAGAAGACCATGCAAGCATGCGCACCATGTCTATAGGGTAGTCCTTCGACCCTTTAGCCTCCCTGTGCCACTGGCTTGACTAGTTGCCCACTGGTTTGATTGTTCTAATCAACAGCAGGTTCTGCCAGCCATCTTGGGGAGGTTCTAGAGCTCAAATGAGATAGGTATGGAGCAAGGTGACATGTTTGGGGTTATCTACATTGGAAAGACTACAAACTGGCAAAGTTTGAAATGGTTTGAAGAAAAATTGGATATAGTTCCTTTGAAAACCATCTTTCTGGTCCAGAATGGAAATGAGGTTGGGGCACTCACATGCAAGCTTTGCTGAAAGTGAAACTTGGTGGAGGAGTGTTATTTGGTAGTGCACACATGCCCAAAAATTTATAGGTCATTTGTGCACCCCTAGCTAGCACTTCCTTCACAAAGGTTCAGATTTAACAGAAACTTAACACAGTCTTCTTGCTCAAAATTTGTACTGGACCATCATATGTTTTTGCATATTTGGGCTAAATAGGACCCCTAGGGTCTGGGGAAATTTATAGGGAATTTTCTAGAATAGGAAAATAGGGTTGCTTCACAATGGGACAATTCTGGTCAGAAAAGAAATAATTATTCTGGCCAAAATTTTACATTGGGCAAGGAAATCTTTTTGGAGATTTTGGAATCATATGATGATGAGAAGATGAGGAAAAAGTTTTGGGGCTTATAGCTCATCCAAACTATAGGTTGCTTCACAACCCGTGGTGATGCCATAATCCCCAAGTAACGAAAAGAAATATTGGGAAGGATTAAATATTGAAAATTAATCCAAGAAAGGTTTTGGCAAGAGGAGAAGGGTTTAGAGAATCACAATCCAACTTGTTTGAAAAGATTTGAAGATCCAACCAAATTTGCAAGTAGAACTCCAAAATGTTTTGAAAAGAAATGTTTGAAAAATCAGGGTGTCATAAACCTACCCCCCTTAGGATGAATCTCATCCTCGAGATTCGGTTGCTCAGGGAACAAGTATGGATATGCGGATCTCAAGAAATCGTCTCTTTCCCAGGTAGCCTCTTCCTCGGTATGCTATTCCCATAGTACTTCATAAAACTTGAGTACCTTACACCTGGTAGTCCTTTCCATCTCATCCAAAATCCTCATGTGTTTCTCTTCATTGGTCAGATCCTTAGCTAATTCTAGCTCACTCATATCTGCCTCCTTGACTAGTGGTGTGATGCACTTCCTTAGCTGTGAGATGTGAAAGACATCGTGCACATCTAATAATTCTAACGGTAATTCCAACTGATATGCTACTCTGCCTCTTCTAGCGATTACTGGAAAGGGACCGATGTACCTTGCTGCGAGCGTTCCCCGTGTGCGAAACCTTTTTACTCCTTTCATGGGGGTTACTCGGAGGTAAGCATATTCTCCGGGCTCAAATGTCACTTCCCGGTGCTTTGGATCATAATAACTCTTTTGATGGGACTTGGCTGCTTGAAGGCGTTCCTGAATGTCTTTGACCTATTTCTTGGCCTCCAGCATCAAGTCCGTGCCAAAGATGCGACTATCTCCTGTTTGGGACCAGTTCAAAGGGGTACGACACTTTCTTCCATATAATGCCTCAAACGGTGACATCTTCAGACTTGTCTGATAGCTATTGTTGTAGGAGAATTCCACATAGGGTAGGCTATCTTCCCATTTGGGTCCATGGGCGAGGGCACATTACCGAAGCATGTCCTCCAATATTTCGTTCACTCTTTTTGTTTGTCCATCAGTCCGAGGATGGTATGTTGTGTTGTGCTTCATCATGGTTCCCAAAGCTTGATGTAGTCGTAGCCAGAATGTTGAGGTGAATAGAGAGCCTCTATCTGAGGTGATAGACTTGGGTACTCCGTGAAGGCTTACTATCTGGGACATGTATAGCTGTGCTAGTTGGTTGGCGTTGAAAGTGGTCTTTACCGGGATAAAGTGGGCTACTTTCGCGAGCATATCCACAATGACCCAGATAGCATCATTGCCCCTTGAAGACTTGGGTAGTCCGACAATGAAGTCCATGCATATGTCGTCCCACTTATGCCAGACGTTCAGAATGTCCTGGACAGCCGCAGGAGCAGGAGGGTCACCTAGCGGCGCATCAAGGACATAAGCCTTTTTAGCTGCTTCAAGGATGAGCTTCAAGTTGCGGACCCAGTCCGCATAGTTTCTACCATCATCTTTCAGCTTGTTTTTCTCTAGGAATGCGTTGAAATTGAGGTTGACGTTGGCCATCTACAATATTTATAAAGACAACTTTTAGACTAAGTTCATGACAATTAAGTTCATTTAATCAAATTAAGTATGAACTCCCACTTAAATCGACATCCCTCTAGTCATCTATGTGATACATGATCCATGTTGACTAACCCGTGTCCGATCATCACGTGAGACACACTAGTCGTCATGGTGAGCAACTTAATGCTGGTCGTATTCAACCGTATGACTCATGTTCGACCTTTTGGTCTCTTGTATTCGAGGTCATGTATGTACATGCTAAGTTCATCGAGTCAACCTAAGTGTTCCACGTGTGTAAATCTGGCTTACACCCGTTGTATGCGAACGTTAGAATCTATCACACCCGATCATCACGTGGTGCTTCAGGACAACGATCCTTCGCAATGGTGCACACTTAGGGGAATACGTTCTCAAATTTTTTAAGAGGGATCATCTTATTATGCTACCGTCATTCTAAGCAATAAGATGAAAAACATGATAAACATCACATGCAATCATATAGTGACATGATATGGCCATTATCACATTTGCTCTTTCGATCTCCATCTTCAGGCATCGCATGATCATCATTGTCACCGGCGTGACACCATGATCTCCATCATCATGATCTCCATCATCGGGTCTCCGTGAAGTCGTCACGCCAACTACTACTACCACTACTACTATAGCTAACCGTTAGCAATGAAGTAAAAGTAGTAAACACATGGCGTTGCATCTCATACAATAAATTAAGACAACTCCTATGGCTCCTGTCGGTTGTCATACTCATCGACATGCAAGTCGTGAATCCTATTACAATAACATGATCATATCATACATCACACATGAAACTTCACAACTTTGGCCATATCACATCACATGCAAACCCTGCAAAAACAAGTTAGACGTCCTCTAATTGTTGTTGCAAGTTTTACGTGGCTGATTTGGGTTTCTAGCAAGAATGCCTTATTACCTACGTGACAGCCACAACGGTGATATGCCAAAGCTATTTACCCTTCATAAGGACCCTTTTCATCAAATCAAATCCGACTAGAGTGGGAGAGACAGACACCAGCTAGCCACCTTTATGCACGGTGTGCATGTCTGTCGGTGGAACCCGTCTCACGTAAGCATACGTGTAAGGTCGGTCCGGGCCGCTTCATCCCACAATACCGCCGGAAAAGAATAAGACTAGTAGCGGCAAGCAATTGACAAATCATCGCCCACAACCTTTTGTGTTCTACTCGTGCATAGAATCTACGCATAGAAAACCTGGCTCGGATGCCACTGTTGGGTAATGTAGCATAAATTCAAAATTTTCCTACGCCATATTCAGATCTTCCTATGGAGGGACCAGCAACGAACGAGGGGTGAGTGCATCTTCATACCTTTGAAGATCTCTAAGCGGAGGCGTTGCTAGAACGCGGTTGATGGAGTCGTACTCGCGGCGATTCAGATTGCGGTGTGATTCCGATCTAGTGTCGAACCACGGCACCTCCGCGTTCAACACACGTGCAGCCCGGTGACGTCTCCCGCACCTTGATCCAGCAAGGAGGAGGGAGAGGTTGGGGATGATCTCCGGCAGCATGACGGCATGGTGTCGATGGAGAGACAAGGTCTCCCGTCAGGGCTTCGCCAAGCACCATGGGAGAGGGGGAAGGAAGGGAGCAGGGTTATGCCGAGGGAGAGGGAAAACTGTGTGCAAAACAGCCCCAAAACCCTCTCTATATATAGGAGGAGGGGAGGGTGTGTGCCACCCCTAGGGTTCCCACCCTAGGTGGTGCGGCAGCCCCCCAGATGGGAGGTGCGGCGGCCAGGGCAGGGAAAGGGGGGGGGGGCTGGGCCCTAGGTGGGCCTTGGGCCTCCCCTGCGCCTAGGGTTTGCCCCCGCTCCACCTCCTGCGCCTTGGGCCTCTTTGTGGGAGGCGCACGAGCCCACTTTGGGCTGGTTTCCCTCCACCTTTTGTCCCACGCTGCCTCTTGGGGCTGGTGTCCCCTCCCGGTGGACCTCCGGAACCATTTCCGGTGGTCCCGGTGGTCCCGGTACGCTACTGGTGACGCCCGATACATTTCCGGTGTCCAAACCCATCCATCCTATATATCAATCTTTACCTCTGAACCATTCCGGAGCTCCTCGTGACGTCCGGGATCTCATCGGGACTCCAAGAATCCTTCAGTAACCTCGTATAACAATTCCCTATAACCCTAGCGTTATCGAACCTTAAGTGTGTAGACCCTACGGGTTCGGGAGGCATGCAGACATGACCGAGACACTCTCCGGCCAATAACCATCAGCGGGATCTGGATACCCATGGTGGCTCCCACATGTTCCATGATGATCTCATCGGATGAACCACGATGTCAAGGATTCAATCAATCCCGTATACAATTCCCTTTGTCTGTCGGTATAGAACTTGCCCGAGATTCGATCATCGGTATACCTATACCTTGTTCAATCTCGTTACCGGTAAGTCTCTTTACTCGTTCTGTAGCACGTCATCCTGTGACTAACTCCTTAGTCACATTGAGCTCATGATGATGTTCTACCGAGTGGGCCCAGAGATACCTCTCCGTCATACGGAGTGACAAATCCCGATCGTGATTCGTACCAACCCAACAGACACTTTCGGAGGTACCTGTAGTGCACCTTTATAGTCACCCAATTACGTTGTGACGTTTCATACACCCAAAGCACTCCTACGGTATCCGGGGGTTGCACAATGTCACGGTCGAAGGAAAAGACACTTGACATTAGAAAAGCTTTAGCATACGAACAATACGATCTAGTGCTATGCTTAGGATTGGGTCTTGTCCATCACATCATTCTCCCAATGATGTGATCCCGTTATCAATGACATCTAATGTCCGTGATCACGAAACCATGATCATCTATTGATTAACGAGCTAGCCAAGTAGAAGCTTGCTAGGATCAAATTGTGATCTATTTATTCACACATGTATTACTGTTTCCTCTTAATAGAATTA
Organism: Hordeum vulgare subsp. vulgare; assembly: GCF_904849725.1. Classification (NCBI taxonomy): domain Eukaryota; kingdom Viridiplantae; phylum Streptophyta; class Magnoliopsida; order Poales; family Poaceae; genus Hordeum; species Hordeum vulgare. The sequence continues at coordinate 427,772,079 of NC_058523.1, read as the reverse complement.
TAGCATGAACAATAGACGGTTATCATGAACAAGGAAATATGATAATAACCATTTTATTATTGCCTCTAGGGCATATTTCCAACAGTCTCCCACTTGCACTAGAGTCAATAATCTAGTTACATTGTGATGTATCGAACACCCATAGCATTATGGTGTTGATCATGTTTTGCTCGAGGAAGAGGTTTAGTCAACGGGTCTGCAACATTCAGATCTGTGTGTACTTACAAATATCTATTACTCCACTCTGGACATGGTCCTGGATGGAGTTGTAGCGGTGTTTGATGTGCTTGGTCTTACGGTGAAACCTGGGCTCCTTGGCTATGGCAATGGCCCCAGTGTTATCACAGAAGAGTGTCATCGGACCCTACACGCTTGGGACCACTCCAAGGTCGGTGATGAGCTCCTTCATCCAAATTCCTTCATGAGCCGCTTGTGAAGCAGCTATGTACTCCGCTTCACATGTAGATGCTACCACGACTTCTTGCTTGCTGCTGCACCAGCTCACTGCCCCACCATTCAAAACATACACGTATTCGGTCTGTGACTTAGAGTCATCCAGATCTGTGTCGAAGCTAGTATTGACGTAACCCTTTACGACGAGCTCTTCGTCACCTCCATAAACGAGAAACATCTCCTTAGTCCTCTTCAGGTACTTAAGGATATTATTGACCGTTGTCCAGTGTTCCATACCGGGATCACTTTGGTACCTCCCTACCAAACTTATGGCAAGGTTTATATCATGTCTGGTACACAAGATGGCATACATTAGAGAGCCTACAGCTGAAGCGTAGGGGACAATACTCAGCTTCTCTCTGTCTGCTGCCGTGGTCGGTGACTGAGTCTTATTCAATCTCATACCTTGCAAAACTGGCAAGAACCCCTTCTTTGAGTTTTCCATGTTGAACTTCTTCAATATCTTGTCAAGGTATGTACTTTGCGAAAGACCTATGAGGCGTCTTCGATCTATCTCTATAGATCTTGATGCCTAATATGGATGCAGCTTCTCCAAGGCCCTTCATTGAAAAACTCTTGTTCAAATACGCCTTTATGATCTCCAACAACTCTATGTTATTCCCCATCAATAATATGTCATCCACATACAGTATGAGGAAATCTCTAGAGCTCCCATTCACTTTCTTGTACAGACAGGCTTCTCCATAAACCTGTATGAACCCAAACGCTTTAATCACCTCATTAAAGCGAATGTTCCAACTCCGAGATGCTTGCACCAGCCCATAGATGGAGCGCTGGAGCTTGCACACTTTGTTAGCACCCTTCGAGTCGACAAAACCTTCTGGTTGCATCATATACAACTCTTCCTTAAGATTCCCGTTAAGGAATGTTGTTTTGACGTCCATCTACCAAATTTCATAATCATGAAAAGCGGCAATTGCTAACATGATTCGGACTGACTTTAGCTTCGCTACGGGAGAGAAATTCTCCTCGTAGTCAACTCCTTGAATTTGTTGAAAACCCTTTGCGACAAGTCGAGCTTTATAAACGGTCACATTTCCGTTTGCATCAGTCTTCTTCTTGAAGATCCATTTATTTTCTATGGCTCGCCGATCATCGGGCAAGTCCACCAAAGTCCATACTTTGTTCTCATACATGGAACATATCTCGGATTTCATAGCCTCAAGCCATTTGTTGGAAACCGGGCCCGCCATTGCTTCTTCATAGTTTGAAGGTTCACCGTTGTCTAACAACATGCTTTCCATCACAGGGTTGTCGTACCACTCTGGTGCGAAACGTACCCTTGTGGACCTTCGTGGTTCAGTAGCAACTTGATCCGAATCTTCATGATCATCATTATTAACTTCCTCTTCAGTTGGCGTAGGCGCCACAGGAACAATTTCCCGCGCTGCGCTACTTTCCGGTTCAATAGGGGGTGTAATTACCTCATCAAGTTCTACTTTCCTCCCACTTACTACTTTCGAGAGAAACTCTTTCTCTAGAAAGGATCCGTTCTTGGCAACAAGGGTTTTACCTTCGGATCTAAGATAGAAGGTATACCCAATAGTTTCCTTAGGGTATCCTATGAATACGCATTTCTCCGCTTTGGGTTCGAGCTTCTCTGGTTGAAGTTTCTTCACATAAGCATCGCAGCCCCAAACTTTAAGAAACGATAGCTTAGGTTTCTTGCCAAACCATAGTTCGTACGGTGTCGTCTGGACGGATTTAGACGGTGCCCTATTTAAAGTGAATGCTGCAGTTTCTAATGCGTATCCCCAAAATGATAGCGGTAAGTCGGTAAGAGACATCATAGATCATACCATGTCTAATAAAGTGCGATTACGACGTTCAGACACTCCATTGTGTTGCGGTGTGCCAGGCGGCGTCAGTTGTGAAATGATTCCACACTTCCTTAGGTGTGTGCCAAACTCGTGACTCAAATATTCTCCTCCATGATCAGATCATAGACACTTAATTTTTCTGTCACGTTGATTCTCAACCTCACTCTGAAATTCCTTGAACTTTTCAAACATCTCAGATTTGTGCTTCATCAAGTAGATATACCCATACCTACTCAAATCATCGGTGAGAGTGAGAACATAACGGTAGCCACCGCGAGCTTCAACGTTCATTGGACCACACACATCAGTATGTATTATTTCCAATAAGTAGGTCGCTCTCTCCATTATTCCTGAGAATGGTGTCTTAGTCATCTTGCCCATGAGGCACGGTTCGAATGTGTCAAATGATTCAAAGTCAAGAGACTCTAATAGTCCATCAGTATGGAGCTTCTTCATGCGCTTAACACCGATATGACCAAGGGGGCAATGCCACAAGTATGTGGGACTATCATTATCAACTTTACATCTTTTGGTACTCACACTATGAATATGTGTAACATCACGATCGAGATTCATCAAGAATAAACCATTCACCAGCGGAGCATGACCATAAAACATATCACTCATATAAATAGAACAACCATTATTCTTTGACTTAAATGAGTAGCCGTCTCGCATTAAGCAAGACCCTGATACAATATTCATGCTCAAAGCTAGTACTAAATAACAATTATTAAGGTTTAAAACTAATCCCGATGGTAGATGTATAGGCAGCGTGCCGATGGCGATCACATCGACCTTGGAGCCATTCCCGACGCGCATCGTCACCTCGTCCTTGGCCAGTCTCCGCTTATTCCTGAGTTCCTGCTTTGAGTTGCAAATGTGAGCAACAGCACCGGTATCAAATACCCAGGAGCTACTACGAGTGCTGGTAAGGTACACATCAATAACATGTATATCATATATACCTTTAACGTTGCCGGCCTTCTTGTCCGCTAAGTACTTGGGGCAGTTCTGCTTCCAGTGACCTTTTCCCTTGCAATAGAAGCACTCAGTCTCAGGCTTGGGTCCATTATTTTTCTTCTTCCCGGTATCTGGCTTACCGGGCGCGGCAACGGCTTTGCCATCTTTCTTGAAGTTCTTCTTACCCTTGCCCTTCTTGAAACTGGTGGTCTTATTGACCATCAACACTTGATGCTCTTTCTTGATTTCTACTTCTGGAGACTTGAGCATCGAGTACAACTCGAGAATGGTCTTCTCCATCCCTTGCATGTTGTAGTTCAGCACAAAACCTTTGTAGCTTGGTGGGAGAGATTGTAGGATTCTGTCAATAATAGTGTCATCCGGAAGTTCGACTCCAAGTGAAGTCAGACGACCATGTAACCCAGACATTTTGAGTATGTGCTCACTAACAGAATTGTTCTCCTCCATCTTACAACTAAAGAACTTGTCGGAGACTTCATATCTCTCGACACAGGCATGAGCTTGAAAAATTAGTCTCAGCTCTTGGAACATCTCATATGCACCGTGTTGCTCAAAACGCTTTTGGAGCCCCGTTTCCAAACTGTATAACATGCCACACCTGACCAGAGAGTAGTCATAACTCCGCATTTCCCAGACGTTCAGAATGACCAGGGCTGCCGCAGGAGCAGGAGGGTCACCTAGCGGCGCATCAAGGACATAAGCCTTTTTAGCTGCTTCAAGGATGAGCTTCAAGTTGCGGACCCAGTCCGCATAGTTGCTACCATCATCTTTCAGCTTGTTTTTCTCTAGGAATGCGTTGAAATTGAGGTTGACGTTGGCCATCTACAATATTTATAAAGACAACTTTTAGACTAAGTTCATGACAATTAAGTTCATTTAATCAAATTAAGTATGAACTCCCACTTAAATCGACATCCCTCTAGTCATCTAAGTGATACATTATCCATGTTGACTAACTCGTGTCCGATCATCGCGTGAGACGGACTAGTCCTCATGGTGAGAAACTTCATGCTGATCGTATTCAACCATACGACTCATGTTCGACCTTTCGGTCTCTTGTATTCGAGGTCATGTCTGTACATGCTAAGCTCGTTGAGTCAATCTAAGTGTTTCGCGTGTGTAAATCTGGCTTACACCTGTCGTATGCGAACGTTAGAATCTATCACACCCGATCATCACGTGGTGCTTCAAGACAACGATCCTTTGCAACGGTGCACACTTAGGGGAATACGTTCTCGAAATTTTTAAGAGGGATCATCTTATTATGCTACCGTCGTTCTAAGCAATAAGGTGAAAAACATGATAAACATCACATGCAATCATATAGTGACATGATATGGCCATTATCATCTTTGCTCTTTCGATCTCCATCTTCAGGCATCACATGATCATCATTGTCACCGGTGTGACACCATGATCTCCATCATCGTGTCTCCATGAAGTCGTCACGCCAACTACTACTACCACTACTACTATAGTTAACCGTTAGCAATGAAGTAAAAGTAGTAAACACATGGCGTTGCATCTCATACAATAAATTAAGACAACTCATGTGGCTCCTGCCGGTTGTCATACTCATCAACATGCAAGTCGTGAATCATATTACAATAACATGATCATCTCATACATCACACATGCAACATCACAACTTTGGCCATATCACATCACATGTCAAACCCTGCAAAAACAAGTTAGACGTCCTCTAATTGTTGTTGCAAGTTTTACGTGGCTGATTTGGGTTTCTAGCAAGAACGCCTTATTACCTACGTGACAGCCACAACAGTGATATGCCAAAGATATTTACCCTTCATAAGGAACCTTTTCATCAAATCCAATCCGACTAGAGTGGGAGAGACATACACCCGCTAGCCACCTTTATGCACGGTGTGCATGTCTGTCGGTGGAACCTGTCTCACGTAAGCGTACGTGTAAGGTCGGTTCGGGCCGCTTCATCCCACAATACCGACGGAAAAGAATAAGACTAGTAGCGGCAAGCAATTGACAAATCATCGCCCACAACCTTATGTGTTCTACTCGTGCATAGAATCTACGCATAGAAAACTTGGCTCGGATGCTACTGTTGGGTAACGTAGCGTAAATTCAAAATTTTCCTATGCCATATTCAGATCTTCCTATGGAGAGACCAGCAACGAGAGAGGGCTGAGTGCATCTTCATACCTTTGAAGATCTCTAAGCGGAGGCGTTGCTAGAACGCGGTTGATGGAGTCGTACTCGCGGCGATTCAGATCGCGGTGTGATTCTGATCTAGTGTCGAACCACGACACCTCCGCGTTCAACACACGTGCACCCCAGTGATTTATCCCGCACCTTGATCCGGCAAGGAGGAGGGAGAGGCTGGGGAAGATCTCCGTCACCATGACGGCTTGGTGTCGATGGAGAGACGAGGTCTCCCGGCAGGGCTTCTCCAAGCACCGTGGGAGAGGAGGAAGGAGGGGAGCAGGGCTGCGCCGAGGTAGAGGGAAAACTGTGTGCAAAACAGCCCCAAAAACCTCTCTATATATAGGAGGAGGGGAGGGGGTGTGCCATCCCTAGATTTCCCACCCTAGGTGGCGCGGCAGCCCCCCAGATGGGAGGTGCGGCGGCCAGGGCAGGGAAAGGGGGGGCAGCGCTCTAGGTGGGCCTTGGGCCTCTCCTGCGCCTAGGGTTGCCACCTCTCCACCTCCAGCACCTTGGGCCTCCGTGTGGGAGGCGCACCAGCCCACTTTGGGATGGTTGCCCTCCACCGTTTCGCCCACGCTGCCTCTTGGGGCTAGTGGCCCTTCCCGATGGACCCCTGGGACCATTTCCGGTGGTCCCTGTGGTCCCGGTACGCTACCGGTGACGCCCGAAACATTTCCGGTGTCCAAACCCATCCATCCTATATATCAATCTTTACCTCCGGACCATTACGGAGCTCCTCGTGACGTCCGGGATCTCATATGGGACTCCGAACATCCTTCGGTAACCTCGTATAACAATTCCCTATAACCCTAGCGTCATCGAACCTTAAGTGTGTAGACCTACGGGTTCGGGAGGCATGCACACATGATCGAGACACTCTCCGGCCAATAACCATCAATAGGATCTGGATACCCATGGTGGCTGATGGGGTCATAGTCCTAGGGTAGGGTCATAGGCCTGCCCTATACGTCCTACCCAAGGGCTACCCCACACAAGGGACAGGACCTTAAGTATGCCCCGACTGAATTAAGGTGCCCCCATCATCCAGTCGGTAGCACGCCCGGAATCATCCAGTCGGAGACTAACATTCGGAGAACACCGGGCCTACCGACTGGATACACTCGGTGCGCCGTAACCTCTCTGGAGGGAAACTGCTGTACGTTTCCGGGTGCATTTACTAGCATTTAGAGCATACGTTACCTGTAACGTATGCATTCAATCGCCACTACTCCACCCTTGAATCAGAACCGTTGTGGAGGGCAGCGCACTCTACATAAGCCGCCCTCCCCCACTGGTAAAAGGGTTAGCAAATCTTTGTACTCCATATCACACTCGGTAACAAGCTCCGAGAGCACTGAGACCTAGGGCTGTTACCTCCACCGCAGAGCGGCCCAAACTCATACAACCTCGCCGTAGCTAGGACTCTGCCCATCTCATTTGTACCCTACACATCTATTGTCAGGCTTATACCCATGACAGTTGGCGCCCACCGTGGGGCAGGCGTCTAAGCGACTTCCGGCGAATTTGCGACTACTTCCTTTCGTCATGTTGTCCGGTGGAGGTTCGAGCATGGGTCACCAGATCCTTTTCGGCGCTCTCTCCTTCGTCGTCGACGATTCAGCGTGGCTTCGGGAGACACCTCTCGATGTCGAGGCGCTTCCCCGTCACGGGGCCACACACTTCTGTGTCGGCGCTCGCGGCGTTCTTCTTCTCCAACAATCGGCTCCATTGCCGGCTTGCACCTTCGTCACGCGCCGCAGCAAACGATCTCGCAGTCCGCGTCTACAACGTTGGGTGCAACATGCCCGAGCACGTCAGTTCGCATCCGCTCAAGTGGCGGTTCTGGAGTCTGTTGTGGTTGCCCCGCGTCCCCAATGCTCGGGCTCGGTTCCGACTGAGCTCCCTTCCGAGTACATGGGCCTCGAGCCTGCAGCAGAAGTTCACTTGGCCAACACCCGTGAAGATCCCCATCAGGCTGGTCGGAACGAGCGCGAAGCCGGTGAAGCATCCGGTGCACGCCGTCCGCCTCGCCGTTCTGCCAGTCGACACACCCGGCAGAGCAACGTAGAGTTGTTCCGCACACCTCTCCTCAACTTGGCTGCGGCAGCCAAGATCGCCGATTCCCTCCAGCCGGCCGATTCAGAGGCAGGAAGAGGAATCCAACAGATCCGTGCTCTGTTGCACATGGCCCAGCAGCAGAATTCGGCAGTCTCCCAGTCGCACAATCGGATCCACAATAGTTCCGCCCATGCAAACACACATCGGTCGGTTCACAGCCCCGGCTCCTATCAGCACCACAGAGGAGGCAGTCGTTCCATGGTCCGTGAAGATCGTCGCCGTTCGCGCACCCCTCCGCGGGGTGGGCCATATGGGTCCCGACATCATGATGATCGGCGTTCAGTCGGCGACACTTACGACCCGAGACCCGACACAAGAGGGCGAATCGCCCAGCGAGGAGTCGACAGGGGTCGAGCCCACCGCGATGGCCACGATCTGGATCGTCCAAGTGGCGGCAGGACCATCGTGTCCGGCCCCGAGTGTTTTAGTCGAGCCATCCGCTCGGCTGACATCCCGCCCAACTTCCGATTGGCAGCAGGAATCGGTAAATTTACGGGGGAATCCAAGCCTGAAACATGGCTAGACGACTACCGAGTGGCAGTCCACATCGGAGGAGGGGACGACTATGTCGCTATGAAGCACCTCCCTCTGATGCTCGACGGCTCGGCGCGAGCTTGGCTGAACCAGTTAGCCCCCTGAAGCATATACAGTTGGGCAGATCTTGCCCGAGTGTTCATCAGGACCTTCGAAGGGACGTGCAAACGCCCTGCAGGCCTTGTGGAGCTTCAGCATTGTGTCCAGAAGCCGAATGAGCCCTTGTGCGACTTCATCCAGCGATGGACGACTCTTTATCACACGGTGGAGAGCGTCACTGAGCATCAAGCAGTCTGCGCATTCAAAGCAGGCGTACGGTACAGATAGTTGTACCTAAAGTTCGGCCGGACAGGCGACATCTCCATGAGCAAGATGATGGAGATAGCTGCTCGTTATGCAAATGGCGAGGAAGAAGACCGCATCCGGTGCGGCAAACACAAGACAGTCGGCGATACCGACGGAGGTGACACTCGGAAGCAGAAACAGAAGGTTCCACCCACACCATAAGCAGAAGCTGCAGCTGTAACCAGCGCCAAGTTCAAGGGCAAAGGGAAAGCGCAGTTTACCCCCAAGAAGAAGGCGTTCAATAATCCCATCCTGGATCAGCCTTGTCCAGTACACACGAAGATGGACGAAGAAGGCAATCCCATATACGCAAAGCATACCACTCGGCAGTGTCGTCTCCTGATCCAGGGGTTCAGCGAAGGACAACCGAGTGAGAAGAATCCTGAACAAGATGAGGAGGATAAGGAGGATCCGTTCCCCCAAGTCCATGCAACCCTCATGATTTTTGCTGACGTCGAAAGCAAGAGTCGACTGAAGCTAGTGAACAGAGAGGTCAACATGGCCGTTCCGACTGCTCCCAAGTTCCCTTGATGGTCTCAGACTGCGATCACCTTTGATCAGTCGGACCATCCAACGCATGTCCCCACTCTAGGAAGACAGGCTCTGGTCGTCGACCCGGTGGTGGAAGGAGTCCGACTGCGCAAAGTTCTCATGGACGGCGGTAGCGGACTGAACATCATGTACACTGACACCCTCAAGGGAATGGGCATTCTGATGTCCAGACTCAGCGAGAGCAATATGCAGTTCCATGGAGTCGTCCCCGGGCGGAAGGCCAAGTCACTCGGTCAGATCGCGTTGGACGTCACTTTCGGCTCCGACAAAAACTTTCGCAAGGAGAAGCTCACATTCGAGGTGGTGGATTTCCAGAGCGCTTACCATGCGATTCTGGGCCGCCTGGCGTACGTGAGTTTCATGGCACGCCCGTGCTATGTGTACTTGAAGTTGAAGATGCCAGGTCCAGAAGGCGTTATCACCATCACCGGCAACCGTCAGTGAGCTGAGGAGTGTCTGCAAGAGGGATCAAGGATCGCCGACCAGCAGATGGCTGTACTTGAGCTCGAAGAGTACAAGAAGACAGTCGACCCTGCTGACCTGATGCGCTCGAAGAAACCAGCTTCTGAGTCCGCGTTCCAGTCAGCGGGAGAGACGAAGAAAGTCAGCATCCACCCGACGGACGAGTCTGCCGCCCCGACGAACATCTCCACCACCCTCGATCCTAAATAGGAAGCCGAGCTCACCCAATTCCTCCGTGAGAACTGGGACATCTTCGCATGGAAGCCTTCTGACATGCCGGGTGTTCCCAGGGAGTTGGCTGAGCACCGACTGCATGTGGATCCCGTCGCTCGGCCCGTCCGAGAGCGCCTGCGTCGGTCCGCCGCGCACAAGAGGAAGGCAATCGGAGAAGAGGTGGCCAAGCTGCTGGCTGCCAACTTCATTCGCGAGGTTCACCACTCCGAGTGGCTTGCCAATGTCGTCATGGTGCCCAAGAAGGAAAAATCACTCCGAATGTGCATTGATTTCAAACACCTCAATAAGGTCTGCCCGAAAGAACATTTTCCGCTCCCCCGCATAGATCAAATTGTCGATTCGACTGCGGGATGCGAGCGTTTGTCATTCCTTGATGCCTACTCGGGTTAACATCAGATCCGTCTGTATGGTCCCGATGAGTTGAAAACAGCCTTCATCACCCCGTTTGGGTGCTTCTGCTACATCACTATGCCTTTCGGTCTGAAGAATGCAGGAGCTACCTTTATGCGCATGATCCAAAAATGTCTCCTCGACCAGATCGGTCGCTATGTGGAGGCATACATGGATGATATCGTAGTCAAGTCACGCAAAGGTTCTGACCTCCTGACTGACTTGGCAGAAACATTCGCCAGCCTTCGTAGGTACGATATCAAGCTAAACCCAGCCAAGTGTTCATTCGGTGTTCCCAGCGGAAAGTTACTCGGTTTCTTCATTTCCGAACGAGGAATCGATGTTAACCCCGAAAAGATCGGGACCATCGTCCGAATGGATAGGCCGGTCAGAATACACGATGTTCAACGGCTCACAGGTTGCCTAGCGGCTTTGAGCAGGTTCATCAGTCGACTCGGCGAAAAAGCACTTCCTCTGTACCGACTCATGAAGAAGTCAGATACCTTCGAGTGGACAGACGAAGCTCAAGTCGCATTCGACGACCTCAAAGTCCTACTTTCCACCCAGCCGGTTCTTACTGCTCCGCTCAGTAAAGAGCCCCTTCTTCTATATATCGGGGCTACAAATCAAGTCGTCAGTACTGTTCTTACAGTCGAACGAGAAGAAGAAGGCAAAGCATACAAAGTTCAGCGGCCAGTGTACTACGTCTCCGAAGACCTGACCCCTTCCAAGCAGAGGTATCCCCATTATCAAAAGCTTATCTATGGGATCTATATGACTGCGAAGAAGGTGGCCCATTATTTCCAAGACCACTCGGTATCTGTCGTTTCTGATGCTCCGTTGTCGGAAATTCTCCACAATCGGGACGCATCGGGCCGAGTGGCAAAGTGGGCGATGGAGATGCTGTACTGCGACATCAAGTTCGAGGCCAAGAAAGCTATTAAGTCTCAAGCCCTGGCTGACTTTATAGCAGAATGGGTAGAACAACAGCAACCGACTCACATCTACTCGGCTCATTGGACAATGTTCTTCGATGGGTCTAAGATGTTGAATGGATCCCGCGCTGGTGTTGTGATCATATCGCCAAAAGGTGACAAGCTCAAGTACGTGCTTCAGATACACTTTGATTCCTCTAACAACGAGGCAGAGTATGAAGCTCTTCTCTACGGATTGCGCATGGCCATCTCACTCGGCGTCCGTCGCCTGATGGTCTACGGCGATTCGGACTTGGTGGTCAACCAAGTGATGAAAGAGTGCGACGTAAGGAACCCCACCATGACGACATACTGCAATGCGGTCAGGAAGCTGGAGAAGAAGTTTGAAGGTCTAGAACTTCATCATATTCCGAGACTGAAGAACCAAGCAGTTGATGAGTTGGCGAAACTCGGATCCACTCGGAGACCAGTCCCGAGTGACGTCTGCCTCGAGCACCTCCATCTTCCCTCAGTCAAAGAAGATCCCTTCACTAAAGAACCAGTACAACCCAAAAGCGCAACAGATCCGACTAAAGTCGATGTGCCTGCTGTGGTTGATCTGGTCACAGAGATTCTGGTAGTCTTTCCCGACTGGACTGTGCCGATCATGGCATTTATCTTGAGACAAGAACTTCGAGAAGATGAAGTCCAAGCCCGGCAAATAGTTCGCAGGTCAAAGGCATTCACTGTCATTGACGGTCAATTGTACAAGGAGAATGTTTCAGGCGTCCTCGAACGTTGCATTTCCCCAGAGGAAGGACAGTTGATCTTAGAGGATATCCACTCGAGAACCTGCGGCCATCACGCTTCTTCGAGAGCAATCGTCGCCAAGGCGTTCAGAGCTGGATTCTTCTGGCTGCAGGCTAACGAGATGGCCAAAGCTATGGTCGACCGATGTGAAGGCTATCAGTTCTACTCCAACAAGTCCCACAAGCCAACATCTGCACTAAAGACAATCCCACTTGTGTGGCCATTTGCAGTTTGGGGATTGGACACAGTCGGACCATTCAAGACAGGCCAAGGAGGCTACACACATCTGTTGGTGGCAGTCGACAAGTTTACCAAATGGATAGAAGCCAAGCCCATCAAGAAACTCGATGCCTCAACAGCTGTCAAGTTTGTCAGGGACATCATTTCCAGATTCGGGGTGCCTCACAACATAATCACAGACAATGGGACAAACTTTGACTCGGACAGATTCAAAGGCTTCTGTGCGAGTCAGGGTATCCGAGTGGATTTTGCTTCCGTAGCACATCCGCAATCCAATGGACAAGCTGAGCGTGCGAATGGACTTATTCTTCAAGGTTTGAAGCCTCAACTCTTGCGAGAGGTAGGACATGCTGCTGGTGCATGGGTCATCGAGTTACCTTCAGTACTTTGGGGCCTCCGCACCACTCCAAACCGATCAACAGGGCGATCGCCGTTCTTCCTCGTCTATGGAGCAGAAGCGGTCCTTCCGAGTGACCTGCTTCACAATGCCCCGCGAGTCGAACTCTTCTCCGAAGCCGAAGCGGAACAAGCAAGGCAAGATGGAGTCGATCTTCTAGAGGAGGAGCGCGAGATGGCACTCACTCGCTCAACAATTTACCAGCAAGATCTGCGACGCTTTCACGCACGTCACGTCAGGAGTCGCACATTCCAAGCTGGCGATTTAGTGCTCCGAGTGGATCAGTAAAGACCACACAAGTTGGCTCCGGCCTGGGAAGGGCCTTTCATCATTTCCAAGGTGTTGAACAACAGAGCATACAGACTATACAAAATTCAGAGGGAGACAGACGAGCCGCGTGCATGGAACGGAGATCTCCTCAAGTGTTTTTATACGTGATCGTTGACTGAAGCAGTGTAACGAACAAGTTTGAAGAAATAATATATTCAGCAGATTCTGTTTTGTGCAGATTCAGAGTTCTCAAAAAAAACTTAGCTGCGATCCCGAATCGCCTAAGTACTACCTTCCTCCGAGTGTGCACTATACGTCGCACTCGGGGACTTAGCCGCGATCCTGCATCGCCTAAGTAATAACTCCCTCCGAGTGTGCACTTCACGTCGCACTCGGGGACTTAGCTGTGATCAAGAATCGCCTAAGTATTCACTCCTTCCGAGTGTGCACTTCACATCGCACTCGGCGACTTAGCCGCGATCCTGCATCACCTAAGTACTAACTTCCTTCGAGTGTGCACTATACGTCGCACTCGGAGACTTAGCCGCGATCCTGCATCGCCTAAGTTTTAACTCCCTCCGAGTGTGCACTTCACGTCGCACTCGGAGATTTAGCGGTGATCACGAATGGCCTAAGTATTAACTTCCTCCGAGTGTGCACTATACGTTGCACTCGGGGACTTAGCCGCGATCCTGCATCGCCTAAGGAATAACTCCCTCCGAGTGTGCACTTCACGTCGCACTCGGGGACTTAGCTGTGATCAAGAATCGCCTAAGTATTCACTCCTTCCGAGTGTGCACTCCACGTCGCACTCGGGGACTTAGCCGCGATCCTGCATCGCCTAAGTTTTAACTCCCTCCGAGTGTGCACTTCACGTCGCACTCGGAGATTTAGCGGTGATCACGGATCGCCTAAGTATTAACTTCCTCCGAGTGTGCACTATACGTCGCACTCGGGGACTTAGCCGCGATCCTGCATCGCCTAAGTAATAACTCCCTCCGAGTGTGCACTTCACGTCGCACTCGGGGACTTAGCTGTGATCAAGAATCGCCTAAGTATTCACTCCTCCCGAGTGTGCACTTCACGTCGCACTCGGCAACTTAGCCGCGATCCTCCATCGCCTAAGCACTAACTTCCTCCAAGTGTGCACTATACGTCGCACTCGGGGACTTAGCCGCGATCCTGCATCGCCTAAGTTTTAACTCCCTCCGAGTGTGCACTTCACGTCGCACTCGGAGATTTCGCGGTGATCACGAATCGCCTAAGTATTAACATCCTCCAAGTGTGCACTATACGTCGCACTCGGAGACTTAGCTGTGATCAAGAATCACCTAAGTAATAACTTCCTCCGAGCGTGAACTATACGTCACACTCGGCGACTTAGTTGCGATCCTGAATAGCCTAAGTCTTAATCTCCTCCGAGTGTGCACTACAAGTCCCACTCGGGGACTTAGACGTCACCAAGAATCACCTAAGTCTTAATCTTCTCCGAGTACGCACTAAGTGTTCCACTCGAAACAACATTTCAACAAAAGACTAAATATTTTCATTCCGACAACATAAGTCCAAAAACGATAGCTGACTCAGTGCGGATCAAGATTACCCGCACCGATCTAAAAGTATGAAGGCCAACAGAAGTGGCCACAGTATCTTACAGGTAAACACTCGGTATACCGAGGATAAAGTTTGATCACGCGTCAGCTGGGCCGGCGTCAGGACTAGAGGGCTCCACAAAAGTGTCCAAGTCGATTCCATCAGCGATGCGGGTGGCAGTCTCAAGGAACGTCTCCATGAAGTCTTCGAATTGAAGCTTCTTCGTGTTGGCGACCTTCAATGCTTTCAGCTTATCTTCCCGCACCTCCTTGCAATGGACTCGGACCAAGGACAGCGCAACGTCAGCACCGCAACGCGCTGCCGATTTCTTCCAGGATTGCACTCGGTCCGGAATCTCCTCCAGTCGCCCCAACAGAGTCTCCATCTCCTGTCGCGACTCGTCTTCCGGCCAAAGCTCCTTCTCAATGCGGCCGATGACTTCTTTCAGTCGGCTGACGAAAGGACCCACTTTGCCTACACGGATATGCGCTCGGAGCAGATCCCGGTTGGCGTCCTTGCCGAGTGGCACATTGTCCTTCATGGACCGCTCTACAGCCGCCGCTTCAGCTTCGGCGTCACCACAAAAATCTACACCAAACGAGCAAACAGACAGTAAAAACCGAGTGTTCGTCACACGGTACAACCACTCGACAAAGCATAAGACTTACCTGCCAGACGAGTCATCATCTGGACAGCCTGGTCGTTGACATACTTCTCCTGAGCTGTCCATCGTTTGTTCCGAACAGCCATTTGATTGTGCAGTTCAGTCCTCTGTTTCTTCAGTCTCTCCACCTCCGCCACCAACACCCTGTTTGCCTCCAGCGCCTCCTCCAAGGACTTCTCTCGAACTTCCAGCGCGTCCTTCATGCCGGCCATGGCGAGCATTGCAGCTTCCAGTTCACCAGCATACTGGTTCCTCTCCGCCCTCAAGGCTTCATAAGCAGTTCCCATTTCACAAGTTTTCTACACCACGAAACAAAGGGTAATCAGCAAGTTTCTCAATACACAGTATAAGTTCTTCAGACCCCTGCCGACGCAAGCAGTCGACAGCGGTCTCGGGGACTACACCCAGTGGGTTCACTAAGAGTGACCCCACTGGCATGCACCTCAAGCAGGCCCGCCCTATTGAGATGCATGTTTTCACCTACGCCTCAGGGGCTAATACTACTCCACCTGCGTGCAACTTACTCTCGGAGACTCTTACCGCAAGAGCGCTCCGACTGCAATAAGTACTCGCACTCGGAAATATTGTCTACGGACACAACTAAACTAAATACCAAATGTATAAAGACAATTGTCGGTGCAAGCACTCGACATAAGTCTCGGGGACTACACCCACTGGGTTCACTCGGAGTGAACCCATTGCAAACAGCAGACAACACCCAGTGGGTTACAGAAGAAAAGTAAGTACTTACTAGACTACTTACTCGGATGTCATCGCGCAGCTCCAAGCTCCGCTGGTGCAAGACCGCAACAGAGTCATAAGCCCTCTTGGCCTCTCCGGCCATCAGCTCCGCCTGGATCATGGCCCCCTTGGCCGCCCCCACCTACTCCTTTGGGACTCACCGAATGCTGAATTCAGCATTCGACGAACCGGGAATCGTGGGAATTTCGTGGGGCATCCCAAGGTTCGCCCTAGTAGGTTCCTCACCCACCGGCACCGGTTCAGTTGGTGGAGGCACTTCAGTCGGTGGAGGCACTTCGGTCGGGGGAGCGTTGGCGGCAGGGGCGGTAGCAGGAAGAGCGGCCTCAAGGACAGGCTCCAGGACAGGCTCTAGGACAGGCTCCACGACGGGGTCGGCTCTCCCCTGGTCACCCTCGTCCAGGCAAATCGCCCCTGACAAGTCAAATAACATAACGTCTCAGAAAAAGAAAAGGATGGCGCAGTCTACAGGAATAAAATACCCGATTCTCCCACAACATACCTGGTTGAGACGAAACGACGTCGTCCGTGTCCATGGGGTCGTCCCCTTGGTGGGCCGGCGAGGTCGCAGAAGTGGCAACCCTGTCGAGTGAAGTCCATTCGACTTGTAAAGCAGGAGTTCACTCGGTCATCAGAAAGAGCTGAAAGTTAGATTCACTTACGTGGAGGTGAAGGGGATGGCCATCCTCATCCGCGGCAGAGCCTTCCTAGGTTTGGGCCCACTCGGCTTGGGCGCCCTGGAGGACTGGCCTGCAAGTTCAGCGGCTGCGTCCCTGGCCCTCTTGGTGCCTCGAACACTCGGTACCGCCGGGGCAGCAGGCGGAGCACTCGACGACGTAGGAGGGGCTGAAGGGACGGCAGGCTCATGCTGACGCTTACTCCGATGCTCTGGCCGTGGAGGTGGCGAATCTGGCTCTTCATCCTCTTCCTCTTCCTCGCTGTCTTCCTCCTCCGACTCCCCGCTGTCGGAGACGTATTTGGCGCTCTCCACGCTCCCCTCCTGGCTGCCTTCTTCCTCCTCCTCCTCCGGATTCCCGTTCGAGACGGGGGAAGACCAGTTGGTCCACTCCTGCATGAGGTTCAGTCGAAAACATTAAGCATCACACGGAGATATAAATAAACGACTGAAATCAAGACAGTTCAATGCACTCGGCTAATGCTACTCACCTGATTCGGTGGAGGGTTGTCCGCGCTGTAAGGCGTCACTCAGCGGGCTCCTTTGGGGTTCTCACAGGGACCCGTGATTTGGAGCACCCATGAGGTCACCTTCTCCTCGAGAATGCCCTCCACGTTGGTCCGAGTGGAATCCTCGGGCCCTGTGTAGTGCCACATAGCGTGGTGGCGGGCCTGCAGAGGCTGGATTCACCGACCGATGAAGACTTCCAGCAGGTCAATACCGCTGACCCCCCTCCTGACAACATCCACGAGTGCCTTGACCAAAGGCTGGATGTTGTTCTTCTCAGCTTTCGAGAGGGCGAGTTGCTTGGGCGGAGCGGGACGGTCTAGACTAAATGGAGGCAGCCCAGTCGACGCGTTCGGACAGGCTATGTCCTGGCAGTAGAACCACGTAGACTGCCAGTTCCTAACCGACTCGCTCAACTGGAGAGCAGCATAGCTTCTCCGACTCTTCTTCTGAAACCCTAAACCCCCGCAGAGCTGGAGGAGATGCGTCTTGTCATCCAACTGACTAAGACGTTTGATGGTTTGGGAGCGGGCGGAGAAGATATGTTTGAATAAACCCCAATGGGGGGGACAACCGATAAAGCACTCGCACAAAACAATGAAGGCAGAAAGGTGGGCGATGGCATTCGGATGGAAGTGGTGGAGTTGAGCACCAAAATGATTCATGATACCTTTGAAGAAAGGATGCGGAGGCAGAGAGAAACCTTTGTGAACATGGCTGAGGAGCAAGACGCGCTCGCCCTCCCGTGGCGCCGGCTCGACCTCGTCGTCCGCCGGCAGCCTCCAGGACTTATGCACGAGCTGGCCGTGCTCTACCAGCTCCAGCAGGTCCCCCTCCGTCACCGTGGAGGGGAGAAAGTCTCCCTGGATCCACCCCGCCGGCAACGGCCGCTGCCGCCGCTGAGCAGCCGCTGCCTTGGTCTTCTTCTTCTTCGCCTCCATCTTGCTGGTCTGACCTTTGGTCATGGCGGTGGTGGTGAGCTCTCGAGAAGGAGGGGAAGAGAAGGGCGTGTAGGCGCAGGAGGTGGCGAGGAAGACGGAGCAAGCAAGAGCAAAGGATTCGGCGAGCGTAACCAAATGGTCTCGTCGCCCAGAGTTAAATAGAGCACCGACTGGGTCGCTGGCGAGCGGGCCCGGAATCTTATCAGCCCAACCAGCCGCGGCGATATCAGTGGAGGAGTTGAAGGCGCGAGGATCGAGGAGTCAGGCGCTACTCGAGCGCGCTGACGTCGTCCCCGCTAAGCGTGCGGAACCCGAAATTTGAGATCCCGGAAAATCCGCCACTGTCAGTTGACCGGTCGCGTCAAAAGATGTCGTGGAAGCACTCGGTTCCCGACAGTCTGTTTCGCAAGCACTTCCACTCGGAGCGTTGGTCGAGAGAGAGATAAAATGGATAAGGCCAAGCAACGCCCAAGCCGAACCTAGTTCAGTCAGATCTGAACCTCAAGCGCTGCTTCGACGTTTCAACCCCAATCCATTCGGGGACTAATGATGGGGTCATAGTCCTAGGGTAGGGTCATAGGCCTGCCCTACACGTCCTACCCAAGGGCTACCCCACACAAGGGACAGGACCTTAAGTATGCCCCGACTGAATTAAGGTGCCCCCATCATCCAGTCGGTAGCAGGCCCGGAATCATCCAGTCGGAGACTAACATTCGGAGAACACCGGGCCTACCGACTGGATACACTCGGTGCGCCATAACCTCTCTCGAGGTAAACTGTTGTACGTTTCCGGGTGCATTTACTAGCATTTAGAGCATACGTTACCTGTAACATATGCATTCAATCGCCACTACTCCACCCTTGAATCAGAACCGTTGTGGAGGGCAGCGCACTCTATATAAGCCGCCCTCCCCCACTGGTAAAAGGGTTAGCAAATCTTTGTACTCCATATCACACTCGGTAACAAGCTCCGAGAGCACTGAGACGTAGGGCTGTTACCTCCACCGCAGAGGGGCCCGAACTCATACAACCTCGCCGTAGCTAGGACTCTGCCCATCTCATTCGTACCCTACACATCTACTGCCAGGCTTATACCCACGACAGTGGCTCCCACATGTTCCACGATGATCTAATCGGATGAACCACGATGTCAAGGATTCAATCAATCCTGTATACAATTCCCTTTGTCTGTCCGTATAGAACTTTCCCGAGATTCGATCGTCGGTATACCTATACCTTGTTCAATCTCGTTACCGGTAAGTCTCTTTACTCGTTCCGTAGCACGTCATCCTGTGACTAACTCCTTAGTCACATTGAGCTCATGATTATGTTCTACCGAGTGGGCCCAGAGATACCTCTCCATCATACGGAGTGACAAATCCCGATCTCGATTCGTACCAATCCAACAGACACTTTTGGAGGTACACGTAGTGCACCTTTATAGTCACCCAGTTACATTATGACGTTTGATACACCCAAAGCACTCCTACGGTATCCGGGGGTTGCACAATCTCACGGTCGAAGGAAAAGACACTTGACATTAGAAAAGCTTTAGCATACGAACAATACGATCTAGTGCTATGCTTAGGATTGGGTCTTGTCCATCAAATCATTCTCCCAATGATGTGATCCCATTATCAATGACATCTAATGTCCGTGATCAGGAAACCATGATCATCTATTGATTAACGAGCTAGCCAAGTAGAGGCTTTCTAGGATCACATTGTGATCTATTTATTCACACATGTATTAATGTTTCATGTTAATACAATTATAGCGTGAACAATAGACGACTATCATGAACAAGGAAATATGATAATAACCATTTTATTACTGCCTCTAGGACATATTTCCAACAGTCCATGCATATGTCGTCCCACTTCCACTAGGGAACCGGTAAAGGCTGTTGTAACCCAACGGGCTTTTGGTGTTCCACCTTAACCTTGTTGCAGATATCACAGCAGCCGACATAATAGGCTATATCCCTTCGCATTCCTGACAACCAAAATGTCTTTCTTAGATCCTGGTACATCTTTGTACCTCGTGGATGGATAGAATATGCGGAATCATGAGCTTCCCTGAGTATTTGTTGTCTCACGCCATCCTGGTCGGGAACACATATCCGTTTCTCGAACCATAAGATGCCTTGGTCATCTAATCGGAAGGATTTGTCCTTCCCTTTCAGAATTGACTCCTTGATCTTCTTGATTCCTTCATCTGATTCTTGAGCCTTCTTGATCTCTTCTATGAGGGTTGGAGTAATTTCCAACATCTCCAGAGTGGTTGGACCGCATAATATCATGTTGAGGCTAGTGAATTCCTCTTGTAACTTTGGGTGCATGCTCCCCATTAATGCATTCACAGTGATCATCTTCATACTTAGAGCGTCTGCGACCACATTGTCTTTTCCCGGATGATAATTGATTCCAAGGTTATAGTCCTTGACTAGTTCAAGCCATCGTCGCTGCCTGAGATTCAGATCAGGTTGGGTGAAAATATACTTGAGACTTTTGTGGTCCGTGTATGTTTCGCACCGTTGTCCAATGAGGTAATGTCTCCAAATTTTCAAGGCATGAACCACGGCTTCTAGTTCCAAGTCATGAGTGGGGTAGTTCTCCTCATGCAGTCGTAGCTGTCGGGATGCATATGGTACAAGCCTTCCTTCTTGCATCCGCACGCAGCCGATTCCTCTTTGGGAAGCATCACGGTAAATATCAAAACTCTTATGGATGCCTGTAAGGACTAGGACAGGTGTGGTCGTTAGTCTTGTCTTTAGTTCCAGGAAACTGTTGTCGCATTCTATCGTCCAGATGAATCTTTGTTTTTTCTTGAGCAACTCCGTCAGTGGCTTAGCTATGTTGGAGAAGCCTTCTATGAACCGTCGGTAGTAGCCTGCCAATCCCAGGAAGCTACGGACCTCGATCACCGTGGCTGGTGTATTCCAGTTTAATATTGTTGTTACCTTGCTGGGGTCGACAGCCACACCTTGTTCGGACAGGATGTGTCCCAAAAATCCCACTTCTTTTAGCCAAAACTCGCACTTAATGAACTTGGCGTATAAGTGATGGGATCTCAGTCTTTCCAAGACAGCACGGAGGTGTCGCTTGTGCTTTTCTTCATTCTTGGAATATATCA
The DNA here is from genome assembly GCF_904849725.1 of Hordeum vulgare subsp. vulgare. Taxonomy (NCBI): domain Eukaryota; kingdom Viridiplantae; phylum Streptophyta; class Magnoliopsida; order Poales; family Poaceae; genus Hordeum; species Hordeum vulgare. The sequence goes on along the minus strand of NC_058523.1, from coordinate 427,751,079 downwards.
GGATATCATCAATGAACACCACCACAAATTTGTCTAGGACATCCATGAAGACCTTGTTAATCATGCTCATGAAATAGGATGGAGCATTTGTCAGTCCAAATGACATGAGCGTAAACTCATACAGGCCATATTGGGTGGTGAACGCTGTCTTGGGTATATCTTCTTTTCTGATTTTTAGCTGATGATACCCCGTCCTGAGGTCAACCTTGGAGAATACTCGTGCTCCATTTAACTGGTCGAATAAATCATCAATGCGAGGAAGCGGGGTACTTATTTTTAATAGTGACCTCATTCAGTTGGCGATAGTCTATGCACATTCGCAAAGTTCCATCCTTCTTCTTGACAAATAGTACCGGTGATCCCAGTGTGAGATGCTTGGACGGATATATCCTTTCTGCAGCAATTCGTCCAACTGCTTCTTTAGCTCTACTAACTCTGGACCTGGCATACGATAGTACTTCTAAATTGGGGCAGTACCGGCAACTAATTCAATTGCGAACTTCAATTCCTGGTCGGGTGACATTCCTGGTAATTCCTTAGGGAATACGTCCGGAAATTCGCATACCACCGGAATCAAGCTCATGTCCGTGACATTAGCTTGGTATGCCATTCCTTTCCTTGACATCATCTTGTTGGCAAGGAATTTGATGGTTTGTTCGGCCGGATTAACCAGCGTCACGGTCCTGGTGGCACAGTTGGTACACACTTGATGGGGCGTCAACCAGTCCATTCCCAGTATCACATCCAATCCCAGGGATTCGATAGCAATAAGTGCAGCTGGGAACTTAGCTCCTTGTATCAGTATTTCCATGTCTCGGTATATGAGATTTGTTCTGAGCACAGAGCCAGGGGATTGTACCACCATGACCTTTTCCAACAACGAAGGGGAAAACTTGTGCAAGGTGGCAAAACTCTGTGAAATAAATGAGTGGGAAGCCCCAGAATCAAATAAAACTACAGCCGGTATGTTATTGACAAAGAACAAACCGAGGATGACTTCTGGAGCTTCGCACGCTTCCTCGACGGAGACATGGTAGATGCGGCCTTGGTTAATGCTTCCTTGAATCTTTCCCAAGTAATCTCTTCTCCATAGGGCCATGTTTCCTTTGTGTTATCCCACCATATAGCTGTTGGCCCTTCTAAGTAATGAGTGGCAAAAGGGACCTTATCTGCTTCATCACAACGGGCTATGTCTAGCTTCTTTTCAATAGTCCTTAGCCAGTCATCGGCTTCTATCGAATCCACGGCTTGACCAAAGATGGGTGGCTTAGTGCGCTGGAAGTCTCACAACTTGGAACGTGACGCATTGTTGTTATTCTGTCCTACCATGGCCTGCATGCTTCTCAGAAATTCCATAAGATCCTGGTTCCTCTTTTCCTCAAACATCCTCATGATCTGATCAGTAGTCGGTGCCTCGGGTGGTGGAGGTGGTAGGTCTTCCGGTTGTTGACCTGCCTGTCTGGCGGATCGACGGATAGGGGTCCCATCGCTGCTTTGGCTACAGCTTCTCTTCATCCTAATTTTTTGTTCCCATTGCAAAATACCGAATGGATGAGCAACCTCCATAAGGGAAAGAATGGTCATAAAACACCAGAAGAGAGTTCACGAGAAAAGCGAATAAGCAAACAACATAATTATACAATACGACCCAACTTATTCATGGCAAGCTAGTAGGGGGAATATCATGACTAGACTACTTATACGGCAGTTTACATATGCAAAGATGCATGCTCGGCAACTCCAACCTCGAATCTAGTGGCACGGATGGCACGAACACTGATAGACTACAGACTCCTCGTTATCTGATCCTGAGTCAGAGTCGGAACTGATGATGTTGATCTCATCCTCCGGACCAAAGGAAACATGACGACGCTGACGGGACGGTCCTGCTTCCGAGGAAGAAGGAGCACGACGCCTCAGCATCGGAGCAGCATGAGTGGCTAGGAGTGAGGCCCACTCAGAAGGAGTCTCACGTCGGCTGCCAAACGAAGTGCCTGGCGGCACTGAATAGCTAGCTGGAATATCGAATCCGGGTGGGGGTGGAACTGGTGGTGAATATGGGGGTGGAACAGCAGACCGAAGTGGAGGTGGCACTATGGTTGCGACAACAAGTGCCGCCTGAAGACGGGACATCTCCTCAGCCACGGGTACAATCATGCGATAGCTGGCGTTCACGTAGCGAGACAGCAGAACAGTTGCACGGTCACATGTCGGGTCCACATGAGCAAAAATGACTCGCCCTGTCGAAGGCGAAAGGGTGGGATAGTGGAAGAAACCTGGATGAGTCTGCATCTCGACCTCGTGGAAGCGCAAGTCAGTGAGAGCCTCCACTGCAGCAAACTGGATTGCCAGCTCCGGAGTAGAAGTCGTTCCTCCCTTAGTAGAGCGAGAGTAGCTACCAATATCCGAGCTCGCAACAAAGTAAGCATGTGCATGGTACTCGTACACGGACTCGGCAAGCTCCGAAACACCTGGTACACTGGTTCTTTGCCGTGAGGGTACAGTCGAAACCAGACGTTCCGGAGCAGTGTTGGAAAGGAGGACGGTGCAGGCTCATACTATAAATGATATGGGACTGGTGCCATCTACACTCACAAAGCCAAAGTTTAGTAAAACAATGAATCATGATGCATGCCATGCAGCAATCAAAATGCAACAAGAAAATGCATACTCAAGACCCTATACTACTCGACGTGCTAACACGTCTAACTAGGGTGTCCTACATTCAGCGTGGCTCTCATACCAAGCATGGTGGCACCCCGGTTCGAAGAACCGGATTACCAGTGTTGCCAACCCAGAGATCATCTCTTCTGGAAACACTCAACAACTTGGAACATAACTGAACTGACTTTATTGATAGCATAAGGTTACAAGTACATATCTTACAAAGATAGCGAGGCCAAAGGACCCTTGGTGCTGCAACACTATCTACATTATTTATGAAACATAATGGGGCCTCAAAACTACGAAGTACTTCTATGGCATAGCGGAACATAGCGGCAACTCCATCCACAGGGACACTGTTGTGGACACTTCCTAGTACGAACCATCAGGACCTCCGTCCTCGACTTCTCCTGCATCTGGCATGATACGCCGAGTGAGTACTTGGAATGTACTCGCAAGCTCACAACAACCAAGTAATGGAGCAAACAATAGCATGACAACCAATATAGTAGATATTAAGCAAGATTACTGATTGTACCAATTATCCACTTACTCATGCCTGGGTTGTCTCGCAACACCCAGAATACTCATCGAACATCTCTAATCCTCTGAAGAGTTCTTCCATCATTACTAACACGTATATGGTTGACCATCTACTGAGGTCTGGTCGGGCTGTCCCATACCGTGGACACGGCTATTCGAATAGGTTTGACACTCTACAGAGGTTGCACACTTTACCCACACTATGGAGCGTTGACCTCGTGATCCCATTCGGGTGGACCAGCATTGCTCCAACGAAACTTGCCTAACCCGTGACTCTCCCATTGTACCATCGGCAAACATCCTCCCCCGGAGTCCTGCCCTGGGTGGCCCTGTGTCCTCATGACACCTGCCACCGTCGTGGCCAAACTAAACTGTCCCAATCGGGGATGGACCCAAACAACTCAACTGGGCTCACAGGATTGTCACTGCCTACCTGATCAGGGTAGCACGTGTGCATAACCCTCCCTCTTTGGAGGTACCGATGAAATATCACGCGATCAGCTCAAGTCACGGTCGCCCCATACCGGCAAAATGTGGTTGCACAGTTAAGCCCGGACAGGTGACTCTCGTTCAACCACTAAGTTATTGCAAATATAGTGAGTTATAACAATGAGCAATTATTTATATTAATTGATTTATTATGCATTTATTATATAGCAGATAAATGGGCATAATGCGTGAAAATGTGCTATGCTATGGAAGTACTACATCACATGGGTATTATGGCTTGCCTTGATCAATGGGGTTGTTCAAACACTCCTGGTCTTCACCAAAGTTTCCCTGTGAAATAATTTGAAATTGCAAAAGAAAAGAAAATGTCACATAATACCTTTTTATAAATACCCAAATCTACCAGAAATTAGAGGGGATCAGTACCAACTCAATGCAAAAAAGAATCAATTGATTTGGATTTAGGAATAAAAAGTTATAAAGGGTCAAAGTTACTGGTCAAATCAAATAATAAAATAAAAGAAAATAAATCCTAACAGAGGCCACACTACTAGGAAAAGGGCTATAGATAATATAGACACTAATGGCGTACCAGACAAGTGGTGCACCACTACTATATAGCAGTGACGCACCATGTGCGGGTGTGCCATTAGTGTGATGGACACTAATGGTGCACCACACACACGGTGCGCCACTACTAACAAACTAACCGCTTCGGGCGCGGGCCTCACACACTGGCAGGTGGGACCTGCCCTTTTTAAAACACAGAGAGAGGAGGGGAACAGAGGAGGGCGGCTCACCGGCGATAGAGACGGCGGCGGGGCTGGGAGACGACGGGAATGGATCGGGTGCTCGACGGAGATTCTCCCTATACCCGTAGCTCCGCCGGAGGTGGACGGACGGCGTCGTCCCTTCTTCTCCGCCGGATGGAAGCTATGGTGGTCGTCGATGGCGACGGTTCCAGCAGGGGTTTGGCTCACCGAGGGCTTGAGGAGGACCAGGGGGACTAGGGGAACTTGATGGCAACCTCGAGTTTGGCAGGGGATGGGCGGAGGTGGCTGGCGACAGAGGCGATTTGGCGGCGGGGCCTTTCACCGGAGCTGAGGGAGACGATCTCCCAGCTCTTGCCGGGGGTCTCTATGCCTAATCCAGAGGTGGAGGGAGTGGGTGATGGCTAGGAGGGGTTCAGGCAGCGCCTTATATAGGCCAGCACGAGCGCTACCGAGCTCTCCTGAAGCGGCGAGGCTCGGGCTTGCCACTGGAGCAAGGACGGCGAGCTGGCCGTCGTGGCGTGGGGTGAGGTGATGGAGGAGGGCAGATGATGAGAAGATGAGGAAAAAGTTTGGGGGCTTATAGCTCATCCAAACTATAGGTTGCTTCACCACCTATGGTGATGCCATAATTCCCCAAGTAAAGAAAAGAATTATTGGGAAGAAGTAAATATTGAAAATTAATCCAAGAAAGGTTTTGGCAAGAGGAGAAGGGTTCAGAGACTCACAATGTAACGACCAAGATGCGGTCCTTTCCGATCTGGGGATCGAGGCCCCGAATTGGAAAGGAGCGCATCTAAGCGTCTCGCAAACGGGTAACACAACACATACATAATAATAAAGATAGACAATCAGGAATTCAATTGCCTTCTCATAAATATATCAGAGTACATCACACATACAACCAAGGTAGTTCCGCTACGGACTACAAAACATAGAAATGCCATGCTACCCTGCCTACATGCCCACGATCACGACCACGCCTCAATCTTCTGGATAGTTCACGTAAAGGCGGTTTGTCTCCTCGTCGTATTGTCACGCCAGCTGAGTGCCGTCGGGATCATCTGTCTTCGGGGTACCTGAACCTGTTGGGATTTTGGAGGAATCCGTGAGTCACGGGGACTCAGCAATCTAAGACCTTGGTGCCAGAACTAGTCAAGTTATTAGGTAGGGTAAGGTGAAGTGTTTAAGGTTGCAGGATCCTAAGCTTGATTTAGTGGCTAACTTACGTAGAACATTTATGAAGGTGGACTATTCTAGCGTCGTCGAATACTTGATCACTAAGTGATCCTGAACACCTACCTACGACATTCATAACCCCACCGTGTTCCCGATCGAAGAGAGATCTTCGAGGGGACAGTCACGGTTACGCACACAGTTGGCAATTTTATTAGCTTTTGTTTAAGTTATCTAATACCAGATGTTAACAAGATATTCCAAGTTGCCACATAACCGCGGGCACGGCTTTCCGAAAGATTAAACCCTGCAGGGGTGCTCCAACTAGTCCATCACAAACGTACACAGGCCGCAAAGTAATCCTCTATCACGAATCTCGTGATCTCGTCGGATTCCTTAGAGGAAAACCTCAACTCTCGGGGAAACCAAAGCTTCACCGAGATTCCTATACGCAAGATATATCGCTAAGGTAAGGCAAGACTAGCAGGACCTCCCGACGTGTCAACGACCCCGATAAGAGCCGCGTATCTCAGTCTCAGGACACGCCGGATAAGCGAAGCGTACAGTGGCCAGAGAAATCTCCCGAGTTGCCCGGGGATGGCCCCGCACGGTGCTCTACTTTGGACCAACACTCATGAGGAGCACTGGCCCGGGTTGTTGATTAAAGACCCTCGGGGTGATCATTCCCTATGCAGTTTATTAAGTGATTAGCAAATTAACACAAATGTTGGGTCCTGCCAGACAAGTCTTATCACTAAGCGATTTATCGAGGGGGTCCCCATAACAACCCCGAACGTGTTAGGAGCGATCATTATGGAATCAAACACCGGTAACTGGTACCTAAGGCGGCAATAACGGAACAAAGCACCCGACAAAAGGCTAGGACTTCCGTCATTTACCAAGTATATAGGTGCATTAATTAAATAACATCATTTAAGATAATTATATCAAGCTCATGTTATCACATGAGTCGAAGCACCTGCATCTAGCAACGCTAACATTAGTAGCTGAGCAAAGTCTACTTAGCCATTCAAGTTTTGCTAGGAAGGGATCAGTGTATGGGTTCATGGCATATCAAGAGGCAATTTAATTCAGTGGTAGGCAGCGAGCAATATGACATGGAAACGCAAACTAGCATAACAAGTCTAGAGATGGAATCAAGGTCATATCTTCTTACATGTGATATCCTCAGATTGGAATGGTTATTGTTCGTCCTGCACGTACTCTCCCGAATCCACGTACTCGTTCTCCGATCCCGGTGCTACCCAACATAATAATAACATCCAATGAACAACAGCACCTCAAGATGCAACAAGCACATGATGCATGAGATGAAAAATGAGCATGCATCACCATGTCTATCACTAGCACAAGCAAGAGAAGCCAGTACAAGTTTCTGGACAGAACTGTACACTAAGCTATTTTGACATGCATGAGAATGACATGATCAGATGCGTCTCGTGAAAATGATGCAAAACCATATAAAGAACATTACAACCGGAGCTACGGATCAACGGGAATCAACGAAACAAGATATGAAGCCCTACGTGTCAAATCAACACCACACACTCAAATGGCACAAATCTGGTATTCCCAGGTTGCCAAGACATATAACAACCCAACATGAATGGATTGGAGCAAGGAAAAACACCACAACATCAACTAAGCACCCACAATCATCAAAATGACAAAACTACATAATCTGCATCTTAGCACTTTGTGAGCTACATGCAATATAGCTACAGCCCTCCAAATATGACAAATAATATATGTGGCTGTAGCCAACCAAGAATACTACAAGCACAAGCAAGAATCACACCAAAAGGAATTAAGCACAGGAAGATACAAGGCTGCAAACTTTCCCAAAACCATCAGATCTCAGGGACTTAGTGAAAATTCCTGCACCTGACTTTCTGTCTTTGCTCTGAAGCTTTTTGACAGCAACTAAAACATAACCTACAGGACTCCAAATGTGAAGAAATTTAACAGGGAGATTCACAAACATATCAGCTCCAAATTCCTAGCACTGAACTAAGGCTAGATCACAACACAATGACCAGCACAACCTCATCTACAGGAGAAGAAAATGTTTCCAGATTCCCAGACTTAGTGAAATTCCAGATTTCACTTAAGCTGGAATTTCCAGCCACATGCCCACTTTGTCCTAGGCATAACTTGCACACAAGTAACACCAAGTGATAAATGAAACCACCATGGTGTAAAGAAAAACCCCTACTACTACCACACAAAAGCTCATGCCCTTAGGCTCAACCTATTCCATGGAAACAAAGAGCAAACTTGCAACATATCTGAAAATGTCAACTCCAGAAAGTATCCTAATGGCAAAACTAACTTCACCACTGGATTCCTTGGGAGATTCTACCCCAAAATCATATATTATATGTGGGCACTTACTTGGAACAAGTGACCACAAATTAAGGAAGAGGAAACTACTTCAAACCATGCCTAGTGAATAGTGCATCATCTCATGTAGTTTCACTATATCAACTACTACATGGTTGAGCTCATGTGCACAATGACAAAGTGACATGGGGGTTTTAACCCCATGTTTGTGTCATGCACATCAACTTCAAAACCACTTCTACCACTAGATCACCCACACACACACATCATCATGCCCTCTCTCATATTAACATGAGGAGGTGCACAACTTGCACATGGGGCTGTTTTACCACCTACACATTACACCACAAACTCATCATAAGATCTAAGACTCCAAGAACAACATAAGGGAAACTATCAAGCAAAATAAAGTAAGGCTACACTCACTTGCACACCTACACTAGCAACACCTCATGTGTGTGCATCACTCACACACACATGCACATACCTACTGCCATCTAGCTAGTCACACAAGCAAAGATCACAAGCCACCTACATATCGTCATCTACTAGGGTGGCATCACCACACTCACACACACACACATGTGGCTAGGTTCATGTGTATGTACACACACACACATGCACACTCCACTATGCTTGCAAGCACAAGATTATACAAGCTCATGCAACTACATGCTCTAGCAAAACAAAAGGATACCAACACATATCATGTAACACATACACACACACTCCATTCATACAAGTGTGTGCACAACACACACTCACATTTCATCCTCCTGCCAATAATTCTATAGCAGGCAAAAAGGAACATAAACTGCCACTCTAATACCTAATGGATTAGGCACAAAGGGTAAATTCAACATAAAGGGAAAACAGAAAATAAAAGAAAGAAAAAAAAACAGGGCTCCTGGGATCGAACCCAGCACCTCCTGGTTCTACCACACACACACTACCACTCTCCTACTGTCATCGTTTTGACAGAGGGAGGGGCACATAACAGGTTAAACCTCGTGCTGCGCTACTGATGTTACTGCCTAAAAACACAAAATAAAAGGGGGTGTGCCGAGGGGAGTCGAACCCTGCACCTCTCGAGAACAACCACGATACTCCAACCACTGCGCTACGAATCGAAGTCTGGCAGAGGGGAGGACTAAACCGAGATAGGTTAGCACCTCAACTGAATTTACCCTGCACCTGCGCGTGCACTGATGCTCGCCGGCGACAGGGACGCTGGGTTGAGCCACTGCTCCTGCTGCGCGATAGGGAGGCCGACGCCTACTGCTGCTGCACGCCTGCTACTCTGCCTGCACCTATACTTCCACTACTACCGAGCACCCAACATACACGTACATCTACCAACTACTGCACCACAACACGCCCCTGCTACCGATCTACAGCGACAGAGAACCACGGCAAGCACCACGACGCTACTAGACGGAGCCGAGGAGGAGAAGGAAGGGGAGGTTGCAGCCTCGCCTTGGAAGGAAGGGGGAGGCCGATCTAAAGGAGGAGGCCGGCCGGAGAGGAAGAAGAAGCCGAAGTAGTTCCTGCTGATCTGCAGAACCGAAGAAGAGGAGGTAGGCCACCGGGTTCGCGGCGAAGACGAGCTCGTGCTCGTCGGTGAGGACGCTCTCCGGGGCTCCTAGCGCCGGGAATGGGTCGCGGGACGCACCACCGCGCTTCTGGACATGGCCGCCGTCGCCGGAGACGACGGGAGGAAGGGGATCGACGGCGGGCTTCTTCTCTGTTTCTCCCTGCTAGCCCTACAGCAGACTTACCTTGGGGAGGAAGGGAGAGATGGAGGGGAAGAAGAGAGGTGGCGGTGGCAGGAGAGGGGGAAAGGGAAACCCTAGGCTGAGGGGGGCACGAACGCCACGCTATATTGGGGGGGGGGCTCGACGTTTGTGCGCGGGGGACGGCGGCAACTTCCTTCTATGTATGAAATGGTGGGCCTGGATTCCAACAAATGGTTAGAGGCCATGAAATCCGAGATAGGATCTATGTATGAAAACAAAGTGTGGACTTTGGAAGTATTACCTGAAGGACGCAAGGCTATTCAGAACAAATGGATCTTTAAGAAGAAGACGAACGCAAACGGTAATGTGACCGCTTATAAAGCTCGACTTGTGGCAAAGGGTTTTTCACAAGTTCAAGGAGTTGACTATGATGAGACATTCCCATCGATAGTGATGCTTAAATCCGTCCGAATCATGTTAGCAATAGCTGCATTTTTCGATTATGAAATCTGGCAGATGGATGTCTAAACGGCGTTCCTTAATGGGTCTCTTAAGGAAGAGTTGTATATGATGCAACACGAAGGTTTTGTCAATCCAAAGAATGCTGACAAAGTATGCACGCAGCAGCGATCCATTTATGGACTGGTGCAAGAATCTCGGAGTTTAAATAAGCGCTTTGATGAGGTGATCAAGGCATTTGGGTTTATACAAGTTGTAGGAGAATCTTGTATATACAAGAAAGTGAGTGGGAGCTCTGTAGCTTTTTTAATATTATATGTGGATGACATATTGCTAATTGGAAGAAATGTGGAGTTTTTGGAGAGCGTAAAGGATTACTTGAACAAAAGTTTTTCAATGAAAGACCTAGGAGAAGCTGCTTACATATTAGGTATTAAGATCTATAGAGATAGATCGAGACGCCTGATAGGACTTTCACAAAGCACATACCTTGAGAAAGTTTTGAAGAAGTTCAAAATTGAACAATCCAAGAAAGGGTTCTTGCCTGTGTTACAAGGTATAAAGTTGAGTAAGACTCATTGTCCAGTAACTGCAGAAGATAGAGAAAAGATGAGTACCGTCCCCTATGCTTCAGCCGTAGGGTCTATCATGTATGCAATTTTGTGCACAAGATCGTACGTCAGCCTGGCCATAAGTATGGCAGGCAGGTTTCAAAGTGATCCAGGAGTGGAACACTGGGCAGCGGTCAAGAATATTCTAAAGTACGTGAAAACGACTAAGGAAATGTTTCTCGTTTATGGAGGTGACGAAGAGCTCGTCGTAAAGGGTTACGTCGATGCAAGCTTTGACACTGATCCGGATGACTCTAAGTCTCAAACCGGATACGTATTTATTTTATTCTCAATGGGGTGCGGTAAGCTGGTGCAGTTCCAAGCAAATCGTCATAGCAGATTCTACATGTGAAGCGGAGTACATGGCTGCCTCGGAGGCGGCTAAGGAGGGTGTCTGGATGAAGCAGTTCATGATGGATCTTGGAGTTGTGCCGAGTGCACTAAATCCAATAACTCTGTTCTGTGATAACACTGGTGCCATTGCTCTAGCCAAGGAACCAAGGTTTCACAAGAAGACCACACACATAAACGATGCTTCAACCTCATCCGCGACTATGTCGAAGGAGAGGACGTAAATATTTGCAAAGTGCACACGGATCTGAATGTTGCAGATCCGCTGACTAAACCTCTTCCACGATCGAAGCATGATCGACACCAGAACTGTATGGGTGTTAGATTCATTCCAATGTAAATGACATAGCGATGTGAGACTAGATTATTGACTCTAGTGCAAGTGGGAGACTATTGGAAATATGCCCTAGAGGCAATGATAAAATAGTTCTTATTATATTTCCTCTTTCAAGATAATCGTTTATTATCCATGCTATAATTGTATTGAATGCAAACATAAATGCATGTGTGGATATATAGACAAAACTATGTCCCTAGTAAGCCTCTAGTTGACTAGCCAGTTGATCAAGGATGGTTAAGGTTTTCTGACCATATACAAGTGTTGTCACTTGATGACTGGATCACATCATTGGGAGAATGATGTGATGGACAAGACCCAAACTATAAACGTAGCATGTGATCGTGTCATTTTGTTGCTATTGTTTTCTGCGTGTCAAGTATTCATTCCTATGACCATGAGATCATGTAATTCACTGACACCGGAGGAATACCTTGTGTGTATCAAATGTCGCAATGTTACTGGATGACTATAAAGGTCCTCTACGGGTATCTCCGAAGGTGTCCGTTGAGTTAGCATGGATCAAGACTGGGATTTGTCACTCCGTGTGACAGAGAGGTATCTCGAGGCCCTCTCGGTAATACAACATCACATATAAGCCTTGCAAGGAATGTTACTAAAGTGTTAGTCATGGGATCTTGTATTACGGAACGGTTAAAGAGACTTGTCGGTAATGAGATTGAAATAGGTATAGGGATACCGACGATCAAATCTCGGGCAAGTAACATACCGAAGGACAAAGGGAATGGCATACGAGATTATATGAATCCTTGGCACAGAGCTTCAACCGATAAGATCTTTGTAGAATATGTAGGATATAATATGGACATCCAGGTCCCGCTATTGGATATTGATCGGGCAGTGTCTCACGTCATGTTTGCATAGTTCTCGAACCCGCACGGTCTGCACCCTTAAGGTTCGATGACGTTTCAGTATAGTTGAGTTATAGGTGCTGGTGACCGAAGTTTTGTTCGGAGTCCCGTATGAGATCACGGACATCACATGGGTTTCCGGAATGGTCCGGAAACGAAGTTTGTTATATAGGATTGTTTCATTTGGCTTCCGGAAAGATTTCTCGCATTACCGGCAGTGTACCGGGAGTGACGAATGGGTTTCGGGTTTTTACCGGGAGGGCCACCCACCCGGGAGAGAACCTAATAGGCCCATGGGTGGCGCACCAGCCCTTGGTGGGCTGGTGAGGCCAGTCCAATAGGACTATTTTGGCCAAGGGAAAAAATCAAAGGAGAAAAAAAGAGGAGGTGGCAAGGAAGGAAGGGACTCCTCCTTCCAAACCGAACTGGAGTAGGAGTCCCTCCTCCTCCCTTCGACCGACGCCCTTGGGGATCCCTTGACCTCAAGGCTAGCCCCTCCCCTCCTATATATACTAGAGGTTTTAGGGTTTTTGAGACACAACTTTGCCACGTGCAACCCTAATTCTCTACTTCGTAGTTCTTCCTCTAGATCGGATTTCTGCGGAGCTCGGGCGGAGCCCTGGAGGAATAGATCATCACCATCACCCGCGCACCGTCACGCTGCCGGAGAACTCATCTACTTCGCCGTCTCTCTTGCTGGATCAAGAAGGCGGAGATCGTCATCGAGTTGTACGTGTGATGAACGCGGAGGTGTCATCCGTTCGGTGCTAGATCAGGATGGATCGTGGGACGACGGTGATTTGAAGCACGAAGCTGTTCCACTACATCAACCGTGTTTCTTAACGCTTCCCACTTAGCGATCTACAAGGGTATGTAGATCCGATCTCCCTCTCGTAGATGAACATCACCATGATAGGTCTTCGTGTGCGTAGGAAATTTTTTGTTTCCCATGCAACGTTCCCCAACACATCAACCAATCCAGCGGGACTAGGGGTATTATCTCCCACAGATAGCCCCGAACCTAGGTACATCGTGCGTCTATATTGCCTGTACTAATCCCGTTCCCGGAGCCCGCTGGTGTCCTTCGGTTCCCACCACTCTCGATTAGCCTACCTATGGCTACTGTCATGAGTAAACGACGACAATTCCATCATAGACAACTGCACACTCACGGATACAAGACTCTCCACATAGGAGTGATAGACCTCAATGCAAACATCTATTTCATAAGATAACTTCCCTAGACATGATACGACACTAGAGTTGACCATAAAAGATAAAGGATAAAGATAAAGATACCTGGTACTTCCCCAAGCTTGGAACAAGCTAAGGGAATGCCATTAGCCATTAAGATTTCACTCTTCATCCTTGTTCTTGTTCCTGAGGTAATCTTTAGCAAAAAGCTTCCATGGAAAAGGCCCTCCCTCCACACAGGATTCTTCAGTCTCCAGGATCCTGCTTTTGACAGATAAGCCCATGCGCAAAAACTTTAGTTCATACTCACAGTTCTGATTTTGGAGGTCATAGATGTGCCCTTGAAGCTTGAACACTTTGGTTTCCAGTGCGGATATGATTGATCGCACTTCCTTCATGTCCTCCTCATGTTGCTTCTTCAGCTCGGCGATGATATTGAAGTTGGCCTCGACACCATGCTCGATCATTAACTTGTACTTGAAGACTTCTTGCTCCACTTCTTCCATCCTGGCCTTGGTGATCCCCTCCTTGATAGGTCCCTTTAGATCTTCTTTGTGGAGAACACCATCCTCCAACCAAAGCATTTGAGGGTGCCTCTTTACCTCAGCGAGGTAAGGGTTGATGACGTTGACGAAAAAATTGTCCTTGGGGGAGTTTGGTGAAGCCATGGCACCTAGGTTTGCTGAAAGTTTTCCTGGCACAAACAGATCGAAAAGAAAACGCACGGAATCGCAAGATACAAAACCGGGACGATCCGGGAAAATATATAGCAAAAATTTCTGCACAAAAGGGAAGGTAACAAGCCAAAGTGGGGTCGGAGACGGACTCCGGGTGGTCCAGGCGGCCTCCTGGCACGACCAGGAGGTAGCTCGCGCCACCAGGTCGCCCGGAGCCCTTGGAGCTCCTCTCCGGCTCCACTTCGGCTCAGAATTTTCCGAATTTTACAAAAACACATAATACATAACTTTTATTGATGTTCGTGAAGTTTCCTTACCGTATTTCATGCCTATTCTTATTCTGCTTCTGCTGGTGTCTGACACAATATTGCAATATGTTCTTCATGAGTATCTACCTGTATCAAATCCACCTCTACATTGATGGGGTCTCCAGCCATGTAATGCTTGAGTCTTTGCCCATTCACAACATGTGGTTTTGTGCCTTCAAAATTATTAATCTTGATTGCACCGGAGCGGTAGACTTCTTCGATATGGTATGGTACTTCCCACTTGGAAAGTAATTTACCTGGAGAAAACCTGAAACGAGATCTATACAACAAAACTTTATCACCAACATTAAATTCACGTTTGAAAATTCTCTTGTCATGCCACTTCTTTACCTTTTCTTTGAACATATTTGCGCTCTCGTAAGCTTCACTTCTTCACTCATCTAGAGAAGTCAAGTTCATGAGACACTTTTCACCAGCAAGCTTTGGGTTAGCATTAAGCTCTCTAATAGCCCAAAAAGCTTTGTGCTCTAACTCTAAAGGTAGATGGCATGCCTTACCATAGACCATCTTACACCGAGACATTCCCATGGGATTTTTGTAAGCAGTTCTATACGCCCACAAGGCATCTCCTAACTTTTTGGACCAGTCCTTTCTAGAACTGTTCGCTGTCTTTTGCAAGATCAACTTGATCTCTCTGTTTGTGAGCTCAACTTGCCCACTTGTTTGAGGGTGGTAAGGTGAAGCAATTCTATGATTGACATCATATTTGGCTAGAGCTTTTCTAAAAGCACCATATGTAAAATGTGATCCTCTGTCGGTCATGAGGTACCTAGGTACACCAAACCTAGGGAAGATTACGTCCTCTAGCATTTTCAAAGATGTCTTGTGATCAACACTTTCAGTGAGGATTGCTTCAACCCACTTGGTCACATAATCAACAACCACTAAAATGTGAGTGTACTTGTGTGAAGGAGGAAAAGGACCCATAAAATCAGAACCCCAGCAATCAAAAGGCTCAATGACTAGAGAATAATTCATAGGCATATCATTTCTCCTACTAATATTACCAACTCTTTGACACTTATCACAAGATAAAACATAATTTCTAGCGTCTTTAAAGAGAGTAGGCCAATAAAAACCTGACTGGAGAACCTTGTGTGCGGTCCTCTCACCGGCATGAAGTCCTCCGTAAGGACTGTTATGACATTGTCTCAAGATATCCTCCTGCGCATGCTCCGGTATGTATCTCCTCACGATCCCATGCGCACCTTCTCTAAAAAGATGTGGGTCATCCCAAAAGTAATACCTCAAATCATGGAAGAATTTCTTCCTCTGCTCGAATGTTAAACCTGGAGGCAAAAACTTTGCAACAATAAAGTTAGCATAATCTGCATACCATGGATCGGAATTAGATTGTACTTTCAAAACAGCTAACTGTTCATCAGGAAAACTATCATTGACCGGAATAGGATCATGTGGTATATCCTCCATCCTCGAAAGGTTGTCTACTATAGGGTTGTCTGCTCCTTTCCTATCAACAATCTGCAAATCAAATTCTTGAAGAAGAAGGAACCATATGATAAGCCTTGGTTTGGCATCCTTCTTGTCCATAAGATACTTAATAGCAGCATGATCAATATGAATGATGACTTTGGAATCAACAATGTAAGGCCTAAACTTATCACAACCAAACACTACCGCTAAAAACTCTTTCTCGGTACTAGCGTAATTCTTTTGAGCACTATCAGGGGTTTTGCTAGCATAATGTATAACAGTCAATTTCTCATCAACCCTTTGTCCTAACATAGCTCCAATAGAAAAATCACTAGCATCACACATGATTTCAAAAGGCAAATTCCAATCATAGGAACAGATACATTGACATGCAGAAACAGTAGCAATAAACTGACACGGCCGTATGCTACGTTTATAGTTTGGGTCTTGTCCATCACATCATTCTCCTAATGATGTGATACCGTTATCAAGTGACAACACTTGTCTATGGCCAGGAAACCTTGACCATCTTTGATCAACGAGCTAGTCAACTATAGGCTCACTAGGGACAGTGTGTTGTCTATGTATCCACACATGTATTTGAGTTTTCAATCAATACAATTCCAACATGGATAATAAACGATTATTATGAATAAGGAAATATAATAATGACCAATTTATTATTGCCTCTAGGGTATATTTCCAACATTAGTATAGGTCATTAGTGATTGTTCATTTTAGACATATTCAGTTTTTATTGTATAGTGTGTCTCTTTTAATTATTCTATCAATTGTATCCACGGGTATAATTCATGGTAGGGGTATAATACAATATTTATTATGAAAGAACAATTCTAAATGACTTTATAACATTACCTAATTTTACGGTTTCCTGATTATACTAACGGATCTTAGGAGGTTTCGGTTGAGTTTTGTGTGTTGAAGTTTTAAGTTTTTTGTGCGATCACGATGCTTGAAAGAATACGGATCGACAAGATCCTAAGATTGGATACGCCCAATACACCCCAAGGTAACATTGAAGAAAAAGTCAAGCGTCTAAGCTTGGGATGCCTCAGATGGCCCCATTAAGCACAGATGGCTTAGAACACGATTTGAGGAGGCATGAAGGACCATCTGCTACAATCAAGAATACATAAGGGGATATCAGATCTCTGTGTTGAATACCCCGTGAAGGGGATATCTTACGTGCAAACCAAACCCGGAGTATGTTGGCTTGGCCAGAAAAGGTAGATATGATTTTCTTTTTCAAAACAGGCCAATTCAAAGGTTGCTAAATAGGTCGGAATAGTAATTTTGTCCACCGTCGACATAGTCTTGAGGACTAAATGTCGTGTTTTAATTTTTTGCTGAAGTAAATCAAGATCTGACCCTCGTTTACAATTTTTTTAAGATCTGACCCTTTCCCTGCCGTCATGCCCCATAACGAAAGGGATAACAACCTACCGCCAAGGTTCGTGGCAATAGGATTGCATACCCTACCGCAAAAAATTCAAATGTGCGCGCACGCATCCTACCGTCAAACACCTTGACTGTAGTGTTACATATGCTATCGTCAGCATGTGTGACGGTAGGGATGCACTGTACTAACGTGACCCTTTTTCTATACCTTAACAATAGGTTGTTATACCTTAGCGTCATGGGTCCGACGGTTGAAAACGGGGCAGAACCTGAAATTTTTACTAACAAGAATCAGACCTCGATTTATACCTGACTAAGGTCCTGTTTGGTTTCAATAAGTCACCTGGCTTATAAGTCAGGTGACTTAAAACCAGTGACTTATAAGTCACGCCTGTTTGGTTGTCATCTGACTTATAAGTCACCTTTTCATGCAAAAGTGGATGACTTATAAGTTCTAAGTTGGGGTGAAGCAACTTATGCTTTATAAGTTGGGGTGACTTATAAGTTGGGTCTGTTTAATAAAATAAGTCACTTTTTGCATTTTTCAATTTATAAGTTGATGACTTATTTGAAACCAAACAGGGCCTAACAGGGTTAAAACATGAAATTTTGTCAGCCCTGGGTGCGGGCGGTCGCGCTGTTAACGACGCAGCGATTCCGGGTGGCCCACGTAGTCGGCAAATCGTAGGTGTGGGTGCGCCGGGGAGCGAGCCAGATGCGCGGAAGGCACGGTCTCGCCCTGTGCAGCCATGTGGCGGGGGCCAACAGCTATGAAGCCATCGCCTCGCGTGCCGCTGAACTGAATCGATCCATGAGTCTGTCTGCCGCGTCGTACGACCCGTGTGCAAAAGCCGGAGCCCCTTGCCAGTGCCCGCCCAGGCAGGATCCGATGCTGCTGACTAGTTTATCTGCCGATCCGTTCGAGTCCCGACGACGACGGCCGATGCATCCGGCGAGCTGCTTGCACGCTGATTTACCCACTCGCCGCCGTAAACAAAAGCTTCAGGAAGGAGGCGTTTCTTTTTTTTTTTGCGAATCAGGAAGGAGGCGTTTTGATCCGTCGATGTTGCGTATCGCGATCGACCCCGCGCGCCAAACTTTGCAGCGCTGTTTTTCACGGCATCTCGTGCACCGAAAGCCGCCCAATAATGACTCCAGCTATTTTCGTACGGTCGGTGCCCGAACTTGGCCGGTGAGTTCTCCAGGAATTGGCGGTGAAAAAGAAATCGAAAGGCCGACATGCCACCGGCATTTGCCTACGAAAGCTATCATCTATCAAAGCGAGAAAGCAGAGGGAAATGAACGGCCAGCCCGATCGATCTGATTAGAAGCCCTGGAAATCGGGGCGGCAGTTTAATCGGTCTGCTTACCCCGCCGGACCAAGGCAAAGAAGGAAGGAAGCCCCACCTGCTTTGCTAATTGCTAGGTTCTGCACGACGGATTGATGAGATCCCATTGCCGTTTCGACCCCACATGTCAACGTCGGGCTCTCTAGAGCCCTCCCGTCGTCCTAGTCATGCACCCGGGTGCAATCACTCTCCCGACGTGCATCCAATGCCAACTTGCAGCCCTTGATTTAGTAACGAAATCCACCACGAACTCTTATCTTCGTCCGCTACTGGTGATTGAGCATCCGAAAGAATCAATGCTAATGCCACACAGCCACCTAAATAAAATCCCGGCCAATCGTATATCAACAAAATGGCTCACGCCACTGTTCCAAAACCGATGGATCACTTAATCAATTGGTTGAATTATCCACCCTAAAGTATTGCCGGACAGCGACGGCCGTGGACAAGCGTCCAGTCGGCAGCGGGATGCGGAGGAAACGCCACGAAGAGAGGGGGGAGGGAGCACCCCACCGACCATTCGCACCCGGCCACGCCTCGGTGACCGTAACTGCCCACCGCTCCACATGGCGCCCGCCGACCTCCCCCGATGCCGTCGATCGCGCGTCCGCCACGTCGGACTGACCGCCCCACGACATGCGTCGGGGCTCCACTGGCTCACGCGCTGCCCCGTCACGCCATTATTTCCGGCCGACACGCTGTCACTCGCAACGCCGAGCCGTCCTTCTTTCTTGCTTGTGTCCTCACGTACAGCGCCACTGATGTGCACCTTTCGGCACCGGCTCTCGATCTCGATCGGTCTACTTGACAGCGGCTATATAAGGACGAGTCATAGCTTGGGCACCTTCATCATTCAGAAAGCCACAAGCCAAGAACCAATAGTCTTTGCTGATCCGCTGTTTTCTCTAGCTCCCACGAGTCTTTAGCTGCACCGACCGATCTCGATCATGGAGGATGAGAGGAGCACCCAGTCATACCAGGGAGCTGAGGCCGATCAGGTGGAGGTGACGGACAGGGGCCTACTCGGCAACCTCCTCGGCAAGAAGAAGGAGGAGGAGGACAAGAAGGAGGAAGAGCTGGTCACCGGCATGGAGAAGGTCTCCGTGGAAGAGCCCGAGGTTAAGGAGGATGGCGAGAAGAAGGAGACTCTCTTCTCCAAGCTGCACCGATCCAGCTCCAGCTCCAGCTCGGTGAGTGTAAACATGATTTACTAGCGCTTTGCTGTATTAAGATTAAGATATCACATGGTTGTTGCGGTTAATTACTGACCTCGTGTGTGATCGTCTGTACAGTCTAGTGACGAGGAGGAGGAGGAGGAGGTCATCGATGAGAACGGTGAGGTGATCAAGAGGAAGAAGAAGAAGGGTCTCAAGGAGAAGCTCAAGGAGAAGCTGCCCGGCCACAAGGACAACGAGGCTGAGCACGTGACGGGCCTACCCGCACCGATGGCCCCCGCGTCTGTTCAGACTCACCATGACACCGACGTCGTCGTCGAGAAGATCGACGGCGACGCGAAGACAGAGGCCACACCGGCAGTGCCCGAGGAGGAGAAGAAAGGCTTCTTGGAAAAGATCAAGGAGAAGCTGCCCGGCGGCCACAAGAAGCCGGAGGACGCTGCCGCGGTGCCCGTCACGCACGCTGCTCCAGCGCCAGTGCACGCGCCTGCGCCGGCCGCCGAGGAGGTGAGCAGCCCGGACGCGAAGGAGAAGAAGGGCCTACTGGGCAAGATCATGGACAAGCTGCCCGGTTACCACAAGACAGGGGAGGAGGACAAGGCCGCCGCCCCTTCAGGCGAGCACAAGCCCAGAGCTTGATCGCCGCCGTGCCCCGAGACTCATCACCGGACCTCCATTAAATTGTTGGCGTGTGTCGTGTTTGCTTTAAGTTTAAGTCCGTGTCAAGATGGAGGGATTGATCGTCTTTGAAGGTCCGGTCTGTGAAGCCCGTTAGGTGACGGATGCTTGTGTTCAGTTTGGGTATACGGGCTTCAGTTTGGTCCAGAGTCAGGTCCTGGATGTTGTTTAAGTTTATTTGCTTATTATTACGGGCACTTTGTGTATTGGTTTATTGCTGGGCATTATGCCTTGATATTAAAGATTTCCGCCCAGTATATATTGTTGCATTTTGTGAAGATATATACAGTATGTTGTTGCGCTGTATTCTTGTGAATTGTTGTTCCAAAGACAGTGTACTTCAACCCGAGAATGATTATTAAAAAACCGAATGAAACAGTTCGGTTCTTATATTGAATTTGATTGGCTTAGATTTTATTGGGCTAAGACATTTTTAGTTTAGTTTTGGTTTAGATATGTGAAGAAATCAATTTGGATATAGTTGATTATGGGTTTAAACAGTTTGGTTTTAGCGGCTATAAATTGTGGGTCCAAACCAGTTTATGGGCCTTGGTTATGTGCAATAACCTATGATGCATCGACATACAGATATCTTTGATTCACGTGCATGCTGCTGCGATGCAGTATGTAGTATTGTATTATGGAAAAACAATACATGCAAATTGGAAGTGTTTGTTTGTGTTTTGGCTAAGCAATCGACTTTAATACACTTGTGAGTGAGCTTTTCAGCCATGAACATTGTCTTTTTTTATCTTGCTTTGTCCTGAATCTATCTCAAAAATAACTTTGTTCCTAAACTGTTGTAGATGCACATATATTTTTTCTATTTCATTTTCTTTTTAACATGTCAATTTATGCAATTATTTGAAAATTGAAGCAAACCTATAGTTATATATTGGGTTTAAACTCATGGTTATGTATTGGGTTTAACTTGGTTTGGATGAAAAAAATAATGAGTTTAATTTTAGTTGGTTGAAAATGACATTAAACGGGTATGATTTAAGTATGATTCTAAAAGGTACATGTATGGATATAGTTTAAGTATGAAACTATTCTTAGATTTAAGTGTACTGTGTATTGATGTGGAGAAGATAGTACTGGGTTTTGTAGGGACGCAAGTGGCAAATAAACGGCTCCTGCAAATTTTGTTTACGCGTTAATTTTGAAAGATGCCATATCCATGTAAAGACTTCCGTGCATTTATGGGTTGAGCTGATTTGATGATGTTTGATTGAATTAAGGTGGAGGGTTAGGCCCACACATACTGAAAATCAGGAGGGATTAATAGTTAGATGAAAGAAAAGAGCGAGTTAGTATATAAGGTTTAGTAGACTTTTTCATAAGTCTCTATTTCTAATTGCTCAATTAATGAATAGCATTTAACAGTTTTTTCGTGTGTTTTTTCGTCTCATCTCCTATCATCACCCCTTCATATTATTTTTTCACCTTCCAATAATTTTTTCCCTAATCTTTCCAAACTTTCCTAACCAGCCATGTTATAAGTAGCAGGAACCAATATACGTTATCACACAATGAAATTCAATTATGTAGCAATCAATTTTGAATCCTAACTTTCTTAACAATGTTAGGAAAGTTAGGATTCAAAATTGATTGCCGCATATCTCTACTTCTAATTGGGGAGTCCGTACATCGTTTCGCCAGGACTCCCATCAACCCCCTTTCCCATCGATCCTCACTCTCACCCATGCCCTCACCGCTTTTTATTCCCGTATATACAGGAATCGATGGAAAAAACGCATAAAAACCGCGTGAGGAAACCTAATCCTCCCCACGCTCGCACAATCGCACACCTACCCTTTCCCTTCCACTTGCGACGCCACCCTGGTTCTCCAAGGACAACATAGCGGTCACAAACTTCTGATTACTATGCACGCATCGCCGCCTAACCACGTTCTCCACTAGCAACATGATGGCCGTGACCTCCAATCCAGATCCCTTCGTCATTGATCTCGTATCCTCACTCCCGACATGATCCGGCCTCCACCACTACGCAAGGGTCCGACGGCATCCACCACTCTAGCGACCAGGAGCAGCACAGTGATTGTGGTATGCTCGACCCCCAACCGTTGATGTGAGGTGTGCGGTGGTGTGCAGCAAGGTAATCACATTGATATGTAGCAGCAAGGAGCGGCATTGATCTAGCATGTGATATATCAATCTATTTCTTGACTGATTCGTTTGCATCAGGATATCCTTCCATGGTTGGACACACTTGTCGGTGTCAAAACCGTTGGATCTCCAGTAGGGGATCTGATCTGCAGATCTAGGCTCGATGGGTGTCAAGAGACGATTAAGACGGTGTTTTACCCAGGTTTGAGCCCTCTTGATGGAGGAAAAACCTACTTCCTACTCTTGTTGTTATTGATGGAACAGTACAGAGTACAGAGTTGATCTAGTGCGAGATCAGATGTTGTAGTCTAAACCCTAATCGTAATGAGCTTAATGTGTCCTACGAGCTATGACCCCCTGGCTTATATAGATGCCAGAGGTGCTAGGGTTTACACAAAGTCGGTTACAACAGAGAAGGAATATGCCGATTACTATATCGCCTTGGATTGTACGCCAAGTCTTTGAAAGATTCCATCTTGAGTCTGATGCTTCTGCTGATGGTCGAACAAGCCCGGGAGTCTGACCCACGAGAATAGGCTAGCGACCGAAGGACCCCTTAATCCCGGACTCCCTTAGTAGCCCCCAAACTGGCATCCAACATTGAAATCTTCTTCCTTTAATGACGCCATCGGAGCTTTGGCTTGCGAGGCGAGTTCTTCCCTTCCTTTAACCGATGATAGCTCAGCTACCGATGAATTCCTCTCTTTAAATGCTCAGAAAAATATGTATATGTGTATGTGTGTGTGTCTATATATATATATATATATATATATATATATATATATATATATATATATATATATATATATATATATATATAATTTCCAGGCCGAACCATTTGATAATGAATAGCGTCTCTCCTTATTCAAGAGGTCGTGGTTGGCTAGGGCCCATATTTTTTATGAAAGAGCGGTTCGAGGCCATTTTACTGACATGTTCCATGATGGATATCGTGCCCCTTCTTTTCTAGGGATATGGTTTTTTGTTTGGGCTTATCCCACGTGCCCATAATCGCACGATTTTATTGGGAAGTGGTGGAATTTACGACACAGTTGCAGGGCCTTCGGTATCCTGGCGAGCCATAAAAGGCAAAAACCGTCACCTCAGCCTCCTCACGCACCTCTGATCTCGCACACCATCGCCATTCCTTGCTCCCCAAAGCTCCAGCACCCCGGCACCCTCTTCCTCCCAACCTTTTGAATCCCTTTACCAGTCTGGCAATGGCTAGCGCCGGTTCCAAGGGCAAGTGGGAGGTCTCCTCTATCACCGAGAAGGACATTTTGGAGCTGAAGAGCCGCAGCTATCTTCCAGAGAACATAGCCCACCACGCACCGGAGAAGGACCAGGTTATCCCCACTCCTAGAGATGGGGAAAGAGTGGTTTTCGTTCCTCATTTCATTAGAGTCTTAAGTTTTCCCCTTCACCCATTTGTTCGGGGGGTCATGTTCTACTATGGGCTTGACTTCCACGATCTCCCCCCGAACTCCATCACCCATCTTTCCGCCTTCATCACGGTGAGCGAGGCTTTCTTGCGGGTCCAACCCCACTTTGGCATGTGGATAAAGGTACTTAATGTCAAGACCAAGGTCGTCAATGGCGAGCAAGCTAACTGCACAGGGGCAATGATCAGCAAGCTCAACGGGGCCACATGGCCGAAAGGCACATTCATCAACACCATCAAGTCGTGGCAGAAGGAGTGGTTCTATATCATGGAGTCATGTAACAAAGGCGAGGGAGCTCCTCCCACATTTAGATCTGGCCCTCCCACCCGTCTTGTATCCTGGACGAAAAAAGCCCTAGATTCAGAAGAGGCCATGGAGGTGAAGGAGCTCACGAAGAAGATCTTCAATCTAATGAAGAAAATCGACCTTACCAATGTGATCGAGGTGATGCTACATCGCGGCCTCTCCCCTCCCAGCACCGGCAAGTTCCAATGTGGGACCACAATACGGAGGGTCCGGATGGTGCGGGTGGCCCTGTGCAGAGTTTTTTCCGCACTACTCGCGAGAAGCTGTGGAAGGCGCTCTTTAAGTCACAAAAGACTTGGCACAACGAGGAGGAAGATGAAGGCATGTCCTTCCTCAACCTTGCGGGACCGGTAAGGTTTTTACCATATTTTTATATTCCAACCCTTCCTTTTTAACAAGGCACTCATTACTTCCTTACTTAATGCGTGCAGATCTGGCTGAAGAAGTACAGACGGATTAACTATCTGACACCTTTGCCCGAGGACGTCATGACCCCTATTCTAGCAACCATGCTAGTTGAGAATCCGTACACGGCTCCGAGGGAGAAGGAGGGACATAAGAAGGGGAAGAAGAAGAACGAGGAGGGTCTTTATTCGAAGGGTCCCCTCTATGCTAAGTCCGAAGAGACATTGGCTCCCTCCCACGTGGAGTGAGAGGAAGAAGAATATGAGGAGAAGGTGAGCGACTCCTCCCACACAAACAAAAGAGCGGCGTCCGAAGATGCAGAGGGAGTTCAAGCTCTCGTTACCCTGAACAAGCTATGTAGGGCCCCTATGGCTGTATTTCATGATATTCAAGACTCGGATGAGGAGTCCACGGATGAGGCATCGGTCCCTCGAAGGACCCTCAAGGTGAAACCCTGAGAAATAAGGTATGTATAAAAAAAAATCTGAATATACCTTTCCTTTAATAGTCGCGGTTCTAACTAGTCTCATATTATGCATTGTAGCCCGCAATGCGATTTTCCCACCGATCAAATTTTGAAGGGGGATTCCCTGCCAGCCAATCTGGTTGAAAGCAGGACTGGCTCGCCCCACACACCTCCCCTACATCCGAGGATACCAAGGAGATGGTATCGAGGGAGGTCCCCCCGCGCCGGAGACTACTGCCGGGGGTGACGATATTGTTGGGTTATGTTGCATGGGAAACAAAATTTTCCTACACACATACAAGATCTATCCATGGTGATGGCCATCTACAAGATGAAGATCGGATCCACATACCCTTGTAGATCGCTAAGCGGGAAGCGTTAAGAAACGCGGTTGATGAAGTCGAACGTCTTCGCGATCCAAATTGCAAGCTGTCCCGTGATACGTCTCCAACGTATCTATAATTTTAGATTGTTCCATGCTATTATATTATCAGTTTTGGATGTTTTATATGCATTAATATGTTGTTTTATATCATTTTTGGGACTAACCTATTAATCTAGAGCCTAGTGCCAGTTTTTGTTTTTTCCACATTTTTGTGTATTGCAGATAAGGAATATTAAACGGAGTCCAAATGGAATAAAATCTCTGGAATGATTTTTCTTGGACCAGAAGAAACCCAGAAGACTTGGAGTAGGGGGCAGGGCACCTACCGGGAGGCCACAAGCGTGCAGGGCGCGCCCCTGGCTTGTGGTCCCCTGCATGTCTCCTAACCCTATTCTTCGGCCTATAAATTCTCAAATATTCCCGTATCGCAAAAGAGAGCCACAAAAATACTTTTCCACCTCTGGGAGCCTCTGTTCCCATGAGATCCAATCTTGGAGCCTTTTCCCGTAATCTGCCACAGAGGAAATTGATCATGGAGGGCATCTGCATCAACTCCATTGCCCCTCCGATGATGCGTGAGTAGTTCACCATAGACCTACGGGTCCATAGCTAGTAGCTAGATGGCTTATTCTCTCTCTTTGATCTTCAATACCATGTTCTTCATGATCTTCGTCGAGATCTATCCAATGTAATACTCTTTTACGGTGTGTTTGTCGAGATCCGATGAATTGTCAGTTTATGTTCAGATTATCTATGAATATTATATGAGTCTCTTCCGAATTCTTATATGCATGATTTCATATCTTAGCAAGTCTCTTTGAGTTAATCGTTTGGTTTGGCCAACTAGATTGGTAATTCTTGCAATGGGAGAAGTGCTTAGTTTTGGGTTCAATCTTGTGGTGTCCTCACCCAGTGACATAGTATCAAATCCATGTGGACTTGTCATATTTAGAATCTTCTGCTCTGTTTACAATTCTTTCGTACTCTCTTATCTTTACCACACGATAGGTCTGTGAAGCGTGAGCGGGCGCTGCGAAGTAAAGACGCCCGAGCGAGTAGGCATGACATCTTATATCTCCTGTATGATAGATAATATATACGAGTTACTGAAACTAACATACTATATAGCGTCTTTCAAGTATACTAGCGAGGCACGTATTGTATTGTTGCCATCGAGGATAAAAAGATGGGGTTTTCATCATATTGGTTGTGTTTATCCCTCTACATCATGTCATCTTACTTAATGTGTTACTCTATTCTTCATGAACTTAATACTCTAGATGCAGGCATGAGTTGGTCGATGTGTGGAGTAATAGTAGTAGATGTGGAATCGTTTCGGTCTGCTTGAAACGGACGTGATGCCTATATGCATAATCATTGCCTTGGATATCTTCATAATTATTCGCTTTTCTATCAATTGCTCGACAGTAAGTTGTTCACCCACCGTATTATTTTCCTTTATGAGAGAAGCCTCTAGCGAAACCAATGGCCCTCGGGTCTATTTTCCATATTATACTTTCAGATCTATAAACCAAAAATACCAAAAATATCTTGCTGCAATTGATTTACTTTTGGTTCCGCAATCTTTTATATCTATCTCTATCAGATCTCATCCTTGCAAATAACTCTGAAGGGATTGAAAACCCCTTTTTTGCATTGGGTGCAAGTGTTTGATTGTTTGTGTAGGTACTATGATTGGGGCCTTGCTTGTTCCTCCTACTGGATTGATACCTTGGTTCTCAACAAACTGAGGGAAATACTTATCTACTTTGCCGCATCACCCTTTCCTCTTCAAGGGAAAACCAATGCAAACTCAAGAGGTAGCAAGAAGGATATCTGGCGCCGTTGCCTCGGAGGATACATAGCAAGATAAAGCCTACCAAGTACCAATCACAAACTCATCTCTTGCATTTACTTTATTTTCCATTTGCCTCTCGTTTTCCTCTCCCCACTTCTAAAAGGTTTTTCAGAAAATACGAAAAAGATTTGCCTTTTTATTCGCCCTTTTTTTCGTTCATCTTTTTGTTTGCTTGCTTGTGTGCTAGATTGCTTGCTTTGTCACAATGGCTCAAGAGAACACCAAGTTATGTGATTTTTCCACTACTAATAATAATTATTTTATTAGTACTCCGATTGCTTCCACCACTAGTCTGGAATCTTATGAAATTAATTCCGCTTTGCTCAATCTTGTTTTGAAAGAACAATTTTCTTGCCTTCCTAGTGAAGATGCCACATCCCATCTAAATACTTTCGTTGAGTTGTGTGATATGCAAAATAAGAAAGATGTGGATAATGAAATTGTTAAATTGAAGCTAATTCCTTTCGCAATACGAGATCGTGCCAAAACTTGGTTTTCATCTTTACCTAAAAATAGTATTGATTCATGGAATAAGTGTAAATATGATTTTATTTCCATGTACTTTCCTCCCGCTAAGATTATCTGCCTTAGGAACGATATAATGAATTTTAAGCATCTTGATCATGATCATGTTGCACAATCTTGGGAGAGGATGAAACTAATGGTTAGGAATTGCCCCGTGCATGGTTTGAGTTTATGGATGATTATACAATATTTTATGCGGGATTGAATTTTCCTTCTAGAAATCTTTTAGATTCCACCGCAGGTGGTACTTTTATGGAAATAACATTAGGAGAAGCTACTAAACTCCTAGATAATATTATGGCATATTACTCTCAATGGCATACCGAAAGATCTCCTACTAATAAAAAAGTGCACGCTATTGAAGAAATAATTACTCTGAGTGAAAAAATGGATGAATTGATGAAATTGTTTGCTAGTAAGAGTGCTCCTATTGATCCCAATGATATGCCTTTGTCTTATTTGCTTGGAAATAATAATGAACCTATGGATGTGAATTTTGTTGGTAGGACCAATTTTGGCAATAACGCGTGTAGAGGTAAATTCAATCCTAGACCGTTTCCGAGTAATTCCTCTAACAACTATGGTAATTCCTACAATAATTCTTATGGAAATTATAATAAGATGCTCTCTGATTTTGAAAATAATATTAAAGAATTCATTAGCTTTCAAAAATGTTTCATTGCTATGATTGAAGAAAAATTGCTCAAAATTGATGATTTGGCTAGGAACGTTGATATAATTTCTCTTGAGATTGATTCTTTGAAAATTAGATCTATTCCACCCAAGCATGATATTAATGAGTCTTTAAAAGCTATGATAATTTCTATTGATGAGTGCAAGGAAAGAACCGATAGAATGCGTGCTAAGCGTGAATGGCTTGAAAAAGTGTTTTCTTGTGATAATAATGATGAAGATCTTAAAGTGATTGATGTGAATTCTATTGAATCTTTGTTTTCTAGTATAAATATTGAAAAAGATGGGACTGGATATGAGTCAATTTTAGTTATAAGGCATCTCAATGATTCGGAGTTTATAGATCTTAATGATAAGATTGATAAAAGTGGGATTGAAGAGGTCAAAACTTTAAATAGCAATGAGCCCACTCTTTTGGATTTCAAGGACTTTAATTATGATAGTCGCTCTTTGATTGCTTATGTTTCCTTGTTGCAATCCATGATGAATTCTCCGCATGCTTATAGTCAAAATAAAGCTTTTACTAAACATATTGTGGGTGCTATGATGAAATATTTTGAAAAAAACTTGAGTTGGAAGTTTCTATACCTAGAAAGCTTTATGATGAGTGGGAACCTACTATTAAGATTAAAATTAAATATTATGAGTGACATGCTTTGTGTGATTTGGGTTCTAGTGTTTCCACGATTCCAAAAACTTTATGTGATGTGCTAGGATTTCGTGAATTTGATGATTG
The DNA here is from genome assembly GCF_904849725.1 of Hordeum vulgare subsp. vulgare. Lineage (NCBI taxonomy): Eukaryota > Viridiplantae > Streptophyta > Magnoliopsida > Poales > Poaceae > Hordeum > Hordeum vulgare. The sequence continues at coordinate 427,721,545 of NC_058523.1, read as the reverse complement.
CTCTTTAAATTTGCATCTAGCGGATTCTACAATTAAAAAACCTACGAGAAGGATTAATGATGTTCTTATTTTTGAAAATAGGAATTATGTCCCCGTAGATTTCATTGTTCTTGATATAGATTGCAATCCTACATGTCCTATTATTCTTGGTAGACATTTCTTTAGAATGATTGGTGCAATTATTGATATGAAAGAAGGTAATATTAGATTTAGATTTCCATTAAGGAAAGGCATGGAGCACTTCCCTAGAAAGAAACTAATATTACCTTATGAATCTGTTATGAGAGCTACTTATGTATAGCATACCAAAGATGACAATACGTAGATCTATTTCATTATGGCTAGCTAGGGGCGTTAAACAATAGCGCTTGTTGGGAGACAACCCAATTTTATTTTTATGCTTTGTTTTTGCTTCTTTTTTTAGTGCTGCACACATTATTACCTCTGTAATAATTGTGTTTTCTTGTTTTAATTAGTGTTTGAGCCAAGTGAGACTTTTGGGATGGTCTACGGTGTTTGCAAGTTGATTTTGTTGAAAAACAAAAACTTTCTCCCTTAGTCCAGGAATTTTGCAAATTCATTGGAAAGTGATTTTGATCTGAAGTTTTTACACAAGATGGATTTAAAAATTCCCAAATTTTCCTATTTTTTCCGAATTTTTGGAGTTATAGAAGTATTCTAAGTAAACAGATTGCTACAGACTGTTCTGTTTTTGACAAATTCTGTTTTGTTTGTGTTGTTTGCTTATTTTGATGAATTTATGGGTTGTATCGGGGGGGGGGGGGTATGAACCATCGAGAAGTTGGAATACAGTAAATATTACATAATTATAAATAAAGAATGAGTTCACAACTGTACCTAAAGTGGTGACTTATTTTTCTGATACTAACGGATCTCATGAGTTTTCTGTTGAGTTTTGTGTTGTGAAGGTTTCAAGTTTTGGGTAAAGATTTGATGGACTATGGAATGAGGGTTGGCAAGATCCTAAGCTTGGGGATTCCCAAGGAACCCCAAGGCATATTCAAGAATACCAAAGAGCCTAAGCTTGGGGATGCCCCGGAAGGCATCCTCTCTTTCGTCTTCAATCCATTGGTAAATTTACTTGAGACTATATTTTTATTCACCACAGGATATGTGTTTTTCTTGGAGCGTCTTGTATGATATGAGTCTTTACTTTTTAGTTTGCCACAATCATCCTTTTTGCACACATATTTTGAGGGAGACACACTGAATCGTGAATTTTTTAGAATACTCCTTGTGCTTCACTTATATCTTTTGAGCTAGGCAATGTTGCTCTAGTGCTTCACTTATATATTTTAGAGCACGACGGTGTTGTGTTTTATAGAAATTATTAAAATCTTGTACCTCACTTATATTATTTTGAGAGTTCTTTAAACAACATGATAATTGGTTTAGGTTATGAATTTAGTCCTAATATAATGGGCATCCAAGAGGGATATAATAAAAACTTTCATATTAAGTGCATTGAATATGATGAGAAGTATGATTCCCTGCATATAGTTTTGAAATATGAAGATGGTAATATGAGAGTCATGCTAGTAAGTAATTGTGAATTAGAAGAAATACTTGTGTTAAAGCTTGTGATTCCCGTAGCACGCACGTATGGTGAACCGTTCTGTGATGAAGTCGGAGCATGATTTGTTTAATGATTCTCAACCTTTGTGTGGAGGTCGGGATCGCGTGATGGTTAACTTCTACCAACCCTTCCCCTAGGAGCATGCGTCTAATACTTTGTTCGATAACTAATAGGCTTTTGCAATAAGTATGTGAGTTATTTATGACTAATGTTGAGTGCATTGATTATACGCACTCTCACCCTTCCACCTTTGCTAGCCACTCTAGTACCGCGCAACTCTCGCTGGTACATTAAACCCACCTTCCTCAAAACAGCCACCATATATTTTCTTCAAAACAACTGCCATACCTACCTATTATGGCATTTTCATAGCCATTCCGAGATAGATTTCCATGCAACACCACCGTCTCGTTTTTTATGACACGCACCATCACTTCCATATTGCTAATAGAGTCATATTTTGTTCTAGATATCGAGTTGTAATCTTTTGAGTTGTAAGTAAATAAAATTGTGATGAGCATTATTAGAGCATTGTCCCATGTGCGAAATGGATGATGGAAGCTATGATTCCCTCACAAGTTGGGATGAGTCTTCGGACTTTACAAAAAATAAAAGAGGCCAGCGAAGCCTACAAAAAAATAAAACAGGCCAAAGAAGCCCACCAAAAAAAGAAAAAAAGAAAAAGAGAGGAAAAAATGCGGGAAAGAGAGAAGGGATAATGCTACTACCTTTTTCCACACTTTTGCTTCAAAAGTAGCATCATGTTCTTCATAGAGAGTCTCCTATTTCTTCACTTTCATATAACTAGTGGAATTACATCTTTTGCACAACCACTTAGTTTCCTTTTTTAGTTTCCATACACTTATAGCTCTAGTGCATTTCTTGCATGGCAATCCCTACTCACTCACATTGATATCTATTGATGGGCATCTCCATAGCCCATTGATATGCCTAGTTGATGTGATATTATCTTCTCCCTTTTTTTGCAACCTCCACCACACTCTATTACACCTATAGTGATATATCCATAGCTCACGCTCATGTATTGCGTGAGAGTTGAAAAGGTTTGACAACATAAAAAGTGTGAAACAATTGCTTGATTTACATCGGGGTTGTGCATGATTTAGATACTTTGTGTGGTGAAGATGGAGCATAGCCAGACCATATGATTTTGTACGGATAACTTTCTAAGACCATGTTATTTCAAAAGGAAGCAATTGCCTTATTAGTATGCTTGAAGTACTATTGTTTATGTCAATATTAGACTTCTGTTTTGAATCTTATGGATATGAATATTCATGCCACAATAGAGAATATTACATGGATAAATATGTTAGGTAGCATTCCACATCAAAAATTCTATTTTTATCATTTACCTACTCGAGAATGAGCAGGAATTAAGCTTGGGGATGCTTGATACGTCTCCAACGTATCTATAATTTTTTATTGTTCCATGTTATTATATTATCTGTCTTGGATGTTTTATATGCATTAATATGATGTTTTATATTATTTTTAGGAATAACCAATTAATCTAGAGCCTAGTGCCAGTTTCTGTTTTTTTTTCACGTTTTTGAGTATTGCATATAAGGAATATTAAACGAAGTCCAAACGGAACAAAATCTCCGAAATTATTTTTCTTGGACCAGAAGAAATCCAGAAGACTTGGAGTAGGGGGTAGGGCACCTTATTGTGGGTCCCCTAGTGGTCTCCTAACCCTATTCTTCGGCCTATTAATTCCCAGATATTCCCATATCGCAAAATAGAGCCAAAAAAATACTTTTCCGCCGCCGGGAGCCTCTGTTCCCGTTAGATCCAATCTGGAAGCCTTTTCTGGTAATCTGCCAGAGAGGACATTGATCACGGAGGACATCTACATCAACTAGATTGCCCCTCCGATGATGCGTGAGTCGTTCGCCACAGACCTACGGGTCCATAGCTAGTAGCTAGATGGCTTCTTCTCTCTCTTTGATATTCAATACCATGTTCTTCATGATCGTCATGGAGATCTATCTGATGTAATACTCTTTTACGGTGTGTTTGTCGAGACCCGATGAATTGTGAGTTTATGTTCAGATTATCTATGAATACTATTTGAGTCTCTTCTGAATTCTCATATGCATGATTCCATATCTTAGCAAGTTTCTTTGAGTTACTGGTTTGGTTTGGCCAACTAGATTGGTAATTCTTGCAATGGGAGAAGTGCTTAGTTTTGGGTTCAATCTTGCGGTTCCCTCACCAAGTGACATAGTTGGGGTAGCGAGGCATGTATTGTATTGTTGCCATCAAGGATAAAAAGATGGGGTTTTCATCATATTGCTTGAGTTTATCTTTCTACATCATGTCATCTTACTTAATATGTTACTGTGTTCTTCATGACCTTAATACTCTAGATGCAGGCAGGAGTTGGTCGATGTGTGGAGTAATAGTAGTAGATGGATATTCGTTTTGGTCTACTTGACACGGACGTGATGCCTATATGCATAATCATTTCCTTAGATATCTTCATAATTATTCGCTTTTCTATCAATTGCTCGACAATAATTTGTTCACCCACCGTATTATTTTCCTTTATGAGACAAGCCTCTAGTGAAATCGATTGCCCCGGGGTCTATTTTACATATTATACTTTCAGATCTATAAACCCAAAATACCAAAAGTATCTTGATGCAATTTATTTACTTTTGTTTTCACAATCTTTATATCTAGCTCTACCAGATCTCATCCTTGCAAATAACTCCGAAGGAATTGACAACCCCTTTTTAGCGTTGGGTGCAAGTGTTTGATTATTTGTGTAGGTACTACGATTGGTGCCTTGCTTGTTCCTCCTACTAGATTGATATCTTGGTTCTCAACAAATTGAGGGAAATACTTATCTACTTTGCTGCATCACCCTTTGTCCATCGGTATGTTACTTGCCCGAGATTCCATCGTCGGTGTCTCCATACCTAGTTAAATCTCGTTACAGGCAAGTCTCTTTACTCGTTCTGTAATACAAGATCCCGTTACTAACTCCTTAGTCACATTGCTTGCAAGCTCATTGGGACGCTGTATTACCGAGTGGGCCTTAGAGATACCTCTGCGTCGCACGGAGTGACAAATCCTATTCTCGATTCACGCCAACCCAACAGACACCTTTGTAGATACCTGTAGAGCACCTTTATAGTCACATAGTTACGTTGTGATGTTTAATACACACAAGGCATTCCTCCGGTGTCCGAGAGTTGCATGATCTCATGGTCATAGAAATAGATACTTGACATGCAGAAAACAATAACAATAAATTGACACGATCATATGCTACGTTCAGAGTTTGGGTCTTGTCCATCACATCATTCTCCCAATGATGTGATCTTGTTATCAAATGACAACTCTTGTCCATGGTAAGGAAACCTTGACCATCTTTGATCAACAAGCTAGTCCATTAGAGGCTTACTAGGGATAGTGTGTTGTCTATGTATCCACACATCTTCTATTCTTAAATAGCTAGAACCCACTATCCAATTTTCCTCTTCATGCAACAATGCCACATCAAGTCATGCATGTAGTTATAAGTTATTTTTTTATTAATCTCTTGATGCAACACATATCCTCATGCATGAATATTTTCTAGGTAATTAAACAAGACATTTTTATAATGGTTTTTGCATTACCATTAGTTTTCTAACACTTATCCATATATTTTTAACAAGTTTTCCGCAGCAACGCGTGGGGCATCGTCTAGTGTAGTTGAGTTTCTAATCAATACAATTCTAGCATCGATAATAAACAATTATTTTGAACAAAGAAATATAATAATAACTTATTATTGCCTATAGGGCATATTTCCAATAGTCTCCCACTTGCACTAGAGTTAATAATCTAATTCACATCACTATGTGATTTACATTCTAATGAATCTAACACCCATACAGTTCTAGTGTTGATCATGCCTTGCGCGTGGAAGAGGCTTAGTCAACGGGTCTCCAACATTCAAATCTGTGTGCACTTTGCAAATATTTATGACCTCCTCCTTGATGTAATCGTGGATGGAATGGAAGTGTCGGTTTATGTGTCTAGTCCTCTTGTGAAACCTTGGTTCCTTGGCCAGAGCAATGGCACCAGTGTTGTCACAGAACAGAGTTATCGGATCCAGTGCACTAGGCACAACTCCAAGATCGGTCATGAACTCCTTCATCGAGACACCTTATTTAGCCGCCTCCGAGGCAGCTATGTACTCCGTTTCGCATGTAGAATCAACTACCACACTTTGCTTGGAACTGCACCAGCTTACTACGCCCCCATTGAGAATATATGCGTATCTGGTTTGTGACTTAGAGTCATCCGGATCAGTGTCAAAGCTTGCATCGACGCAACCCTTTACGACGAGCTCTTGATCACCTCCATACACGAGAAACATTTCCTTAGTCCTTTTCAGGTACTTCAGAATATTATTGACCGATGTCCAGTGTTCCATTCCTGGATCACTCTGAAACCTTCCTGCCATACTTATGGCAAGGCTGACATCAGGTCTTGAGCACAACATTGCATACATGATAGAGCCTATGGCTGAAGCATAGGGGACGACACTCATCTTTTCTCTATCTTCTGCATTCGATGGGCATTGAGTCTTAGTCAACTTCACACCTTGCAATATAGGCAAGAACCCTTTCTTGGACTGATCCATTTTGAACTTCTTCAAAACTTTTTCAAGGCATGTGCTCTCTGAAAGTCCTATTAAGCATCTTGATCTATCTCTATAGATCTTGATGCATAATACGTAAGCTGCTTCTCCTAGGTCCCTCATTGAAAAGCTCTTATTCAAATAATCCTTTACACTTCCCAAAAATTTTATATTGTTTCTAATCAGCAATATGTCATCCACATATAATATTAGAAATGCTATAGAGCTCCCACTCACTTTCTTGTCAATACAAGCTTCTTCGTAAACTTGTATAAACCCAAACGCCTTGATCACCTCATCAAAACACTGATTCCAACTCTGAGATGCTTGCACCAGTCCATAAATGGATCACTGGAGCTTGCACACTTTGTTAGCATTCTCTGGAAAAACCTTCTGGTTGCATGATATACAACTCTTCCTTAAGAACGCCGTTAAGGAACGCCGTTAAGGAACGCTGTTTTGACATCCATCTGCCAAATTTCATAATCGAAAAAAGCAGATATTGCTAACATGATTCTGACGGACTTGAGCATCACTACGGGTGAGAAACTCTCATCGTAGTCAACTCCTTGAATTTCTGAAAAACCTTTTGCCACAAGTCGAGCTTCATAGACGGTGACATTGCCGTCGGCGTCCATCTGCTTCTTAAAGATCCATTTATTCTAAATGGCCTTTCGCCCTTCAGGTAATACTTACAAAGTCCACAATTTGTTTTCATACACGGATCCTATCTCGAATTTCATGGCCTCTAACCATTTTTTGGAATTCGGGCCCACCATCGCTTCTCCATAGCTCGTAGGTTCATCATTGTCCAACAACATGATTGACTAGATAGGGTTACCATACTACTCAGGAGTAGTGCGTACCCTTGTCGACCTACGAGGTTCAACAACAACTTGATCCGAAGGTTCATGATCATCATAATTGGCTTCCTCTTCAAACGGTGTAGGCTCCATAAAAACAATTTTCTGTGCTACGATACTTTTTGGTTGAAGTAGAGGTTCAATAACCTCATCAAGTTCTATCTTCCTGCCACTCAATTCATTCGAGAGAAACTCTTTCTCAAGAAATGTTTCGTTTTTAGCGACAAACACTTTGCTTTCGGATCTGAGATAGAAGGTATACCCAATTGTCTCTTTCGGGTATCTTATGAAGATGCATTTCTCTGCTTTTGGTTCCAGCTTTTTAGATTGAAGCTTTTTGACATAAGCATCACATCCCCAAACTTTAAGAAACGAATTTCGATGGTGCCCTATTTAAAGTGAATGCAGTTGTCTCTAATGCGTAACCCCAAAATGATAACAACAAATCGCAAGAGACATCATAGAACGCACCATATCAAATAAAGTACGATTACGACGTTCGAACACACCATTGCGCCATGGTGTTCCAGGCGGCGTCAACTGTGAAACAATTCCACATTGTCTTAAGTGAGTGCCAAACTCATAACTCAGATATTCTCCTCCTCGGTCAGATTGTAGGAATTTGATCTTCTTGTTACGATGAGTCTCCACTTCACTCTGAAATTGCTTGAACTTTTCAAACGTTTCAGATTTGTGTTTCATTAAGTAAATATAACTGTATCTACTTAAGTCATTAGTGAAGGTGAGAAAATAACGATATCGACCGTGCGGCTCAATGCTCATCAGACCACACACATTAGTATGTATGAATTCCAACAAGTCACTTGCTCGCTCCATTGTTCCGGAGAATGGAGATTTGGTCATATTGCCCACGAGACATGGTTCACATGTGTCAAGTGGTTCAAAATCAAGTGACTCCAAAAGTCCATCGGCATGGAGTTTCTTCATGCGTTTTACACCAATATTACCTAAGTGGCAGTACCACAAGAAAGTGGTACGATCATTACCAACTCTACATCTTTGGCATCAATTTTATGGACATGTATGTCATTACTATCAAGATTCAACAAGAACAAACCCCTCACATTGGGTGCATGACCATAAAAGATATTACTCATGTAAATAGAACAATCATCATTCTCCTATTTAAATGAGTAACCGTCTCACAAAAAACAAGATTCAGATATAATGTTCATGCTTAACGCATGCACAAAATAACAATTATTCAGGTTCATCACTAATCCCGATGGTAATTGAAGTGAGAGCGTGCCGACGGCGATTGCATCAACTTTGGAACCATTTCCCACGTGCATCGTCACTTCGTGCTTCGCCAATCTCCATTTATTCTGTAGTTCCTGCTTTGAGTTGCAAATGTGAGCAACCGAACCGGTATCAAATACCCACGCACTACAACGAGAGGTGGTGAGGTACACATAAATAGCATGTATATCATATATACCTTGTTTGGCGTTGGCCTCCTTCTTGAAGGCCACATACTTGGGGTAGTTCCGCTTCGAGTGACAAGTCCCCTTTCAATGATAGCACTCAGATTCTGGCTTGGGTCCAGCCTTGGTTTTCTTGAAACTCATGGTTGTATTCACCATCAACACTTGATGTTCCTTCTGGATTTCTAACTCAGCAACTTTTAGCATCGCAAACAACTTGGAGACTAATTTATTCATCCCTTGCATGTTGTAGTTTATCAAAAAGCTTTTGTATCTAGGTGATAGTGATTGAAGAACTCTTTGAGTGATCACTTTTGGCGGGAGAACAAATCCAACTCAGCCAGACGGTTGGCATACCAACACATTCTGAGTACATGCTCACTAGCAGACCCGTTCTCCTCCATCTTGAAAGCATATAACTTATCGGAGGTCTCATTCCTCTCAATCTGGGCATTCTTTTCAAAGATAAACTTAAACTCTTGGAACATCTCATATGCTCCATGAAGTTCAAAACGTCTTTGAAGTCCCTGCACTAAGCCATACAAGATCGCACACTGAACTATTGAGTAGTCATCCAGACGCGACAGCCACACGTTCAAAACGTCTTCAACCGCCGGGGAGGGAGCGCATCACCATGCAGTGAATCAAGGACATAACTCTTATTGGAAACCGTCAGGACAAGCCTCAGATTACCCGCCGAGTCTACAAAGTTGCTCCCATCATCTTTCAACTTAGCTTTCTCTAGGAACACATGAAAATTCAAGGGTGCTACCGCGCAAGCCATTGATCTACAACATAAAATTTCCAAAGATTACTTAGACTATTGTTCAAGATAATGACTTTAGTTAATCATATTAAAAACTCCCACTCAAACTGACACCCTTCTAGTCATTCGAGTGACACATGATCCAAATCCATCAACCCAAGTCTGATCATCACGTGAGATGAGCCGGTTTCAATGGTGAACATCTTCATGTTGATCATATCAACTATATGACTCATGTTCGACCTTTCGGTCTCTTATGTTCCGAGGCCATGTTTGTACATGCCAGGCTCGTCAAGTTTAACCTGAGTGTTTCGCATGTGCAAAATTGTCTTGCACCCGTAGTATGTGAACGTAGAGTCTATCACACCTGATCATCACGTGGTGTCTCGAGACGACGAACTTTCGCAACGGTGCACACTGGGGAAAACACAGTTTTATCTTGAAATTTTAGTGAGGGATCACCTTATAATGCTACCGTTGTCCTAAGAAAAATAAGGTGCATAAAACGGATAAACATCACATGCAAATCATAAGTGACATGATATGGCCATGATTTTGTGCTTTCGGTCTCCATCTTCAAGCACCAGCATGATCTCCATCGTCACCGGCACCACACGATGATCTCCATCATCTGATCTCCATCATTGTGCTGCCATCGAGGTTGTTGCGCCATCTATGCTTGTACTACTATTGCTACTAATTTAGCGATAAAGTAAAGCATCACTAAACGCCCAAAAAATTAAAGACAACCCTATAGCTCCTACCGGTTGCCGTAGCATCGACATGCAAGTCGATATTAACTATTAAAACATGATCATCTCATACATCAAATATATAACATCAGGTCTTTGGCCATATCATATCATATCATATCATATCATATCACAACATACCCTCCAAAAACAAGTCAGACGTCCTCTAATTTGTTGTGTTATGTTTTACATGGCTGCTATGGGTATCTAGCAAGAACGCTTATTACCTATGAAAAAAACACAACAATTGAAAGGACCACGATGACACCTAGAGGGGGGGGGGGAGTCAATAGGCTATTTAAAAACTTCTTCGGATTTGGCTTAAACCTAATGCGGAAATAAACTAAGAGGATACTTTTCAAGCACAAATCCTAAATGCAATAGGCACCGCAACGTGCACCAACAACACAATCTAACAAGATGGACACAACCCAGTTACTAACAAGCACAAGTAAGTTACACAAACTTACTTGAGCTATATCACACGACGAGTAGGTGAACGACACAAGATACTAGATCACACTATAGCACACGATATATCAAAAGCTGCAAGTGTGAACGTGTGGATATAGAGGGTATGCCTGAACGATTAATCTTGTACAAAGAAATAGCCAACACAATATAATGAGCACAAACAATATGCAATGTATGTATGCTCAAGTAACACAAGTAAACCACAAGTAAGGAGTTAGGGTTAGGGATAACCAAGGTCACTGAGACAAAGATGTATCCCGATGTTCACTTCCTTGGAGGGAAGGTAGTCACCGTTAGAGAGGTGGATGTTACCACGAAGGCACACCAATGCCATGAAGACCCACCCTATTCTCCCTTTCGGATAACACCACGAAGGCGTTTCTCAACCACTAGTGGTAAGCCTTTGAGGTGGCTTCCAAACCCTCACAAACTTTTCCAGGGGTAATCACACAGATTGATTCCTCTCCGAAGAACTCCTACCGCCTAGGAGTCTTCAACCTCCAAGAGTAACAAGATCACGGGGAATGCTCAAAACTTGCTCAAATCTCAAATAGCTTGGGTTGAGAGGAGGAGAGGGAGACGATCTATCTTTTGATTGGAACAACTCTCAAAAAGGCTCACAAATGCTCTTAGGATCTAAGATTTGGTGTGAGCAAATGTGTGTGAGGTAGAAATGTGTTCTTATGAAGATATGGCTGTGTGGGGCCCCCTCTCACGAAGTGGGAGGGGGGGTATATATAGTGGGGAGACTAAAGTAACCGTTGGGGTCACTTGAGTCTGACAGTGGTCGGACGTCCGATGGTTTACGGATGTCCGACAGGCGTCGGACGACCGAAGGAGTGTTCATATCAGTTGGCCAATGTGTAGTCGAATAGGGATCGGACGTCGGAAGAGAGGGTCGGATGTCCAAGAGTTCAGCTCTATTCAAGGGCACCAGATTTCCGAAAGTGGTCGGGCGTCCGGCCCTCAGACGTCCGGAGGAAGCCGGATGTCTGAGATTTTGATTCTGGTACAAGGCTCCGGTTTTCCGAAGTGGTCGGGCGTCCGGCCCTCGGACGTCCGGAGGGAGCCGGATGTCCGAGGCTTTGGTTCTGTTTTGGAATCAAACAAGAGCAGAGGAGATGTGCCTTGAGCAGAAAAGTAGAGATGTAGTTTTGAGCAAATTTATCGCAATACCCAGTGATCCCCTCTTAATAGTGCGGGATCCCTAAAGACTCAAGAATCATAAAAAGAAGGGGTACCGATGATCTATACTTGCGTGTATACTTTTATTCGTTGATCATCACTCCGCACCACTAACGTCAAAGGAACTGATACCTTTGAGTTAGCCTTTGACTTGAGCTTGGTGTTGTTGTTCCTACTTGACTCAAGTTGAAAGCAAGACATGATGAAGTCTTCAAGAAGCTCTCCCATACACAATGTGGAAAGCCTAGCTTGTGTATTCATCTTCATCTGTCCACCATGTGAGCATCCACAAGATTCAAGCATGTAGTACTCAGGAATGCTTATCTTGATCTTGTCCTTGTTAGCACATGAGCTTGTCCTTATCAACACATGATCATTAACAACAACATAAAGGGGATTAGTGATTAGTTATCTATATGTGTGTTGTCAGCAACACCAAAACACGATTAAGGGTATGACTGCACTTTCGATCTCTCCCTTTCTGGTAGTTGAGGACAACATACATATAGCTCTCCAAAATAGTAATAAACATGTGTGGCTTAGGAGAGATTTGTTACGAGGCTCCCCGTGATTATATGCATGGTAAGAATGAATGGGAGAGTGAGAGTTTTGTCGAAACTCCCCCTGATTATATGCATGGTAAAACAGGTAAATGCGGGAGCACACCTCTTAATATGTGTATCGAAGAAATCATATGGCAGCAGATCATCACATGGAGTAATAGAACAAAATGTAATGGCATACGATGATGCACGACATTCATACATAGTACATTATAGTCGTTTATCCATACATTATCGTAGTTTCACCATGCAAATTGAGTTCAAAAGCGAAAACTCCAAAGACTAAAACTAGGATACATTTCTCCCCCTTTGGCATCAAGTACTGAAAAGGGAGGCATCAGAAACATCAACCATGCTGAGAGATCATCAGAACCATCATCCTCATCCTCCTCATCCTCAGGCAAGCCACTGCCACCAGCCTCGTCAAGAAAATCAGCCCACTCATGACCAGATGGGAAGCCAAAATCAGAAGGAGGAATACCAGGAATAGCCTCATCGTCAGTAACATCAAGAGTGCCCGAGTCTCTCAGACGAGCCTTGAGGGCATTCTTGGAGGAGATCAAGCGCGAAACCACATCGTGGTTCTGAGCGCACTGGAAGGAGAACGCCTTCATCATGGCAGAATGGGCTTTGCCAATGAATTTGGCAAAGCGACTAAGAGGGGCAGAGCTGGATGAAGGAGTGTCCGACCGGGAAGCAGCATGACGAGTGGAGATGGATGGGGTTTTCCTAGGAGCATAGTCATCCGCCATATGAGTGGGGATGACCCACTTGTAGTGCGTGTGAGTAGGAGCAAGCGGGAAAGCAACAATAAAGTTGATGAAAGCCTGGATGAAGGGGGCATGAGGGAAGGCTCGCTTGTATTGAAGACTAGCGAGCCGAATCTCATGCCACAAAAAATGAGGCACATTTAGCTTGCGCTTGGGAAAATCATGCAAGTGTGACATGATATCAATGCAGTAGCCGCTGCAGGTTCCCCTGTCACCCATGTTGGGGTAGATGGTGCGGATAAGGCATTGAAAAATGATAAAGTATGGAGACCGCCAGATAGACACTTGGTTGAGATCTTTCTGTTTTTCATCAACATCAAGTTCATGACGTGGTTTGAGAAGAGAACCACATGCCGCAATGGATTTGGGAGCATGGTTAGGGTCACTTTTGTGAATTTTGAAACCGGTGTCGGGAAAACCCAGAGCGGCAACAAACTCCGCATAAGTGGCCCGAAACTCCGTATCAGAGGTCATCCAACTAACGGAGTCATCAGAATGAAAGTAACAAGTGGCATAAAATTGGTGGATGGCGCCACTGTTAAAATCGCACATAAAGGCAAGGGGAGCAGCTAGCCCCGAGGACTCAAGAAGCCCAATGGCACCTGGATATTTCGTCGGGTGAGTGCGGATGTGCTGAAGGTCAATGCAATGATGAACTGAAATACCTTTAGGAACTATGACAGTAGAGAAAATGTCCGCTTGGACATTTGTGCGAAACCGTGAATCCACAGAATCACGTTCAGCATCGAATTGGTTGACATCTCTACGGAAAGTAAAATAGGCGGATTTGGGTTTTTTGGTGAAGTCTGTGACTTCACGACCCAAGGAGGGAGGAGGCTCTAAGGAGATACGTC